>NC_092318.1:10052500-11252500 GCF_036785885.1 Coffea arabica | reverse complement strand
AACCTATTGGGTCTAGCATTGGACTAGCCCTTTTCTAAAATTCTCTCACAAGCATTGGACTTGCGAGAGCTCGAGGGGAAAGACCATGACCAGCGTTGGACTAGCCACGGTGACGTCACACATTCATTATAAACCAAATAAATCATGTAAAGGCTAATAAAGAAAATAAACACATAAATCATATATTGCACATAACACATAAGCATGGTATCTAGATGCAAGACCCTAAGAAAGCAAGTAACACGTAGCACGTAAGCATGCAAATCACACTAATGAACCTATTACATTGGCTAACTAAAACAAATGGGGAAGGGGAAAAGTGAAAAAAAATGCTCTCCAAGCCCTATCTATTACAAGCCAAGAGGTGTACACATACCCCATAAAAGAATAACTTAATAAAAGCAAAAGTAAATGAAATAAATGAAAGGAATTAAAGAAAGGCAAGGAAAGCAAAGTAGACATGCAATTCTCACTTAGCACGTTGGATCACATAGAGGAGAGACAAAAAAGATAAAAGAAGTTATACCTCCCTTGCGATGGTAATCAAATGAAGGAAAAATGGCTTCAAAACAATAAAAAGGTCAAGGTACCACTTTAATTAAGAAAAATTAAAAGAAATGTGCAAAACAAAGCTCACTTGATCATAAAGCCCTAAAGTCATGACTTAAGTGCAATTGAAACAAAGCATAGTAATTAATTGAAACAAACGAGCAATGAAGTTGTAAAATTAAAACTACCAAGGACCAAATTGAGGAGATTATTCAATTGATTGGGACATAGCAGCATGAGTTAGAAGCCAAGGGGTCAAAGTGCAATTTTTGGGAAGTTATTTCATGCATGCAACGGAACTTTCTTTGTTTCTGCTGATTTCTTCTTTCTGCAATATTGAGTTTCTCAAATGCAATCCTAATGCCACTAACATCTCAATCAATGAAAGCCTTGACATTAAACCCAAGACCATTACAAAATTCAATAAGCCAACAACTTAAAATGAGGTTATGCAAATTCTGGAAATGCAAACAATGATTCGAAAGCCTTATCATTCTTTGCTGCAACTTTGCAGCTGTAAACCTTTATAACTTCATGCAACTTCCTTCAAATAACCACAAGAACCTGAACCGAAATTCACCTAAACTGAACTACCCATCCCTCTAGCATGAATTAAACATGAACTAGCATCAAGAATACGAACTAAACTACGCAACTTCAGCCAACAAAATCTTTTCAAGACAGGAACGTGTGAGGCAAAAGAAAACACAAGTAAGGAGAAAGAAAACATTTTAATCCCTTACAAAGAACCATTTAGTAACCCAGGCAGCTTACGGAAATATGAAACAGAGCTTCAAATTCCATACACCCTTATCAAGCACAAGATTAACATGCAAGCAGCGGAAATCTAAGTTGAGAAGACTAGCAAGTTCGAATGCATTCATGGGTTGATTTCGGGCAATTTTCGGCTTCCATACACACGGGAAAACAGCCATGAATATTAACTCAAATGAAACCTGCAAACCTGCCAACTAATCCCACAAACGCAACCCAACAAAGATTAGGCAATGACACGAGAACAAAGATTCAACATCCCTCCTCCCAAACAGATTTGCAAAGACAGGAAAACATCTTTCGTTGCTTCTACTAGGTTCTCGCATGCTGGGTTTCATGAACAAATTTTTAAATCATACCCCCCCAAGCTAGCAGAATGTGAGACTTACACCTCTTATCGCTAAAACCTTACAATCAGAATTTCGTCAACCCAACAAACAGCAACCAGCGAGACATTAAAACAGCAATCATGATAAAAGTCAAGGAGCCAAACAAAATGTCACAAGATTCATGCCTTTTGGACTCGGGCTCTCATGAATACAGCGTTAAAGCGAGAAAGGGAGAAGCGAAAATGATCACCTAAATTGCTAGGGTCGAGGCAATAACTTCTGCTGCGCTTTCGTTCGAAGCCGAAACTGGTGCGGCAGAGGTAGAGCAGCTCTTTCGCGGCCAGATTCGGCGATCTTCCAGCTGTTTTTCGCTCAAGATGACTCAACAGAAATTGTTCCTTCCATGACGTAGTTTACCCAGAAACCGAGATCTCTCCCTGAGGAGCCCTGGGGAGATCAGAATGAAGCGGGAAAGTTGGCTGAAGCGAAACCAAGAAAATTTCGTCGCAGCGGCATGCGGCAGGGACAAACTCGCGACTTGGAGCTTCGATTCAAGGGTGTTTCAGTGGTTTTTTCCAGAAATGTTCAACACGAAATCTCCTCCCCAAATGACGTATATCATTCAGAAATTTAAATCAGCTCAAACAAAGCTATATCCAAAGAGGAAAATGCATCCGAGGGAGGCTAAAAGGTCAGCCTTTTCCTGTCGAAAGATCTTCTGCAAAGTTCCCTTTTTTTCGTTCCTTTTCCTGTTTTCTGATCCTAACCGAAGCTCCCTTTCCTTTATCCTGGTTTCTAGATGTTCTCACCTTCCACCTTCACCCTCTCTCGGTCTCTCGTTTTTGTTCTCTTCTCTTTCCTTTGTCAAAACCCAGCTCTCTCTCTCGGTTGTTTTCACTCTTCCTTCACAGCCGCCAACCCCAGCCCAGACTCTCTCTCTCTTTTGTTGTTTCCTCTCTTCTCCGTCTCAATGAAATCTCCATCTGTTTCTCTCGTGAAGCCTCTCACTTTCCTTTTGTCCAGCCGCTCTCCTTTTCACCAGATTTTCTTTTGCCGTCCCTCCGTCCCCTCGCCTCAGTTCCTTTCTTTTCCTTTTATACCGAATGGCCAGAACCCAAAACCCTGATATCAATGGTCCTTTCTCAATCTCAGCTTCCCGCTTCTCATTTCACCCTTCGATCAACATTTGCCTAGAGCATTCTTAGCTCTTCTCGGATGAGAGCCAAGTGGATGATCAAACGGAACCCAAAAAAATGAAAGGAAACCTCCGTGGCAAAGGAACTGAAAATTTTCCTTGTATCTGCGTTTTTTGCAAATGAAAAAGAAGAGAGGTTTTGATCGTATGCTGTCCGTGAGCTTGCCCCCCCTTTTTTTAATTTTTTAATTTTCTTTCCAATGAATCATTTAATAAAAAAAACAAAAATAACCAAAATAACACTTTAAGTAAAATTGAGTAAAATGGATAAAAATAAGAATAAAAGATAAAGACAAAAAATGCTAAAATTTTTGTGTTTGATTGATAATTTTTCTTTTCTTTTTCAGTGGATTAATTAATAAAACAAAAACAAATTTTTTTTTTTTTTAAAAAATGAGAATAAGATAAACTAAGCAAGAAATAATAATAATAATAAAAATAAATAAATAAACAAAAATCACCTAACAGAAATAAATAAATAAATAAAACTTAAATTTTGGTGTCTACAGATATCATTTTAGGGATGGACTGGTTGGCCAAATATCATGCACGGTTGAATTGCCGAACTAAGAAGGCTGACTTTCACATACCGGGTGAGCCTATATTACAATTAGATGTAAGAGGAAAGTTAACTTCCTTTACTCTTATCTCTGGGATTCGGGCTTGAAAATTACTATACAAGGGTGCACGAGGTTATTTGGCGATGTTAATGAATGCTCCGGTGGATCAGGTGAAGGTAGAAAATGTACCGGTGATATGTGAATTTTCTGAGATGTTTCCTGACGAATTGACATCACTACCTTCGGAGAGGGAAGTAGAATTTAAGATTAATTTGCATCCTGGAGCAGAGCCAATATCAAAAACTCCTTATCGTATGGCTCCTGTAGAACTTAAGGAGTTGAAAACACAGTTACAAGAATTGCTGGATTGAGGATTTATACAAGAAAGTGAATCGCCGTGGGTAGCCTCGGTATTGTTTGTGAAGAAAAAAGATGGAGGACTACGAATGTGCATTGACTACCAAGGGTTGAATAATCTCACCATTAAGAATAAATATCCCCTGCCACTTATTGATGAGTTGTTTGATCAACTGCAAGACACAGTTGTATTTTCTAAGTTGGATCTTCGGCAGGAATATTACCAGTTGAGGATACGAAGAGAGGATGTACCCAAGACTGCCTTTAATTCACGGTATGGACATTTTGAATTTGTAGTCATGCCCTTCGGATTGACAAATGCTCTAGCCGCGTTCATGGACCTAATGCACCGAGTCTTTAAACTCTATTTTGACCAATTTGTTGTAGTTTTCATTGATGATATTTTGGTCTACTCTAAGACTCGTGAGAACCATGAACAACACTTGAGACTAGTACTACAGACTCTTAAGGAACACCAATTATATGCCAAGTTTAGCAAATGTGAGTTTTGGTTGGGAAAAGTATCCTTTTTAGGCCACGTTATTTCAAAAGAGGGTATAGCGGTGGACCCCGCTAAGGTGAAAGTGGTTACTGAATGGAAACGACCAGGAAGCCTGACGGAAGTTAGGAGTTTCTTAGGGCTGGCGGGATATTATCGCCGCTTTATCAAGGATTTTTCCAAGATAGCTGAACCTCTCACGAATTTGACCAAAATTCACAATCAATTTGTCTGGACTTCAAAATGTGAGGCCATTTTTCAAGAGTTGAATGGGCGATTGGCTTCCGCACCCATTCTGACTTTACCCAATGGAAAGGACAGTTTTGTGGTATATACAGATGCATCTCGGATGGGCTTAGGCTGTGTACTTATGCAAAACGGGCAGGTGATAGCGTACGCATCTCGGAAGTTAAAACCTCATGAGCAAAACTACCCCACCCATGACTTGGAATTAGCAGCCGTAGTTTTTGCTCTTCAAAAGTGGTGTCATTATCTGTACGGGATAACTTTTGAGGTATTCACCGACCACAAGACTCTCAAGTATTTATTTTCGCAAAAAGAGTTGAATTTGAGGCAACGTCGGTGGATGAAATTCCTAGAGGATTATGATTGCACCATTAAGTATCATCCAGGGAAAGCTAATGTAGTTGCTGATGCTCTTAGCCGTAAAGCTCAGGTGTCCAGTTTGCAGGTAAAATAGTGGGAGTTATTAGAAAAAGTTGGGGAATGGAATCCTCAACTTAAGTCGTTAGTAGTGCTTTTTAGCAATATTATGATAACTTCTACTCTAATACCTCGTATAAAAGAAGCTCAGAAGGATGATTTTCAAGTGCAAAAATGGAAGGAGAAAGTTGAAAAAGGGACGATACCTGACTTTAATGTGAACTGAGATGGGATATTGAGGTATCGCAATCGGTTGGTTGTACCACAGGATAAAGACATTAAAAGTGAGATATTGGAAGAAGCTCACCGATCACGATATACTGTACATCCGAGTACGACAAAGATGTACCAAGATTTGAAAAAGTTATACTGGTGGGATGGTATGAAGAAGGAGGTAACTCAGTTTGTACAAACATGTCTAACCTGTCGGCAGATTAAAGTTAAGCACCAAAAACTCTCAGGGTTACTCCAGCCCTTAGAAATGCCAGAATGGAAGTGGGAAAACATTACGATGGATTTTGTTTTAGGATTACCACGAACACAAAAAGGACATGATGCCATATGGGTAATTGTGGACCGTTTAACTAAATCAGCTCATTTCCTTCCCGTGAACATGAAGTACTCCCTAGAAAAACTAGCTCAGCTGTATCTAGATGAAATTATACGGCTACAGGGAGTACCGATGAGTATTGTCTCGGACAGAAATCCCCATTTCGTGTCACGATTCTGGCAAAGGATGAAAGAAGCTATGGGCTCTAAACTTCACTTAAGTACAGCTTACCATCCTCAGACAGATGGACAATCAGAGAGAACTATACAAACCCTTGAGGACATGCTTTGATCGTGTGTTATGGATTTTGGAGGGAACTGGAGCCAACACCTCACCCTGATCGAGTTTGCCTATAACAACAGCTATCATTCTACCATACAAATGGCACCGTATGAAGCCTTATATGGGCGCAAGTGCCGCTCACCGATCTTTTGGGATGAAGTAGGTGAGAGGAAAGTATTGGATTCGACCACAGTACCATAGATTGAAGAAGCAATAGAAAAGGTCAAAATTATTCGCCAGAACATACAAACCGCTCAGAGCCGGCAAAAGAGTTATGCCGATCATCGAAGAAAAGACCTGGAGTTTGAGGTGGGAGACATGGTGTTCCTAAAAGTTACACCACTAAGGGGAACTATTTCAGCTAGGAAAGGAAAGAAATTGAAACCCTGATATATAGGGCCGTACAAGATTCAACGACGAGTCGGGACAATGGCATATCAATTGGAACTACCCGTCAATATGTCTCGAATTCACAATGTCTTCCATGTTTCCTTACTCAAGAAATACCATCCCGACCCCACTCACATTCTACACCCTGAGGACGTGGAGTTAGATGAAACCCACACCTACGAAGAGCAACCAGTACAGATTTTGGATCGAAAGGTGAAAGAACTAAGGAATAAATGGATACCTTTGATGAAAATTTTATAGAGAAATCATGATATGGAGGAAGCCACCTAGGAAGTGGAGGAAGACATGCAAAAGAAGTATCCTTCTCTGTTCACAAACAAAGGTATTAATTTCAAGGACGAAATTGTTCTAAAAGGGGGAGGTTGTGAGACCCCGGTTAGTCATTAATTTCGATATTATGTGATATTAAGAGCATTTTGTTCTATTTTGTACTAATTTATTTGAGAAAACCCTAATTTGGATTATTTATAAAATCCTAGTTTTTGTATTAATCACAAGTTCGAGTTGTAGTTAAAAATTAGATATACTAGTGTGTGTTTTGGTCAGGTAAGTATAGGATTCGATTTATTTTTCAAAGGTTAAGTAGGTTTTAAAAGGTTAGAAACCCTAAACTAGCAAAACCTCTAGTGTTATAATTTATTAGAAGTCCTAAGTTGGGTTTGAAACCCTAATTTTGCCTATGACAAAAAGGTTGCTGTTTAATTGCTTTTATATAGGATAAAGTATAGGTGATTAATATAGGAGGGTGATTAGTGAAGCAATTAAGTGTGGTTAAGTGTTTTAGACTAGATTAAGTTTGTATCCTATGGAGTTAATTGAAAGCTTTTCACATATTTATGGGCAAGAGTGTAAGAAAGAGAAAGTGATGTTGTAGGGGCTAAGGAGCAAAATTCAAGCTTTTATGTGATTGGTTGTGTTGGGAAATATCTTCCAAGGCTTTGACAAATCTTATATCATAGGATTTGTAAGATAACCATAAGATAAAAAACAAAACAAAGCCAAAGAGAAAGAGAGAGAGAGAGCCGAGATTGAAGCTTGAGAGGAGAAGCAAATTTCCTACAAAGTTCATCAACTTATAGTCATTTATCTTGATCTTGGAGCTTAGAGCAACAACTTTGGCACTTGATTGTTGTAATTCCACCACTTACAAAACTTACTTGAAGGTAAATCATTTCACTTGGAAGTTGGTTTTTGGGTGAATGAATCTTCAAGCCATGAAAGTGATTCTCTTGTTGTGGTTGTACACTTTTATGGTTTATATGGTGAATATTGAGTAGTTTAATGGTTTATTCTAGCGGTTTATTGCTGCATAAATTTCGGTCAAGGCTATGAAAAATTAGGGTTTCTTGCTTCATGATTCCTAGAGTTGGTTTGGTTGGTTTTTGGCTTGTAAATGGAATCTTTGATGTATTAATTTAACTTGTATGGTTGGTTCTTCACAAAAATCAGATTTGGCCATGAAACCCTAGTATAATGGGAAGTTATTTTGGTTGAACTAGGGCTTAGATGGTTAGGGTTTGGTTGGTTAAGGAGTTGAAGCTAGTTGGAGCTAATAAGATTAGAGCCTAGACCAAGGTTAGTGTTTGCTAGGTTTTGAGGTTAGGTTGAGGAAGGAATTTTGGGTTGCTTACAGACCAATTAGGAGTTAGCATATGTGTGTTTATTTGGTATGAAGTTGGTTAGAAAACTTGCATGAGAACCATAGAAACGGATCATGCGTTTACGCCGTGCGAAACAGTTCAAACTGGAAATCAGGGCAGCCCAGAACCCAAAATTTGGCTCCATTTTTCTTTGTGCTACGTATTGATTCTGGGTTTTCCCAAAACATGAAAGTTGTAGCTTCTTAAGTCCTCGTTGTACCTACCAAATTTCAACCCAATCCGATCAGGGTAGCCTGCGTTATGAACAAAACAATGTAAGGTGCCAGAACTGCCATTGAAGCCGTTCAGCTCTGAGCACAAACTTTGGACCCATTTTTCCCTATGCTCTGTACTGCTTCAGCTTTTGATCAAACACAAAAGTTATAGTCTTATAAATGAGCTTTCCAAAGCCTCTGTAATTTCTTGATTCTGATTTATGAGTCATGAGTTATGGTCATTCAAACAGGGCCTGTTCGGTAACCTGAATTGAAATGGCTGAAACTGTCTTGTGCATTTTTGCCCTAGTTCCGTTGTGATCTGGATTACAGGGCTTTCATGAAAGTTGTAACTCGTTCTCTTAGCTTCGAAGCGGGGTCTCACACACCTTAATCCGACATTCCTAGCCTAACTTTTAGTCAAAACAGTTTGGGACGGCAAATCTACCCATTTTCATTTTGCCGGCCGTTTCCGTTTCCGTTCACCGTTTCCGCGCGCGCGCGTGTCCATTTTGCCGTTTTGCTTTATTTATGCATTTTAGTAGTCGTTTGTGTAGTAATGTGGTGCAATCTTTTATTTCAGACAGTGACGGGCTAGACGGTGCCAGTGGGGCCTACTAACTGTTATACGTGGCGTGATCTTCGCATGTTTGCTATACTTGCTCTTTACGTAAGTATTCAGGCCGTTTTGATGTTTAAGTTGCTTATTTGGTTTAATGTGATTGAAAGGGTACTTAGGTGAGGGTGTACTTTATCACACTCGACCTAAACCTTAATTTGCATACATATTTGTACTTGACATGTGTATATGAATTGTTTTAGGACTGAACCCCTTTAGCTTGTAGCTCAGGGTGATTTTTGAGAATTGTGAAATATGATGAATTTGGGGCCCGATCTTAAGACCTAGATGGACTATTCGAGCCGGCCGGGGCTTGGTCGAAATCAGTCCAACCTAGTCCTGAGGTCACAAGTTTGTGAGCCAAGTTGGTGAACAAAGTTCAATTTCGTTTCGTTTGCTCGAGCCATTTTGTGAGGTGACTGGCCAGTGAGGGTGATAAGGGGTACGGTGGGAGTACAAGTGGAGTTCTACGGACCATTATTTGTGGTCGACAAAGTGTCGACAGGAGGTCACAGGTGGCACATGATTTGGCTTTGGAGCCAACCTGTATCCTTAACTTGTGTTGTTACGTTTGTACTTTTGATTTGACATCTTGGTGATATAATTGTTCGTCTTAATGTGTATTTTATGCTTTTACCCCTGTTTACTTACTAAGCTTCTAGTTTACCCTTTTCCTTTGCTTTCCTTAACAGGGGATGTGAGGACCCGTACTTTTCTTAATTGCACGTTTTCTGCATTTTCTTTATTAGAAAATTTTTCTAGATCAATTTTATGAGTAAATATAGTTTTTAAATGATTTTTTTAGTATCGGTTAGTTTTTGAGAAATTAAGAGCGTATATCGAACGTGGGACCCGCTAGTGCGAAAAATTCGGAAAATTTCGGCCAATTAGGTTAAGTTTCGGATACTGGGTGAAATTTATCGGGTGTTAAGAGATAAGTAGAGGATGAGATGTGATTGATGTGAGAGGAAACAAAAGGATAGAAATGCATTTAATGGAGTGACAAGTGTCACACTTCCATTGGTTGAAGCCTAAGACAACTATTCACCTTTTTGACCTTTCTTTACCATTTGATTAAATATCTCAAAATTGACCAAATATTCACTCTTTCTTTCTCCATGTTGGCCGGCCATCTTGAGCTTAAGAGGGAAGAAAACTCTTCAAACTTTTAGCTACTATCTAGTGCAAATCATCCAAACCAATTGCTGAAATTTGTTTCTACTCCATAAAATCCCTCCATTTGGTGCTAGTAAGTGATTTTGTGAAAGTGTTCAAGGAAGCTAAGGTGTCCTACAACTCCTTCTCTCTTGTTTACTAGGTAAGTGGTGATTGAACTTCCTCCTACACTTAATGAAGCTTAAGATGTGCTTAGTGGTAGCTAAAGTGCTGAAATTTGTGGTTTATTTCTTGGTTTGAGATGAATTGGTGAAGTTTTTATTTTATTGATGAATTTTCTGGTTTAATGTGATCATGATGTTGTGGTTATCTATGATGGTTGGTAATGAAGGGTAATGACTCTAGTAGGTGTATATGATAGATAATTGCAACCAATTTTGGATTTGGAAGGAAATGTGAAAAGTTAGGGTTTCATATCCCCTTTTCTGTCCGGTTTTGTATCATATGGTTAGAGGCCGAATTGGCCTTGACTTAAAACATGAAAGTTGTAGGTATTGATGTGTTTGAAGTTCCTGTAAAATTTCAGGTCATTTGGAGTAGTGTAGAGTGAGAAATGTCGATTTTACTGTTGCTGTTCTGGGTTCTTCAGGATGGCCGAACTGCGTTTGTAATTGGCTGTTTTGACTGGAATTGCTTTGGATTTGGTGGTTGAGGTCTTCTGATGTAATGTAGCTTGATGTCCTAGCTACCATATGCCTTTGGAATTTCTGCATTTGGACCTGTTTAGACTGAGTTGTACTGATTACAGTATAGTGTAATTTGTAAACCTGTAATTACGGTTCTGGTTTGTTATTTGGCATATTTGACTTAGTTGTGCTGGGATTTGGACTGAGTGACCTTCTACATTGTTGTAGCCCTGGTTCTTAGCTTCGAAATGGTGGGTCTTACACCCTAATCCGATAATCGTAGCGCCAATGGTGCCAAAACCGCAAAATGGTGTCACAAACTGTTTTTATCCGGAAATGTTTCTAGCTTGATTTTTGTATTTATATGACTTTAAGCCTAGTGAACGGCTTTTGGACATGAGATTATTCTATATGAGATGTTGGGACTGTTTTATGGAAAATAGGTAAACACAAGGGACATGCCGTCCGTTCATCTTCTTATAATGTAAGCAAGTTAAGTGATTTTGCGAATGTATTTTGTGACGAATTGGACGTATTTACTGAAAATGTTACCGGCTCTTTCAAAAGGTGGCCGAGGGCTAAATTTCTATTTGAACCTGTATATTTCCGCTTGGCAAATAAAATGATCATTTTACCATTCTAAAAACCTAATACCTCTTTAGGTTGGTTTATGAACCCTAGTAATTTCCGTCCACGGATCCATATGCTCTATTGACACTTTAAAAGTCATTTTATACGTTTACTCGCGAGTAGTCGGGTAATCCTTGATTTCATCCAAATCATGCTAGATGGATTGTAATGTGTTCTTTGTTTACTTTTAGGTTTCATTGGTGATTGAGAAGTGGACGTTATTTTGCGTGTATAGGTGAGTGTTCCCTGTTTGATATGTTTCCTGATTATATGGCTGGTATGAATGATTGATAACATGTTATATGCTTTCAATGATTGTTAAAATGAGTTTTCTAGGCAAGTGTGTACTTTATCGCACTCGGCCTAAACGATTGTGAAATTTTCAATGATTGAATGATTGAAATGTTATTTGTGCATGAATGTAAGCCTTTTGGCTGAACTGGCCATTGCCCCTTGTTACCGGTCGTCTCGAGCCAGAAGAGGACTCGGTCGGGCGATTAGGGACCTGGGTGAACGTTTTGGTATACTCGAGTATTACCTTGTAGGTTGGTGGAGGTTGGTGGAGCCTGGTGAATGAATGAATGAACGAATGAATGAATGAGGGTTTTACTTATATACAAATGCATTTTCAAATGATTGAAGGTATAAGGGAACGAAAGGAGAATGAATGAACGAATGAATGAACGAATGGCTCCTTGTGAGCACGTATCCTTTTAATGACGGTGTTTATCGCTTTCTTTTGTATTTGAATGATTGGTAACATGTAATGAATGCATTGAACTTCTTGTTTGCCTATGTGTTAGGAACCTCACTGAGCTTTCCAGCTCATCCCTTTAGTTTTGTTTTCCTTAACAGGGAAAGGCGTGCAAGGACGAGAGCCTGTATAGACTAGCTGGGTCTAGCCTTGGTTTTCTTTTGTCATGGTTTTCGCCCTAGTGCTTGGCACGGGCTGGTTGTATAGTGATTTGAGAACCTCTGTATATTTGAAGGTTGTACTTCTTCTTGAGATATTATTGTATATACGTTTTGTTTTAAGTTGGATCGTGGTTAGATGTTCTTATGGTTGCTTGAAGTGATCGACTGAGTCCCGGCGAGAGCTGGGCAGGCAGTCCGCCGAACCCTTTGGTTCGCCTTAGGGAAAAGTGGGGTTGTTACAGGGGACAACGCGGGGGACCATTTTGGCACTATCACTAGTATAGATAGTTTTCGTTTGTCATAGTGGGACAATTAAGATGTATCTTCTTGTTTTGGTGGTCTGTATAAGAACCCTTCTTAGGGACTACTTTTTGCTTTTGGTTATTAACATAAGATAATGTAGTAATCTAGATATCTACTTTTGAAGATGTAAATAGAACTCTTTTGGGGTTGTATATATTGTGAGTAGTACCCTTTTCGTTTATATTATTTTTATTGCTTTGAGTTTTGAGTCCTGGCACAGCTAGGCAGATGGTCCGCTAAGCCCTTTGGTACGCCTTTGGGTACGGTGGGATCGTCACACCAATGGTACTAGATAACTTGCTCCCCTGCATATGAAGCATAAGAGATTAAATTGGATGAATTTGAACCAAAACAAGTGAAGTTAGCAGCAACAACTAGTGTAACTTTGCTAGGGTTTTAGGGCTAATCAGAACTGGAAAATCAGTCAACTTGCCCAAACTACTGGTATTGATAGGAGATGAACTAGCAGGTGCATTTGATACTGTTGGAAATCCCTTAGTCTAGTTTCCAACGCCAATAACGACACCTAATTCCGACCTTTCTACTGTGAGATATGGCAGTTTTCCCGAGACTGCACGGGCGCGACTGTCTTACTCGCGAAGAAGACTTCGAACTTAAATGAAAATTTTGTTTTGCCCAACTTTCTTGCACTTGTCAAACTTGTTTTCTCATGACCATTTACTGCATTTTGGACCTAACTTGCATGGTGAATTGAGTAGATTTAACCACTCATTTGGTCACCTAATGAGCTCAAATTTGGGTTGGAAACTAACCTAGATTGTTAACGATTTTACTCGTTGCCCTAGGATTGGGAAACGAAGGTGACCGTAACTGAGGGACTTGACGTTTGATCATTGCATTACTTGACAGGTGAGTGTTCCACTACCTATTAACTGTCTATGTGAAATATCTGAATACTTGATTTGCGACTGTTTGCGCCAAACATCGTTTTGATAAAAATTGAGGCGAGAGTGTACTTTATCGTACTCGACCTCCCTCGATTCCACTGAGCTTCTGTATACTGCTATTATGAGATGTGATTTCTATAGATGTGACTGTGTTTGAGTTGTTTAGGTGATACCCCATCAACTACTGCTTCTGTTTGGGTACCCAATCTCATAGGTGAGTCGGTTGTATCGAGCCACCAAGGGCTTGGTCGAGAAGGCCGATAAACCTTGAGGACAGTTTATTTAAAACTGAAAATCGATATACTCGAGTATTACCTACTTACTGTTTGAGGAGTTCGGGCACGGTAAGGGGGTTGATTGGTGGACGGAAAATTGGAGAAAGTGGTGTTCTACGGACATTGTATTCTTTAAATGCAAACGTTGATTGAGAGTCAATGGATTCTCGTATGATCAAACTCAAGTGGATTTGGCTTTTGGAAGCCACCTGTATCCTTGAATTGAACTGCGATTAAATTGTTATAGTACAATACGGTGCTTACTTGTTTATATTACGCTTTTATTTGGCTATATGCTTATGTGTTTATTTGGAACCTCATTGAGTTTTAGCTCACCCCACTCCTTTTGTTTTCCTTAACAGATCATGGATGGACTTATAGTCAAGAACTTTCATAGTTTAACTCTTGTCTTTGAACTTGTACTTTTGACTCTTGTAAGCTTGAATTTGTAAGTTCGACGTATGTCTTGTAAATTAAGTATGGAGTGGTAAGCTTGATATTTAACTCTATATTTTAAGTTTGGAAAGTTGGCGTGGCGTGTGATGCCCCGAAAAGTATAAGTGTAAGAACCCGGAAATTTTCTACTTTTCTAGGGTTTATTTTTTAAACGCCCGCCTTTTCTACATTTTCTTGATTAGAAAAATTCCCCAGATAAAGTTTATGAGCAAAAATAGTTTTAAAATGATTTTTCTAGTATCGGTTAGTTTTTGAGAAATTAAAAGCGTATTTTGGACGTGGGACCCGCAAGTGCGGTAAATGCATTATATTTTTGACAACTTGTTGGAATTTTGTATTAAGTGATATTATTTTACAATGTGTTAAGCTATTTGTGTAAGAGAGACAAAAAGTTAGGCAAGCAATTAATGAAGAGGACATGTGTCACTTGAGGATTTATTCTTACCTTTTTGACCTTTTGACCACTATTCATGCCTTTACCATTTAAACCAAAATTGACCCAAAATTCTTCTTATTTTGAAGCTCTTGGCCGAATTTCTTGCTAGGAACAAAGGAAAGAAAACTCTCTCAATTTTCAAGCTCCAATCTTGCCCAATCTTTCAATTCAACCGTTTAATCTTCAAATTTTTCCATAGAACTTCTTAGTTTGGTGATATTGAGGTTGGTTGTGGAGTTGTTTGGAAGAAATTGGTGCTAAGTTGCTTACTTTCTTGAGCTTGCAAGGTGAGTAACTAGGGAATTCTTCCTTTGATCTTGATAATGTTCAATTAGTGATTGGTGGTGGTTGAATAAGTGATTTTATGGATGATTTCATGATTTTGGTTGAAATTAGTGAAGTTTTATATTTAATTAGGATTTTTCTGTTCTCATATGATTGTTATTATGTGGTTATGTATGATGATTGGAAATGATATTTGAGGAAGCTAGGAGGTGGAAAAAGTGATTAATTGCAAGTAAATTCTGTTTTGGAAGAAATCTGGAAAATTAGGGTTCTTCGTTCTTCATTCTGTCCGAAATTTTTGGTCCTAGATAGAGGCCGAATTGGCCTTGGCTCAAAACATGAAAGTTGTAGGTATTGATGTTTTAACGGTGCCTGTAAAATTTCAGGTCAATTGGAGTAGTGTCGAATGAGATAAGCCGAATTTACTGTTGCTGTTCTGGGTTCATCAGGATGTAAGAACTGCGTCTGAAATGGGTTGTTTTGACTGGAATTGTTTTGGATTTGGGTGTTCAGGTCTTCTGATGAAATGTAACTTGATGTCCTAGCTACCATATGCCTTTGGAATTTCTGCATTTGGACCTGTTTAGACTGAGTTGTACTGATTACAGCATAGTGTAATTTGTAAACCTGCAATTACGGTTCTGGTTTGGTATTTGGCATATATGACTTAGTTGTGCTGGGATTTGGACTGAGTGACCTTCTACATTGTTGTAGCCCTGGTTCTTAGCTTCGAAATGGTGGGTCTTGCATCTTCATCCGACCATCGTAGTGCTTTTGGCACCATTACCGCAGAATGACGTCCAAAACTGTTTTTCTGGTTTTGCGTTTAACTTTCATTTCCGGACTTTTCCCTAGCTTGACTGGTACTACTTGGAGCTTGCTGAATGGCTATTGGATGAACTTGTTGTTGTGTGTGTACCTTTGGGACTGGCTGAGGATATAATGAAGCCGTGATGGCTGGAAAAGTAAGTAAATTCAGGGGAAGTGCTGTCCGAACTTTGAAGGGATTTGTTTGCATTGAGTTTGTGATCTAAGACTTGGATTTGAGCAAGGCAATGATATTTAATGGATGATCTCTGAGCCATGGAGGTGAGTGACCCCAAACTATTGTTAAAACTTCTTATGAAATGTTTCTTGCATTATTTACTCAACTGCATATCATGCGTGCTTGCATGTGAGTTCATGACATGTTTTGGCTTGAAATGAGTACTTGGGGAGTCTTGTGCTGAACACCAACGTCTCCTCCGTTTGTTTATGTTCATGTTCATCTGGAGCTCAAAAAGGGGGCTCCCTCCTAATGTTAATGTTAATGTTAAATGATCTATTTGAGCGTTGGGTGTTCAAGTGCTATGATTTCACCGGCTCACGAGAGCAATAAACGTACATTTGATCTCTAAATCATGACATCATCGAAATGATCGAAATGCAACATTGTGAAATATATTTGTTTAATGATTTTACTGGTTACTCGCTGAGCTTCTAGCTCACCCCAAAAAAATATTTTATTCCCCTCCACAGGGCTCGAGGCGAAGGAAACGTTTCAATTAAAGTTCTCCGTGTGAATGGTTGGTATCAAGGATCAGAGTGGCGTAGCGGAAGCGTGGACGCTTCGCTTTTGATATGTAAAGTTTGGGAACCTTTGATGTATATTTGATATATATATCTTGAAATTCAATTGAGAATTGTAGTGAACGACTGAGTCCCGGCGAGAGCTGGGCAGGCGGCCCCCCGAACCCTCTGGTTCGCCTTAGGGGGAGGTGGGGTCGTGACAATTGGTATCAGAGCTTAGGCTTCAGATCTCTATAGTGTATCCTAGGCTTGAAGTTTAGGATGCCGGACTGTGGGTTTGGTTTGAAGTATTAGTGATTCTTGCGGGATGTCTTGACTTGATTAGTACAAGAGGGAATGTCGAGGACGACATTCTTTTAAGGAGGGGAGATTGTGATGCCCCGAAAAGTATAAGTATGAGAACCCGGAAATTTTCTACTTTTCTAGGGTTTATTTTTTAAATGCCCGCCTTTTCTACATTTTCTTGATTAGAAAAATTCCCCAGATAAAGTTTATGAGCAAAAATAGTTTTAAAATGATTTTTCTAGTATCGGTTAGTTTTTGAGAAATTAAAAAGCGTATTTTGGACGTGGGACCCGCAAGTGCGGTAAATGCATTATATTTTTGACAACTTGTTGGAATTTTGTATTAAGTGATATTATTTTACAATGTGTTAAGATATTTGTGTAAGAGAGACAAAAAGTTAGGCAAGCAATTAATGAAGAGGACATGTGTCACTTGAGGATTTATTCTTACCTTTTTGACCTTTTGACCACTATTCATGCCTTTACCATTTAAACCAAAATTGACCCAAAATTCTTCTTATTTTGAAGCTCTTGGCCGAATTTCTTGCTAGGAACAAAGGAAAGAAAACTCTCTCAATTTTCAAGCTCCAATCTTGCCCAATCTTTCAATTCAACCGTTTAATCTTCAAATTTTTCCATAGAACTTCTTAGTTTGGTGATATTGAGGTTGGTTGTGGAGTTGTTTGGAAGAAATTGGTGCTAAGTTGCTTACTTTCTTGAGCTTGCAAGGTGAGTAACTAGGGAATTCTTCCTTTGATCTTGATAATGTTTAATTAGTGATTGGTGGTGGTTGAATAAGTGATTTTATGGATGATTTCATGATTTTGGTTGAAATTAGTGAAGTTTTATATTTAATTAGGATTTTTCTGTTCTCATATGATTGTTATTATGTGGTTATGTATGATGATTGGAAATGATAGTTGAGGAAGCTAGGAGGTGGAAAAAGTGATTAATTGCAAGTAAATTCTGTTTTGGAAGAAATCTGGAAAATTAGGGTTCTTCGTTCTTCATTCTGTCCGAAATTTTTGGTCCTAGATAGAGGCCGAATTGGCCTTGGCTCAAAACATGAAAGTTGTAGGTATTGATGTTTTAACGGTGCCTGTAAAATTTCAGGTCAATTGGAGTAGTGTCGAATGAGATAAGCCGAATTTACTGTTGCTGTTCTGGGTTCATCAGGATGTAAGAACTGCGTCTGAAATGGGTTGTTTTGACTGGAATTGTTTTGGATTTGGGTGTTCAGGTCTTCTGATGAAATGTAACTTGATGTCCTAGCTACCATATGCCTTTGGAATTTCTGCATTTGGACCTGTTTAGACTGAGTTGTACTGATTACAGCATAGTGTAATTTGTAAACCTGCAATTACGGTTCTGGTTTGGTATTTGGCATATATGACTTAGTTGTGCTGGGATTTGGACTGAGTGACCTTCTACATTGTTGTAGCCCTGGTTCTTAGCTTCGAAATAGTGGATCTTGCATCTTCATCCGACCATCGTAGTGCTTTTGGCACCATTACCGCAGAATGACGTCCAAAACTGTTTTTCTGGTTTTGCGTTTAACTTTCATTTCCGGACTTTTCCCTAGCTTGACTGGTACTACTTGGAGCTTGCTGAATGGCTATTGGATGAACTTGTTGTTGTGTGTGTATCTTTGGGACTGGCTGAGGATATAATGAAGCCATGATGGCTGGAAAAGTAAGTAAATTCAGGGGAAGTGCTGTCCGAACTTTGAAGGGATTTGTTTGCATTGAGTTTGTGATCTAAGACTTGGATTTGAGCAAGGCAATGATATTTAATGGATGATCTCTGAGCCATGGAGGTGAGTGACCCCAAACTATTGTTAAAACTTCTTATGAAATGTTTCTTGCATTATTTACTCAACTGCATATCATGCGTGCTTGCATGTGAGTTCATGACATGTTTTGGCTTGAAATGAGTACTTGGGGAGTCTTGTGCTGAACACCAACGTCTCCTCCGTTTGTTTATGTTCATGTTCATCTGGAGCTCAAAAAGGGGGCTCCCTCCTAATGTTAATGTTAATGTTAAATGATCTATTTGAGCGTTGGGTGTTCAAGTGCTATGATTTCACCGGCTCACGAGAGCAATAAACGGACATTTGATCTCTGAATCATGACATCATCGAAATGATCGAAATGCAACATTGTGAAATATATTTGTTTAATGATTTTACTGGTTACTCGCTGAGCTTCTAGCTCACCCCAAAAAAATATTTTATTCCCCTCCACAGGGCTCGAGGCGAAGGAAACGTTTCTATTAAAGTTCTCCGTGTGAATGGTTGGTATCAAGGATCAGAGTGGCGTAGCGGAAGCGTGGACGCTTCGCTTTTGATATGTAAAGTTTGGGAACCTTTGATGTATATTTGATATATATATCTTGAAATTCAATTGAGGATTGTAGTGAACGACTGAGTCCCGGCGAGAGCTGGGCAAGCGGCCCGCCGAACCCTCTGGTTCGCCTTAGGGGGAGGTGGGGTCGTGACATGGCGATTATATTTCCATTAGGATTTGTACAATTTGTTTTGAAGATATTTCATCAGTTTTCTTGAGTTCCTAATTCTTTGATCGACCGAGCCCCGGCGAGAGTTGGGTGTGGGAACCCTCACTTTAAAACACAATTCTCCTAAACTACATGCCTTACCCTAAGATTTAAATCACTTATAACATGTCCTTGCATTTCATTCTACATGCATTATAACATTTCCTTTGCATTGCATTTTATCGCTCTTACTTGAATTGTAACATTTCCTAGACGTGGCAATTTTTTTTTATTTAGTTCACTAAATATATTTGACCAAGTGTCCTTTTATTTGTGGTTGGGACTTTATATGATAGTTTAGAGATATTAATTAGATATTAGAACATTTGGAGGATAGAAACATCATTAGTCAAAGATTAAGGGAAGAAAGGGCCAAGATTGGGCCAAGTGGCAAAACCCTTACCACACATCTTGTTTGACCAAAGGATTAGAGGAAATTTAAACCAAACTTGGCTCCATTTTTCTTCATGTTGGCCAACCCTCTTGAAGCTTCTAAGGGAAGGAAGAAAACTCCATCTTCTTGCTTTTAAAACCTTAACTTGATCTTGAGCAAAAATCATAAGAGAAAGAGCTTGAGTTAGTGAGTGAATTACCTTCAACCCTAGAGTGTGTTTCAAGCCTAGAGCTTTGATTTTGGTGTTTTGTTTTGGTGCTTCAAGCTTCATATAAGAGAGGTACATGAACCTTAAATCCTAGTTTTCTTGTGTTATATCATGTGTTTTAAGTTTTGATGACAAACTAGTAGTTGTTTGGATGGTATTTGTGGTGAATCTTCTTGAACTAAACAAGAGGTAGTATGGTTGGTTGGTTTGCCTACCATGTGTTTGATGAAATGTTTGAGCTTTGTTCATGGTTTTTCTTGAAGTATTAACATGTTTTAGACTCCTTTTGAGTTAAAGATAACACTTGACATGTTGTTTAAGTGAAAAACAATGATGGGATGAAGGTTGGGTTGCATGAAGAACTAGTGGACTGTTTTGCTTCTCTTGGCTGACCGATTTTGTAGGAGAGATTTCTCCTTAATTTTGTCGTTCATTTGTACCTTATATAAGCCTAAGAAACTTGACTAAATATTGGTTCATGGTTTGGTGTGAGTTGAATGAAAAATAAGAAAGAAAAGTGGTTGTTTTGATCAAGTAGTGGACTGTTTTGTTTCCTCTGGTTGACTAGACTGTTTTGGCTCTTTTAATCAATTATATGTGTTGTATTTTGAGTTCCAATGGTACTAGTTAACTTGCTCACCTGTATAGGAACCCTAGGAGATTGTTTTGGATGAATTTGAATCAAAACAAGTGAAGTTAGTAACAAGAACTAGTGTAGCTTTGCTAGGGTTTTAGGGCTGATCAGAACTGGAAAATCAGCCAACTTGTCTAAACTACTAGTATTGATAAGAGATGAAATAGAGTGTGCATTTGGTACTGTTAGAAAGACCTTTGAGTCTAGTTTCCCATGCCACTGACGGTACCTGATTCCGACCTTCCTACAGTGAGATATAGCCATATTCCCAAGACTGTGCGAGCGCGACTGTTTTACCCGCGAAGAACATTTTGAGCTTGAATGAAACTTTTCTTTTGCCCAACTTTCTTGCACTTGACAAACTTGTTTTCTCATGAACTTGTATTGCATTTTGGGCCTAACATGCATGGTGGATTGAGTAGATTTAACCACTCACTTGGTCACCTAATGAGCTCATATTTGGGTTGGAATTGAACCTAGTTTGTTAACGTTTTCTCTCATTGCCCTAGGATTGGGAAACGGTGGTGAACGAAACCAAGGGACTTGACGTTTGATCACTGCATTGCATGACAGGTGATGTTTCATTACCTATTATCTGTCTATGTGAAATATCTGAATACTTGAATTGCGACTGGTTGAGCCAAACATTGTTTTGATAAAAATTGAGGCGAGTGTGTACTTTATTATACTCGATCTCTCTCCATTCCACTGAGGCTCTGTATACTGCTATTATGAGATGTGATTTCTTTATATGTGACTGTGTTTGAGTTGTTTGGGTGATACCCAATCAACTATTGCAACTATTTGGGTACCTAACTTCATAGGTGAGTCGGTTGTATCGAGCCGGCAAGGGCCTGGTCGAGAAGACCGATAAATCTTGAGGACTGTTTACTAAAAATTGGAAACTGGTATACTCGATTATTACCTACTTACTGTTTGAGGAGTTCGAGCCTGGTAAGGGGTTGACTGGTGGACGGGAATTGGAGAAAGTGAAGTTCTACGGACACTGTATTCTTTAAATGCAAACGTTGACGGAGAGTCTACGGGTTCTTGTATGATCAAGCTCAAGTGGATTTGGCTTTTGGAAGCCACCCGTATCCTTGAATTGAACTGTGATTAAATTGTTATAGTACTATACGGTGTTTACTTGTTTATATTATGCACTTACTTGGCTATGTGCTTACTTGTTTATTTGGAACTTCACAGAACTTTAACTCACCCCACTCCCTTTGTTTTCCTTAATAGATCGGGGATGGACTCATGGTCAAGAGCTTTCTTTGCTTTATTTTGCTTTGAATTTGTATTTTGGGATTGTACCCTTTTGTTTAAGAAGATCTTACTTTTGACTCTTGGAAGTTTGAATTTATAAGTTCGACGTATGTTATGTAAATTAAGTGTGAAGTGGTAAGTTTGACATTTAGCTCTATATTCTAAGTTTGGAAAGTTGGCGTGGCGATTATATTTCCATTAGGGTGTGCACTCTTTGCTTTGAAGATATTTCAGCAGTTTTCTTGAGTTGCTAGTTCTTTGATCGACCGAGCCCCGGTAAGAGCTGGGCAGGCTGTCCGCTGATACCCTAGGGTTCGCCTTAAGGAGAGGTGAGGCTGTTACATTGGGCAGGCAGTCCGCTGATACCCTAGGGTTCGCCCTAGGAAGAGGTGGGGCTATCACAGTCTCAAGTTTGCCATGGATGCAAAGAGGCCATTAGACCGTTTGGGTAGTGGTTGATCAGTTAACCAAATCGGCCCATTTCTTACCAGTAAACATGAAGTATTCCATGGAAAAGTTAGCTCAGTTGAACATGGATGAGATTGTGAGGTTGCATGGAATGCCCATAAGCATAGTCTCAGACAGGGATCCCCGATTAGTGTCTCGATTTTTGCAAAAGTTACAAGAAGCCTTAGGGACCAAACTAAACCTCAGTACCATATACCACCCTCAGACAGATGGACAATTGGAAAGAACCATTCAAACCTTTGAGAATATGTTAAAGGCATGTATTTTAGATTTTGGAGGTAGTTGGGATTAGCACATGATGTTGGTGAAGTGAGCTTATATTAACAACTACCATTCATCTATTCAAATGACACCATACGAAACTCTCTATGGAAGGAAGTGCCGATCACCAGTTTATTGGGATGAAGTAGAGGAAAGAAAGATTTTAGATTCAACGATAGTACCATGGATGGAGGATGCACACGAAAAGGTCAAATTAATACATCAGAAACTCCAAGCAGCTCAAAGTTGGCAAAAGAGTTACGCTAATAATCACAGGAAGGATTTGAAATTTGAAATTTGAGATCTCGTGTTTCCCTTTTACCCCCATAAAAGAAAGTCGCATTTAACCCTAGTCTCTAACTCTCACAAATATAAAAATTAATAAAATCATTAAGACCAAAATCATTATCAAATCTATAACAAATAAATAAATAACTGAATGAATGAATGAAATGCAATGGAGTTAAAATGGTTAACATGACAAAATCTTTAGATCCTCACAAGTTTGTAGTGCATTATTCAAGTAGTACCCATAGTGAGATGTGCGATAAATTTTTGAAAATTAGGAGGAGTTTTGTGCAAAGGAATATTATTTTATAAGGTGTTAAGGAATAATTAGAGGTTGGGTAGATATTTTAGTATTTGGAAGACAATTAGATAAGGATTAACCTTGGAGTGCCACTTGTCAACCAAGCTATGGAGCTTTAACTTTGACCAAAACCATTCTTAGCCTTTAATAATAAAAAAAAATTAACCAAAAACCCTTCATTCTTCTTCTTCCCTTGCTTCAACTTCAATTCTTGCTTGAATCCTTGAAGTTTCATCCAAAGCTTGCAAACCACTCCATAAAAAATGACATTTAGGAAGGATTAAGGACTGGTGGAGAGATTTTGGAGGAAAGGGAACTTTTAGTTGCATTTTACCTTAGGGCTTGAAGGTAAACATATCAAGAAACCATCTTTTCTTTTATTACTTGCATATGAGTATATTTAAGGCTTGATTTTGGTAGATTTCATGGAAAATTTCATGGTTTGTGTGGTGGTTGGAAAATTTCAGCTTTGAGTGAGAAATTTCATCTTTGATATGTTGATTTAAGATTGTGTATGATCTAGTACTTTGCCATGTGAATTTTCTAGCTTTTATATGTTATTTTGGCTTCATTATAGATATTTTCAGCATGTAGAGGTGAATTTCAGTTTATGGTTAACATTTTCCAGCTTTATTATGGTTGTTTTGAGCTAGGTAATTGTCTATTTTGGGTGGTTTTGTGGCCTTAAACAAGTGTCCTTTATAGCCTATGACTTGTAGTCTTGATTGAGGATGGTTTGTCATGAAAATAAGTGTTGAGTTTGGAAGGGAAAGTTAAGGAAATAAGGGGAGGTGCTGCTGAAAATTTTGTTACTTTCTTTCTTGTGATATGAGTGATGTTAGAGGAGTGATTTTGGGTTGGTTTGCACTTAAGTTACCTATGATTGCTTGAGTCCACCTTTGTAGTGACTTATAAGCTGAAATTTTGTCAAAAATCATGTGTAAAACAAGAGGACAAGTAATGGTTTCTTCTACCATGCTTTCTAGTTTCATTTATCCAACTTGAAACTCGAGATTGGTTGGTTTTCTTCTAAAAGTTGTTCGTATATCATACGTATATTTTGCTAAATTTCATGAGTTATAAATATCTAATTGAGTCTCTTACATCTTTTGAGTCTAAGTGTTTTGTTTCACACTAATAACTTACTTGATTCATAGCCCTAGATTGCACTTGAATATTCTTCGATTGGCACTTTCAAGTTGTCCTTGAATTTTGTGTTTTGAGAGGCCAAACTTGGATAGGCGTATGACTCATAGTTGAGTCTAAAGTCTGCACTTCGTTAACCTAAACTTTGAATGGTTGGACCATGACATCTTGTCCTGGTTACTTTGAGGGTTTGACGGTGGAAATGAGCACAATTCGGGGTCGAACGTTTAGCGTTGCTCTACTTCAAAACGGTAAGCGTACCACTTGCATGACTTGTTGTTTAAGTGAACTACTTGTCACTGGAAATGTATGATTTGTATGACTGTGACTTGATTTTATCTGGACTGGACGGGTGTGTACTTTATCACACTCGATTCCACTTAACTGTTTGACTGATCTACTACTCATTTGAAATCTATTACTTGTGCATGACTTTGATGTCGTTTGGAACCTAATATCAGACAATCTTACTATGAATTTGAGCTCAAATCTCATTGGTAGTTAATTGAATTGAGCCAACAAGGGCTGGTCGAGGTAGATTGATGAGGCATGAGGGAAACTGTCACTGATCTACTGAATACTGAATTCTTCTGATATTTGGTATACTCGAGTATTACTACCACTATTTTTATTTGGTGTTCGGATCCAGTGAGAGGTATGTTTGGTGAACGAAAACTGGTGTAAAGTGGGATCAATGTTTTGCTTCTCTAATGTTGACGGAGTGTCAACTAGTTTGGATCAAACTAATGTGACGGGGAATTTGGTTCTTGAGAGCCATTTGTATCCTTTTACTTGAAGTACTTTTTGTTAGTTGTGGTATTTACTTTCTCCCTAATTGATGTTTATATGTGACAGATTAAATTTCGAACTACGTGATTTTTTGACTGTATGATCTGGTGGTACCTCATTGGGCGAAAAGTCACTCTGTCACCTTTGTTTTCCTTACAGGAGGCGAAGTCGTGGGAACCAGATTTTGGAAAAAAGTTGAGTTAGTTATAGCTTTTAGGCATTTTGTTTAATCTCCTTTGTATTAGTAAACCTTACATGTATTTGTATAAGATTTAATACTTTGGTTTGCACTTTAAGTTTGAATCGTTAGTGACTCTATTGCATATAGTTCTAGGTTGACTATTTGAAGTTAATTGTGTATTTTAGTACCTTCTGTGAATTTTCGGATTAGTTAATTCTGGCGAGAGTTGGACAGGCAGTTCGCTGACTTTGGGGCACGTCCTAAGGGAAGGTGGGCCGTCGCAGTTGGTATCAGAGCCTAGGTTAAAAATACCTTGGGCAAAATAGAAATTTGATTCTAAAGAACTTTAGTGTGATGTGTTAAGATATCATTAAGTATGATTAAACTTACCTAAATTGTAAACTGTATTTATTCTTGTAGGTCGTGGAAGGAACCAGTGAAAATGGTAGAAGTGAGACACCTCGGAGACGCTTTCGGGTTATTGACTATCAGGAAAGATTAGGTGGACCGATCCAACGTTGGAGTCCCACATACCGGACGAGGAGGTGTAACCGTTGTAGAACTTATTCTTACCTCGATCATGTGATCCTGGCAGTACTAGATGAGAGGAGGAGATTTAGGCATGCCAGTTCTAGGGACCAAACTGAGATGGAAAGAATGAGAGGATTTATGGAGATGCAGACGGATAGGATCCAGGAGTGGTAGGAGACCATTGATCAGGAGTAAAAACGGATGGGTGCTATGCACCAAAAAGGTGCAAATGGTTAACAAATGCCTCACTAGGGTACTAAGAGAAGTAGGGGACCGAATTGAAGGTATTTTGCAGGAATGTAGGGTTCTTCTTGGAGAGGTGGTGGATGCAAATTTGGCTGACGTAGGCCATGGTAATGAAGTCTCTAGAAATAAAACATCTACTAGCTCTGTTGGGAATTAAGTTAGAGTTTCTATGAGTCATGTTTTAACCCTATGTGACAGGTAGTCAGGAAAACCTTTAGTTGGATATTTTTGTACTTTTGGTATTATTTTGTTCACTATACTTTTGTTATGATCCCGCTACTTTTCATATGGGATTGTTTTTGCGTGTACCTGCCTTTTACTATGTGATATGTATGAAAGGTTTGTGTTAAATGTACTTGACTTTTGGTTTGTTTATATTCGTACGCTTTACCCATGTATCTATGAAATTTTAATTTTTGCATATGTATTACGACCCTAAATTTTTTAAAAATCGATGGAGGGTAGACGTAGTGGACGAGACCGTAGGCGTGGACCCAGGCAACCCTTGAATGAAGAGGTTAATCGTGAACCAGCAGCCGAATAGAATCTAAAACCAAGGGCCGATCCTAATGCACAAGTAGCCACAGCCGTACAACGTATGACAAATCTGCTAGCCCAAATAGTGGACTATCAGGGCCAAAACGCTGTTAACCAACCTGAAAACCCTGAAAATCATGTGGAAGGGGAAGATAGAGCTCTCGAATGATTCCAGAAATTCTATCCATCAAAATTCCTGGGAAGACCTGACCTCAATGTAGCCGAGAGATGGTTGGAGAAAATGATCGATATTTTTGCAACATTACATTATAGTAAAGATAGGCAGGTGACTTTCGCTGTTTTTCAGTTAGAGGGAGCAGCTCGTTCTTGGTCGAACGTGATACGAATGAAATGAGAAAGAGATATGAAACTCAATTCACACGACTATCTAAATTTGCCCCCGAACTAATAGTAACATAGTAAAGGTGAATAAGACGTTCTGTTCAAGAGCTAAATGTCGAGATTCAGAAACATTTAGCAGTAGCCCAAATCAATACATTTAGTGATGGTGTGGAAAAAATCCAACGGGTCGAAAGTGCAAGATTTCAAGTTAGAACTTTTCAAGCAAAGAAACTGGGTGCGTCTAGTAGTGACTTTAGGCGGGCCGATAAGAATATACCTCCTAAGTTTGGAAGAGGGATAGGCGGAATATGAATTTCAAGGACGCTAAGAGTAGCCCCGTCAAGAGGAGGCCAAGGCGGGAGAGGACAACAAAAAGGTGCCTCACAAGGAGGCCCGACATCAGCTTCCCGTGTCTCCTGTGGATACTGTGGGAAGTCAAACCATACGGAGGAAAATTATTGGAGGAAGGAAAGAAAATGTTTGCTTTGTGGAAGTACTGATCATCAAATTGCCAACTGTCAAGTCCTACCTCGAGAAGGGAGCGGGACCCAGCAGTCAAATAAGACAAACCCTGAGTAGACAAAAGTGGAAGGAAATAGACCAAAAGTACTGGCTTGGGTGCATGTAATAGAGCAATATCAGGTCCTTGATTCCTCTGAAGTTGTAAAAAGTACGAACCCTGTATTCCATCGTTTTGCTAAGATTTTATTAGATCCTAGTGCTACCTATTCCTTTGTCAACCCTAGTTTTATGTGTGGAATTGATGTGAAACCTGCTAGACTGTCATATGATTTGAAAGTTAGGACACCTACGGGTAACCAACGTTTGATTACTAATATGGTTTATAAGGACTGTAAAATTTAGGTTGCAGTGCGAAAACTATTGGGGGATCTAATAAGTTTAGCCATTAAGGGATATGATGTCATCTTTGGTATGGATTGGTTAGCTCAATATGATACTCAACTAGATTGGAAGAGAAAAGTGATAGAATCTTGCATACTTGGGGAGGCAACCTCAAGGCTAGATGTGAGAGGTAGATTAGCCTCATCTGCACTCATTTTGGGTATTCGTCTTAGGAAATTGTTGAGTAAAGGAACGCAGGGTTACTCAACTTTTCTAATAAACTCTTCGTTAAATAAGTTGAAAATAGAAGATGTTCTAGTAGTACAAGAGTATCCGGTAACTTTCTCTTCGAAAAGAGAGATAGAATTTAAGATTGATCTGTTACTTAGGACAGCCCCTATCTCTAAAACTCCATATCGGATGGCACCCGCTCAACTTAAAGAATTGAGGTTGCTGTTACAAGATTTATTGGAGCGAGGGTTTATTCGAGAAAGCGGATCTCCATAGGGAGTTCCGGTATTCTTTGTTAAAAAGAAAGACGGGAGTTTAAGATTGTGTATAGACTACCGGAATTTAAATACCCTCTATTACATATTGATGAATTATTTGACTAGTTGTAAGGAACGGTGGTGTTTTCTAAACTAGACTTTAGACAGAGGTATTATCAATTGCGAATTAGAAAGGAGGATGCACCAAAAATTGCATTTAATTCCAGATATGGGCATTTTGATTTTACAGTAATGCCCTTTGGGTTAACCAATGCCTCTGCCGCATTTATGAATTTGATGCATCGGATTTTCAAACCCTACTTGGATCGGCTTGTAGTTGTGTTTATTGATGACATTCTCGTTTACTCTAAAATTCGAGAGGAGCATGAGCCGCATTTGAGGATTGTATTGTAGACTTTGAGAGAACACCGGTTATATACTAAGTTTAGCAAATGTGAGTTTTGGTTGGACAAATTCTCTTTATTAGGGCATGTGATTTCAGATGATGGCATTGCAATGGATCCGGCCAAAGTAGAAGCTTTTGCTGAATAGAAACGGCCAGAAAACCCTACTGAGATTCGTAGTTTCCTAGATCTGGCAGGATATTATCGTCGATATATTAAGAATTTTTCAAAACTTGCCGGCCATTTAATTAATCTGACAAAGAAGCATGGCAACTTTATTCGAGATACTAGATGCGAACCTAGTTTTTGAGAATTGAAATAAAAGTTGACCATGGCACCAGTTTTGACTCTACCAAATGGAAAGAACAGTTTCACTGTATATACTGATGACTTGAGAGAAGGATTGGAGTGTGTATTAATGTAAAATGGAAATGTGATTGCCTTTGCCTCTAGAAATTTGAAACCCCATGAACAAAATTATTCGACCCATGACTTGGAATTACCGTTGTTGCCTTTACCCTGAAAAATGGAGACATTATTTGTATGGGGTAACTTTTGAGATCTATATGGATCATAAGAGTTTTAAGTATTTATTTTCTTAAAAGGAACTAAAAACGAGGCCGCATCGATTGATGAAATTTTTAGAAAATTATGATTGTACTATTAACTACTATCTTGGGAAGGCCAATGTAATGGCGGATGCCCTAAATCAAAAGGTTCAAGTGGCTGGGTTAATGATTAAGGAATGGAACATGTTAAAAAAGGTGAATGAGTGGAATCCTCGCCTTGAACCAGCAGAAGGTGATTTTTAGAAATATTATGGTGAGTTCTACCCTACTAGATCGAATCAAAGAAACTCAGAAGAAAGACTCTACAGTACAGAAGTGGACAAAAAAAATGCAAAAAGGGGAACTGCCTAATTTCAATTTGAGTTCCGAGGGGATTTTGATATATCGAAACCAAGTGGTTGTGCCGAAGGATAAAATATTGAAAAAAAAATTTGGAGGAAACTCACTGGTCTACATATACGGTCCATCCGGGTAGCAGTAAGATGTATCACGATTAAAAGGGTTATATTGGTGGGAAAACATGAAAAAAGAAATTACTCAGCACGTTCAAACCTGTCTTACTTGTCAACAAGTCAAAACTGAACATAAAAAACCCTCAAATTTATTACAATCCCTCGAGATACCTAAATGGAAGTGGGAGCACATTACGATGGATTTTGTCTCGGATTTGCCATGGACGCAAAGAGACCATGATGCCGTTTGGGTAATCGTTGATCAGTTTACCAAATTGACCCATTTCTTACCAGTGAACATGAAGTATTCCACGAAAAAGTTGGCTCAGTTGAATATGGATGAGATTGTGAGGTTGCATGGAGTGCTTGTAAGCATAGTCTCAGACAGGGATCCCCGATTCCTGTTTCGATTTTGGCAAACGTTGCAAGAAGCCTTAGAGACCAAACTAAACCTCAGTACCACATACTACCTTCAGACAGATAGACAATCGGAAAGAACCATTCAAACCCTTGAAAATATGTTTAAGGACGTGTATTTTAGATTTTGGAGGTAGTTGGGGACAACACATGATGTTGATGGAGTGCGCTTGTAATAACAACGATCATTCATCTATTCAAATGACACCATACGAAACTCTCTGCGGAAGGAATTGCTGATCACCAGTTTATTGGGATGAAATAGGGGAAAGGAAGATTTTAGATCCAATGACAGTACCATGGATGCTGTAACAGCCCCACTTTCCCCTAAGGCGAACCAAAGGGGTTAGCGGACTGCCTGCCCAGCTCTCGCCAGGACTAACGATGCAGACTAGAACTATCTATTGCGATCCGGAACTTACAAACAAGCGTAAACAAGTCAAAATGGAAAAATAACCCAAAATAAGAAAAATGAAATCCGGAGTCGGCCATGATAGTAACCGACCCGTCAGAACCCAACCGAAAGAGCATGCAAACATTCACATCTGAACTTTAGCGATTACAATCCAAAATTTCAATCCAAAATGACATACAAAAGTTTTCAAAAGTTAATACATATACACGGTTTGCCAAATCAAAAGAGAAAACGCCCCAAAAGTACACTTAGGGTTTTAATACATGAGCTATACAAAAGATATGTTCAACTAGCTCAATTTGGCAGCCATTTGTCAAATCCAGACCAAAAGGGTTTATTTTCCTGTAAGGAAAACAAAAAGGAACAGAAAGGGGTGAGCTTGCGCTCAATGAGGTACCAAACATATAGCAAAAAAATCATGGCATTTCACATTTAACAAATCAGATACACATGCCAGATGTAAAGCAAAGGAACCAATGATTCAAATCAGAAGGATACGGGTGGCTCTCAGGAGCCAAATTTCCAGCGCAGTACTTGATCCAAACCGGTTGACTCTCCGTCAACGTATATAGAACCAAAACGTCCGTAGACCCCTCTTTACACCGAATTCCGTCCACCAAACACCCCTTTACCGGGCCTGCTCACCGTAACCGAACAGAAATGGTAATACTCGAGTATACCGGAATCAAGGGTCTCAATACCCAAAAATCTCCGAACAGACTACCGTGGTTCGTTATCTAATCGTCCAGGCCCTTGCCGGCCCGACTCGAATAACTTAGCCACAGGATTGAGCTCATAGGTCATAGAAATCCGAACAGATGCAGACACAGATAACGGATTCAGATACAGATACAAAATAGCAGATTCAGATAGCAGATTCAGACGGCAGATTCAGATAGGCACTCAAAATTGGCATATGAACAGATAGAAGAACGAGTGTGATAAAGTACACCCTCGTCTCAAACAAATTTAACAGATTGCAGAGCAGAAATCAAGTTAGACAGCAATGGAGGGGAGTGGTACACTCACCGGCTCAACTTCAAAAGTTTTTACTTCAGATTGGCCTTAATCGCCAAGAAACCCTAAAATAACCAAAATAAACCAATTGAAGGTTTCACATCCGTAATCGAGTAAACACAATGCACATGAGGCTCGACTACTAGTCGTATGCCTCGCCAAATAATTACTAATGCAAGGGTACAAAACATGATTTTTGGGAACAAAAGATAGCATAAAGACCTAGGTTCAATAACCCAAAAGCCCTTTTATTTCTACCAAAAGGCAAATCCAACTTAAAAGAACCAAACAGCCTAGAAAATCGGGCAGCACTTCCCCTAAATTTCTTACTTTTCCAGCCATTAAGGCTTCATTATTTCCTCGAATCAGTCCCAACATCTCACACAAAATTCACCTCATTTCCAAAAGCCATTCACTAGGCCCAAAGTAAAAGTTAACTAGGAAATGACCGGAATAAAAGTAAGCCTTAAAACATACAAACAAGTACAATGAGACTCGATAACGCGTCATAAAGCCAAGCCAAACATAACCCCAGTAGGGTTTTATATGCATATATAGACATATAAGCAAACCAGAAAATCAGGAAATGGAACTCATTTGTCCCAACACCAAAAACAGTTTTGGCCTCCTAATGCGGTAATGGTACACAATGCGCTACGCTTATCGGATAAGGGTATAAGACCCACCATCTCGAAGCTAAAAGACAGGGCTACAACAATGTAGAAGGCCACTCAGTCCAAATCCTAGCACAACTAGGTCAAAAATGCAGAAAACCAACCCAGAACCGTAATTGCAGGTTCCCAAATCACACAATGCTGTAATTCGTCCAACTCAGTCTACACAGGTCCAAATGCATTGATTCCAAAGGAATATGATAGCTAAGACATCAAGCTACATTTCATCAGAAGACACCAACATCCAAATCCAAAGCAATTCCAGTCAAAACAGACGATTACAATCACAGTTCGCACATTCTGATCACCCAGAACAGCAACAGTAAAAACGACCTATCTCACTCTACACTAATCTAAATGACCTGAAATTTTGCAGACACTTCAAACTCATCAATACCTACAACGTTCATGTTTTGAGCAAAGTCTAATTCGTCCTCTAACCCTATGATCCAAAACCGGACAGAATTAGGGGTTATCAACCCTAACTTTTCTCATTTCAATCCAAACCCAAAATTGATTGCAATTATCAATAATTCACACCTACTAGAGTCATTATAAGCCATTGTCAATCATCAAAAATAGCCACAACATCCCATTCATATTAAACCAGAAAATTCCTCAATAAAATAAAAACTTCACCAAATCACTTCAAATCAAGAAATAAATCACACATTCCATCACTCAAGTCACCATTAGGCACAAAATAAACATCATTAGCTATAAGAGGATGTTCAATCATCACTTACCTAGTAAACAAGAGAAGAGCAGTTGTAGACCACCTTAGCTCTTCCAAAAACTTCACCAAACTCACCACTAACACTAAATGGAAAGATTGTATGGAGTGGAAACTAGTTTGTGTGATTGATTTGGATGATTTGAGCTAGTGGAAAGCTTGAAGATTGAAGAATTTTTCTTCCTTCTTGGCAAGAGAGAGGGCCGGCCACAAGGTGAAAGAAAATGGTGATTTTTTTGTGAAATTTTTAGATATTTAACCAATTTTGGTCAAAAGTCAAAAAAAGTGAATAGTATTCTTAAGTCAAAACCAATCACCAAGTGACACGTGGCACTCCATTAATGCATTCCTATCCTTTCTTTTCTCTCTCACATCAATCATTTCACACACTCTACTTATCTCTTAACACCCGATAAATTTTACACAGTATCCGGAATTTAACCTAATTGGCCGAATTTTTTCGAACTTTTCGCACTAGTGGGTCCCACGTCCATAATATATTCTTAATTTTCGCAAAAACTAACCGATACTAGAAAAATCATTTAAAAGCTATATTTACTCATAAAATTTATTTGCACAATTTTTCGAATAAAGTAAAGGTGTAAAAACGTATAATTAAAAGAAATTAAAACCTAGAAATTAAGAAAATTACGGGTCCTCACAGATGCAGGATGCACATGAAAAGGACAAATTAGTACGCCAGAGACTCCAAACAGCTCAAAGTCGACAAAAGAGTTACGCAGATAATCGCAGGAAGGATTTGGAATTCGAGGTTGGAGATCTCGTGTTTCTTAAGGACACTCAAGTGTGAAGTGTTACGGCAGGTAAAGGAAAGAAGTTTCAATCAAGATTTGTAGGACCCTTTAAAATTCTTCAACGAGTCAGAAAAATGGCATATCGACTCGAACTACCAACAAGTTTATCCAAGATTCATGATGTCTTCCATGTTTTGATGCTAAAAAGTACGATCCCGATCTGACTCACATCTTACAGCCAGAAAAATTTGAAATAGATAAGTTTCTAACCTATGAGGAGAAATCTGTGCAACTGCTTGACTGAAAAGTTAAGAAGTTAAGAAATAAGCAAATTTTCTTGGTAAAGATCCTGTGGAAAAACCATGAGATAGAAGAGGTAATCTGGGAAGTGGAGGAAGAAATTTCGAGAATTTCGAAAAATCCTAAGCTATTTGTTAATCAAGGTGAGAATTTCGAGAATGAAATTTTTTTAAGGGGGAGAGAGTGTGAGGACCCGAAATTTATTTTATATTTTATTCTATTTCTCGGAATACATTTTCTTTTCTTTACTTTATTGTCTTAATTTCCTAGATATTTTTAAAAGAGAGTCAAGATTTTTAATCATTTTCTTCTATAAGTTAGTGCATGTTAAGTTCGTAGTGCATTATGGAAGTAGGACCCACTAGTGAGGTGTGTGCGATAAATTTTAGAAAAGTATGAGTAGTTTTGTGCAAAGGGATATTATTTTATATGGTGTTAAGGGATAATTAGTGGTTTGTTAGATATTTTAGTATTTGGAAGACAATTAGGTGAGGATTAACCATGGAGTGCCACTTGTCAACCAAGCTATGGAGCTTTGACTTGGACCAAGACCATTCTTAGCCTTTAATAAAAAAAAATTAACCAAAAACCCTTCATTCTTCTTCTTCCCTTGGCCGACCACTTTGAGAGGAAAAGAGAGAAATAAAACTACATCTTCAGCTTCAATTCTTGCTTGAATCCTTGAAGTTTTATCCAAAGCTTGCAAACCACTCCATAAAAAGTGACATTTAGGAAGGATTAAGGACTTTGGTGGAGAGATTTTGGAGGAAAGGGAACTTTTGGTTGCATTTCACCTTAGGGCATGAAGGTAAACATATCAAGATGTGAGGACCCAAATTTTACTTACATTTATTTTATTTTACTGGCTTATTTAATTATTTATTCAACTGTTTACTCCGAATAATTTATTTTAACCATTTTAAATCTATTTACATGGAACAAGGTCTCACTTATATTTTTAAAATGTCCCGTTAGCAAATTTAATTTTTTTGCGGCTCAACTAGTAAGGAATAGCGAATACATGTTTTTCGAGGTGATATTAGGTCTGAAAGTGTAATAATCTTGGAGAATTAAGAATGATTAATAGTAGATTAAGAAAAGTTAATTGAGGGATTAGACGTGAGTGAGTGAAATTAAGCTTTTACCGCGCGCGCGTCGAAAGTTCCTCGAAAGTCGCACCGCGTGACTAATTGGAGATTGGAGGATTTAATACTAGACTAGTAAGTGTGAATAATTACAATGTTAGAGGAATTACCTTGGAGGATTGGTGTATAAGTGTAACAAACAAGAGAGAAAGTGGTAGTACGAAACCCTATTGATCCATTATTAAGATTTGACTTTTGCACAAAACTTAAGGGCAACTTTTCTACATTCTTTCTCTCCAAGTTTCATCACTCAAACTTTCTCATCTCTCTCTTCTGTCTCAGCTGAACCTCAAGGAAGAACAAGAGGAAGAGAAACTCCATTCTTTAGCTCCAAGTTTGCTTGCGAATCAACATCCAACCATCAAATCTCTTGGAAATTTACTCTAGCTTGAAGAAAGAAGCAATCTTGTGGAGTTCCTTAGAGAAAATTTGATGGAAAAATCTGGTTTTTATCTAGGTTTAAAGGGTAATCACTTCATCTCTTTAATCTTTCGATTTATACAAAGATTAATGGTTAGATTTCATGGGTTTGAAACCCTAGTCGCGTTTAGGCAAGCGGACTTGAGGAAACATTTATCTCGCTTTAAATCCTAAGCTAGATGTCTTGAGGAGGCCTTTAGGTAGCTGACTTGAGGCTCTATTACTTGATTATTGTTGTTTATGTGATGGATAAGATTATTATTAGAAAGTGGAGAGAAAGTTGGAAAACTTGTGAAAAGAAAGCTGGCCGAAATTCTGTTCATGTTGTTCTGCTTTTAATTCAAAATTTTGATGCTTGGTTGGCTGTTAAATTGATGGATATATGTTGTATTATGTGTGTAGAAAGTGTCTGTCGAAAATCATTTCAAATGGTTGCATAAAACTTGAGTTTTGGTAAAGTTTGAAATTTGGAAATTTGCTAGCAGGGTAGCTGAACAGTGGTTCTTTGTTTGAATGTAACTCTTTGTACAAAATTTGAAATGGAGTGTCGTTTGTGGCATTCAAAACTAGACATTCAGAGCTTTTAAATGGTATAAAATTCCCCTGCTAGTTCATTTTGGGGAAACCGTAGACTGTCCTGTTATGCCAGTCTGTCAGAGAGAAACTGGGAAGCTACATTTTGTGGCTCGATGTTGTTCCACTTGTGAAAAGATTTTCAAAATGATGCCTTCTGATGAATTGTAGAATTTTGAACCTAGTTTCCAACTCCATAAACCATTATCAATTTGGATTTGTATAGAGTTAGATATGGTTTGATTTCGAAACTGCAACAAAGCTCAAAACTGGAAAATTTTCCTTTCCCAGCTGACCGAATGGTCAAGTCTGTTTTGGAATCTTATATTTCAAAAAATTTAGTGCTATTTATCCATCAATTGCTCATTAAATGTTCTGAAACCTTGGTTTCAAAATGGAGCGAATTGGGGCTGGATTTGTTGGACAAAACTTTTGAAAAGAAAAAAAGATAGGGTTGGCAGATTAGCTTTGAAGAATTTCACAAACTTTGGTTGTTTCGTTAACTACCTTCCCGTGTGATTTTTTGCCTAAATTTTGATAGAGAGGTAGTCCGCATATGGTAGTTTAAGTGTACCAAATTTGGTGTAATTTCAATATCATTTTGAGGCCCAAACAATGCCCCAAATATTGCTCTTCAATCTGGAAATCCACTGATCAGGTTTCAAAACTCAGTCGACTTCAAACTGTTATATCTTGTTGCTCAAAACTCCAAATTTAGTTCCTCTTATTGTGTTTGAAACTTGGTTTGGAACTCTTATTGTGTTATAAATTTTAGAGACTGATTCACTTCCTGTGAATTTTGCCAAATTTCCAAACATTGCTGAAAAACCAAGACTGGTTCTGTCCTGTCTTCTTGAAACTGCAAATTTGAGCTGAAATTTGAATGCTTTTTGGTTGAAATCTTGGAAAAGTGTCTTCAGAGAAGTTTTAGTACTTTAAATCTAGTTTCCAATGGTAAAAAGGTTTCCATTTTTGAATGTACCAAACTCAAGATCTAATTTTCCAAGTTTTGTCACGTAAAGCGAAAAATTTCCGATTTCGTAGGTAATGAGTTTTTGAGAACTTTTCATTTCCTTTCGATATTTATAGACCATTTTAAACTTGATCTCATGGATGATTCAATTCTCCCTTGAGACTTTAAATTCTCATTTTTTGAATCTTGATTTTTGAGAGACTAAAGTTTTCTTTTAAGACATTGTCCTATGTCTAAGCAAATGCACTTTCTTCCTTGTATGATAAGTGGTTGTGAGTATATGTGAGTGATGGTTAGTCACTATTTCTTCAGGCGCTCAAGAGGATATTGAAGGAAACCTCGGAGCAGACGACTAAAGACTTTATTTGCTCACTTACTTTTGAATTGGTGAGTGTCAAGTGCATGAATTTTTGCTATATATTTGAATGGTTCTTTGTTTATTAAGTATTTTAGAATTGTTGAGACGAGCGTGTACTTTATCGCACTCATTCTCTTTTAAGTGAATTTATAATTGAATTATGTGAAGTGAAAATTATATTTGTGTTGAATCGATGTTGATTAGAGTGAATCTCATCGACTTATACTTATAATAGTGGGGGACACCCAAACTCATTGGCTGACCCTGCGACTCGAGCCGGCATGGGCTTGGTTGAGAAGTTTGGTGAGCCATGAGAAAGTTCATAAGCTTGATCTATTTGAGAGATCTTGTTTGGCATACTCGAGTAGTATCGCCTTTCATAATAGAAGTGCGGGCCCGGAACATGGGATGTAATGGTGAACAGGAGTGTGAAGTAAGTGTAGTTCTACGGACTGAATACCTACCCGGTTGACAGAGTGTCATCACGTGGAGGTATTGGATCGAAACTAGGCAAAGTAAGTGGAATCTAACTCCTGAGAGCTCCCGTATCCTTATTGAGTATGTTTATTGTTGATTGTGAATTACTTGAACTTTATAGCTTTATTCTTGTGTAAGTGTTATTGTTACTTGAACTATGTGTTTGCATGTTTTCTTAGCCTCATTGAGCGTTCGCTCACCCTATTAGTTTGTTTTCCTTAACAGGAGCTTGGAATGGAAAGATTTTTGGAGAAGCCGACTTGATTACCTTTTTAGTAGAATTTTGGATGTAATCCATTATTCGTCTTATGGTGGTTGTATTTTAGGGAAAGTTGATGTACTTTTGGTAACTTATGATGTAAGATTTGAATGTTTAATTAAGAAAGCAACTTTTCTTTACTTCGACTTTTATTATTGGTTGTTTATCCTTAAGTTTGAATTGGATTCGTATCGAGTCCTGGCAAGAGTTAGGCAAGCGTTCCGCTGATACCCTTGGATTCGCCCTAGGAAGAAGTGGGGGCGTCACACAAGAAACCATCTTTTCTTTTATTACTTGCATATGAGTAGATTTAAGGCTTGATTTTGGTAGATTTCATGGAAAATTTCATGGTTTGTGTGGTGGTTGGAAAATTTCAGCTTTGAGTGAGAAATTTCATCTTTGATATGTTGATTTGAGCTTGTGTATGATCTAGTACTTTGCCATGTGAATTTTCCAGCTTTTATATGTTATTTTGGCTTCATTATAGATATTTTCAGATGTAGAGGTGAATTTCAGTTTAGGGTTAACATTTTCCAGCTTTATTATGGTTGTTTTAAGCTAGATAATTGTCTATTTTGGGTGGCTTTGTGGCCTTAAAGACAAGGAATGAATGATAAGGAAATACTTGTAATCACGAAACTCATCAAGTTGATTACAAGAGGGAGGTGTTTGATTTCCATGCATCATTCAAATTAGTTGCACATGACATGAGTAACACTTCAACCACTAAATAAAATAGAACATGCATCCATGTTAGCCTTTAACTCCCAAATGAGAAAATTTCCCAAAGCAACTAAATCAAGGTGATGCATCATATTACTTGCAGGGTGTGAGGGCTCGTAAAATTCTTATTTTAAACCCCTATTTTTGACTCATTTAATTATTTATTTGGATATTTGCCTCGAATATTATTTTCTATCCTTATTAGACCTAAATACATGGAATTATAACTCCATTATATTTTTAAAGTGACTTGTTTCAAAAAAATTAATTTTTGGAAGCTCGTTTAGTGAAAATAGTGAAAATGTGTTTGGAAATTTTAACCGATTGAGAGTACAATAAGTTTGGAAAATTGGAGGCTTGTACAATGGTACTAAAATAGGTAATTTTATGTTGAAGTACTCAAGTGATAGTTAGTAGTACTATCGTTATAAGAATTTCTTAGAGGTTTCGCTTTATTGCGCTTAAATTAAGAATACGCGTTTTCACACGCGCGATTTAATTGAGAAACTTTAGACCCTCATTTTAGGACAATTAAGAGTAAATAATATTTATATGAATATAAATGTATTAGAGGTTTAGTGCACAAGTGAAATAAATTCGAGAGAAATCGAGCACAAAACGCGCCGTACACGCACGAAAGAGAGTTGACTTTTGCACCAACTTGGGCCACACATTAAAGCTTCTCAAGGAAGCTTCATTTGATCAATACACTCTCTCTCCTAGTATCTCTTGGCTGGCCATCAAGCTACAAAAATAACCCAAGAGCTCTTCAATTTTACATCTCCAAATCTTGCACAAATCATCAACCAAATCAAACCAAAATTGAACTACACCTAGTTGAACACTTGGAGATTGTATCTAGCTAAAAAAAGGGGAGATTTTCACAGTTTTTATGGAGCAAGGAGGGACCGAAAATTTCTGTTTTGCACACCAAGTGAAGTAGGTAACGATCAAACCTTGAAAACTTGGTTTATAGAAGTTCTAGTGCTCATATATACTCATGCATATTAGTGAGTAGCATTATTTTGAGGAAAATTTGGTTGTGTGGGCTCTATGAACTCCCACCTTGGATATATGGACTGATTTGTGATGTTTTGATGGTAATAATGTTTATTTAGTGCTTAAACTAGTGGATTAATGTTGGGTTGTTGATAGAAACTCAAGGATGGTACAATGACCAAAAGTGACCATTTTGCCCCTGCTTTGTTCGAGCACTTTGGTGCGAAATTTTGAGGTTATAATGGTTGCTTATGTTGTTTACATGTTATATTGAGTGTGTAAAAAGTTTCATTGAAAAATAACTTGATTTGGTCACCCAAATGTTGGATTTACGAAAGCTTAGTAATCTGGAAACTATTCCCATATTCACCCAGGTAGTGTTTTTGTTTCAACTATATCTTTTTACTCCAATGTCAAAATTGAGTGCCGTTTGCGGCACTGGAAACTAGACATTCCCAGTTTTCCAACGGTATAAAATGCACATTCTGGTTCCATCTGAGTGAGCCAAACCACGTTTTTGAAAATTGCTGTCCCGTTTCATTGTTTCCTGGAAGGCAGCACATGAGCTGTAACTTGATGCTCACGAATGAGCTGGGTACGGACAGATTTTGAAAACAGTTTCTTCTCAGAAAATATAGCCTATGAATCTAGTTTTCAATGCCATCAACCATGCTCAATTCCGAGTTAAATTGAGGGAGTTGTGGCCAAAGTTTTGGACTGACTCAGTAATGGAATTCTTTACTTTGGACTAATCCTTGACTAATCTTGGTTTGGGACTTGTACTCGAAATTCTTGGTGTAACTCACCTACCAAATATGTTTTGAACCCTACTAGATTTGATTATCCCAAATGGGACATGTTTTAGGCATTTTCCTTGGTCACAAGTTTAGAAAAAGAAATTTCCATGCACAAGGCAGCTTTGCCTTGAAATTTTGGGAAGTTGAGTGATTTTGTTAAGTGAATTCCTGCACTTATTTATCCATGAAATTTGGTAGAGGGATAGCCCTTATATGATAGAATAATCATACCAAATTTGGTGCTATTCCGAGTTCGTTTCGTTATTCAACTAGATTTCCAAAGTTCATGATTTGAATTTGGGAAACCCTTGTTTAACAAGGAAATTTTGGTAACTTTGGGTCACCATATTTTGGTGCTCAAAACTTCAATTCTTGTTCCGTTTATTTTGGTCTAAACATGAATTGCAACTCTAATAGAGTTCCAAATTGCAAAGGCTGGTTCGAATTGAGTGAATTTTGCTGAATTTTCAAAGTTGGCCAAAAACCAACTTAAAACTGTCTTGATAACTCAAGTTATCAACTTCAAGCCAAAATTTGAATGCCTTCTACTTAGATTCGTGGAAAGGTTCTTCTAGGAACTTTTAGTACTTTGAAAGACGTTGCCAACGGTATCAAATTTTCCAATTTTGGACAACCAGGGAGTAAGTTATGATTTTTCAAGATTGCACCAAAAATCGAAAATTGTGACCATTTGAAAGGAAATCCGCGCAGGAAACTATTCACTAGAATCCGGCCTTGAATCTGGCCAGTTCTTGGCTGGATAGTGGGCCAGATTGGTGATGAAAATTGAAAAAAATAGAGGCTTGGTCACTGCCTCCAATCCGGCCAGAACCCGGTCGGATTATGACGTGGCCAGCCCTCTTCCGACTTCGGTCGTTCGTTTTGAAATCTATTCGCACGTACTTGTTCCCGTCCAATGATTTTAAGGATAATAAACCATTTTTACTCAAATTTTGTAACTCTTTTGAGTCTCGATTTTAAAAGGGAACCCAATCTCGATTTTCAAGATATTTTCTAGACCGTACTAGTGTACAACCTTCCTCATTGCTTGGGGATTATCAGTAATAGTCTATTATTAAATTGCTCAGGCACACAAGAGGAACTTCAAGAGGATCCCTCGGTGGACGCTTGAACTTCGAATGCCATTTCTTCTTGCTACTTGGTGAGTGTCAAACGCATGTTACTTGAACTATTGTGAACTCAATGTACGTTTACTTGTTATTGATGATTTGAGATTTTGGAAAATGGAGTCGAGTGTGTACTTTATCGCACTCGTTCTCATTCGAAATGATTTAACTCGTGCTCAAATTGCCTGAATATATCGATTGCTTGTATATATCAATGCTTGATACATGATATGGTATGCTATGGTTGCATACGTCGTTGGAGTGAATTTTCTCGACACACAAATGCACATGGGGACGTCCAAACCTCATTGGCCGACCTTGGACTCGAGCCGGCATGGGCTTGGTTGGAAACCTTGGAGAGCTTTGAGATAAAGAAGCTTGACCTGTTGAGAGGTCTTGTGTGACAGCCCCACCTCCCCCTAAGGCGAACCAGAGGGTTCGGCGGGCCGTCTGCCTAGCTCTCGCCGGGACTCAGTCGTTCACTACAATCCTCAAATAAATTACAAGATAAAACTCAAATATTATATCAAATTCTCCAATAAATACATATCAAGAGCGAAGCGTCCACACTTCCGCTGCGCCACTCTGATCCTTGATACCAACCATTCACACGGAGAACTTTAATACAAACGTTTCCTTCGCCTCCAGCCCTGTGGAGGGGAATAAAACATTTTTGGGGTGAGCTAGAAGCTCAGCGAGTAACCAGTAAAATCAGAAATCAAATATATTTCACAATAATGCATTTCGATCATTTCGATGATGTCATGATTCAGAGATCAAATGTCCGTTTATTGCTCTCGTGAGCCAGTGAAATCATAGTACTTGAACACCCAACGCTCAAACAGATCATTTAACATTAACATTAACATTAAGAGGGAGCCCCTTTTTGAGCTCCAGATGAACATGAACATAAACAAACGGAGGAGACGTTGGTGTTCAGCACAAGACTCCCCAAGTACTCATTTCAAGCCAAAACATGTCATGAACTCACATGCAAGCACGCATGATATGCAGTCGAGTAAATAATGCAAGAAACATTTCATAAGAAGCTTTAACAATAGTTTGGGGTCACTCACCTCCACGGCTCAGAAATCATCCAGCATATAACATTGCCTCGCTCACATCCAAGCCTTAGATCACAAACTCAATGCAATCAAGTCCTTTCAAAATTCGGACAACACTTCCTCTTATCTTTCTTTACTTTTCCAGCCATCAAGGCTTCATTATTTCCTCATTCCAACCCAAAGGTACACACACAACAACAAGTTCATTCAATAGACATTCAGCAAGCTCCAAGTAGTACAAGTACAAGTCAAGCTAGGGAAAAGTCCGGAAATGAAAGTTAAGCTCAAAACCAGAAAAACAGGTTTTGACATCATTTTGCGGTAATGGTACCAAAGGCGCTACGATTGTCGGATGAAGGTACAAGATACACCGTTTCGAAGCTAAGAGATAGGGCTACAATATTCCAGAAGGTCACTCAACCCAGTTTCGAGTGTAACCAGGTCAAAAATATAATGCATTTACCGCACTTGCGGGTCCCACGTTCAAAATACGCTCTTAATTTCTCAAAAACTAACCGATACTAGAAAAATCATTTTAAAACTATCTTTGCTCATAAACTTTATCTGGGGAATTTTTCTAATAAAGAAAATGTAGAAAAGGCGGACGATTAAATAAAATAAACCCTAGAAAATTAGAAAATTTCCGGGTTCTCACACTCATTCTTTTCGGGGCGTCACATCTTGCTTGGCATACTCGAGTAGTATTGCCACAAACAAATGACAGGCGGACCCGATACAGGGGTATGTAAGGTGAAAGGGGACAGGTTAAGTGGAGTTCTACGGACTAAACCTACCCGATTGACGGAGTGTCAATTCGTGGAGGTTATTGATCGTGCAAGCGAAATATAGCTCCTGAGAGCTCCAGTATCCTTGAATTGTTTCTGTTTATCTTTCCAATAAATTGTTAATTATTGAATTATTATTGCTTGGCTTGTAAATTGGGATTGTTATTTGAACAATGTGCTTGCATGTGTGTTCTTGGCCTCACGAGTATTTTGCTCACCTTGTAGATTTGTTTTCTTTGATAGGATTGGGCTTGGAATGAGACTCGGAGGGAACTTCCTTTTATGTACTTTCGGGGACTTTTGTAACAGGGTTCCAATTCTTTTGACTAGAACTTGTAGCTATGGTGTTTTTTTGGGTTGTATTATGGAAACCCGATGTATGGATTGGGTAATTATTAAATATTGTTAAGCTTGAATGCTTCCGCACAAATTGCATTTATATTATTTGGTTGTGATGTCTAGTTCCGCTATAAACTTGAACGTAAATTGCTTGACTCCTAGCGAGAATTGGACAGGTGTCTCGCGGATACCCTTTGGTTCGCCTTAGGGAGAAGTGGGGGTGTCACTGTTGGTATCAGAGCACTAGGTTAGAGATCTATATGGGAGACATACTAGATACTCTCTCCTTAAGATCTGAGACAGAATGACTTAGTCTTACCTTAAGGGATACTTGGGCTACCCTAAAGGGACATTCGAACTAGGTAGTGATTAAGATTCTAACCCGAAAAGTGTTATTATTTTGTAGGGATGGAAAACGGAAATGGAGCTCCGGCAGCTAACGGGAATGGCCATGCGAATGGTCATTTAGTGCCTTCTAGGCCTATCTACTACTGAGCGCTAGGTGGGGGAGCTCGAGTACGCTATTCCCCATCTGACAGATATCCCCAATGTTCGTGTAGGTTGACTTTTGCCTACCCGAACCACCTCGTGCTTGCTTTGGACGACGAGCATCGTCAGTTAGTGGATCTTAACAGGGATTTACAGGCAGAAGTGGACGAACACAGACAGATGGTTAGCGCTCAGGGAGAGTGTGACAACCCCACTTCTCCCAAGGGCGAACCCAAGGGTATCGGCGGGCCGCCTGCCTAGCTCGCGCCAGGACTCAAAACTTAACGCAATAAAACTAGATAAATCGAAAGAGCACTATATACAATCCCAAAAGTTACATTTACATCCTCAAAAGTCTCGAGTCAAACCATTCTAATACACTATAACCACAACCAGCAGAAGATAGACCCGAAGAAGGGTCCTTAAAACTAAAACAAACATCCTAACTGTTTAACTAATACAAGCCAATCTAACTATACTAGTGTACGAGCCAAAAGTCCCCGCGTCGGCCCCTGCTAAGGAAAACAAAAGGAAAGGGGTAAGCTATATGCTTAGTAAGTAAACAGGGGCGAAAGCATAAATTTCACGTAACAACAGTTACACAGTAAGAGTAAAGCAAAAGCAGAAAAGTAACTGTGACGGCCCCACCTCCCCCTGAGCCGAACCAGAGGGTTCGGCGGGCCGCCTGCCCAGCTCTCGCCGGGACTCAGTCGATCACTGCAGTCCTCAAACAAATACAAGATAAAGTCTCAAAGATAAATCAAATATTCCAACATTTACATATCAAAAGCGAAGCGTCCACGCTTCCACTGCGCCACTCTGATCCTTGATACCAACTATTATACAGGAGGAAGTCCAAAGCTAGACTATTACACATCCAATCAATTCTAAACGTTCAATACAATCCCAATATGAACGATTACACAAAAGTAAATCCAAGTTCAATCCATCAATCCATACATGAGATAATCCATGATAAACACTACAAGCCCTTCCTTCGCCTTGAGCCCTGTGGAGGGGAATAAAACATTTTGGGGTGAGCTAGAAGCTTAGCGAGTAACCAAGAAATTCAGTTATCAAATCAGTTTCACAATCGTTCATTTCAATAATGTCATGCTTCAATAATCAATGCACTTTCACTTCTCTCATGAGCCAGTGAAATCATGGTACTTAGACGTCCAACGCTCCAAACAATCATTTAACATTGAACATTAACATTGAACATTGAACATTGAGCCCATTGGTGCTCTACAGGAACATTAAACGGTGGAGGAGACGTCGGAGTCTAGCACACGAATTCCAAGTACTCATTTGAGCCAAAACATGTCAAGAACTTATATGCCGGCACACAGGATATGCAATCAAAGAAACGATGCAAGAAACATTTTAAAGTAACGTTGCAAGTAGTTTAAGGTCACTCACCTCCACGGCTCACAATCCTCGTCCAATATAGCCAATTCCATCATTCAAGTCCAAGCCTTTCACATGAAACTTAAGGTAACCAACGCTATTAAAAATCGGACAGCATTTCCCCATAAATTGATCCTTTCCATCCTACAATCAAACCCAATCACATAGCAATTAACCACAATTGCTCAAAACCAGAAAACAGTTTTGACGTCCTTTTGCGGTAATGGCACCAAAGGCGCTACGATTGTCGGATGAACGTGAAAAACCCACCGTTTCGAAGCTAAGAGATAGGGCTACAACAATGTAGAGATAGCATTAAAATCATGGCATTTCACATTTAACAAATCAGATACACATGTCAGATGTAAAGCAAAGGAACCAATGATTCAAATCAGAAGGATACGGGTGGCTCTCAGGAGCCAAATTTCCAGCGCAATACTTGATCCAAACCGGTTGACTCTCCGTCAACGTATATAGAACCAATGCGTCCGTAGACCCCTCTTATCACCGAATTCCGTCCACCAAACACCCCTTTACCGGGCCCGCTCACCTCAAACGAACAAAATGGTAATACTCGAGTATACCGGAATCAAGGGTCTCAATACCCAAAATCCCCGAACAGACTACCGTGGTTCGTTATCTAATCGTCCAAGCCCTTGCCGGCCCGACTCGAATAACTTAGCCACAGGATTGAGCTCATAGGTCATAGAAATCCGAACAGATGCAGACACAGATAACAGATTCAGATACAGATACAGAATAGCAGATTCAGATAGCAGATTCAGACGGCAGATTCAGATAGGCACTCAAAATTGGCATATGGACAGACAAGAGAACGAGTGTGATAAAGTACACCCTCGTCTCAAACAAATTAAACAAATTGCAGAGCAGAAATCAAGTTAAACAGCAATGGAGGGGAGTGGTACACTCACCGGCTCAACTTCAAAAGTTTTCACTTCAGATTGGCCTTAATCGCCAAGAAACCCTAAAATAACCAAAATAAACCAATTGAAGGTTTTACTTCCAGAATCGAGTAAACAGAATGCACATGTGAGGCTCGACTACACGTCGTACGCCTTGCCAAATAAATACTAGTGCAAGAATGCAAAAACACGATTCCCTTGGAAACGAAAAGGTAGCATGAAGACTTAGGCGCAAACAACCCAAAAGCCTTTCATTTCCATCAAAAGGCTAATCTACTTAAAGGAACCAAACGGCCTAGAAAATCGGGCAGCACCGTCCCTAAAATTCTTACTTTTCCAGCCATTAAGGCTTCATTATTTCCTCAAATCAGTCCCAACATTTCACACCAAAGGTCATCTCATTTCCCAAAAGCCGTACAGGGCTCAAAGTGGTACAAGTACAAAAGTTAGCTAGGAAACAACCAAAATGAAAGCAAGCCCTAAGAGAGACTCGACGACGAGTCATAAAACAATGCTGAACACAACCCCAATAGGGTCTCATATGCATAAATAAGCATGATAGCAAACCAGAAATTAGAAATAGCATTAGTCTTGGCCCCAAATAGAAAAACTGTTTTGCCCTTATTTTGCGGTAATGGCGTCAAATTCACTACGATTATCGGATGGGGGTGTAAGACCCACCGTTTCGAATCCAAGAAACAGAGCTACAACAATGTAGAAGGTCACTCAATCCAGTTCCTAACACAACTAGGTCAAATATGCAAAATACTATACCAGAATTCCCAAAACAGGTTTGCAAATCACACAAAACTGTAATTACTATAACTCAGTCTATACAAGTCCAAATGCCGAAATTCCAAAGGCATATGATAGCTAAGACATCCAGTAACATTTCATCAGAAGACACCAACTTCAAAATCCAAACCAAATCCAGTCAAAACAGACAATTCCTATCGCAGTTCGGACATTCTGTTCACCAAAAACAGCAACAGTAAAAACGGCATAACTCTCTCTATACTACTCCAAATGCCCTGAAATTTTGTAGGCACTTCATACTCACCAATACCTACAACTTTCATGTTTTGAGCAAAGTCCAATTCGGCCGCTAGCTATGACCTAAAATTTCGGACAGAATAGGGGTTCATGAACCCTAACTTTTCACAATTCACTTCAAATCCAAAATTGGTTGCATTTAACCACAATTCACACCTACTAGAGCCAAAGCCCCTTATTACCAACCATCATACTAGTCCACAACATCAAAATCATATGAAACCAGAAAATTCATCATAAAATGGAAAACTTCACTAAATCAAGCCAAACCAAGAAATAAATCATATATTCCAACACTCAAGCCACTTCTAAGCATACTATAACCATCATTAGGTGTAGTAGAGGTTCAAGCATCACTTACCAAGTATCAAGAGATGTAGAGAGGTGTTGGCCACCTTAGAGCTTCAAACAAACTTCACTAATACCCTTACTATCACTAGAAGGAAAGATTGTATGGAGTAAAAACTAAGTTAAACACTTGATTTGGTGGATTTGGACAAGTTGGAAGCTTGAAATGTTGAAGAATTTTCTTCCTTCTTGCAAGTGAGAGGTTCGGCCACAATGAGAAGAAAAATGGTGAATTTTGTGATTTTTTTGAGATATATAATCCTTTGGTCAAAAAAGTCAAAAATGTGAATAGTATTTCTTAAGTCAACTCCAATGATCTTGTGACACTTGTCACTATCATAAATGCATTCCTATCCTTTCTTTTCTCTCTCTCATCAATCAAATCTCACTCTCTACTTATCTCTTAACACCCGATAAATTTTTCACAGTATCCGAAACTTAACCTTATTGGCCGAATTTTTCCGAACTTTTCGCACTAGTGGGTCCCACATCCAATATATATTCTTAATTTCTCAAAATCTATTCGATACTAGAAAAGTCATCTAAAAACTATATTTACTCGTAAAAATAATCTAGAAAATTTTCCGGATACAGAAAGTGTAGAAAACAAGCCATTGAAAACAAGAAAGCCTAGAAAGATTATAAAACCTAACAAATGAAAAAAATTACGGGTTCTCACACTCTCTCCCCCTTAAAAGAATTTCGTCCTCGAAATTCCTTATCATATATACAGCCAGTTAAGTCAAGTACAAACATAAACGATCCACCGAGAAATGGCCTTTCTAGTTCACCAAATCCTTTCTAACCTAGGCCCTCATATCTTTCGTATCCGGGCGCAAGAATCCCATCTAAAATAATTCACAACTCGAGCCGGCCGGTCCCAAGAGTAAACCATCTTTATTAAGGATTCCTACCCGACATACATACCTAGCTTCCTCAAGTCCCATGATAATGATTCGTACACTTATCACATGCCCGGTTCATAACTTACGCACAAACGAGCACTTAGACATATTCATGAAATTAGGACCACAACACCACTTGGCCCAGTCTCACTCCGCGCAGAGACCACGCGAAGTGGCTCTGATACCACTTGTAACAGCCCCACTTTCCCCTAAGGCGAACCAAAGGGGTTAGCGGACTGCCTGCCCAGCTCTCGCCAGGACTACGGATCAGATTAGAGCTATCCGCTTCAATCCGGAACTTACAAACTCGCGTAAACAAATCAAAATAGTAAAACAACCCAAGATAAAATGAGATGACATCCGGAGCCGGCCATGAATAGTAACCGACCCGTCAGAACCCAACCGAAATAGCTAACAAACATTTACATCTGATCTTTAGCGTTTACAAATCAAAATAACATACAAAAGCTTTCAAAAGATATTACATATACACGGTTTGCCAAATCAAAAGAGAAACGCCCCAAAAGTACACTTAGGGTTTTAATACATGAGCTATACAAAAGATATGTTCAACTAGCTCAATTTGGCAGCCATTTGTCAAATCCAGACCAAAAGGGTTTATTTTCCTGTAAGGAAAACAAAAGGAACGGAAAGGGGTGAGCTTGCGCTCAATGAGGTACCAAACAGATAGCATTAAAATCATGGCATTTCACATTTAACAAATCAGATACACATGTCAGATGTAAAGCAAAGGAACCAATGATTCAAATCAGAAGGATACGGGTGGCTCTCAGGAGCCAAATTTCCAGCGCAATACTTGATCCAAACCGGTTGACTCTCCGTCAACGTATATAGAACCAATGCGTCCGTAGACCCCTCTTATCACCGAATTCCGTCCACCAAACACCCCTTTACCGGGCCCGCTCACCTCAAACGAACAAAATGGTAATACTCGAGTATACCGGAATCAAGGGTCTCAATACCCAAAATCCCCGAACAGACTACCGTGGTTCGTTATCTAATCGTCCAAGCCCTTGCCGGCCCGACTCGAATAACTTAGCCACAGGATTGAGCTCATAGGTCATAGAAATCCGAACAGATGCAGACACAGATAACAGATTCAGATACAGATACAGAATAGCAGATTCAGATAGCAGATTCAGACGGCAGATTCAGATAGGCACTCAAAATTGGCATATGGACAGACAAGAGAACGAGTGTGATAAAGTACACCCTCGTCTCAAACAAATTAAACAAATTGCAGAGCAGAAATCAAGTTAAACAGCAATGGAGGGGAGTGGTACACTCACCGGCTCAACTTCAAAAGTTTTCACTTCAGATTGGCCTTAATCGCCAAGAAACCCTAAAATAACCAAAATAAACCAATTGAAGGTTTTACTTCCAGAATCGAGTAAACAGAATGCACATGTGAGGCTCGACTACACGTCGTACGCCTTGCCAAATAAATACTAGTGCAAGAATGCAAAAACACGATTCCCTTGGAAACGAAAAGGTAGCATGAAGACTTAGGCGCAAACAACCCAAAAGCCTTTCATTTCCATCAAAAGGCTAATCTACTTAAAGGAACCAAACGGCCTAGAAAATCGGGCAGCACCGTCCCTAAAATTCTTACTTTTCCAGCCATTAAGGCTTCATTATTTCCTCAAATCAGTCCCAACATTTCACACCAAAGGTCATCTCATTTCCCAAAAGCCGTACAGGGCTCAAAGTGGTACAAGTACAAAAGTTAGCTAGGAAACAACCAAAATGAAAGCAAGCCCTAAGAGAGACTCGACGACGAGTCATAAAACAATGCTGAACACAACCCCAATAGGGTCTCATATGCATAAATAAGCATGATAGCAAACCAGAAATTAGAAATAGCATTAGTCTTGGCCCCAAATAGAAAAACTGTTTTGCCCTTATTTTGCGGTAATGGCGTCAAATTCACTACGATTATCGGATGGGGGTGTAAGACCCACCGTTTCGAATCCAAGAAACAGAGCTACAACAATGTAGAAGGTCACTCAATCCAGTTCCTAACACAACTAGGTCAAATATGCAAAATACTATACCAGAATTCCCAAAACAGGTTTGCAAATCACACAAAACTGTAATTACTATAACTCAGTCTATACAAGTCCAAATGCCGAAATTCCAAAGGCATATGATAGCTAAGACATCCAGTAACATTTCATCAGAAGACACCAACTTCAAAATCCAAACCAAATCCAGTCAAAACAGACAATTCCTATCGCAGTTCGGACATTCTGTTCACCAAAAACAGCAACAGTAAAAACGGCATAACTCTCTCTATACTACTCCAAATGCCCTGAAATTTTGTAGGCACTTCATACTCACCAATACCTACAACTTTCATGTTTTGAGCAAAGTCCAATTCGGCCGCTAGCTATGACCTAAAATTTCGGACAGAATAGGGGTTCATGAACCCTAACTTTTCACAATTCACTTCAAATCCAAAATTGGTTGCATTTAACCACAATTCACACCTACTAGAGCCAAAGCCCCTTATTACCAACCATCATACTAGTCCACAACATCAAAATCATATGAAACCAGAAAATTCATCATAAAATGGAAAACTTCACTAAATCAAGCCAAACCAAGAAATAAATCATATATTCCAACACTCAAGCCACTTCTAAGCATACTATAACCATCATTAGGTGTAGTAGAGGTTCAAGCATCACTTACCAAGTATCAAGAGATGTAGAGAGGTGTTGGCCACCTTAGAGCTTCAAACAAACTTCACTAATACCCTTACTATCACTAGAAGGAAAGATTGTATGGAGTAAAAACTAAGTTAAACACTTGATTTGGTGGATTTGGACAAGTTGGAAGCTTGAAATGTTGAAGAATTTTCTTCCTTCTTGCAAGTGAGAGGTTCGGCCACAATGAGAAGAAAAATGGTGAATTTTGTGATTTTTTTGAGATATATAATCCTTTGGTCAAAAAAGTCAAAAATGTGAATAGTATTTCTTAAGTCAACTCCAATGATCTTGTGACACTTGTCACTATCATAAATGCATTCCTATCCTTTCTTTTCTCTCTCTCATCAATCAAATCTCACTCTCTACTTATCTCTTAACACCCGATAAATTTTTCACAGTATCCGAAACTTAACCTTATTGGCCGAATTTTTCCGAACTTTTCGCACTAGTGGGTCCCACATCCAATATATATTCTTAATTTCTCAAAATCTATTCGATACTAGAAAAGTCATCTAAAAACTATATTTACTCGTAAAAATAATCTAGAAAATTTTCCGGATACAGAAAGTGTAGAAAACAAGCCATTGAAAACAAGAAAGCCTAGAAAGATTATAAAACCTAACAAATGAAAAAAATTACGGGTTCTCACACTCTCTCCCCCTTAAAAGAATTTCGTCCTCGAAATTCCTTATCATATATACAGCCAGTTAAGTCAAGTACAAACATAAACGATCCACCGAGAAATGGCCTTTCTAGTTCACCAAATCCTTTCTAACCTAGGCCCTCATATCTTTCGTATCCGGGCGCAAGAATCCCATCTAAAATAATTCACAACTCGAGCCGGCCGGTCCCAAGAGTAAACCATCTTTATTAAGGATTCCTACCCGACATACATACCTAGCTTCCTCAAGTCCCATGATAATGATTCGTACACTTATCACATGCCCGGTTCATAACTTACGCACAAACGAGCACTTAGACATATTCATGAAATTAGGACCACAACACCACTTGGCCCAGTCTCACTCCGCGCAGAGACCACGCGAAGTGGCTCTGATACCACTTGTAACAGCCCCACTTTCCCCTAAGGCGAACCAAAGGGGTTAGCGGACTGCCTGCCCAGCTCTCGCCAGGACTACGGATCAGATTAGAGCTATCCGCTTCAATCCGGAACTTACAAACTCGCGTAAACAAATCAAAATAGTAAAACAACCCAAGATAAAATGAGATGACATCCGGAGCCGGCCATGAATAGTAACCGACCCGTCAGAACCCAACCGAAATAGCTAACAAACATTTACATCTGATCTTTAGCGTTTACAAATCAAAATAACATACAAAAGCTTTCAAAAGATATTACATATACACGGTTTGCCAAATCAAAAGAGAAACGCCCCAAAAGTACACTTAGGGTTTTAATACATGAGCTATACAAAAGATATGTTCAACTAGCTCAATTTGGCAGCCATTTGTCAAATCCAGACCAAAAGGGTTTATTTTCCTGTAAGGAAAACAAAAGGAACGGAAAGGGGTGAGCTTGCGCTCAATGAGGTACCAAACAGATAGCATTAAAATCATGGCATTTCACATTTAACAAATCAGATACACATGTCAGATGTAAAGCAAAGGAACCAATGATTCAAATCAGAAGGATACGGGTGGCTCTCAGGAGCCAAATTTCCAGCGCAATACTTGATCCAAACCGGTTGACTCTCCGTCAACGTATATAGAACCAATGCGTCCGTAGACCCCTCTTATCACCGAATTCCGTCCACCAAACACCCCTTTACCGGGCCCGCTCACCTCAAACGAACAAAATGGTAATACTCGAGTATACCGGAATCAAGGGTCTCAATACCCAAAATCCCCGAACAGACTACCGTGGTTCGTTATCTAATCGTCCAAGCCCTTGCCGGCCCGACTCGAATAACTTAGCCACAGGATTGAGCTCATAGGTCATAGAAATCCGAACAGATGCAGACACAGATAACAGATTCAGATACAGATACAGAATAGCAGATTCAGATAGCAGATTCAGACGGCAGATTCAGATAGGCACTCAAAATTGGCATATGGACAGACAAGAGAACGAGTGTGATAAAGTACACCCTCGTCTCAAACAAATTAAACAAATTGCAGAGCAGAAATCAAGTTAAACAGCAATGGAGGGGAGTGGTACACTCACCGGCTCAACTTCAAAAGTTTTCACTTCAGATTGGCCTTAATCGCCAAGAAACCCTAAAATAACCAAAATAAACCAATTGAAGGTTTTACTTCCAGAATCGAGTAAACAGAATGCACATGTGAGGCTCGACTACACGTCGTACGCCTTGCCAAATAAATACTAGTGCAAGAATGCAAAAACACGATTCCCTTGGAAACGAAAAGGTAGCATGAAGACTTAGGCGCAAACAACCCAAAAGCCTTTCATTTCCATCAAAAGGCTAATCTACTTAAAGGAACCAAACGGCCTAGAAAATCGGGCAGCACCGTCCCTAAAATTCTTACTTTTCCAGCCATTAAGGCTTCATTATTTCCTCAAATCAGTCCCAACATTTCACACCAAAGGTCATCTCATTTCCCAAAAGCCGTACAGGGCTCAAAGTGGTACAAGTACAAAAGTTAGCTAGGAAACAACCAAAATGAAAGCAAGCCCTAAGAGAGACTCGACGACGAGTCATAAAACAATGCTGAACACAACCCCAATAGGGTCTCATATGCATAAATAAGCATGATAGCAAACCAGAAATTAGAAATAGCATTAGTCTTGGCCCCAAATAGAAAAACTGTTTTGCCCTTATTTTGCGGTAATGGCGTCAAATTCACTACGATTATCGGATGGGGGTGTAAGACCCACCGTTTCGAATCCAAGAAACAGAGCTACAACAATGTAGAAGGTCACTCAATCCAGTTCCTAACACAACTAGGTCAAATATGCAAAATACTATACCAGAATTCCCAAAACAGGTTTGCAAATCACACAAAACTGTAATTACTATAACTCAGTCTATACAAGTCCAAATGCCGAAATTCCAAAGGCATATGATAGCTAAGACATCCAGTAACATTTCATCAGAAGACACCAACTTCAAAATCCAAACCAAATCCAGTCAAAACAGACAATTCCTATCGCAGTTCGGACATTCTGTTCACCAAAAACAGCAACAGTAAAAACGGCATAACTCTCTCTATACTACTCCAAATGCCCTGAAATTTTGTAGGCACTTCATACTCACCAATACCTACAACTTTCATGTTTTGAGCAAAGTCCAATTCGGCCGCTAGCTATGACCTAAAATTTCGGACAGAATAGGGGTTCATGAACCCTAACTTTTCACAATTCACTTCAAATCCAAAATTGGTTGCATTTAACCACAATTCACACCTACTAGAGCCAAAGCCCCTTATTACCAACCATCATACTAGTCCACAACATCAAAATCATATGAAACCAGAAAATTCATCATAAAATGGAAAACTTCACTAAATCAAGCCAAACCAAGAAATAAATCATATATTCCAACACTCAAGCCACTTCTAAGCATACTATAACCATCATTAGGTGTAGTAGAGGTTCAAGCATCACTTACCAAGTATCAAGAGATGTAGAGAGGTGTTGGCCACCTTAGAGCTTCAAACAAACTTCACTAATACCCTTACTATCACTAGAAGGAAAGATTGTATGGAGTAAAAACTAAGTTAAACACTTGATTTGGTGGATTTGGACAAGTTGGAAGCTTGAAATGTTGAAGAATTTTCTTCCTTCTTGCAAGTGAGAGGTTCGGCCACAATGAGAAGAAAAATGGTGAATTTTGTGATTTTTTTGAGATATATAATCCTTTGGTCAAAAAAGTCAAAAATGTGAATAGTATTTCTTAAGTCAACTCCAATGATCTTGTGACACTTGTCACTATCATAAATGCATTCCTATCCTTTCTTTTCTCTCTCTCATCAATCAAATCTCACTCTCTACTTATCTCTTAACACCCGATAAATTTTTCACAGTATCCGAAACTTAACCTTATTGGCCGAATTTTTCCGAACTTTTCGCACTAGTGGGTCCCACATCCAATATATATTCTTAATTTCTCAAAATCTATTCGATACTAGAAAAGTCATCTAAAAACTATATTTACTCGTAAAAATAATCTAGAAAATTTTCCGGATACAGAAAGTGTAGAAAACAAGCCATTGAAAACAAGAAAGCCTAGAAAGATTATAAAACCTAACAAATGAAAAAAATTACGGGTTCTCACACTCTCTCCCCCTTAAAAGAATTTCGTCCTCGAAATTCCTTATCATATATACAGCCAGTTAAGTCAAGTACAAACATAAACGATCCACCGAGAAATGGCCTTTCTAGTTCACCAAATCCTTTCTAACCTAGGCCCTCATATCTTTCGTATCCGGGCGCAAGAATCCCATCTAAAATAATTCACAACTCGAGCCGGCCGGTCCCAAGAGTAAACCATCTTTATTAAGGATTCCTACCCGACATACATACCTAGCTTCCTCAAGTCCCATGATAATGATTCGTACACTTATCACATGCCCGGTTCATAACTTACGCACAAACGAGCACTTAGACATATTCATGAAATTAGGACCACAACACCACTTGGCCCAGTCTCACTCCGCGCAGAGACCACGCGAAGTGGCTCTGATACCACTTGTAACAGCCCCACTTTCCCCTAAGGCGAACCAAAGGGGTTAGCGGACTGCCTGCCCAGCTCTCGCCAGGACTACGGATCAGATTAGAGCTATCCGCTTCAATCCGGAACTTACAAACTCGCGTAAACAAATCAAAATAGTAAAACAACCCAAGATAAAATGAGATGACATCCGGAGCCGGCCATGAATAGTAACCGACCCGTCAGAACCCAACCGAAATAGCTAACAAACATTTACATCTGATCTTTAGCGTTTACAAATCAAAATAACATACAAAAGCTTTCAAAAGATATTACATATACACGGTTTGCCAAATCAAAAGAGAAACGCCCCAAAAGTACACTTAGGGTTTTAATACATGAGCTATACAAAAGATATGTTCAACTAGCTCAATTTGGCAGCCATTTGTCAAATCCAGACCAAAAGGGTTTATTTTCCTGTAAGGAAAACAAAAGGAACGGAAAGGGGTGAGCTTGCGCTCAATGAGGTACCAAACAGATAGCATTAAAATCATGGCATTTCACATTTAACAAATCAGATACACATGTCAGATGTAAAGCAAAGGAACCAATGATTCAAATCAGAAGGATACGGGTGGCTCTCAGGAGCCAAATTTCCAGCGCAATACTTGATCCAAACCGGTTGACTCTCCGTCAACGTATATAGAACCAATGCGTCCGTAGACCCCTCTTATCACCGAATTCCGTCCACCAAACACCCCTTTACCGGGCCCGCTCACCTCAAACGAACAAAATGGTAATACTCGAGTATACCGGAATCAAGGGTCTCAATACCCAAAATCCCCGAACAGACTACCGTGGTTCGTTATCTAATCGTCCAAGCCCTTGCCGGCCCGACTCGAATAACTTAGCCACAGGATTGAGCTCATAGGTCATAGAAATCCGAACAGATGCAGACACAGATAACAGATTCAGATACAGATACAGAATAGCAGATTCAGATAGCAGATTCAGACGGCAGATTCAGATAGGCACTCAAAATTGGCATATGGACAGACAAGAGAACGAGTGTGATAAAGTACACCCTCGTCTCAAACAAATTAAACAAATTGCAGAGCAGAAATCAAGTTAAACAGCAATGGAGGGGAGTGGTACACTCACCGGCTCAACTTCAAAAGTTTTCACTTCAGATTGGCCTTAATCGCCAAGAAACCCTAAAATAACCAAAATAAACCAATTGAAGGTTTTACTTCCAGAATCGAGTAAACAGAATGCACATGTGAGGCTCGACTACACGTCGTACGCCTTGCCAAATAAATACTAGTGCAAGAATGCAAAAACACGATTCCCTTGGAAACGAAAAGGTAGCATGAAGACTTAGGCGCAAACAACCCAAAAGCCTTTCATTTCCATCAAAAGGCTAATCTACTTAAAGGAACCAAACGGCCTAGAAAATCGGGCAGCACCGTCCCTAAAATTCTTACTTTTCCAGCCATTAAGGCTTCATTATTTCCTCAAATCAGTCCCAACATTTCACACCAAAGGTCATCTCATTTCCCAAAAGCCGTACAGGGCTCAAAGTGGTACAAGTACAAAAGTTAGCTAGGAAACAACCAAAATGAAAGCAAGCCCTAAGAGAGACTCGACGACGAGTCATAAAACAATGCTGAACACAACCCCAATAGGGTCTCATATGCATAAATAAGCATGATAGCAAACCAGAAATTAGAAATAGCATTAGTCTTGGCCCCAAATAGAAAAACTGTTTTGCCCTTATTTTGCGGTAATGGCGTCAAATTCACTACGATTATCGGATGGGGGTGTAAGACCCACCGTTTCGAATCCAAGAAACAGAGCTACAACAATGTAGAAGGTCACTCAATCCAGTTCCTAACACAACTAGGTCAAATATGCAAAATACTATACCAGAATTCCCAAAACAGGTTTGCAAATCACACAAAACTGTAATTACTATAACTCAGTCTATACAAGTCCAAATGCCGAAATTCCAAAGGCATATGATAGCTAAGACATCCAGTAACATTTCATCAGAAGACACCAACTTCAAAATCCAAACCAAATCCAGTCAAAACAGACAATTCCTATCGCAGTTCGGACATTCTGTTCACCAAAAACAGCAACAGTAAAAACGGCATAACTCTCTCTATACTACTCCAAATGCCCTGAAATTTTGTAGGCACTTCATACTCACCAATACCTACAACTTTCATGTTTTGAGCAAAGTCCAATTCGGCCGCTAGCTATGACCTAAAATTTCGGACAGAATAGGGGTTCATGAACCCTAACTTTTCACAATTCACTTCAAATCCAAAATTGGTTGCATTTAACCACAATTCACACCTACTAGAGCCAAAGCCCCTTATTACCAACCATCATACTAGTCCACAACATCAAAATCATATGAAACCAGAAAATTCATCATAAAATGGAAAACTTCACTAAATCAAGCCAAACCAAGAAATAAATCATATATTCCAACACTCAAGCCACTTCTAAGCATACTATAACCATCATTAGGTGTAGTAGAGGTTCAAGCATCACTTACCAAGTATCAAGAGATGTAGAGAGGTGTTGGCCACCTTAGAGCTTCAAACAAACTTCACTAATACCCTTACTATCACTAGAAGGAAAGATTGTATGGAGTAAAAACTAAGTTAAACACTTGATTTGGTGGATTTGGACAAGTTGGAAGCTTGAAATGTTGAAGAATTTTCTTCCTTCTTGCAAGTGAGAGGTTCGGCCACAATGAGAAGAAAAATGGTGAATTTTGTGATTTTTTTGAGATATATAATCCTTTGGTCAAAAAAGTCAAAAATGTGAATAGTATTTCTTAAGTCAACTCCAATGATCTTGTGACACTTGTCACTATCATAAATGCATTCCTATCCTTTCTTTTCTCTCTCTCATCAATCAAATCTCACTCTCTACTTATCTCTTAACACCCGATAAATTTTTCACAGTATCCGAAACTTAACCTTATTGGCCGAATTTTTCCGAACTTTTCGCACTAGTGGGTCCCACATCCAATATATATTCTTAATTTCTCAAAATCTATTCGATACTAGAAAAGTCATCTAAAAACTATATTTACTCGTAAAAATAATCTAGAAAATTTTCCGGATACAGAAAGTGTAGAAAACAAGCCATTGAAAACAAGAAAGCCTAGAAAGATTATAAAACCTAACAAATGAAAAAAATTACGGGTTCTCACACTCTCTCCCCCTTAAAAGAATTTCGTCCTCGAAATTCCTTATCATATATACAGCCAGTTAAGTCAAGTACAAACATAAACGATCCACCGAGAAATGGCCTTTCTAGTTCACCAAATCCTTTCTAACCTAGGCCCTCATATCTTTCGTATCCGGGCGCAAGAATCCCATCTAAAATAATTCACAACTCGAGCCGGCCGGTCCCAAGAGTAAACCATCTTTATTAAGGATTCCTACCCGACATACATACCTAGCTTCCTCAAGTCCCATGATAATGATTCGTACACTTATCACATGCCCGGTTCATAACTTACGCACAAACGAGCACTTAGACATATTCATGAAATTAGGACCACAACACCACTTGGCCCAGTCTCACTCCGCGCAGAGACCACGCGAAGTGGCTCTGATACCACTTGTAACAGCCCCACTTTCCCCTAAGGCGAACCAAAGGGGTTAGCGGACTGCCTGCCCAGCTCTCGCCAGGACTACGGATCAGATTAGAGCTATCCGCTTCAATCCGGAACTTACAAACTCGCGTAAACAAATCAAAATAGTAAAACAACCCAAGATAAAATGAGATGACATCCGGAGCCGGCCATGAATAGTAACCGACCCGTCAGAACCCAACCGAAATAGCTAACAAACATTTACATCTGATCTTTAGCGTTTACAAATCAAAATAACATACAAAAGCTTTCAAAAGATATTACATATACACGGTTTGCCAAATCAAAAGAGAAACGCCCCAAAAGTACACTTAGGGTTTTAATACATGAGCTATACAAAAGATATGTTCAACTAGCTCAATTTGGCAGCCATTTGTCAAATCCAGACCAAAAGGGTTTATTTTCCTGTAAGGAAAACAAAAGGAACGGAAAGGGGTGAGCTTGCGCTCAATGAGGTACCAAACAGATAGCATTAAAATCATGGCATTTCACATTTAACAAATCAGATACACATGTCAGATGTAAAGCAAAGGAACCAATGATTCAAATCAGAAGGATACGGGTGGCTCTCAGGAGCCAAATTTCCAGCGCAATACTTGATCCAAACCGGTTGACTCTCCGTCAACGTATATAGAACCAATGCGTCCGTAGACCCCTCTTATCACCGAATTCCGTCCACCAAACACCCCTTTACCGGGCCCGCTCACCTCAAACGAACAAAATGGTAATACTCGAGTATACCGGAATCAAGGGTCTCAATACCCAAAATCCCCGAACAGACTACCGTGGTTCGTTATCTAATCGTCCAAGCCCTTGCCGGCCCGACTCGAATAACTTAGCCACAGGATTGAGCTCATAGGTCATAGAAATCCGAACAGATGCAGACACAGATAACAGATTCAGATACAGATACAGAATAGCAGATTCAGATAGCAGATTCAGACGGCAGATTCAGATAGGCACTCAAAATTGGCATATGGACAGACAAGAGAACGAGTGTGATAAAGTACACCCTCGTCTCAAACAAATTAAACAAATTGCAGAGCAGAAATCAAGTTAAACAGCAATGGAGGGGAGTGGTACACTCACCGGCTCAACTTCAAAAGTTTTCACTTCAGATTGGCCTTAATCGCCAAGAAACCCTAAAATAACCAAAATAAACCAATTGAAGGTTTTACTTCCAGAATCGAGTAAACAGAATGCACATGTGAGGCTCGACTACACGTCGTACGCCTTGCCAAATAAATACTAGTGCAAGAATGCAAAAACACGATTCCCTTGGAAACGAAAAGGTAGCATGAAGACTTAGGCGCAAACAACCCAAAAGCCTTTCATTTCCATCAAAAGGCTAATCTACTTAAAGGAACCAAACGGCCTAGAAAATCGGGCAGCACCGTCCCTAAAATTCTTACTTTTCCAGCCATTAAGGCTTCATTATTTCCTCAAATCAGTCCCAACATTTCACACCAAAGGTCATCTCATTTCCCAAAAGCCGTACAGGGCTCAAAGTGGTACAAGTACAAAAGTTAGCTAGGAAACAACCAAAATGAAAGCAAGCCCTAAGAGAGACTCGACGACGAGTCATAAAACAATGCTGAACACAACCCCAATAGGGTCTCATATGCATAAATAAGCATGATAGCAAACCAGAAATTAGAAATAGCATTAGTCTTGGCCCCAAATAGAAAAACTGTTTTGCCCTTATTTTGCGGTAATGGCGTCAAATTCACTACGATTATCGGATGGGGGTGTAAGACCCACCGTTTCGAATCCAAGAAACAGAGCTACAACAATGTAGAAGGTCACTCAATCCAGTTCCTAACACAACTAGGTCAAATATGCAAAATACTATACCAGAATTCCCAAAACAGGTTTGCAAATCACACAAAACTGTAATTACTATAACTCAGTCTATACAAGTCCAAATGCCGAAATTCCAAAGGCATATGATAGCTAAGACATCCAGTAACATTTCATCAGAAGACACCAACTTCAAAATCCAAACCAAATCCAGTCAAAACAGACAATTCCTATCGCAGTTCGGACATTCTGTTCACCAAAAACAGCAACAGTAAAAACGGCATAACTCTCTCTATACTACTCCAAATGCCCTGAAATTTTGTAGGCACTTCATACTCACCAATACCTACAACTTTCATGTTTTGAGCAAAGTCCAATTCGGCCGCTAGCTATGACCTAAAATTTCGGACAGAATAGGGGTTCATGAACCCTAACTTTTCACAATTCACTTCAAATCCAAAATTGGTTGCATTTAACCACAATTCACACCTACTAGAGCCAAAGCCCCTTATTACCAACCATCATACTAGTCCACAACATCAAAATCATATGAAACCAGAAAATTCATCATAAAATGGAAAACTTCACTAAATCAAGCCAAACCAAGAAATAAATCATATATTCCAACACTCAAGCCACTTCTAAGCATACTATAACCATCATTAGGTGTAGTAGAGGTTCAAGCATCACTTACCAAGTATCAAGAGATGTAGAGAGGTGTTGGCCACCTTAGAGCTTCAAACAAACTTCACTAATACCCTTACTATCACTAGAAGGAAAGATTGTATGGAGTAAAAACTAAGTTAAACACTTGATTTGGTGGATTTGGACAAGTTGGAAGCTTGAAATGTTGAAGAATTTTCTTCCTTCTTGCAAGTGAGAGGTTCGGCCACAATGAGAAGAAAAATGGTGAATTTTGTGATTTTTTTGAGATATATAATCCTTTGGTCAAAAAAGTCAAAAATGTGAATAGTATTTCTTAAGTCAACTCCAATGATCTTGTGACACTTGTCACTATCATAAATGCATTCCTATCCTTTCTTTTCTCTCTCTCATCAATCAAATCTCACTCTCTACTTATCTCTTAACACCCGATAAATTTTTCACAGTATCCGAAACTTAACCTTATTGGCCGAATTTTTCCGAACTTTTCGCACTAGTGGGTCCCACATCCAATATATATTCTTAATTTCTCAAAATCTATTCGATACTAGAAAAGTCATCTAAAAACTATATTTACTCGTAAAAATAATCTAGAAAATTTTCCGGATACAGAAAGTGTAGAAAACAAGCCATTGAAAACAAGAAAGCCTAGAAAGATTATAAAACCTAACAAATGAAAAAAATTACGGGTTCTCACACTCTCTCCCCCTTAAAAGAATTTCGTCCTCGAAATTCCTTATCATATATACAGCCAGTTAAGTCAAGTACAAACATAAACGATCCACCGAGAAATGGCCTTTCTAGTTCACCAAATCCTTTCTAACCTAGGCCCTCATATCTTTCGTATCCGGGCGCAAGAATCCCATCTAAAATAATTCACAACTCGAGCCGGCCGGTCCCAAGAGTAAACCATCTTTATTAAGGATTCCTACCCGACATACATACCTAGCTTCCTCAAGTCCCATGATAATGATTCGTACACTTATCACATGCCCGGTTCATAACTTACGCACAAACGAGCACTTAGACATATTCATGAAATTAGGACCACAACACCACTTGGCCCAGTCTCACTCCGCGCAGAGACCACGCGAAGTGGCTCTGATACCACTTGTAACAGCCCCACTTTCCCCTAAGGCGAACCAAAGGGGTTAGCGGACTGCCTGCCCAGCTCTCGCCAGGACTACGGATCAGATTAGAGCTATCCGCTTCAATCCGGAACTTACAAACTCGCGTAAACAAATCAAAATAGTAAAACAACCCAAGATAAAATGAGATGACATCCGGAGCCGGCCATGAATAGTAACCGACCCGTCAGAACCCAACCGAAATAGCTAACAAACATTTACATCTGATCTTTAGCGTTTACAAATCAAAATAACATACAAAAGCTTTCAAAAGATATTACATATACACGGTTTGCCAAATCAAAAGAGAAACGCCCCAAAAGTACACTTAGGGTTTTAATACATGAGCTATACAAAAGATATGTTCAACTAGCTCAATTTGGCAGCCATTTGTCAAATCCAGACCAAAAGGGTTTATTTTCCTGTAAGGAAAACAAAAGGAACGGAAAGGGGTGAGCTTGCGCTCAATGAGGTACCAAACAGATAGCATTAAAATCATGGCATTTCACATTTAACAAATCAGATACACATGTCAGATGTAAAGCAAAGGAACCAATGATTCAAATCAGAAGGATACGGGTGGCTCTCAGGAGCCAAATTTCCAGCGCAATACTTGATCCAAACCGGTTGACTCTCCGTCAACGTATATAGAACCAATGCGTCCGTAGACCCCTCTTATCACCGAATTCCGTCCACCAAACACCCCTTTACCGGGCCCGCTCACCTCAAACGAACAAAATGGTAATACTCGAGTATACCGGAATCAAGGGTCTCAATACCCAAAATCCCCGAACAGACTACCGTGGTTCGTTATCTAATCGTCCAAGCCCTTGCCGGCCCGACTCGAATAACTTAGCCACAGGATTGAGCTCATAGGTCATAGAAATCCGAACAGATGCAGACACAGATAACAGATTCAGATACAGATACAGAATAGCAGATTCAGATAGCAGATTCAGACGGCAGATTCAGATAGGCACTCAAAATTGGCATATGGACAGACAAGAGAACGAGTGTGATAAAGTACACCCTCGTCTCAAACAAATTAAACAAATTGCAGAGCAGAAATCAAGTTAAACAGCAATGGAGGGGAGTGGTACACTCACCGGCTCAACTTCAAAAGTTTTCACTTCAGATTGGCCTTAATCGCCAAGAAACCCTAAAATAACCAAAATAAACCAATTGAAGGTTTTACTTCCAGAATCGAGTAAACAGAATGCACATGTGAGGCTCGACTACACGTCGTACGCCTTGCCAAATAAATACTAGTGCAAGAATGCAAAAACACGATTCCCTTGGAAACGAAAAGGTAGCATGAAGACTTAGGCGCAAACAACCCAAAAGCCTTTCATTTCCATCAAAAGGCTAATCTACTTAAAGGAACCAAACGGCCTAGAAAATCGGGCAGCACCGTCCCTAAAATTCTTACTTTTCCAGCCATTAAGGCTTCATTATTTCCTCAAATCAGTCCCAACATTTCACACCAAAGGTCATCTCATTTCCCAAAAGCCGTACAGGGCTCAAAGTGGTACAAGTACAAAAGTTAGCTAGGAAACAACCAAAATGAAAGCAAGCCCTAAGAGAGACTCGACGACGAGTCATAAAACAATGCTGAACACAACCCCAATAGGGTCTCATATGCATAAATAAGCATGATAGCAAACCAGAAATTAGAAATAGCATTAGTCTTGGCCCCAAATAGAAAAACTGTTTTGCCCTTATTTTGCGGTAATGGCGTCAAATTCACTACGATTATCGGATGGGGGTGTAAGACCCACCGTTTCGAATCCAAGAAACAGAGCTACAACAATGTAGAAGGTCACTCAATCCAGTTCCTAACACAACTAGGTCAAATATGCAAAATACTATACCAGAATTCCCAAAACAGGTTTGCAAATCACACAAAACTGTAATTACTATAACTCAGTCTATACAAGTCCAAATGCCGAAATTCCAAAGGCATATGATAGCTAAGACATCCAGTAACATTTCATCAGAAGACACCAACTTCAAAATCCAAACCAAATCCAGTCAAAACAGACAATTCCTATCGCAGTTCGGACATTCTGTTCACCAAAAACAGCAACAGTAAAAACGGCATAACTCTCTCTATACTACTCCAAATGCCCTGAAATTTTGTAGGCACTTCATACTCACCAATACCTACAACTTTCATGTTTTGAGCAAAGTCCAATTCGGCCGCTAGCTATGACCTAAAATTTCGGACAGAATAGGGGTTCATGAACCCTAACTTTTCACAATTCACTTCAAATCCAAAATTGGTTGCATTTAACCACAATTCACACCTACTAGAGCCAAAGCCCCTTATTACCAACCATCATACTAGTCCACAACATCAAAATCATATGAAACCAGAAAATTCATCATAAAATGGAAAACTTCACTAAATCAAGCCAAACCAAGAAATAAATCATATATTCCAACACTCAAGCCACTTCTAAGCATACTATAACCATCATTAGGTGTAGTAGAGGTTCAAGCATCACTTACCAAGTATCAAGAGATGTAGAGAGGTGTTGGCCACCTTAGAGCTTCAAACAAACTTCACTAATACCCTTACTATCACTAGAAGGAAAGATTGTATGGAGTAAAAACTAAGTTAAACACTTGATTTGGTGGATTTGGACAAGTTGGAAGCTTGAAATGTTGAAGAATTTTCTTCCTTCTTGCAAGTGAGAGGTTCGGCCACAATGAGAAGAAAAATGGTGAATTTTGTGATTTTTTTGAGATATATAATCCTTTGGTCAAAAAAGTCAAAAATGTGAATAGTATTTCTTAAGTCAACTCCAATGATCTTGTGACACTTGTCACTATCATAAATGCATTCCTATCCTTTCTTTTCTCTCTCTCATCAATCAAATCTCACTCTCTACTTATCTCTTAACACCCGATAAATTTTTCACAGTATCCGAAACTTAACCTTATTGGCCGAATTTTTCCGAACTTTTCGCACTAGTGGGTCCCACATCCAATATATATTCTTAATTTCTCAAAATCTATTCGATACTAGAAAAGTCATCTAAAAACTATATTTACTCGTAAAAATAATCTAGAAAATTTTCCGGATACAGAAAGTGTAGAAAACAAGCCATTGAAAACAAGAAAGCCTAGAAAGATTATAAAACCTAACAAATGAAAAAAATTACGGGTTCTCACACTCTCTCCCCCTTAAAAGAATTTCGTCCTCGAAATTCCTTATCATATATACAGCCAGTTAAGTCAAGTACAAACATAAACGATCCACCGAGAAATGGCCTTTCTAGTTCACCAAATCCTTTCTAACCTAGGCCCTCATATCTTTCGTATCCGGGCGCAAGAATCCCATCTAAAATAATTCACAACTCGAGCCGGCCGGTCCCAAGAGTAAACCATCTTTATTAAGGATTCCTACCCGACATACATACCTAGCTTCCTCAAGTCCCATGATAATGATTCGTACACTTATCACATGCCCGGTTCATAACTTACGCACAAACGAGCACTTAGACATATTCATGAAATTAGGACCACAACACCACTTGGCCCAGTCTCACTCCGCGCAGAGACCACGCGAAGTGGCTCTGATACCACTTGTAACAGCCCCACTTTCCCCTAAGGCGAACCAAAGGGGTTAGCGGACTGCCTGCCCAGCTCTCGCCAGGACTACGGATCAGATTAGAGCTATCCGCTTCAATCCGGAACTTACAAACTCGCGTAAACAAATCAAAATAGTAAAACAACCCAAGATAAAATGAGATGACATCCGGAGCCGGCCATGAATAGTAACCGACCCGTCAGAACCCAACCGAAATAGCTAACAAACATTTACATCTGATCTTTAGCGTTTACAAATCAAAATAACATACAAAAGCTTTCAAAAGATATTACATATACACGGTTTGCCAAATCAAAAGAGAAACGCCCCAAAAGTACACTTAGGGTTTTAATACATGAGCTATACAAAAGATATGTTCAACTAGCTCAATTTGGCAGCCATTTGTCAAATCCAGACCAAAAGGGTTTATTTTCCTGTAAGGAAAACAAAAGGAACGGAAAGGGGTGAGCTTGCGCTCAATGAGGTACCAAACAGATAGCATTAAAATCATGGCATTTCACATTTAACAAATCAGATACACATGTCAGATGTAAAGCAAAGGAACCAATGATTCAAATCAGAAGGATACGGGTGGCTCTCAGGAGCCAAATTTCCAGCGCAATACTTGATCCAAACCGGTTGACTCTCCGTCAACGTATATAGAACCAATGCGTCCGTAGACCCCTCTTATCACCGAATTCCGTCCACCAAACACCCCTTTACCGGGCCCGCTCACCTCAAACGAACAAAATGGTAATACTCGAGTATACCGGAATCAAGGGTCTCAATACCCAAAATCCCCGAACAGACTACCGTGGTTCGTTATCTAATCGTCCAAGCCCTTGCCGGCCCGACTCGAATAACTTAGCCACAGGATTGAGCTCATAGGTCATAGAAATCCGAACAGATGCAGACACAGATAACAGATTCAGATACAGATACAGAATAGCAGATTCAGATAGCAGATTCAGACGGCAGATTCAGATAGGCACTCAAAATTGGCATATGGACAGACAAGAGAACGAGTGTGATAAAGTACACCCTCGTCTCAAACAAATTAAACAAATTGCAGAGCAGAAATCAAGTTAAACAGCAATGGAGGGGAGTGGTACACTCACCGGCTCAACTTCAAAAGTTTTCACTTCAGATTGGCCTTAATCGCCAAGAAACCCTAAAATAACCAAAATAAACCAATTGAAGGTTTTACTTCCAGAATCGAGTAAACAGAATGCACATGTGAGGCTCGACTACACGTCGTACGCCTTGCCAAATAAATACTAGTGCAAGAATGCAAAAACACGATTCCCTTGGAAACGAAAAGGTAGCATGAAGACTTAGGCGCAAACAACCCAAAAGCCTTTCATTTCCATCAAAAGGCTAATCTACTTAAAGGAACCAAACGGCCTAGAAAATCGGGCAGCACCGTCCCTAAAATTCTTACTTTTCCAGCCATTAAGGCTTCATTATTTCCTCAAATCAGTCCCAACATTTCACACCAAAGGTCATCTCATTTCCCAAAAGCCGTACAGGGCTCAAAGTGGTACAAGTACAAAAGTTAGCTAGGAAACAACCAAAATGAAAGCAAGCCCTAAGAGAGACTCGACGACGAGTCATAAAACAATGCTGAACACAACCCCAATAGGGTCTCATATGCATAAATAAGCATGATAGCAAACCAGAAATTAGAAATAGCATTAGTCTTGGCCCCAAATAGAAAAACTGTTTTGCCCTTATTTTGCGGTAATGGCGTCAAATTCACTACGATTATCGGATGGGGGTGTAAGACCCACCGTTTCGAATCCAAGAAACAGAGCTACAACAATGTAGAAGGTCACTCAATCCAGTTCCTAACACAACTAGGTCAAATATGCAAAATACTATACCAGAATTCCCAAAACAGGTTTGCAAATCACACAAAACTGTAATTACTATAACTCAGTCTATACAAGTCCAAATGCCGAAATTCCAAAGGCATATGATAGCTAAGACATCCAGTAACATTTCATCAGAAGACACCAACTTCAAAATCCAAACCAAATCCAGTCAAAACAGACAATTCCTATCGCAGTTCGGACATTCTGTTCACCAAAAACAGCAACAGTAAAAACGGCATAACTCTCTCTATACTACTCCAAATGCCCTGAAATTTTGTAGGCACTTCATACTCACCAATACCTACAACTTTCATGTTTTGAGCAAAGTCCAATTCGGCCGCTAGCTATGACCTAAAATTTCGGACAGAATAGGGGTTCATGAACCCTAACTTTTCACAATTCACTTCAAATCCAAAATTGGTTGCATTTAACCACAATTCACACCTACTAGAGCCAAAGCCCCTTATTACCAACCATCATACTAGTCCACAACATCAAAATCATATGAAACCAGAAAATTCATCATAAAATGGAAAACTTCACTAAATCAAGCCAAACCAAGAAATAAATCATATATTCCAACACTCAAGCCACTTCTAAGCATACTATAACCATCATTAGGTGTAGTAGAGGTTCAAGCATCACTTACCAAGTATCAAGAGATGTAGAGAGGTGTTGGCCACCTTAGAGCTTCAAACAAACTTCACTAATACCCTTACTATCACTAGAAGGAAAGATTGTATGGAGTAAAAACTAAGTTAAACACTTGATTTGGTGGATTTGGACAAGTTGGAAGCTTGAAATGTTGAAGAATTTTCTTCCTTCTTGCAAGTGAGAGGTTCGGCCACAATGAGAAGAAAAATGGTGAATTTTGTGATTTTTTTGAGATATATAATCCTTTGGTCAAAAAAGTCAAAAATGTGAATAGTATTTCTTAAGTCAACTCCAATGATCTTGTGACACTTGTCACTATCATAAATGCATTCCTATCCTTTCTTTTCTCTCTCTCATCAATCAAATCTCACTCTCTACTTATCTCTTAACACCCGATAAATTTTTCACAGTATCCGAAACTTAACCTTATTGGCCGAATTTTTCCGAACTTTTCGCACTAGTGGGTCCCACATCCAATATATATTCTTAATTTCTCAAAATCTATTCGATACTAGAAAAGTCATCTAAAAACTATATTTACTCGTAAAAATAATCTAGAAAATTTTCCGGATACAGAAAGTGTAGAAAACAAGCCATTGAAAACAAGAAAGCCTAGAAAGATTATAAAACCTAACAAATGAAAAAAATTACGGGTTCTCACACTCTCTCCCCCTTAAAAGAATTTCGTCCTCGAAATTCCTTATCATATATACAGCCAGTTAAGTCAAGTACAAACATAAACGATCCACCGAGAAATGGCCTTTCTAGTTCACCAAATCCTTTCTAACCTAGGCCCTCATATCTTTCGTATCCGGGCGCAAGAATCCCATCTAAAATAATTCACAACTCGAGCCGGCCGGTCCCAAGAGTAAACCATCTTTATTAAGGATTCCTACCCGACATACATACCTAGCTTCCTCAAGTCCCATGATAATGATTCGTACACTTATCACATGCCCGGTTCATAACTTACGCACAAACGAGCACTTAGACATATTCATGAAATTAGGACCACAACACCACTTGGCCCAGTCTCACTCCGCGCAGAGACCACGCGAAGTGGCTCTGATACCACTTGTAACAGCCCCACTTTCCCCTAAGGCGAACCAAAGGGGTTAGCGGACTGCCTGCCCAGCTCTCGCCAGGACTACGGATCAGATTAGAGCTATCCGCTTCAATCCGGAACTTACAAACTCGCGTAAACAAATCAAAATAGTAAAACAACCCAAGATAAAATGAGATGACATCCGGAGCCGGCCATGAATAGTAACCGACCCGTCAGAACCCAACCGAAATAGCTAACAAACATTTACATCTGATCTTTAGCGTTTACAAATCAAAATAACATACAAAAGCTTTCAAAAGATATTACATATACACGGTTTGCCAAATCAAAAGAGAAACGCCCCAAAAGTACACTTAGGGTTTTAATACATGAGCTATACAAAAGATATGTTCAACTAGCTCAATTTGGCAGCCATTTGTCAAATCCAGACCAAAAGGGTTTATTTTCCTGTAAGGAAAACAAAAGGAACGGAAAGGGGTGAGCTTGCGCTCAATGAGGTACCAAACAGATAGCATTAAAATCATGGCATTTCACATTTAACAAATCAGATACACATGTCAGATGTAAAGCAAAGGAACCAATGATTCAAATCAGAAGGATACGGGTGGCTCTCAGGAGCCAAATTTCCAGCGCAATACTTGATCCAAACCGGTTGACTCTCCGTCAACGTATATAGAACCAATGCGTCCGTAGACCCCTCTTATCACCGAATTCCGTCCACCAAACACCCCTTTACCGGGCCCGCTCACCTCAAACGAACAAAATGGTAATACTCGAGTATACCGGAATCAAGGGTCTCAATACCCAAAATCCCCGAACAGACTACCGTGGTTCGTTATCTAATCGTCCAAGCCCTTGCCGGCCCGACTCGAATAACTTAGCCACAGGATTGAGCTCATAGGTCATAGAAATCCGAACAGATGCAGACACAGATAACAGATTCAGATACAGATACAGAATAGCAGATTCAGATAGCAGATTCAGACGGCAGATTCAGATAGGCACTCAAAATTGGCATATGGACAGACAAGAGAACGAGTGTGATAAAGTACACCCTCGTCTCAAACAAATTAAACAAATTGCAGAGCAGAAATCAAGTTAAACAGCAATGGAGGGGAGTGGTACACTCACCGGCTCAACTTCAAAAGTTTTCACTTCAGATTGGCCTTAATCGCCAAGAAACCCTAAAATAACCAAAATAAACCAATTGAAGGTTTTACTTCCAGAATCGAGTAAACAGAATGCACATGTGAGGCTCGACTACACGTCGTACGCCTTGCCAAATAAATACTAGTGCAAGAATGCAAAAACACGATTCCCTTGGAAACGAAAAGGTAGCATGAAGACTTAGGCGCAAACAACCCAAAAGCCTTTCATTTCCATCAAAAGGCTAATCTACTTAAAGGAACCAAACGGCCTAGAAAATCGGGCAGCACCGTCCCTAAAATTCTTACTTTTCCAGCCATTAAGGCTTCATTATTTCCTCAAATCAGTCCCAACATTTCACACCAAAGGTCATCTCATTTCCCAAAAGCCGTACAGGGCTCAAAGTGGTACAAGTACAAAAGTTAGCTAGGAAACAACCAAAATGAAAGCAAGCCCTAAGAGAGACTCGACGACGAGTCATAAAACAATGCTGAACACAACCCCAATAGGGTCTCATATGCATAAATAAGCATGATAGCAAACCAGAAATTAGAAATAGCATTAGTCTTGGCCCCAAATAGAAAAACTGTTTTGCCCTTATTTTGCGGTAATGGCGTCAAATTCACTACGATTATCGGATGGGGGTGTAAGACCCACCGTTTCGAATCCAAGAAACAGAGCTACAACAATGTAGAAGGTCACTCAATCCAGTTCCTAACACAACTAGGTCAAATATGCAAAATACTATACCAGAATTCCCAAAACAGGTTTGCAAATCACACAAAACTGTAATTACTATAACTCAGTCTATACAAGTCCAAATGCCGAAATTCCAAAGGCATATGATAGCTAAGACATCCAGTAACATTTCATCAGAAGACACCAACTTCAAAATCCAAACCAAATCCAGTCAAAACAGACAATTCCTATCGCAGTTCGGACATTCTGTTCACCAAAAACAGCAACAGTAAAAACGGCATAACTCTCTCTATACTACTCCAAATGCCCTGAAATTTTGTAGGCACTTCATACTCACCAATACCTACAACTTTCATGTTTTGAGCAAAGTCCAATTCGGCCGCTAGCTATGACCTAAAATTTCGGACAGAATAGGGGTTCATGAACCCTAACTTTTCACAATTCACTTCAAATCCAAAATTGGTTGCATTTAACCACAATTCACACCTACTAGAGCCAAAGCCCCTTATTACCAACCATCATACTAGTCCACAACATCAAAATCATATGAAACCAGAAAATTCATCATAAAATGGAAAACTTCACTAAATCAAGCCAAACCAAGAAATAAATCATATATTCCAACACTCAAGCCACTTCTAAGCATACTATAACCATCATTAGGTGTAGTAGAGGTTCAAGCATCACTTACCAAGTATCAAGAGATGTAGAGAGGTGTTGGCCACCTTAGAGCTTCAAACAAACTTCACTAATACCCTTACTATCACTAGAAGGAAAGATTGTATGGAGTAAAAACTAAGTTAAACACTTGATTTGGTGGATTTGGACAAGTTGGAAGCTTGAAATGTTGAAGAATTTTCTTCCTTCTTGCAAGTGAGAGGTTCGGCCACAATGAGAAGAAAAATGGTGAATTTTGTGATTTTTTTGAGATATATAATCCTTTGGTCAAAAAAGTCAAAAATGTGAATAGTATTTCTTAAGTCAACTCCAATGATCTTGTGACACTTGTCACTATCATAAATGCATTCCTATCCTTTCTTTTCTCTCTCTCATCAATCAAATCTCACTCTCTACTTATCTCTTAACACCCGATAAATTTTTCACAGTATCCGAAACTTAACCTTATTGGCCGAATTTTTCCGAACTTTTCGCACTAGTGGGTCCCACATCCAATATATATTCTTAATTTCTCAAAATCTATTCGATACTAGAAAAGTCATCTAAAAACTATATTTACTCGTAAAAATAATCTAGAAAATTTTCCGGATACAGAAAGTGTAGAAAACAAGCCATTGAAAACAAGAAAGCCTAGAAAGATTATAAAACCTAACAAATGAAAAAAATTACGGGTTCTCACACTCTCTCCCCCTTAAAAGAATTTCGTCCTCGAAATTCCTTATCATATATACAGCCAGTTAAGTCAAGTACAAACATAAACGATCCACCGAGAAATGGCCTTTCTAGTTCACCAAATCCTTTCTAACCTAGGCCCTCATATCTTTCGTATCCGGGCGCAAGAATCCCATCTAAAATAATTCACAACTCGAGCCGGCCGGTCCCAAGAGTAAACCATCTTTATTAAGGATTCCTACCCGACATACATACCTAGCTTCCTCAAGTCCCATGATAATGATTCGTACACTTATCACATGCCCGGTTCATAACTTACGCACAAACGAGCACTTAGACATATTCATGAAATTAGGACCACAACACCACTTGGCCCAGTCTCACTCCGCGCAGAGACCACGCGAAGTGGCTCTGATACCACTTGTAACAGCCCCACTTTCCCCTAAGGCGAACCAAAGGGGTTAGCGGACTGCCTGCCCAGCTCTCGCCAGGACTACGGATCAGATTAGAGCTATCCGCTTCAATCCGGAACTTACAAACTCGCGTAAACAAATCAAAATAGTAAAACAACCCAAGATAAAATGAGATGACATCCGGAGCCGGCCATGAATAGTAACCGACCCGTCAGAACCCAACCGAAATAGCTAACAAACATTTACATCTGATCTTTAGCGTTTACAAATCAAAATAACATACAAAAGCTTTCAAAAGATATTACATATACACGGTTTGCCAAATCAAAAGAGAAACGCCCCAAAAGTACACTTAGGGTTTTAATACATGAGCTATACAAAAGATATGTTCAACTAGCTCAATTTGGCAGCCATTTGTCAAATCCAGACCAAAAGGGTTTATTTTCCTGTAAGGAAAACAAAAGGAACGGAAAGGGGTGAGCTTGCGCTCAATGAGGTACCAAACAGATAGCATTAAAATCATGGCATTTCACATTTAACAAATCAGATACACATGTCAGATGTAAAGCAAAGGAACCAATGATTCAAATCAGAAGGATACGGGTGGCTCTCAGGAGCCAAATTTCCAGCGCAATACTTGATCCAAACCGGTTGACTCTCCGTCAACGTATATAGAACCAATGCGTCCGTAGACCCCTCTTATCACCGAATTCCGTCCACCAAACACCCCTTTACCGGGCCCGCTCACCTCAAACGAACAAAATGGTAATACTCGAGTATACCGGAATCAAGGGTCTCAATACCCAAAATCCCCGAACAGACTACCGTGGTTCGTTATCTAATCGTCCAAGCCCTTGCCGGCCCGACTCGAATAACTTAGCCACAGGATTGAGCTCATAGGTCATAGAAATCCGAACAGATGCAGACACAGATAACAGATTCAGATACAGATACAGAATAGCAGATTCAGATAGCAGATTCAGACGGCAGATTCAGATAGGCACTCAAAATTGGCATATGGACAGACAAGAGAACGAGTGTGATAAAGTACACCCTCGTCTCAAACAAATTAAACAAATTGCAGAGCAGAAATCAAGTTAAACAGCAATGGAGGGGAGTGGTACACTCACCGGCTCAACTTCAAAAGTTTTCACTTCAGATTGGCCTTAATCGCCAAGAAACCCTAAAATAACCAAAATAAACCAATTGAAGGTTTTACTTCCAGAATCGAGTAAACAGAATGCACATGTGAGGCTCGACTACACGTCGTACGCCTTGCCAAATAAATACTAGTGCAAGAATGCAAAAACACGATTCCCTTGGAAACGAAAAGGTAGCATGAAGACTTAGGCGCAAACAACCCAAAAGCCTTTCATTTCCATCAAAAGGCTAATCTACTTAAAGGAACCAAACGGCCTAGAAAATCGGGCAGCACCGTCCCTAAAATTCTTACTTTTCCAGCCATTAAGGCTTCATTATTTCCTCAAATCAGTCCCAACATTTCACACCAAAGGTCATCTCATTTCCCAAAAGCCGTACAGGGCTCAAAGTGGTACAAGTACAAAAGTTAGCTAGGAAACAACCAAAATGAAAGCAAGCCCTAAGAGAGACTCGACGACGAGTCATAAAACAATGCTGAACACAACCCCAATAGGGTCTCATATGCATAAATAAGCATGATAGCAAACCAGAAATTAGAAATAGCATTAGTCTTGGCCCCAAATAGAAAAACTGTTTTGCCCTTATTTTGCGGTAATGGCGTCAAATTCACTACGATTATCGGATGGGGGTGTAAGACCCACCGTTTCGAATCCAAGAAACAGAGCTACAACAATGTAGAAGGTCACTCAATCCAGTTCCTAACACAACTAGGTCAAATATGCAAAATACTATACCAGAATTCCCAAAACAGGTTTGCAAATCACACAAAACTGTAATTACTATAACTCAGTCTATACAAGTCCAAATGCCGAAATTCCAAAGGCATATGATAGCTAAGACATCCAGTAACATTTCATCAGAAGACACCAACTTCAAAATCCAAACCAAATCCAGTCAAAACAGACAATTCCTATCGCAGTTCGGACATTCTGTTCACCAAAAACAGCAACAGTAAAAACGGCATAACTCTCTCTATACTACTCCAAATGCCCTGAAATTTTGTAGGCACTTCATACTCACCAATACCTACAACTTTCATGTTTTGAGCAAAGTCCAATTCGGCCGCTAGCTATGACCTAAAATTTCGGACAGAATAGGGGTTCATGAACCCTAACTTTTCACAATTCACTTCAAATCCAAAATTGGTTGCATTTAACCACAATTCACACCTACTAGAGCCAAAGCCCCTTATTACCAACCATCATACTAGTCCACAACATCAAAATCATATGAAACCAGAAAATTCATCATAAAATGGAAAACTTCACTAAATCAAGCCAAACCAAGAAATAAATCATATATTCCAACACTCAAGCCACTTCTAAGCATACTATAACCATCATTAGGTGTAGTAGAGGTTCAAGCATCACTTACCAAGTATCAAGAGATGTAGAGAGGTGTTGGCCACCTTAGAGCTTCAAACAAACTTCACTAATACCCTTACTATCACTAGAAGGAAAGATTGTATGGAGTAAAAACTAAGTTAAACACTTGATTTGGTGGATTTGGACAAGTTGGAAGCTTGAAATGTTGAAGAATTTTCTTCCTTCTTGCAAGTGAGAGGTTCGGCCACAATGAGAAGAAAAATGGTGAATTTTGTGATTTTTTTGAGATATATAATCCTTTGGTCAAAAAAGTCAAAAATGTGAATAGTATTTCTTAAGTCAACTCCAATGATCTTGTGACACTTGTCACTATCATAAATGCATTCCTATCCTTTCTTTTCTCTCTCTCATCAATCAAATCTCACTCTCTACTTATCTCTTAACACCCGATAAATTTTTCACAGTATCCGAAACTTAACCTTATTGGCCGAATTTTTCCGAACTTTTCGCACTAGTGGGTCCCACATCCAATATATATTCTTAATTTCTCAAAATCTATTCGATACTAGAAAAGTCATCTAAAAACTATATTTACTCGTAAAAATAATCTAGAAAATTTTCCGGATACAGAAAGTGTAGAAAACAAGCCATTGAAAACAAGAAAGCCTAGAAAGATTATAAAACCTAACAAATGAAAAAAATTACGGGTTCTCACACTCTCTCCCCCTTAAAAGAATTTCGTCCTCGAAATTCCTTATCATATATACAGCCAGTTAAGTCAAGTACAAACATAAACGATCCACCGAGAAATGGCCTTTCTAGTTCACCAAATCCTTTCTAACCTAGGCCCTCATATCTTTCGTATCCGGGCGCAAGAATCCCATCTAAAATAATTCACAACTCGAGCCGGCCGGTCCCAAGAGTAAACCATCTTTATTAAGGATTCCTACCCGACATACATACCTAGCTTCCTCAAGTCCCATGATAATGATTCGTACACTTATCACATGCCCGGTTCATAACTTACGCACAAACGAGCACTTAGACATATTCATGAAATTAGGACCACAACACCACTTGGCCCAGTCTCACTCCGCGCAGAGACCACGCGAAGTGGCTCTGATACCACTTGTAACAGCCCCACTTTCCCCTAAGGCGAACCAAAGGGGTTAGCGGACTGCCTGCCCAGCTCTCGCCAGGACTACGGATCAGATTAGAGCTATCCGCTTCAATCCGGAACTTACAAACTCGCGTAAACAAATCAAAATAGTAAAACAACCCAAGATAAAATGAGATGACATCCGGAGCCGGCCATGAATAGTAACCGACCCGTCAGAACCCAACCGAAATAGCTAACAAACATTTACATCTGATCTTTAGCGTTTACAAATCAAAATAACATACAAAAGCTTTCAAAAGATATTACATATACACGGTTTGCCAAATCAAAAGAGAAACGCCCCAAAAGTACACTTAGGGTTTTAATACATGAGCTATACAAAAGATATGTTCAACTAGCTCAATTTGGCAGCCATTTGTCAAATCCAGACCAAAAGGGTTTATTTTCCTGTAAGGAAAACAAAAGGAACGGAAAGGGGTGAGCTTGCGCTCAATGAGGTACCAAACAGATAGCATTAAAATCATGGCATTTCACATTTAACAAATCAGATACACATGTCAGATGTAAAGCAAAGGAACCAATGATTCAAATCAGAAGGATACGGGTGGCTCTCAGGAGCCAAATTTCCAGCGCAATACTTGATCCAAACCGGTTGACTCTCCGTCAACGTATATAGAACCAATGCGTCCGTAGACCCCTCTTATCACCGAATTCCGTCCACCAAACACCCCTTTACCGGGCCCGCTCACCTCAAACGAACAAAATGGTAATACTCGAGTATACCGGAATCAAGGGTCTCAATACCCAAAATCCCCGAACAGACTACCGTGGTTCGTTATCTAATCGTCCAAGCCCTTGCCGGCCCGACTCGAATAACTTAGCCACAGGATTGAGCTCATAGGTCATAGAAATCCGAACAGATGCAGACACAGATAACAGATTCAGATACAGATACAGAATAGCAGATTCAGATAGCAGATTCAGACGGCAGATTCAGATAGGCACTCAAAATTGGCATATGGACAGACAAGAGAACGAGTGTGATAAAGTACACCCTCGTCTCAAACAAATTAAACAAATTGCAGAGCAGAAATCAAGTTAAACAGCAATGGAGGGGAGTGGTACACTCACCGGCTCAACTTCAAAAGTTTTCACTTCAGATTGGCCTTAATCGCCAAGAAACCCTAAAATAACCAAAATAAACCAATTGAAGGTTTTACTTCCAGAATCGAGTAAACAGAATGCACATGTGAGGCTCGACTACACGTCGTACGCCTTGCCAAATAAATACTAGTGCAAGAATGCAAAAACACGATTCCCTTGGAAACGAAAAGGTAGCATGAAGACTTAGGCGCAAACAACCCAAAAGCCTTTCATTTCCATCAAAAGGCTAATCTACTTAAAGGAACCAAACGGCCTAGAAAATCGGGCAGCACCGTCCCTAAAATTCTTACTTTTCCAGCCATTAAGGCTTCATTATTTCCTCAAATCAGTCCCAACATTTCACACCAAAGGTCATCTCATTTCCCAAAAGCCGTACAGGGCTCAAAGTGGTACAAGTACAAAAGTTAGCTAGGAAACAACCAAAATGAAAGCAAGCCCTAAGAGAGACTCGACGACGAGTCATAAAACAATGCTGAACACAACCCCTATAGGGTCTCATATGCATAAATAAGCATGATAGCAAACCAGAAATTAGAAATAGCATTAGTCTTGGCCCCAAATAGAAAAACTGTTTTGCCCTTATTTTGCGGTAATGGCGTCAAATTCACTACGATTATCGGATGGGGGTGTAAGACCCACCGTTTCGAATCCAAGAAACAGAGCTACAACAATGTAGAAGGTCACTCAATCCAGTTCCTAACACAACTAGGTCAAATATGCAAAATACTATGCCAGAATTCCCAAAACAGGTTTGCAAATCACACAAAACTGTAATTACTATAACTCAGTCTATACAAGTCCAAATGCCGAAATTCCAAAGGCATATGATAGCTAAGACATCCAGTAACATTTCATCAGAAGACACCAACTTCAAAATCCAAACCAAATCCAGTCAAAACAGACAATTCCTATCGCAGTTCGGACATTCTGTTCACCAAAAACAGCAACAGTAAAAACGGCATAACTCTCTCTATACTACTCCAAATGCCCTGAAATTTTGTAGGCACTTCATACTCACCAATACCTACAACTTTCATGTTTTGAGCAAAGTCCAATTCGGCCGCTAGCTATGACCTAAAATTTCGGACAGAATAGGGGTTCATGAACCCTAACTTTTCACAATTCACTTCAAATCCAAAATTGGTTGCATTTAACCACAATTCACACCTACTAGAGCCAAAGCCCCTTATTACCAACCATCATACTAGTCCACAACATCAAAATCATATGAAACCAGAAAATTCATCATAAAATGGAAAACTTCACTAAATCAAGCCAAACCAAGAAATAAATCATATATTCCAACACTCAAGCCACTTCTAAGCATACTATAACCATCATTAGGTGTAGTAGAGGTTCAAGCATCACTTACCAAGTATCAAGAGATGTAGAGAGGTGTTGGCCACCTTAGAGCTTCAAACAAACTTCACTAATACCCTTACTATCACTAGAAGGAAAGATTGTATGGAGTAAAAACTAAGTTAAACACTTGATTTGGTGGATTTGGACAAGTTGGAAGCTTGAAATGTTGAAGAATTTTCTTCCTTCTTGCAAGTGAGAGGTTCGGCCACAATGAGAAGAAAAATGGTGAATTTTGTGATTTTTTTGAGATATATAATCCTTTGGTCAAAAAAGTCAAAAATGTGAATAGTATTTCTTAAGTCAACTCCAATGATCTTGTGACACTTGTCACTATCATAAATGCATTCCTATCCTTTCTTTTCTCTCTCTCATCAATCAAATCTCACTCTCTACTTATCTCTTAACACCCGATAAATTTTTCACAGTATCCGAAACTTAACCTTATTGGCCGAATTTTTCCGAACTTTTCGCACTAGTGGGTCCCACATCCAATATATATTCTTAATTTCTCAAAATCTATTCGATACTAGAAAAGTCATCTAAAAACTATATTTACTCGTAAAAATAATCTAGAAAATTTTCCGGATACAGAAAGTGTAGAAAACAAGCCATTGAAAACAAGAAAGCCTAGAAAGATTATAAAACCTAACAAATGAAAAAAATTACGGGTTCTCACACTCTCTCCCCCTTAAAAGAATTTCGTCCTCGAAATTCCTTATCATATATACAGCCAGTTAAGTCAAGTACAAACATAAACGATCCACCGAGAAATGGCCTTTCTAGTTCACCAAATCCTTTCTAACCTAGGCCCTCATATCTTTCGTATCCGGGCGCAAGAATCCCATCTAAAATAATTCACAACTCGAGCCGGCCGGTCCCAAGAGTAAACCATCTTTATTAAGGATTCCTACCCGACATACATACCTAGCTTCCTCAAGTCCCATGATAATGATTCGTACACTTATCACATGCCCGGTTCATAACTTACGCACAAACGAGCACTTAGACATATTCATGAAATTAGGACCACAACACCACTTGGCCCAGTCTCACTCCGCGCAGAGACCACGCGAAGTGGCTCTGATACCACTTGTAACAGCCCCACTTTCCCCTAAGGCGAACCAAAGGGGTTAGCGGACTGCCTGCCCAGCTCTCGCCAGGACTACGGATCAGATTAGAGCTATCCGCTTCAATCCGGAACTTACAAACTCGCGTAAACAAATCAAAATAGTAAAACAACCCAAGATAAAATGAGATGACATCCGGAGCCGGCCATGAATAGTAACCGACCCGTCAGAACCCAACCGAAATAGCTAACAAACATTTACATCTGATCTTTAGCGTTTACAAATCAAAATAACATACAAAAGCTTTCAAAAGATATTACATATACACGGTTTGCCAAATCAAAAGAGAAACGCCCCAAAAGTACACTTAGGGTTTTAATACATGAGCTATACAAAAGATATGTTCAACTAGCTCAATTTGGCAGCCATTTGTCAAATCCAGACCAAAAGGGTTTATTTTCCTGTAAGGAAAACAAAAGGAACGGAAAGGGGTGAGCTTGCGCTCAATGAGGTACCAAACAGATAGCATTAAAATCATGGCATTTCACATTTAACAAATCAGATACACATGTCAGATGTAAAGCAAAGGAACCAATGATTCAAATCAGAAGGATACGGGTGGCTCTCAGGAGCCAAATTTCCAGCGCAATACTTGATCCAAACCGGTTGACTCTCCGTCAACGTATATAGAACCAATGCGTCCGTAGACCCCTCTTATCACCGAATTCCGTCCACCAAACACCCCTTTACCGGGCCCGCTCACCTCAAACGAACAAAATGGTAATACTCGAGTATACCGGAATCAAGGGTCTCAATACCCAAAATCCCCGAACAGACTACCGTGGTTCGTTATCTAATCGTCCAAGCCCTTGCCGGCCCGACTCGAATAACTTAGCCACAGGATTGAGCTCATAGGTCATAGAAATCCGAACAGATGCAGACACAGATAACAGATTCAGATACAGATACAGAATAGCAGATTCAGATAGCAGATTCAGACGGCAGATTCAGATAGGCACTCAAAATTGGCATATGGACAGACAAGAGAACGAGTGTGATAAAGTACACCCTCGTCTCAAACAAATTAAACAAATTGCAGAGCAGAAATCAAGTTAAACAGCAATGGAGGGGAGTGGTACACTCACCGGCTCAACTTCAAAAGTTTTCACTTCAGATTGGCCTTAATCGCCAAGAAACCCTAAAATAACCAAAATAAACCAATTGAAGGTTTTACTTCCAGAATCGAGTAAACAGAATGCACATGTGAGGCTCGACTACACGTCGTACGCCTTGCCAAATAAATACTAGTGCAAGAATGCAAAAACACGATTCCCTTGGAAACGAAAAGGTAGCATGAAGACTTAGGCGCAAACAACCCAAAAGCCTTTCATTTCCATCAAAAGGCTAATCTACTTAAAGGAACCAAACGGCCTAGAAAATCGGGCAGCACCGTCCCTAAAATTCTTACTTTTCCAGCCATTAAGGCTTCATTATTTCCTCAAATCAGTCCCAACATTTCACACCAAAGGTCATCTCATTTCCCAAAAGCCGTACAGGGCTCAAAGTGGTACAAGTACAAAAGTTAGCTAGGAAACAACCAAAATGAAAGCAAGCCCTAAGAGAGACTCGACGACGAGTCATAAAACAATGCTGAACACAACCCCTATAGGGTCTCATATGCATAAATAAGCATGATAGCAAACCAGAAATTAGAAATAGCATTAGTCTTGGCCCCAAATAGAAAAACTGTTTTGCCCTTATTTTGCGGTAATGGCGTCAAATTCACTACGATTATCGGATGGGGGTGTAAGACCCACCGTTTCGAATCCAAGAAACAGAGCTACAACAATGTAGAAGGTCACTCAATCCAGTTCCTAACACAACTAGGTCAAATATGCAAAATACTATGCCAGAATTCCCAAAACAGGTTTGCAAATCACACAAAACTGTAATTACTATAACTCAGTCTATACAAGTCCAAATGCCGAAATTCCAAAGGCATATGATAGCTAAGACATCCAGTAACATTTCATCAGAAGACACCAACTTCAAAATCCAAACCAAATCCAGTCAAAACAGACAATTCCTATCGCAGTTCGGACATTCTGTTCACCAAAAACAGCAACAGTAAAAACGGCATAACTCTCTCTATACTACTCCAAATGCCCTGAAATTTTGTAGGCACTTCATACTCACCAATACCTACAACTTTCATGTTTTGAGCAAAGTCCAATTCGGACGCTAGCTATGACCTAAAATTTCGGACAGAATAGGGGTTCATGAACCCTAACTTTTCACAATTCACTTCAAATCCAAAATTGGTTGCATTTAACCACAATTCACACCTACTAGAGCCAAAGCCCCTTATTACCAACCATCATACTAGTCCACAACATCAAAATCATATGAAACCAGAAAATTCATCATAAAATGGAAAACTTCACTAAATCAAGCCAAACCAAGAAATAAATCATATATTCCAACACTCAAGCCACTTCTAAGCATACTATAACCATCATTAGGTGTAGTAGAGGTTCAAGCATCACTTACCAAGTATCAAGAGATGTAGAGAGGTGTTGGCCACCTTAGAGCTTCAAACAAACTTCACTAATACCCTTACTATCACTAGAAGGAAAGATTGTATGGAGTAAAAACTAAGTTAAACACTTGATTTGGTGGATTTGGACAAGTTGGAAGCTTGAAATGTTGAAGAATTTTCTTCCTTCTTGCAAGTGAGAGGTTCGGCCACAATGAGAAGAAAAATGGTGAATTTTGTGATTTTTTTGAGATATATAATCCTTTGGTCAAAAAAGTCAAAAATGTGAATAGTATTTCTTAAGTCAACTCCAATGATCTTGTGACACTTGTCACTATCATAAATGCATTCCTATCCTTTCTTTTCTCTCTCTCATCAATCAAATCTCACTCTCTACTTATCTCTTAACACCCGATAAATTTTTCACAGTATCCGAAACTTAACCTTATTGGCCGAATTTTTCCGAACTTTTCGCACTAGTGGGTCCCACATCCAATATATATTCTTAATTTCTCAAAATCTATTCGATACTAGAAAAGTCATCTAAAAACTATATTTACTCGTAAAAATAATGTAGAAAATTTTCCGGATACAGAAAGTGTAGAAAACAAGCCATTGAAAACAAGAAAGCCTAGAAAGATTATAAAACCTAACAAATGAAAAAAATTACGGGTTCTCACACTCTCTCCCCCTTAAAAGAATTTCGTCCTCGAAATTCCTTATCATATATACAGCCAGTTAAGTCAAGTACAAACATAAACGATCCACCGAGAAATGGCCTTTCTAGTTCACCAAATCCTTTCTAACCTAGGCCCTCATATCTTTCGTATCCGGGCGCAAGAATCCCATCTAAAATAATTCACAACTCGAGCCGGCCGGTCCCAAGAGTAAACCATCTTTATTAAGGATTCCTACCCGACATACATACCTAGCTTCCTCAAGTCCCATGATAATGATTCGTACACTTATCACATGCCCGGTTCATAACTTACGCACAAACGAGCACTTAGACATATTCATGAAATTAGGACCACAACACCACTTGGCCCAGTCTCACTCCGCGCAGAGACCACGCGAAGTGGCTCTGATACCACTTGTAACAGCCCCACTTTCCCCTAAGGCGAACCAAAGGGGTTAGCGGACTGCCTGCCCAGCTCTCGCCAGGACTACGGATCAGATTAGAGCTATCCGCTTCAATCCGGAACTTACAAACTCGCGTAAACAAATCAAAATAGTAAAACAACCCAAGATAAAATGAGATGACATCCGGAGCCGGCCATGAATAGTAACCGACCCGTCAGAACCCAACCGAAATAGCTAACAAACATTTACATCTGATCTTTAGCGTTTACAAATCAAAATAACATACAAAAGCTTTCAAAAGATATTACATATACACGGTTTGCCAAATCAAAAGAGAAACGCCCCAAAAGTACACTTAGGGTTTTAATACATGAGCTATACAAAAGATATGTTCAACTAGCTCAATTTGGCAGCCATTTGTCAAATCCAGACCAAAAGGGTTTATTTTCCTGTAAGGAAAACAAAAGGAACGGAAAGGGGTGAGCTTGCGCTCAATGAGGTACCAAACAGATAGCATTAAAATCATGGCATTTCACATTTAACAAATCAGATACACATGTCAGATGTAAAGCAAAGGAACCAATGATTCAAATCAGAAGGATACGGGTGGCTCTCAGGAGCCAAATTTCCAGCGCAATACTTGATCCAAACCGGTTGACTCTCCGTCAACGTATATAGAACCAATGCGTCCGTAGACCCCTCTTATCACCGAATTCCGTCCACCAAACACCCCTTTACCGGGCCCGCTCACCTCAAACGAACAAAATGGTAATACTCGAGTATACCGGAATCAAGGGTCTCAATACCCAAAATCCCCGAACAGACTACCGTGGTTCGTTATCTAATCGTCCAAGCCCTTGCCGGCCCGACTCGAATAACTTAGCCACAGGATTGAGCTCATAGGTCATAGAAATCCGAACAGATGCAGACACAGATAACAGATTCAGATACAGATACAGAATAGCAGATTCAGATAGCAGATTCAGACGGCAGATTCAGATAGGCACTCAAAATTGGCATATGGACAGACAAGAGAACGAGTGTGATAAAGTACACCCTCGTCTCAAACAAATTAAACAAATTGCAGAGCAGAAATCAAGTTAAACAGCAATGGAGGGGAGTGGTACACTCACCGGCTCAACTTCAAAAGTTTTCACTTCAGATTGGCCTTAATCGCCAAGAAACCCTAAAATAACCAAAATAAACCAATTGAAGGTTTTACTTCCAGAATCGAGTAAACAGAATGCACATGTGAGGCTCGACTACACGTCGTACGCCTTGCCAAATAAATACTAGTGCAAGAATGCAAAAACACGATTCCCTTGGAAACGAAAAGGTAGCATGAAGACTTAGGCGCAAACAACCCAAAAGCCTTTCATTTCCATCAAAAGGCTAATCTACTTAAAGGAACCAAACGGCCTAGAAAATCGGGCAGCACCGTCCCTAAAATTCTTACTTTTCCAGCCATTAAGGCTTCATTATTTCCTCAAATCAGTCCCAACATTTCACACCAAAGGTCATCTCATTTCCCAAAAGCCGTACAGGGCTCAAAGTGGTACAAGTACAAAAGTTAGCTAGGAAACAACCAAAATGAAAGCAAGCCCTAAGAGAGACTCGACGACGAGTCATAAAACAATGCTGAACACAACCCCAATAGGGTCTCATATGCATAAATAAGCATGATAGCAAACCAGAAATTAGAAATAGCATTAGTCTTGGCCCCAAATAGAAAAACTGTTTTGCCCTTATTTTGCGGTAATGGCGTCAAATTCACTACGATTATCGGATGGGGGTGTAAGACCCACCGTTTCGAATCCAAGAAACAGAGCTACAACAATGTAGAAGGTCACTCAATCCAGTTCCTAACACAACTAGGTCAAATATGCAAAATACTATACCAGAATTCCCAAAACAGGTTTGCAAATCACACAAAACTGTAATTACTATAACTCAGTCTATACAAGTCCAAATGCCGAAATTCCAAAGGCATATGATAGCTAAGACATCCAGTAACATTTCATCAGAAGACACCAACTTCAAAATCCAAACCAAATCCAGTCAAAACAGACAATTCCTATCGCAGTTCGGACATTCTGTTCACCAAAAACAGCAACAGTAAAAACGGCATAACTCTCTCTATACTACTCCAAATGCCCTGAAATTTTGTAGGCACTTCATACTCACCAATACCTACAACTTTCATGTTTTGAGCAAAGTCCAATTCGGCCGCTAGCTATGACCTAAAATTTCGGACAGAATAGGGGTTCATGAACCCTAACTTTTCACAATTCACTTCAAATCCAAAATTGGTTGCATTTAACCACAATTCACACCTACTAGAGCCAAAGCCCCTTATTACCAACCATCATACTAGTCCACAACATCAAAATCATATGAAACCAGAAAATTCATCATAAAATGGAAAACTTCACTAAATCAAGCCAAACCAAGAAATAAATCATATATTCCAACACTCAAGCCACTTCTAAGCATACTATAACCATCATTAGGTGTAGTAGAGGTTCAAGCATCACTTACCAAGTATCAAGAGATGTAGAGAGGTGTTGGCCACCTTAGAGCTTCAAACAAACTTCACTAATACCCTTACTATCACTAGAAGGAAAGATTGTATGGAGTAAAAACTAAGTTAAACACTTGATTTGGTGGATTTGGACAAGTTGGAAGCTTGAAATGTTGAAGAATTTTCTTCCTTCTTGCAAGTGAGAGGTTCGGCCACAATGAGAAGAAAAATGGTGAATTTTGTGATTTTTTTGAGATATATAATCCTTTGGTCAAAAAAGTCAAAAATGTGAATAGTATTTCTTAAGTCAACTCCAATGATCTTGTGACACTTGTCACTATCATAAATGCATTCCTATCCTTTCTTTTCTCTCTCTCATCAATCAAATCTCACTCTCTACTTATCTCTTAACACCCGATAAATTTTTCACAGTATCCGAAACTTAACCTTATTGGCCGAATTTTTCCGAACTTTTCGCACTAGTGGGTCCCACATCCAATATATATTCTTAATTTCTCAAAATCTATTCGATACTAGAAAAGTCATCTAAAAACCATATTTACTCGTAAAAATAATCTAGAAAATTTTCCGGATACAGAAAGTGTAGAAAACAAGCCATTGAAAACAAGAAAGCCTAGAAAGATTATAAAACCTAACAAATGAAAAAAATTACGGGTTCTCACACTCTCTCCCCCTTAAAAGAATTTCGTCCTCGAAATTCCTTATCATATATACAGCCAGTTAAGTCAAGTACAAACATAAACGATCCACCGAGAAATGGCCTTTCTAGTTCACCAAATCCTTTCTAACCTAGGCCCTCATATCTTTCGTATCCGGGCGCAAGAATCCCATCTAAAATAATTCACAACTCGAGCCGGCCGGTCCCAAGAGTAAACCATCTTTATTAAGGATTCCTACCCGACATACATACCTAGCTTCCTCAAGTCCCATGATAATGATTCGTACACTTATCACATGCCCGGTTCATAACTTACGCACAAACGAGCACTTAGACATATTCATGAAATTAGGACCACAACACCACTTGGCCCAGTCTCACTCCGCGCAGAGACCACGCGAAGTGGCTCTGATACCACTTGTAACAGCCCCACTTTCCCCTAAGGCGAACCAAAGGGGTTAGCGGACTGCCTGCCCAGCTCTCGCCAGGACTACGGATCAGATTAGAGCTATCCGCTTCAATCCGGAACTTACAAACTCGCGTAAACAAATCAAAATAGTAAAACAACCCAAGATAAAATGAGATGACATCCGGAGCCGGCCATGAATAGTAACCGACCCGTCAGAACCCAACCGAAATAGCTAACAAACATTTACATCTGATCTTTAGCGTTTACAAATCAAAATAACATACAAAAGCTTTCAAAAGATATTACATATACACGGTTTGCCAAATCAAAAGAGAAACGCCCCAAAAGTACACTTAGGGTTTTAATACATGAGCTATACAAAAGATATGTTCAACTAGCTCAATTTGGCAGCCATTTGTCAAATCCAGACCAAAAGGGTTTATTTTCCTGTAAGGAAAACAAAAGGAACGGAAAGGGGTGAGCTTGCGCTCAATGAGGTACCAAACAGATAGCATTAAAATCATGGCATTTCACATTTAACAAATCAGATACACATGTCAGATGTAAAGCAAAGGAACCAATGATTCAAATCAGAAGGATACGGGTGGCTCTCAGGAGCCAAATTTCCAGCGCAATACTTGATCCAAACCGGTTGACTCTCCGTCAACGTATATAGAACCAATGCGTCCGTAGACCCCTCTTATCACCGAATTCCGTCCACCAAACACCCCTTTACCGGGCCCGCTCACCTCAAACGAACAAAATGGTAATACTCGAGTATACCGGAATCAAGGGTCTCAATACCCAAAATCCCCGAACAGACTACCGTGGTTCGTTATCTAATCGTCCAAGCCCTTGCCGGCCCGACTCGAATAACTTAGCCACAGGATTGAGCTCATAGGTCATAGAAATCCGAACAGATGCAGACACAGATAACAGATTCAGATACAGATACAGAATAGCAGATTCAGATAGCAGATTCAGACGGCAGATTCAGATAGGCACTCAAAATTGGCATATGGACAGACAAGAGAACGAGTGTGATAAAGTACACCCTCGTCTCAAACAAATTAAACAAATTGCAGAGCAGAAATCAAGTTAAACAGCAATGGAGGGGAGTGGTACACTCACCGGCTCAACTTCAAAAGTTTTCACTTCAGATTGGCCTTAATCGCCAAGAAACCCTAAAATAACCAAAATAAACCAATTGAAGGTTTTACTTCCAGAATCGAGTAAACAGAATGCACATGTGAGGCTCGACTACACGTCGTACGCCTTGCCAAATAAATACTAGTGCAAGAATGCAAAAACACGATTCCCTTGGAAACGAAAAGGTAGCATGAAGACTTAGGCGCAAACAACCCAAAAGCCTTTCATTTCCATCAAAAGGCTAATCTACTTAAAGGAACCAAACGGCCTAGAAAATCGGGCAGCACCGTCCCTAAAATTCTTACTTTTCCAGCCATTAAGGCTTCATTATTTCCTCAAATCAGTCCCAACATTTCACACCAAAGGTCATCTCATTTCCCAAAAGCCGTACAGGGCTCAAAGTGGTACAAGTACAAAAGTTAGCTAGGAAACAACCAAAATGAAAGCAAGCCCTAAGAGAGACTCGACGACGAGTCATAAAACAATGCTGAACACAACCCCAATAGGGTCTCATATGCATAAATAAGCATGATAGCAAACCAGAAATTAGAAATAGCATTAGTCTTGGCCCCAAATAGAAAAACTGTTTTGCCCTTATTTTGCGGTAATGGCGTCAAATTCACTACGATTATCGGATGGGGGTGTAAGACCCACCGTTTCGAATCCAAGAAACAGAGCTACAACAATGTAGAAGGTCACTCAATCCAGTTCCTAACACAACTAGGTCAAATATGCAAAATACTATACCAGAATTCCCAAAACAGGTTTGCAAATCACACAAAACTGTAATTACTATAACTCAGTCTATACAAGTCCAAATGCCGAAATTCCAAAGGCATATGATAGCTAAGACATCCAGTAACATTTCATCAGAAGACACCAACTTCAAAATCCAAACCAAATCCAGTCAAAACAGACAATTCCTATCGCAGTTCGGACATTCTGTTCACCAAAAACAGCAACAGTAAAAACGGCATAACTCTCTCTATACTACTCCAAATGCCCTGAAATTTTGTAGGCACTTCATACTCACCAATACCTACAACTTTCATGTTTTGAGCAAAGTCCAATTCGGCCGCTAGCTATGACCTAAAATTTCGGACAGAATAGGGGTTCATGAACCCTAACTTTTCACAATTCACTTCAAATCCAAAATTGGTTGCATTTAACCACAATTCACACCTACTAGAGCCAAAGCCCCTTATTACCAACCATCATACTAGTCCACAACATCAAAATCATATGAAACCAGAAAATTCATCATAAAATGGAAAACTTCACTAAATCAAGCCAAACCAAGAAATAAATCATATATTCCAACACTCAAGCCACTTCTAAGCATACTATAACCATCATTAGGTGTAGTAGAGGTTCAAGCATCACTTACCAAGTATCAAGAGATGTAGAGAGGTGTTGGCCACCTTAGAGCTTCAAACAAACTTCACTAATACCCTTACTATCACTAGAAGGAAAGATTGTATGGAGTAAAAACTAAGTTAAACACTTGATTTGGTGGATTTGGACAAGTTGGAAGCTTGAAATGTTGAAGAATTTTCTTCCTTCTTGCAAGTGAGAGGTTCGGCCACAATGAGAAGAAAAATGGTGAATTTTGTGATTTTTTTGAGATATATAATCCTTTGGTCAAAAAAGTCAAAAATGTGAATAGTATTTCTTAAGTCAACTCCAATGATCTTGTGACACTTGTCACTATCATAAATGCATTCCTATCCTTTCTTTTCTCTCTCTCATCAATCAAATCTCACTCTCTACTTATCTCTTAACACCCGATAAATTTTTCACAGTATCCGAAACTTAACCTTATTGGCCGAATTTTTCCGAACTTTTCGCACTAGTGGGTCCCACATCCAATATATATTCTTAATTTCTCAAAATCTATTCGATACTAGAAAAGTCATCTAAAAACTATATTTACTCGTAAAAATAATCTAGAAAATTTTCCGGATACAGAAAGTGTAGAAAACAAGCCATTGAAAACAAGAAAGCCTAGAAAGATTATAAAACCTAACAAATGAAAAAAATTACGGGTTCTCACACTCTCTCCCCCTTAAAAGAATTTCGTCCTCGAAATTCCTTATCATATATACAGCCAGTTAAGTCAAGTACAAACATAAACGATCCACCGAGAAATGGCCTTTCTAGTTCACCAAATCCTTTCTAACCTAGGCCCTCATATCTTTCGTATCCGGGCGCAAGAATCCCATCTAAAATAATTCACAACTCGAGCCGGCCGGTCCCAAGAGTAAACCATCTTTATTAAGGATTCCTACCCGACATACATACCTAGCTTCCTCAAGTCCCATGATAATGATTCGTACACTTATCACATGCCCGGTTCATAACTTACGCACAAACGAGCACTTAGACATATTCATGAAATTAGGACCACAACACCACTTGGCCCAGTCTCACTCCGCGCAGAGACCACGCGAAGTGGCTCTGATACCACTTGTAACAGCCCCACTTTCCCCTAAGGCGAACCAAAGGGGTTAGCGGACTGCCTGCCCAGCTCTCGCCAGGACTACGGATCAGATTAGAGCTATCCGCTTCAATCCGGAACTTACAAACTCGCGTAAACAAATCAAAATAGTAAAACAACCCAAGATAAAATGAGATGACATCCGGAGCCGGCCATGAATAGTAACCGACCCGTCAGAACCCAACCGAAATAGCTAACAAACATTTACATCTGATCTTTAGCGTTTACAAATCAAAATAACATACAAAAGCTTTCAAAAGATATTACATATACACGGTTTGCCAAATCAAAAGAGAAACGCCCCAAAAGTACACTTAGGGTTTTAATACATGAGCTATACAAAAGATATGTTCAACTAGCTCAATTTGGCAGCCATTTGTCAAATCCAGACCAAAAGGGTTTATTTTCCTGTCAGGAAAACAAAAGGAACGGAAAGGGGTGAGCTTGCGCTCAATGAGGTACCAAACAGATAGCATTAAAATCATGGCATTTCACATTTAACAAATCAGATACACATGTCAGATGTAAAGCAAAGGAACCAATGATTCAAATCAGAAGGATACGGGTGGCTCTCAGGAGCCAAATTTCCAGCGCAATACTTGATCCAAACCGGTTGACTCTCCGTCAACGTATATAGAACCAATGCGTCCGTAGACCCCTCTTATCACCGAATTCCGTCCACCAAACACCCCTTTACCGGGCCCGCTCACCTCAAACGAACAAAATGGTAATACTCGAGTATACCGGAATCAAGGGTCTCAATACCCAAAATCCCCGAACAGACTACCGTGGTTCGTTATCTAATCGTCCAAGCCCTTGCCGGCCCGACTCGAATAACTTAGCCACAGGATTGAGCTCATAGGTCATAGAAATCCGAACAGATGCAGACACAGATAACAGATTCAGATACAGATACAGAATAGCAGATTCAGATAGCAGATTCAGACGGCAGATTCAGATAGGCACTCAAAATTGGCATATGGACAGACAAGAGAACGAGTGTGATAAAGTACACCCTCGTCTCAAACAAATTAAACAAATTGCAGAGCAGAAATCAAGTTAAACAGCAATGGAGGGGAGTGGTACACTCACCGGCTCAACTTCAAAAGTTTTCACTTCAGATTGGCCTTAATCGCCAAGAAACCCTAAAATAACCAAAATAAACCAATTGAAGGTTTTACTTCCAGAATCGAGTAAACAGAATGCACATGTGAGGCTCGACTACACGTCGTACGCCTTGCCAAATAAATACTAGTGCAAGAATGCAAAAACACGATTCCCTTGGAAACGAAAAGGTAGCATGAAGACTTAGGCGCAAACAACCCAAAAGCCTTTCATTTCCATCAAAAGGCTAATCTACTTAAAGGAACCAAACGGCCTAGAAAATCGGGCAGCACCGTCCCTAAAATTCTTACTTTTCCAGCCATTAAGGCTTCATTATTTCCTCAAATCAGTCCCAACATTTCACACCAAAGGTCATCTCATTTCCCAAAAGCCGTACAGGGCTCAAAGTGGTACAAGTACAAAAGTTAGCTAGGAAACAACCAAAATGAAAGCAAGCCCTAAGAGAGACTCGACGACGAGTCATAAAACAATGCTGAACACAACCCCAATAGGGTCTCATATGCATAAATAAGCATGATAGCAAACCAGAAATTAGAAATAGCATTAGTCTTGGCCCCAAATAGAAAAACTGTTTTGCCCTTATTTTGCGGTAATGGCGTCAAATTCACTACGATTATCGGATGGGGGTGTAAGACCCACCGTTTCGAATCCAAGAAACAGAGCTACAACAATGTAGAAGGTCACTCAATCCAGTTCCTAACACAACTAGGTCAAATATGCAAAATACTATACCAGAATTCCCAAAACAGGTTTGCAAATCACACAAAACTGTAATTACTATAACTCAGTCTATACAAGTCCAAATGCCGAAATTCCAAAGGCATATGATAGCTAAGACATCCAGTAACATTTCATCAGAAGACACCAACTTCAAAATCCAAACCAAATCCAGTCAAAACAGACAATTCCTATCGCAGTTCGGACATTCTGTTCACCAAAAACAGCAACAGTAAAAACGGCATAACTCTCTCTATACTACTCCAAATGCCCTGAAATTTTGTAGGCACTTCATACTCACCAATACCTACAACTTTCATGTTTTGAGCAAAGTCCAATTCGGCCGCTAGCTATGACCTAAAATTTCGGACAGAATAGGGGTTCATGAACCCTAACTTTTCACAATTCACTTCAAATCCAAAATTGGTTGCATTTAACCACAATTCACACCTACTAGAGCCAAAGCCCCTTATTACCAACCATCATACTAGTCCACAACATCAAAATCATATGAAACCAGAAAATTCATCATAAAATGGAAAACTTCACTAAATCAAGCCAAACCAAGAAATAAATCATATATTCCAACACTCAAGCCACTTCTAAGCATACTATAACCATCATTAGGTGTAGTAGAGGTTCAAGCATCACTTACCAAGTATCAAGAGATGTAGAGAGGTGTTGGCCACCTTAGAGCTTCAAACAAACTTCACTAATACCCTTACTATCACTAGAAGGAAAGATTGTATGGAGTAAAAACTAAGTTAAACACTTGATTTGGTGGATTTGGACAAGTTGGAAGCTTGAAATGTTGAAGAATTTTCTTCCTTCTTGCAAGTGAGAGGTTCGGCCACAATGAGAAGAAAAATGGTGAATTTTGTGATTTTTTTGAGATATATAATCCTTTGGTCAAAAAAGTCAAAAATGTGAATAGTATTTCTTAAGTCAACTCCAATGATCTTGTGACACTTGTCACTATCATAAATGCATTCCTATCCTTTCTTTTCTCTCTCTCATCAATCAAATCTCACTCTCTACTTATCTCTTAACACCCGATAAATTTTTCACAGTATCCGAAACTTAACCTTATTGGCCGAATTTTTCCGAACTTTTCGCACTAGTGGGTCCCACATCCAATATATATTCTTAATTTCTCAAAATCTATTCGATACTAGAAAAGTCATCTAAAAACTATATTTACTCGTAAAAATAATCTAGAAAATTTTCCGGATACAGAAAGTGTAGAAAACAAGCCATTGAAAACAAGAAAGCCTAGAAAGATTATAAAACCTAACAAATGAAAAAAATTACGGGTTCTCACACTCTCTCCCCCTTAAAAGAATTTCGTCCTCGAAATTCCTTATCATATATACAGCCAGTTAAGTCAAGTACAAACATAAACGATCCACCGAGAAATGGCCTTTCTAGTTCACCAAATCCTTTCTAACCTAGGCCCTCATATCTTTCGTATCCGGGCGCAAGAATCCCATCTAAAATAATTCACAACTCGAGCCGGCCGGTCCCAAGAGTAAACCATCTTTATTAAGGATTCCTACCCGACATACATACCTAGCTTCCTCAAGTCCCATGATAATGATTCGTACACTTATCACATGCCCGGTTCATAACTTACGCACAAACGAGCACTTAGACATATTCATGAAATTAGGACCACAACACCACTTGGCCCAGTCTCACTCCGCGCAGAGACCACGCGAAGTGGCTCTGATACCACTTGTAACAGCCCCACTTTCCCCTAAGGCGAACCAAAGGGGTTAGCGGACTGCCTGCCCAGCTCTCGCCAGGACTACGGATCAGATTAGAGCTATCCGCTTCAATCCGGAACTTACAAACTCGCGTAAACAAATCAAAATAGTAAAACAACCCAAGATAAAATGAGATGACATCCGGAGCCGGCCATGAATAGTAACCGACCCGTCAGAACCCAACCGAAATAGCTAACAAACATTTACATCTGATCTTTAGCGTTTACAAATCAAAATAACATACAAAAGCTTTCAAAAGATATTACATATACACGGTTTGCCAAATCAAAAGAGAAACGCCCCAAAAGTACACTTAGGGTTTTAATACATGAGCTATACAAAAGATATGTTCAACTAGCTCAATTTGGCAGCCATTTGTCAAATCCAGACCAAAAGGGTTTATTTTCCTGTAAGGAAAACAAAAGGAACGGAAAGGGGTGAGCTTGCGCTCAATGAGGTACCAAACAGATAGCATTAAAATCATGGCATTTCACATTTAACAAATCAGATACACATGTCAGATGTAAAGCAAAGGAACCAATGATTCAAATCAGAAGGATACGGGTGGCTCTCAGGAGCCAAATTTCCAGCGCAATACTTGATCCAAACCGGTTGACTCTCCGTCAACGTATATAGAACCAATGCGTCCGTAGACCCCTCTTATCACCGAATTCCGTCCACCAAACACCCCTTTACCGGGCCCGCTCACCTCAAACGAACAAAATGGTAATACTCGAGTATACCGGAATCAAGGGTCTCAATACCCAAAATCCCCGAACAGACTACCGTGGTTCGTTATCTAATCGTCCAAGCCCTTGCCGGCCCGACTCGAATAACTTAGCCACAGGATTGAGCTCATAGGTCATAGAAATCCGAACAGATGCAGACACAGATAACAGATTCAGATACAGATACAGAATAGCAGATTCAGATAGCAGATTCAGACGGCAGATTCAGATAGGCACTCAAAATTGGCATATGGACAGACAAGAGAACGAGTGTGATAAAGTACACCCTCGTCTCAAACAAATTAAACAAATTGCAGAGCAGAAATCAAGTTAAACAGCAATGGAGGGGAGTGGTACACTCACCGGCTCAACTTCAAAAGTTTTCACTTCAGATTGGCCTTAATCGCCAAGAAACCCTAAAATAACCAAAATAAACCAATTGAAGGTTTTACTTCCAGAATCGAGTAAACAGAATGCACATGTGAGGCTCGACTACACGTCGTACGCCTTGCCAAATAAATACTAGTGCAAGAATGCAAAAACACGATTCCCTTGGAAACGAAAAGGTAGCATGAAGACTTAGGCGCAAACAACCCAAAAGCCTTTCATTTCCATCAAAAGGCTAATCTACTTAAAGGAACCAAACGGCCTAGAAAATCGGGCAGCACCGTCCCTAAAATTCTTACTTTTCCAGCCATTAAGGCTTCATTATTTCCTCAAATCAGTCCCAACATTTCACACCAAAGGTCATCTCATTTCCCAAAAGCCGTACAGGGCTCAAAGTGGTACAAGTACAAAAGTTAGCTAGGAAACAACCAAAATGAAAGCAAGCCCTAAGAGAGACTCGACGACGAGTCATAAAACAATGCTGAACACAACCCCAATAGGGTCTCATATGCATAAATAAGCATGATAGCAAACCAGAAATTAGAAATAGCATTAGTCTTGGCCCCAAATAGAAAAACTGTTTTGCCCTTATTTTGCGGTAATGGCGTCAAATTCACTACGATTATCGGATGGGGGTGTAAGACCCACCGTTTCGAATCCAAGAAACAGAGCTACAACAATGTAGAAGGTCACTCAATCCAGTTCCTAACACAACTAGGTCAAATATGCAAAATACTATACCAGAATTCCCAAAACAGGTTTGCAAATCACACAAAACTGTAATTACTATAACTCAGTCTATACAAGTCCAAATGCCGAAATTCCAAAGGCATATGATAGCTAAGACATCCAGTAACATTTCATCAGAAGACACCAACTTCAAAATCCAAACCAAATCCAGTCAAAACAGACAATTCCTATCGCAGTTCGGACATTCTGTTCACCAAAAACAGCAACAGTAAAAACGGCATAACTCTCTCTATACTACTCCAAATGCCCTGAAATTTTGTAGGCACTTCATACTCACCAATACCTACAACTTTCATGTTTTGAGCAAAGTCCAATTCGGCCGCTAGCTATGACCTAAAATTTCGGACAGAATAGGGGTTCATGAACCCTAACTTTTCACAATTCACTTCAAATCCAAAATTGGTTGCATTTAACCACAATTCACACCTACTAGAGCCAAAGCCCCTTATTACCAACCATCATACTAGTCCACAACATCAAAATCATATGAAACCAGAAAATTCATCATAAAATGGAAAACTTCACTAAATCAAGCCAAACCAAGAAATAAATCATATATTCCAACACTCAAGCCACTTCTAAGCATACTATAACCATCATTAGGTGTAGTAGAGGTTCAAGCATCACTTACCAAGTATCAAGAGATGTAGAGAGGTGTTGGCCACCTTAGAGCTTCAAACAAACTTCACTAATACCCTTACTATCACTAGAAGGAAAGATTGTATGGAGTAAAAACTAAGTTAAACACTTGATTTGGTGGATTTGGACAAGTTGGAAGCTTGAAATGTTGAAGAATTTTCTTCCTTCTTGCAAGTGAGAGGTTCGGCCACAATGAGAAGAAAAATGGTGAATTTTGTGATTTTTTTGAGATATATAATCCTTTGGTCAAAAAAGTCAAAAATGTGAATAGTATTTCTTAAGTCAACTCCAATGATCTTGTGACACTTGTCACTATCATAAATGCATTCCTATCCTTTCTTTTCTCTCTCTCATCAATCAAATCTCACTCTCTACTTATCTCTTAACACCCGATAAATTTTTCACAGTATCCGAAACTTAACCTTATTGGCCGAATTTTTCCGAACTTTTCGCACTAGTGGGTCCCACATCCAATATATATTCTTAATTTCTCAAAATCTATTCGATACTAGAAAAGTCATCTAAAAACTATATTTACTCGTAAAAATAATGTAGAAAATTTTCCGGATACAGAAAGTGTAGAAAACAAGCCATTGAAAACAAGAAAGCCTAGAAAGATTATAAAACCTAACAAATGAAAAAAATTACGGGTTCTCACACTCTCTCCCCCTTAAAAGAATTTCGTCCTCGAAATTCCTTATCATATATACAGCCAGTTAAGTCAAGTACAAACATAAACGATCCACCGAGAAATGGCCTTTCTAGTTCACCAAATCCTTTCTAACCTAGGCCCTCATATCTTTCGTATCCGGGCGCAAGAATCCCATCTAAAATAATTCACAACTCGAGCCGGCCGGTCCCAAGAGTAAACCATCTTTATTAAGGATTCCTACCCGACATACATACCTAGCTTCCTCAAGTCCCATGATAATGATTCGTACACTTATCACATGCCCGGTTCATAACTTACGCACAAACGAGCACTTAGACATATTCATGAAATTAGGACCACAACACCACTTGGCCCAGTCTCACTCCGCGCAGAGACCACGCGAAGTGGCTCTGATACCACTTGTAACAGCCCCACTTTCCCCTAAGGCGAACCAAAGGGGTTAGCGGACTGCCTGCCCAGCTCTCGCCAGGACTACGGATCAGATTAGAGCTATCCGCTTCAATCCGGAACTTACAAACTCGCGTAAACAAATCAAAATAGTAAAACAACCCAAGATAAAATGAGATGACATCCGGAGCCGGCCATGAATAGTAACCGACCCGTCAGAACCCAACCGAAATAGCTAACAAACATTTACATCTGATCTTTAGCGTTTACAAATCAAAATAACATACAAAAGCTTTCAAAAGATATTACATATACACGGTTTGCCAAATCAAAAGAGAAACGCCCCAAAAGTACACTTAGGGTTTTAATACATGAGCTATACAAAAGATATGTTCAACTAGCTCAATTTGGCAGCCATTTGTCAAATCCAGACCAAAAGGGTTTATTTTCCTGTCAGGAAAACAAAAGGAACGGAAAGGGGTGAGCTTGCGCTCAATGAGGTACCAAACAGATAGCATTAAAATCATGGCATTTCACATTTAACAAATCAGATACACATGTCAGATGTAAAGCAAAGGAACCAATGATTCAAATCAGAAGGATACGGGTGGCTCTCAGGAGCCAAATTTCCAGCGCAATACTTGATCCAAACCGGTTGACTCTCCGTCAACGTATATAGAACCAATGCGTCCGTAGACCCCTCTTATCACCGAATTCCGTCCACCAAACACCCCTTTACCGGGCCCGCTCACCTCAAACGAACAAAATGGTAATACTCGAGTATACCGGAATCAAGGGTCTCAATACCCAAAATCCCCGAACAGACTACCGTGGTTCGTTATCTAATCGTCCAAGCCCTTGCCGGCCCGACTCGAATAACTTAGCCACAGGATTGAGCTCATAGGTCATAGAAATCCGAACAGATGCAGACACAGATAACAGATTCAGATACAGATACAGAATAGCAGATTCAGATAGCAGATTCAGACGGCAGATTCAGATAGGCACTCAAAATTGGCATATGGACAGACAAGAGAACGAGTGTGATAAAGTACACCCTCGTCTCAAACAAATTAAACAAATTGCAGAGCAGAAATCAAGTTAAACAGCAATGGAGGGGAGTGGTACACTCACCGGCTCAACTTCAAAAGTTTTCACTTCAGATTGGCCTTAATCGCCAAGAAACCCTAAAATAACCAAAATAAACCAATTGAAGGTTTTACTTCCAGAATCGAGTAAACAGAATGCACATGTGAGGCTCGACTACACGTCGTACGCCTTGCCAAATAAATACTAGTGCAAGAATGCAAAAACACGATTCCCTTGGAAACGAAAAGGTAGCATGAAGACTTAGGCGCAAACAACCCAAAAGCCTTTCATTTCCATCAAAAGGCTAATCTACTTAAAGGAACCAAACGGCCTAGAAAATCGGGCAGCACCGTCCCTAAAATTCTTACTTTTCCAGCCATTAAGGCTTCATTATTTCCTCAAATCAGTCCCAACATTTCACACCAAAGGTCATCTCATTTCCCAAAAGCCGTACAGGGCTCAAAGTGGTACAAGTACAAAAGTTAGCTAGGAAACAACCAAAATGAAAGCAAGCCCTAAGAGAGACTCGACGACGAGTCATAAAACAATGCTGAACACAACCCCAATAGGGTCTCATATGCATAAATAAGCATGATAGCAAACCAGAAATTAGAAATAGCATTAGTCTTGGCCCCAAATAGAAAAACTGTTTTGCCCTTATTTTGCGGTAATGGCGTCAAATTCACTACGATTATCGGATGGGGGTGTAAGACCCACCGTTTCGAATCCAAGAAACAGAGCTACAACAATGTAGAAGGTCACTCAATCCAGTTCCTAACACAACTAGGTCAAATATGCAAAATACTATACCAGAATTCCCAAAACAGGTTTGCAAATCACACAAAACTGTAATTACTATAACTCAGTCTATACAAGTCCAAATGCCGAAATTCCAAAGGCATATGATAGCTAAGACATCCAGTAACATTTCATCAGAAGACACCAACTTCAAAATCCAAACCAAATCCAGTCAAAACAGACAATTCCTATCGCAGTTCGGACATTCTGTTCACCAAAAACAGCAACAGTAAAAACGGCATAACTCTCTCTATACTACTCCAAATGCCCTGAAATTTTGTAGGCACTTCATACTCACCAATACCTACAACTTTCATGTTTTGAGCAAAGTCCAATTCGGCCGCTAGCTATGACCTAAAATTTCGGACAGAATAGGGGTTCATGAACCCTAACTTTTCACAATTCACTTCAAATCCAAAATTGGTTGCATTTAACCACAATTCACACCTACTAGAGCCAAAGCCCCTTATTACCAACCATCATACTAGTCCACAACATCAAAATCATATGAAACCAGAAAATTCATCATAAAATGGAAAACTTCACTAAATCAAGCCAAACCAAGAAATAAATCATATATTCCAACACTCAAGCCACTTCTAAGCATACTATAACCATCATTAGGTGTAGTAGAGGTTCAAGCATCACTTACCAAGTATCAAGAGATGTAGAGAGGTGTTGGCCACCTTAGAGCTTCAAACAAACTTCACTAATACCCTTACTATCACTAGAAGGAAAGATTGTATGGAGTAAAAACTAAGTTAAACACTTGATTTGGTGGATTTGGACAAGTTGGAAGCTTGAAATGTTGAAGAATTTTCTTCCTTCTTGCAAGTGAGAGGTTCGGCCACAATGAGAAGAAAAATGGTGAATTTTGTGATTTTTTTGAGATATATAATCCTTTGGTCAAAAAAGTCAAAAATGTGAATAGTATTTCTTAAGTCAACTCCAATGATCTTGTGACACTTGTCACTATCATAAATGCATTCCTATCCTTTCTTTTCTCTCTCTCATCAATCAAATCTCACTCTCTACTTATCTCTTAACACCCGATAAATTTTTCACAGTATCCGAAACTTAACCTTATTGGCCGAATTTTTCCGAACTTTTCGCACTAGTGGGTCCCACATCCAATATATATTCTTAATTTCTCAAAATCTATTCGATACTAGAAAAGTCATCTAAAAACTATATTTACTCGTAAAAATAATCTAGAAAATTTTCCGGATACAGAAAGTGTAGAAAACAAGCCATTGAAAACAAGAAAGCCTAGAAAGATTATAAAACCTAACAAATGAAAAAAATTACGGGTTCTCACACTCTCTCCCCCTTAAAAGAATTTCGTCCTCGAAATTCCTTATCATATATACAGCCAGTTAAGTCAAGTACAAACATAAACGATCCACCGAGAAATGGCCTTTCTAGTTCACCAAATCCTTTCTAACCTAGGCCCTCATATCTTTCGTATCCGGGCGCAAGAATCCCATCTAAAATAATTCACAACTCGAGCCGGCCGGTCCCAAGAGTAAACCATCTTTATTAAGGATTCCTACCCGACATACATACCTAGCTTCCTCAAGTCCCATGATAATGATTCGTACACTTATCACATGCCCGGTTCATAACTTACGCACAAACGAGCACTTAGACATATTCATGAAATTAGGACCACAACACCACTTGGCCCAGTCTCACTCCGCGCAGAGACCACGCGAAGTGGCTCTGATACCACTTGTAACAGCCCCACTTTCCCCTAAGGCGAACCAAAGGGGTTAGCGGACTGCCTGCCCAGCTCTCGCCAGGACTACGGATCAGATTAGAGCTATCCGCTTCAATCCGGAACTTACAAACTCGCGTAAACAAATCAAAATAGTAAAACAACCCAAGATAAAATGAGATGACATCCGGAGCCGGCCATGAATAGTAACCGACCCGTCAGAACCCAACCGAAATAGCTAACAAACATTTACATCTGATCTTTAGCGTTTACAAATCAAAATAACATACAAAAGCTTTCAAAAGATATTACATATACACGGTTTGCCAAATCAAAAGAGAAACGCCCCAAAAGTACACTTAGGGTTTTAATACATGAGCTATACAAAAGATATGTTCAACTAGCTCAATTTGGCAGCCATTTGTCAAATCCAGACCAAAAGGGTTTATTTTCCTGTCAGGAAAACAAAAGGAACGGAAAGGGGTGAGCTTGCGCTCAATGAGGTACCAAACAGATAGCATTAAAATCATGGCATTTCACATTTAACAAATCAGATACACATGTCAGATGTAAAGCAAAGGAACCAATGATTCAAATCAGAAGGATACGGGTGGCTCTCAGGAGCCAAATTTCCAGCGCAATACTTGATCCAAACCGGTTGACTCTCCGTCAACGTATATAGAACCAATGCGTCCGTAGACCCCTCTTATCACCGAATTCCGTCCACCAAACACCCCTTTACCGGGCCCGCTCACCTCAAACGAACAAAATGGTAATACTCGAGTATACCGGAATCAAGGGTCTCAATACCCAAAATCCCCGAACAGACTACCGTGGTTCGTTATCTAATCGTCCAAACCCTTGCCGGCCCGACTCGAATAACTTAGCCACAGGATTGAGCTCATAGGTCATAGAAATCCGAACAGATGCAGACACAGATAACAGATTCAGATACAGATACAGAATAGCAGATTCAGATAGCAGATTCAGACGGCAGATTCAGATAGGCACTCAAAATTGGCATATGGACAGACAAGAGAACGAGTGTGATAAAGTACACCCTCGTCTCAAACAAATTAAACAAATTGCAGAGCAGAAATCAAGTTAAACAGCAATGGAGGGGAGTGGTACACTCACCGGCTCAACTTCAAAAGTTTTCACTTCAGATTGGCCTTAATCGCCAAGAAACCCTAAAATAACCAAAATAAACCAATTGAAGGTTTTACTTCCAGAATCGAGTAAACAGAATGCACATGTGAGGCTCGACTACACGTCGTACGCCTTGCCAAATAAATACTAGTGCAAGAATGCAAAAACACGATTCCCTTGGAAACGAAAAGGTAGCATGAAGACTTAGGCGCAAACAACCCAAAAGCCTTTCATTTCCATCAAAAGGCTAATCTACTTAAAGGAACCAAACGGCCTAGAAAATCGGGCAGCACCGTCCCTAAAATTCTTACTTTTCCAGCCATTAAGGCTTCATTATTTCCTCAAATCAGTCCCAACATTTCACACCAAAGGTCATCTCATTTCCCAAAAGCCGTACAGGGCTCAAAGTGGTACAAGTACAAAAGTTAGCTAGGAAACAACCAAAATGAAAGCAAGCCCTAAGAGAGACTCGACGACGAGTCATAAAACAATGCTGAACACAACCCCAATAGGGTCTCATATGCATAAATAAGCATGATAGCAAACCAGAAATTAGAAATAGCATTAGTCTTGGCCCCAAATAGAAAAACTGTTTTGCCCTTATTTTGCGGTAATGGCGTCAAATTCACTACGATTATCGGATGGGGGTGTAAGACCCACCGTTTCGAATCCAAGAAACAGAGCTACAACAATGTAGAAGGTCACTCAATCCAGTTCCTAACACAACTAGGTCAAATATGCAAAATACTATACCAGAATTCCCAAAACAGGTTTGCAAATCACACAAAACTGTAATTACTATAACTCAGTCTATACAAGTCCAAATGCCGAAATTCCAAAGGCATATGATAGCTAAGACATCCAGTAACATTTCATCAGAAGACACCAACTTCAAAATCCAAACCAAATCCAGTCAAAACAGACAATTCCTATCGCAGTTCGGACATTCTGTTCACCAAAAACAGCAACAGTAAAAACGGCATAACTCTCTCTATACTACTCCAAATGCCCTGAAATTTTGTAGGCACTTCATACTCACCAATACCTACAACTTTCATGTTTTGAGCAAAGTCCAATTCGGCCGCTAGCTATGACCTAAAATTTCGGACAGAATAGGGGTTCATGAACCCTAACTTTTCACAATTCACTTCAAATCCAAAATTGGTTGCATTTAACCACAATTCACACCTACTAGAGCCAAAGCCCCTTATTACCAACCATCATACTAGTCCACAACATCAAAATCATATGAAACCAGAAAATTCATCATAAAATGGAAAACTTCACTAAATCAAGCCAAACCAAGAAATAAATCATATATTCCAACACTCAAGCCACTTCTAAGCATACTATAACCATCATTAGGTGTAGTAGAGGTTCAAGCATCACTTACCAAGTATCAAGAGATGTAGAGAGGTGTTGGCCACCTTAGAGCTTCAAACAAACTTCACTAATACCCTTACTATCACTAGAAGGAAAGATTGTATGGAGTAAAAACTAAGTTAAACACTTGATTTGGTGGATTTGGACAAGTTGGAAGCTTGAAATGTTGAAGAATTTTCTTCCTTCTTGCAAGTGAGAGGTTCGGCCACAATGAGAAGAAAAATGGTGAATTTTGTGATTTTTTTGAGATATATAATCCTTTGGTCAAAAAAGTCAAAAATGTGAATAGTATTTCTTAAGTCAACTCCAATGATCTTGTGACACTTGTCACTATCATAAATGCATTCCTATCCTTTCTTTTCTCTCTCTCATCAATCAAATCTCACTCTCTACTTATCTCTTAACACCCGATAAATTTTTCACAGTATCCGAAACTTAACCTTATTGGCCGAATTTTTCCGAACTTTTCGCACTAGTGGGTCCCACATCCAATATATATTCTTAATTTCTCAAAATCTATTCGATACTAGAAAAGTCATCTAAAAACTATATTTACTCGTAAAAATAATCTAGAAAATTTTCCGGATACAGAAAGTGTAGAAAACAAGCCATTGAAAACAAGAAAGCCTAGAAAGATTATAAAACCTAACAAATGAAAAAAATTACGGGTTCTCACACTCTCTCCCACTTAAAAGAATTTCGTCCTCGAAATTCCTTATCATATATACAGCCAGTTAAGTCAAGTACAAACATAAACGATCCACCGAGAAATGGCCTTTCTAGTTCACCAAATCCTTTCTAACCTAGGCCCTCATATCTTTCGTATCCGGGCGCAAGAATCCCATCTAAAATAATTCACAACTCGAGCCGGCCGGTCCCAAGAGTAAACCATCTTTATTAAGGATTCCTACCCGACATACATACCTAGCTTCCTCAAGTCCCATGATAATGATTCGTACACTTATCACATGCCCGGTTCATAACTTACGCACAAACGAGCACTTAGACATATTCATGAAATTAGGACCACAACACCACTTGGCCCAGTCTCACTCCGCGCAGAGACCACGCGAAGTGGCTCTGATACCACTTGTAACAGCCCCACTTTCCCCTAAGGCGAACCAAAGGGGTTAGCGGACTGCCTGCCCAGCTCTCGCCAGGACTACGGATCAGATTAGAGCTATCCGCTTCAATCCGGAACTTACAAACTCGCGTAAACAAATCAAAATAGTAAAACAACCCAAGATAAAATGAGATGACATCCGGAGCCGGCCATGAATAGTAACCGACCCGTCAGAACCCAACCGAAATAGCTAACAAACATTTACATCTGATCTTTAGCGTTTACAAATCAAAATAACATACAAAAGCTTTCAAAAGATATTACATATACACGGTTTGCCAAATCAAAAGAGAAACGCCCCAAAAGTACACTTAGGGTTTTAATACATGAGCTATACAAAAGATATGTTCAACTAGCTCAATTTGGCAGCCATTTGTCAAATCCAGACCAAAAGGGTTTATTTTCCTGTCAGGAAAACAAAAGGAACGGAAAGGGGTGAGCTTGCGCTCAATGAGGTACCAAACAGATAGCATTAAAATCATGGCATTTCACATTTAACAAATCAGATACACATGTCAGATGTAAAGCAAAGGAACCAATGATTCAAATCAGAAGGATACGGGTGGCTCTCAGGAGCCAAATTTCCAGCGCAATACTTGATCCAAACCGGTTGACTCTCCGTCAACGTATATAGAACCAATGCGTCCGTAGACCCCTCTTATCACCGAATTCCGTCCACCAAACACCCCTTTACCGGGCCCGCTCACCTCAAACGAACAAAATGGTAATACTCGAGTATACCGGAATCAAGGGTCTCAATACCCAAAATCCCCGAACAGACTACCGTGGTTCGTTATCTAATCGTCCAAACCCTTGCCGGCCCGACTCGAATAACTTAGCCACAGGATTGAGCTCATAGGTCATAGAAATCCGAACAGATGCAGACACAGATAACAGATTCAGATACAGATACAGAATAGCAGATTCAGATAGCAGATTCAGACGGCAGATTCAGATAGGCACTCAAAATTGGCATATGGACAGACAAGAGAACGAGTGTGATAAAGTACACCCTCGTCTCAAACAAATTAAACAAATTGCAGAGCAGAAATCAAGTTAAACAGCAATGGAGGGGAGTGGTACACTCACCGGCTCAACTTCAAAAGTTTTCACTTCAGATTGGCCTTAATCGCCAAGAAACCCTAAAATAACCAAAATAAACCAATTGAAGGTTTTACTTCCAGAATCGAGTAAACAGAATGCACATGTGAGGCTCGACTACACGTCGTACGCCTTGCCAAATAAATACTAGTGCAAGAATGCAAAAACACGATTCCCTTGGAAACGAAAAGGTAGCATGAAGACTTAGGCGCAAACAACCCAAAAGCCTTTCATTTCCATCAAAAGGCTAATCTACTTAAAGGAACCAAACGGCCTAGAAAATCGGGCAGCACCGTCCCTAAAATTCTTACTTTTCCAGCCATTAAGGCTTCATTATTTCCTCAAATCAGTCCCAACATTTCACACCAAAGGTCATCTCATTTCCCAAAAGCCGTACAGGGCTCAAAGTGGTACAAGTACAAAAGTTAGCTAGGAAACAACCAAAATGAAAGCAAGCCCTAAGAGAGACTCGACGACGAGTCATAAAACAATGCTGAACACAACCCCAATAGGGTCTCATATGCATAAATAAGCATGATAGCAAACCAGAAATTAGAAATAGCATTAGTCTTGGCCCCAAATAGAAAAACTGTTTTGCCCTTATTTTGCGGTAATGGCGTCAAATTCACTACGATTATCGGATGGGGGTGTAAGACCCACCGTTTCGAATCCAAGAAACAGAGCTACAACAATGTAGAAGGTCACTCAATCCAGTTCCTAACACAACTAGGTCAAATATGCAAAATACTATACCAGAATTCCCAAAACAGGTTTGCAAATCACACAAAACTGTAATTACTATAACTCAGTCTATACAAGTCCAAATGCCGAAATTCCAAAGGCATATGATAGCTAAGACATCCAGTAACATTTCATCAGAAGACACCAACTTCAAAATCCAAACCAAATCCAGTCAAAACAGACAATTCCTATCGCAGTTCGGACATTCTGTTCACCAAAAACAGCAACAGTAAAAACGGCATAACTCTCTCTATACTACTCCAAATGCCCTGAAATTTTGTAGGCACTTCATACTCACCAATACCTACAACTTTCATGTTTTGAGCAAAGTCCAATTCGGCCGCTAGCTATGACCTAAAATTTCGGACAGAATAGGGGTTCATGAACCCTAACTTTTCACAATTCACTTCAAATCCAAAATTGGTTGCATTTAACCACAATTCACACCTACTAGAGCCAAAGCCCCTTATTACCAACCATCATACTAGTCCACAACATCAAAATCATATGAAACCAGAAAATTCATCATAAAATGGAAAACTTCACTAAATCAAGCCAAACCAAGAAATAAATCATATATTCCAACACTCAAGCCACTTCTAAGCATACTATAACCATCATTAGGTGTAGTAGAGGTTCAAGCATCACTTACCAAGTATCAAGAGATGTAGAGAGGTGTTGGCCACCTTAGAGCTTCAAACAAACTTCACTAATACCCTTACTATCACTAGAAGGAAAGATTGTATGGAGTAAAAACTAAGTTAAACACTTGATTTGGTGGATTTGGACAAGTTGGAAGCTTGAAATGTTGAAGAATTTTCTTCCTTCTTGCAAGTGAGAGGTTCGGCCACAATGAGAAGAAAAATGGTGAATTTTGTGATTTTTTTGAGATATATAATCCTTTGGTCAAAAAAGTCAAAAATGTGAATAGTATTTCTTAAGTCAACTCCAATGATCTTGTGACACTTGTCACTATCATAAATGCATTCCTATCCTTTCTTTTCTCTCTCTCATCAATCAAATCTCACTCTCTACTTATCTCTTAACACCCGATAAATTTTTCACAGTATCCGAAACTTAACCTTATTGGCCGAATTTTTCCGAACTTTTCGCACTAGTGGGTCCCACATCCAATATATATTCTTAATTTCTCAAAATCTATTCGATACTAGAAAAGTCATCTAAAAACTATATTTACTCGTAAAAATAATCTAGAAAATTTTCCGGATACAGAAAGTGTAGAAAACAAGCCATTGAAAACAAGAAAGCCTAGAAAGATTATAAAACCTAACAAATGAAAAAAATTACGGGTTCTCACACTCTCTCCCACTTAAAAGAATTTCGTCCTCGAAATTCCTTATCATATATACAGCCAGTTAAGTCAAGTACAAACATAAACGATCCACCGAGAAATGGCCTTTCTAGTTCACCAAATCCTTTCTAACCTAGGCCCTCATATCTTTCGTATCCGGGCGCAAGAATCCCATCTAAAATAATTCACAACTCGAGCCGGCCGGTCCCAAGAGTAAACCATCTTTATTAAGGATTCCTACCCGACATACATACCTAGCTTCCTCAAGTCCCATGATAATGATTCGTACACTTATCACATGCCCGGTTCATAACTTACGCACAAACGAGCACTTAGACATATTCATGAAATTAGGACCACAACACCACTTGGCCCAGTCTCACTCCGCGCAGAGACCACGCGAAGTGGCTCTGATACCACTTGTAACAGCCCCACTTTCCCCTAAGGCGAACCAAAGGGGTTAGCGGACTGCCTGCCCAGCTCTCGCCAGGACTACGGATCAGATTAGAGCTATCCGCTTCAATCCGGAACTTACAAACTCGCGTAAACAAATCAAAATAGTAAAACAACCCAAGATAAAATGAGATGACATCCGGAGCCGGCCATGAATAGTAACCGACCCGTCAGAACCCAACCGAAATAGCTAACAAACATTTACATCTGATCTTTAGCGTTTACAAATCAAAATAACATACAAAAGCTTTCAAAAGATATTACATATACACGGTTTGCCAAATCAAAAGAGAAACGCCCCAAAAGTACACTTAGGGTTTTAATACATGAGCTATACAAAAGATATGTTCAACTAGCTCAATTTGGCAGCCATTTGTCAAATCCAGACCAAAAGGGTTTATTTTCCTGTCAGGAAAACAAAAGGAACGGAAAGGGGTGAGCTTGCGCTCAATGAGGTACCAAACAGATAGCATTAAAATCATGGCATTTCACATTTAACAAATCAGATACACATGTCAGATGTAAAGCAAAGGAACCAATGATTCAAATCAGAAGGATACGGGTGGCTCTCAGGAGCCAAATTTCCAGCGCAATACTTGATCCAAACCGGTTGACTCTCCGTCAACGTATATAGAACCAATGCGTCCGTAGACCCCTCTTATCACCGAATTCCGTCCACCAAACACCCCTTTACCGGGCCCGCTCACCTCAAACGAACAAAATGGTAATACTCGAGTATACCGGAATCAAGGGTCTCAATACCCAAAATCCCCGAACAGACTACCGTGGTTCGTTATCTAATCGTCCAAACCCTTGCCGGCCCGACTCGAATAACTTAGCCACAGGATTGAGCTCATAGGTCATAGAAATCCGAACAGATGCAGACACAGATAACAGATTCAGATACAGATACAGAATAGCAGATTCAGATAGCAGATTCAGACGGCAGATTCAGATAGGCACTCAAAATTGGCATATGGACAGACAAGAGAACGAGTGTGATAAAGTACACCCTCGTCTCAAACAAATTAAACAAATTGCAGAGCAGAAATCAAGTTAAACAGCAATGGAGGGGAGTGGTACACTCACCGGCTCAACTTCAAAAGTTTTCACTTCAGATTGGCCTTAATCGCCAAGAAACCCTAAAATAACCAAAATAAACCAATTGAAGGTTTTACTTCCAGAATCGAGTAAACAGAATGCACATGTGAGGCTCGACTACACGTCGTACGCCTTGCCAAATAAATACTAGTGCAAGAATGCAAAAACACGATTCCCTTGGAAACGAAAAGGTAGCATGAAGACTTAGGCGCAAACAACCCAAAAGCCTTTCATTTCCATCAAAAGGCTAATCTACTTAAAGGAACCAAACGGCCTAGAAAATCGGGCAGCACCGTCCCTAAAATTCTTACTTTTCCAGCCATTAAGGCTTCATTATTTCCTCAAATCAGTCCCAACATTTCACACCAAAGGTCATCTCATTTCCCAAAAGCCGTACAGGGCTCAAAGTGGTACAAGTACAAAAGTTAGCTAGGAAACAACCAAAATGAAAGCAAGCCCTAAGAGAGACTCGACGACGAGTCATAAAACAATGCTGAACACAACCCCAATAGGGTCTCATATGCATAAATAAGCATGATAGCAAACCAGAAATTAGAAATAGCATTAGTCTTGGCCCCAAATAGAAAAACTGTTTTGCCCTTATTTTGCGGTAATGGCGTCAAATTCACTACGATTATCGGATGGGGGTGTAAGACCCACCGTTTCGAATCCAAGAAACAGAGCTACAACAATGTAGAAGGTCACTCAATCCAGTTCCTAACACAACTAGGTCAAATATGCAAAATACTATACCAGAATTCCCAAAACAGGTTTGCAAATCACACAAAACTGTAATTACTATAACTCAGTCTATACAAGTCCAAATGCCGAAATTCCAAAGGCATATGATAGCTAAGACATCCAGTAACATTTCATCAGAAGACACCAACTTCAAAATCCAAACCAAATCCAGTCAAAACAGACAATTCCTATCGCAGTTCGGACATTCTGTTCACCAAAAACAGCAACAGTAAAAACGGCATAACTCTCTCTATACTACTCCAAATGCCCTGAAATTTTGTAGGCACTTCATACTCACCAATACCTACAACTTTCATGTTTTGAGCAAAGTCCAATTCGGCCGCTAGCTATGACCTAAAATTTCGGACAGAATAGGGGTTCATGAACCCTAACTTTTCACAATTCACTTCAAATCCAAAATTGGTTGCATTTAACCACAATTCACACCTACTAGAGCCAAAGCCCCTTATTACCAACCATCATACTAGTCCACAACATCAAAATCATATGAAACCAGAAAATTCATCATAAAATGGAAAACTTCACTAAATCAAGCCAAACCAAGAAATAAATCATATATTCCAACACTCAAGCCACTTCTAAGCATACTATAACCATCATTAGGTGTAGTAGAGGTTCAAGCATCACTTACCAAGTATCAAGAGATGTAGAGAGGTGTTGGCCACCTTAGAGCTTCAAACAAACTTCACTAATACCCTTACTATCACTAGAAGGAAAGATTGTATGGAGTAAAAACTAAGTTAAACACTTGATTTGGTGGATTTGGACAAGTTGGAAGCTTGAAATGTTGAAGAATTTTCTTCCTTCTTGCAAGTGAGAGGTTCGGCCACAATGAGAAGAAAAATGGTGAATTTTGTGATTTTTTTGAGATATATAATCCTTTGGTCAAAAAAGTCAAAAATGTGAATAGTATTTCTTAAGTCAACTCCAATGATCTTGTGACACTTGTCACTATCATAAATGCATTCCTATCCTTTCTTTTCTCTCTCTCATCAATCAAATCTCACTCTCTACTTATCTCTTAACACCCGATAAATTTTTCACAGTATCCGAAACTTAACCTTATTGGCCGAATTTTTCCGAACTTTTCGCACTAGTGGGTCCCACATCCAATATATATTCTTAATTTCTCAAAATCTATTCGATACTAGAAAAGTCATCTAAAAACTATATTTACTCGTAAAAATAATCTAGAAAATTTTCCGGATACAGAAAGTGTAGAAAACAAGCCATTGAAAACAAGAAAGCCTAGAAAGATTATAAAACCTAACAAATGAAAAAAATTACGGGTTCTCACACTCTCTCCCCCTTAAAAGAATTTCGTCCTCGAAATTCCTTATCATATATACAGCCAGTTAAGTCAAGTACAAACATAAACGATCCACCGAGAAATGGCCTTTCTAGTTCACCAAATCCTTTCTAACCTAGGCCCTCATATCTTTCGTATCCGGGCGCAAGAATCCCATCTAAAATAATTCACAACTCGAGCCGGCCGGTCCCAAGAGTAAACCATCTTTATTAAGGATTCCTACCCGACATACATACCTAGCTTCCTCAAGTCCCATGATAATGATTCGTACACTTATCACATGCCCGGTTCATAACTTACGCACAAACGAGCACTTAGACATATTCATGAAATTAGGACCACAACACCACTTGGCCCAGTCTCACTCCGCGCAGAGACCACGCGAAGTGGCTCTGATACCACTTGTAACAGCCCCACTTTCCCCTAAGGCGAACCAAAGGGGTTAGCGGACTGCCTGCCCAGCTCTCGCCAGGACTACGGATCAGATTAGAGCTATCCGCTTCAATCCGGAACTTACAAACTCGCGTAAACAAATCAAAATAGTAAAACAACCCAAGATAAAATGAGATGACATCCGGAGCCGGCCATGAATAGTAACCGACCCGTCAGAACCCAACCGAAATAGCTAACAAACATTTACATCTGATCTTTAGCGTTTACAAATCAAAATAACATACAAAAGCTTTCAAAAGATATTACATATACACGGTTTGCCAAATCAAAAGAGAAACGCCCCAAAAGTACACTTAGGGTTTTAATACATGAGCTATACAAAAGATATGTTCAACTAGCTCAATTTGGCAGCCATTTGTCAAATCCAGACCAAAAGGGTTTATTTTCCTGTAAGGAAAACAAAAGGAACGGAAAGGGGTGAGCTTGCGCTCAATGAGGTACCAAACAGATAGCATTAAAATCATGGCATTTCACATTTAACAAATCAGATACACATGTCAGATGTAAAGCAAAGGAACCAATGATTCAAATCAGAAGGATACGGGTGGCTCTCAGGAGCCAAATTTCCAGCGCAATACTTGATCCAAACCGGTTGACTCTCCGTCAACGTATATAGAACCAATGCGTCCGTAGACCCCTCTTATCACCGAATTCCGTCCACCAAACACCCCTTTACCGGGCCCGCTCACCTCAAACGAACAAAATGGTAATACTCGAGTATACCGGAATCAAGGGTCTCAATACCCAAAATCCCCGAACAGACTACCGTGGTTCGTTATCTAATCGTCCAAGCCCTTGCCGGCCCGACTCGAATAACTTAGCCACAGGATTGAGCTCATAGGTCATAGAAATCCGAACAGATGCAGACACAGATAACAGATTCAGATACAGATACAGAATAGCAGATTCAGATAGCAGATTCAGACGGCAGATTCAGATAGGCACTCAAAATTGGCATATGGACAGACAAGAGAACGAGTGTGATAAAGTACACCCTCGTCTCAAACAAATTAAACAAATTGCAGAGCAGAAATCAAGTTAAACAGCAATGGAGGGGAGTGGTACACTCACCGGCTCAACTTCAAAAGTTTTCACTTCAGATTGGCCTTAATCGCCAAGAAACCCTAAAATAACCAAAATAAACCAATTGAAGGTTTTACTTCCAGAATCGAGTAAACAGAATGCACATGTGAGGCTCGACTACACGTCGTACGCCTTGCCAAATAAATACTAGTGCAAGAATGCAAAAACACGATTCCCTTGGAAACGAAAAGGTAGCATGAAGACTTAGGCGCAAACAACCCAAAAGCCTTTCATTTCCATCAAAAGGCTAATCTACTTAAAGGAACCAAACGGCCTAGAAAATCGGGCAGCACCGTCCCTAAAATTCTTACTTTTCCAGCCATTAAGGCTTCATTATTTCCTCAAATCAGTCCCAACATTTCACACCAAAGGTCATCTCATTTCCCAAAAGCCGTACAGGGCTCAAAGTGGTACAAGTACAAAAGTTAGCTAGGAAACAACCAAAATGAAAGCAAGCCCTAAGAGAGACTCGACGACGAGTCATAAAACAATGCTGAACACAACCCCAATAGGGTCTCATATGCATAAATAAGCATGATAGCAAACCAGAAATTAGAAATAGCATTAGTCTTGGCCCCAAATAGAAAAACTGTTTTGCCCTTATTTTGCGGTAATGGCGTCAAATTCACTACGATTATCGGATGGGGGTGTAAGACCCACCGTTTCGAATCCAAGAAACAGAGCTACAACAATGTAGAAGGTCACTCAATCCAGTTCCTAACACAACTAGGTCAAATATGCAAAATACTATACCAGAATTCCCAAAACAGGTTTGCAAATCACACAAAACTGTAATTACTATAACTCAGTCTATACAAGTCCAAATGCCGAAATTCCAAAGGCATATGATAGCTAAGACATCCAGTAACATTTCATCAGAAGACACCAACTTCAAAATCCAAACCAAATCCAGTCAAAACAGACAATTCCTATCGCAGTTCGGACATTCTGTTCACCAAAAACAGCAACAGTAAAAACGGCATAACTCTCTCTATACTACTCCAAATGCCCTGAAATTTTGTAGGCACTTCATACTCACCAATACCTACAACTTTCATGTTTTGAGCAAAGTCCAATTCGGCCGCTAGCTATGACCTAAAATTTCGGACAGAATAGGGGTTCATGAACCCTAACTTTTCACAATTCACTTCAAATCCAAAATTGGTTGCATTTAACCACAATTCACACCTACTAGAGCCAAAGCCCCTTATTACCAACCATCATACTAGTCCACAACATCAAAATCATATGAAACCAGAAAATTCATCATAAAATGGAAAACTTCACTAAATCAAGCCAAACCAAGAAATAAATCATATATTCCAACACTCAAGCCACTTCTAAGCATACTATAACCATCATTAGGTGTAGTAGAGGTTCAAGCATCACTTACCAAGTATCAAGAGATGTAGAGAGGTGTTGGCCACCTTAGAGCTTCAAACAAACTTCACTAATACCCTTACTATCACTAGAAGGAAAGATTGTATGGAGTAAAAACTAAGTTAAACACTTGATTTGGTGGATTTGGACAAGTTGGAAGCTTGAAATGTTGAAGAATTTTCTTCCTTCTTGCAAGTGAGAGGTTCGGCCACAATGAGAAGAAAAATGGTGAATTTTGTGATTTTTTTGAGATATATAATCCTTTGGTCAAAAAAGTCAAAAATGTGAATAGTATTTCTTAAGTCAACTCCAATGATCTTGTGACACTTGTCACTATCATAAATGCATTCCTATCCTTTCTTTTCTCTCTCTCATCAATCAAATCTCACTCTCTACTTATCTCTTAACACCCGATAAATTTTTCACAGTATCCGAAACTTAACCTTATTGGCCGAATTTTTCCGAACTTTTCGCACTAGTGGGTCCCACATCCAATATATATTCTTAATTTCTCAAAATCTATTCGATACTAGAAAAGTCATCTAAAAACTATATTTACTCGTAAAAATAATCTAGAAAATTTTCCGGATACAGAAAGTGTAGAAAACAAGCCATTGAAAACAAGAAAGCCTAGAAAGATTATAAAACCTAACAAATGAAAAAAATTACGGGTTCTCACACTCTCTCCCCCTTAAAAGAATTTCGTCCTCGAAATTCCTTATCATATATACAGCCAGTTAAGTCAAGTACAAACATAAACGATCCACCGAGAAATGGCCTTTCTAGTTCACCAAATCCTTTCTAACCTAGGCCCTCATATCTTTCGTATCCGGGCGCAAGAATCCCATCTAAAATAATTCACAACTCGAGCCGGCCGGTCCCAAGAGTAAACCATCTTTATTAAGGATTCCTACCCGACATACATACCTAGCTTCCTCAAGTCCCATGATAATGATTCGTACACTTATCACATGCCCGGTTCATAACTTACGCACAAACGAGCACTTAGACATATTCATGAAATTAGGACCACAACACCACTTGGCCCAGTCTCACTCCGCGCAGAGACCACGCGAAGTGGCTCTGATACCACTTGTAACAGCCCCACTTTCCCCTAAGGCGAACCAAAGGGGTTAGCGGACTGCCTGCCCAGCTCTCGCCAGGACTACGGATCAGATTAGAGCTATCCGCTTCAATCCGGAACTTACAAACTCGCGTAAACAAATCAAAATAGTAAAACAACCCAAGATAAAATGAGATGACATCCGGAGCCGGCCATGAATAGTAACCGACCCGTCAGAACCCAACCGAAATAGCTAACAAACATTTACATCTGATCTTTAGCGTTTACAAATCAAAATAACATACAAAAGCTTTCAAAAGATATTACATATACACGGTTTGCCAAATCAAAAGAGAAACGCCCCAAAAGTACACTTAGGGTTTTAATACATGAGCTATACAAAAGATATGTTCAACTAGCTCAATTTGGCAGCCATTTGTCAAATCCAGACCAAAAGGGTTTATTTTCCTGTAAGGAAAACAAAAGGAACGGAAAGGGGTGAGCTTGCGCTCAATGAGGTACCAAACAGATAGCATTAAAATCATGGCATTTCACATTTAACAAATCAGATACACATGTCAGATGTAAAGCAAAGGAACCAATGATTCAAATCAGAAGGATACGGGTGGCTCTCAGGAGCCAAATTTCCAGCGCAATACTTGATCCAAACCGGTTGACTCTCCGTCAACGTATATAGAACCAATGCGTCCGTAGACCCCTCTTATCACCGAATTCCGTCCACCAAACACCCCTTTACCGGGCCCGCTCACCTCAAACGAACAAAATGGTAATACTCGAGTATACCGGAATCAAGGGTCTCAATACCCAAAATCCCCGAACAGACTACCGTGGTTCGTTATCTAATCGTCCAAGCCCTTGCCGGCCCGACTCGAATAACTTAGCCACAGGATTGAGCTCATAGGTCATAGAAATCCGAACAGATGCAGACACAGATAACAGATTCAGATACAGATACAGAATAGCAGATTCAGATAGCAGATTCAGACGGCAGATTCAGATAGGCACTCAAAATTGGCATATGGACAGACAAGAGAACGAGTGTGATAAAGTACACCCTCGTCTCAAACAAATTAAACAAATTGCAGAGCAGAAATCAAGTTAAACAGCAATGGAGGGGAGTGGTACACTCACCGGCTCAACTTCAAAAGTTTTCACTTCAGATTGGCCTTAATCGCCAAGAAACCCTAAAATAACCAAAATAAACCAATTGAAGGTTTTACTTCCAGAATCGAGTAAACAGAATGCACATGTGAGGCTCGACTACACGTCGTACGCCTTGCCAAATAAATACTAGTGCAAGAATGCAAAAACACGATTCCCTTGGAAACGAAAAGGTAGCATGAAGACTTAGGCGCAAACAACCCAAAAGCCTTTCATTTCCATCAAAAGGCTAATCTACTTAAAGGAACCAAACGGCCTAGAAAATCGGGCAGCACCGTCCCTAAAATTCTTACTTTTCCAGCCATTAAGGCTTCATTATTTCCTCAAATCAGTCCCAACATTTCACACCAAAGGTCATCTCATTTCCCAAAAGCCGTACAGGGCTCAAAGTGGTACAAGTACAAAAGTTAGCTAGGAAACAACCAAAATGAAAGCAAGCCCTAAGAGAGACTCGACGACGAGTCATAAAACAATGCTGAACACAACCCCAATAGGGTCTCATATGCATAAATAAGCATGATAGCAAACCAGAAATTAGAAATAGCATTAGTCTTGGCCCCAAATAGAAAAACTGTTTTGCCCTTATTTTGCGGTAATGGCGTCAAATTCACTACGATTATCGGATGGGGGTGTAAGACCCACCGTTTCGAATCCAAGAAACAGAGCTACAACAATGTAGAAGGTCACTCAATCCAGTTCCTAACACAACTAGGTCAAATATGCAAAATACTATACCAGAATTCCCAAAACAGGTTTGCAAATCACACAAAACTGTAATTACTATAACTCAGTCTATACAAGTCCAAATGCCGAAATTCCAAAGGCATATGATAGCTAAGACATCCAGTAACATTTCATCAGAAGACACCAACTTCAAAATCCAAACCAAATCCAGTCAAAACAGACAATTCCTATCGCAGTTCGGACATTCTGTTCACCAAAAACAGCAACAGTAAAAACGGCATAACTCTCTCTATACTACTCCAAATGCCCTGAAATTTTGTAGGCACTTCATACTCACCAATACCTACAACTTTCATGTTTTGAGCAAAGTCCAATTCGGCCGCTAGCTATGACCTAAAATTTCGGACAGAATAGGGGTTCATGAACCCTAACTTTTCACAATTCACTTCAAATCCAAAATTGGTTGCATTTAACCACAATTCACACCTACTAGAGCCAAAGCCCCTTATTACCAACCATCATACTAGTCCACAACATCAAAATCATATGAAACCAGAAAATTCATCATAAAATGGAAAACTTCACTAAATCAAGCCAAACCAAGAAATAAATCATATATTCCAACACTCAAGCCACTTCTAAGCATACTATAACCATCATTAGGTGTAGTAGAGGTTCAAGCATCACTTACCAAGTATCAAGAGATGTAGAGAGGTGTTGGCCACCTTAGAGCTTCAAACAAACTTCACTAATACCCTTACTATCACTAGAAGGAAAGATTGTATGGAGTAAAAACTAAGTTAAACACTTGATTTGGTGGATTTGGACAAGTTGGAAGCTTGAAATGTTGAAGAATTTTCTTCCTTCTTGCAAGTGAGAGGTTCGGCCACAATGAGAAGAAAAATGGTGAATTTTGTGATTTTTTTGAGATATATAATCCTTTGGTCAAAAAAGTCAAAAATGTGAATAGTATTTCTTAAGTCAACTCCAATGATCTTGTGACACTTGTCACTATCATAAATGCATTCCTATCCTTTCTTTTCTCTCTCTCATCAATCAAATCTCACTCTCTACTTATCTCTTAACACCCGATAAATTTTTCACAGTATCCGAAACTTAACCTTATTGGCCGAATTTTTCCGAACTTTTCGCACTAGTGGGTCCCACATCCAATATATATTCTTAATTTCTCAAAATCTATTCGATACTAGAAAAGTCATCTAAAAACTATATTTACTCGTAAAAATAATCTAGAAAATTTTCCGGATACAGAAAGTGTAGAAAACAAGCCATTGAAAACAAGAAAGCCTAGAAAGATTATAAAACCTAACAAATGAAAAAAATTACGGGTTCTCACACTCTCTCCCCCTTAAAAGAATTTCGTCCTCGAAATTCCTTATCATATATACAGCCAGTTAAGTCAAGTACAAACATAAACGATCCACCGAGAAATGGCCTTTCTAGTTCACCAAATCCTTTCTAACCTAGGCCCTCATATCTTTCGTATCCGGGCGCAAGAATCCCATCTAAAATAATTCACAACTCGAGCCGGCCGGTCCCAAGAGTAAACCATCTTTATTAAGGATTCCTACCCGACATACATACCTAGCTTCCTCAAGTCCCATGATAATGATTCGTACACTTATCACATGCCCGGTTCATAACTTACGCACAAACGAGCACTTAGACATATTCATGAAATTAGGACCACAACACCACTTGGCCCAGTCTCACTCCGCGCAGAGACCACGCGAAGTGGCTCTGATACCACTTGTAACAGCCCCACTTTCCCCTAAGGCGAACCAAAGGGGTTAGCGGACTGCCTGCCCAGCTCTCGCCAGGACTACGGATCAGATTAGAGCTATCCGCTTCAATCCGGAACTTACAAACTCGCGTAAACAAATCAAAATAGTAAAACAACCCAAGATAAAATGAGATGACATCCGGAGCCGGCCATGAATAGTAACCGACCCGTCAGAACCCAACCGAAATAGCTAACAAACATTTACATCTGATCTTTAGCGTTTACAAATCAAAATAACATACAAAAGCTTTCAAAAGATATTACATATACACGGTTTGCCAAATCAAAAGAGAAACGCCCCAAAAGTACACTTAGGGTTTTAATACATGAGCTATACAAAAGATATGTTCAACTAGCTCAATTTGGCAGCCATTTGTCAAATCCAGACCAAAAGGGTTTATTTTCCTGTAAGGAAAACAAAAGGAACGGAAAGGGGTGAGCTTGCGCTCAATGAGGTACCAAACAGATAGCATTAAAATCATGGCATTTCACATTTAACAAATCAGATACACATGTCAGATGTAAAGCAAAGGAACCAATGATTCAAATCAGAAGGATACGGGTGGCTCTCAGGAGCCAAATTTCCAGCGCAATACTTGATCCAAACCGGTTGACTCTCCGTCAACGTATATAGAACCAATGCGTCCGTAGACCCCTCTTATCACCGAATTCCGTCCACCAAACACCCCTTTACCGGGCCCGCTCACCTCAAACGAACAAAATGGTAATACTCGAGTATACCGGAATCAAGGGTCTCAATACCCAAAATCCCCGAACAGACTACCGTGGTTCGTTATCTAATCGTCCAAGCCCTTGCCGGCCCGACTCGAATAACTTAGCCACAGGATTGAGCTCATAGGTCATAGAAATCCGAACAGATGCAGACACAGATAACAGATTCAGATACAGATACAGAATAGCAGATTCAGATAGCAGATTCAGACGGCAGATTCAGATAGGCACTCAAAATTGGCATATGGACAGACAAGAGAACGAGTGTGATAAAGTACACCCTCGTCTCAAACAAATTAAACAAATTGCAGAGCAGAAATCAAGTTAAACAGCAATGGAGGGGAGTGGTACACTCACCGGCTCAACTTCAAAAGTTTTCACTTCAGATTGGCCTTAATCGCCAAGAAACCCTAAAATAACCAAAATAAACCAATTGAAGGTTTTACTTCCAGAATCGAGTAAACAGAATGCACATGTGAGGCTCGACTACACGTCGTACGCCTTGCCAAATAAATACTAGTGCAAGAATGCAAAAACACGATTCCCTTGGAAACGAAAAGGTAGCATGAAGACTTAGGCGCAAACAACCCAAAAGCCTTTCATTTCCATCAAAAGGCTAATCTACTTAAAGGAACCAAACGGCCTAGAAAATCGGGCAGCACCGTCCCTAAAATTCTTACTTTTCCAGCCATTAAGGCTTCATTATTTCCTCAAATCAGTCCCAACATTTCACACCAAAGGTCATCTCATTTCCCAAAAGCCGTACAGGGCTCAAAGTGGTACAAGTACAAAAGTTAGCTAGGAAACAACCAAAATGAAAGCAAGCCCTAAGAGAGACTCGACGACGAGTCATAAAACAATGCTGAACACAACCCCAATAGGGTCTCATATGCATAAATAAGCATGATAGCAAACCAGAAATTAGAAATAGCATTAGTCTTGGCCCCAAATAGAAAAACTGTTTTGCCCTTATTTTGCGGTAATGGCGTCAAATTCACTACGATTATCGGATGGGGGTGTAAGACCCACCGTTTCGAATCCAAGAAACAGAGCTACAACAATGTAGAAGGTCACTCAATCCAGTTCCTAACACAACTAGGTCAAATATGCAAAATACTATACCAGAATTCCCAAAACAGGTTTGCAAATCACACAAAACTGTAATTACTATAACTCAGTCTATACAAGTCCAAATGCCGAAATTCCAAAGGCATATGATAGCTAAGACATCCAGTAACATTTCATCAGAAGACACCAACTTCAAAATCCAAACCAAATCCAGTCAAAACAGACAATTCCTATCGCAGTTCGGACATTCTGTTCACCAAAAACAGCAACAGTAAAAACGGCATAACTCTCTCTATACTACTCCAAATGCCCTGAAATTTTGTAGGCACTTCATACTCACCAATACCTACAACTTTCATGTTTTGAGCAAAGTCCAATTCGGCCGCTAGCTATGACCTAAAATTTCGGACAGAATAGGGGTTCATGAACCCTAACTTTTCACAATTCACTTCAAATCCAAAATTGGTTGCATTTAACCACAATTCACACCTACTAGAGCCAAAGCCCCTTATTACCAACCATCATACTAGTCCACAACATCAAAATCATATGAAACCAGAAAATTCATCATAAAATGGAAAACTTCACTAAATCAAGCCAAACCAAGAAATAAATCATATATTCCAACACTCAAGCCACTTCTAAGCATACTATAACCATCATTAGGTGTAGTAGAGGTTCAAGCATCACTTACCAAGTATCAAGAGATGTAGAGAGGTGTTGGCCACCTTAGAGCTTCAAACAAACTTCACTAATACCCTTACTATCACTAGAAGGAAAGATTGTATGGAGTAAAAACTAAGTTAAACACTTGATTTGGTGGATTTGGACAAGTTGGAAGCTTGAAATGTTGAAGAATTTTCTTCCTTCTTGCAAGTGAGAGGTTCGGCCACAATGAGAAGAAAAATGGTGAATTTTGTGATTTTTTTGAGATATATAATCCTTTGGTCAAAAAAGTCAAAAATGTGAATAGTATTTCTTAAGTCAACTCCAATGATCTTGTGACACTTGTCACTATCATAAATGCATTCCTATCCTTTCTTTTCTCTCTCTCATCAATCAAATCTCACTCTCTACTTATCTCTTAACACCCGATAAATTTTTCACAGTATCCGAAACTTAACCTTATTGGCCGAATTTTTCCGAACTTTTCGCACTAGTGGGTCCCACATCCAATATATATTCTTAATTTCTCAAAATCTATTCGATACTAGAAAAGTCATCTAAAAACTATATTTACTCGTAAAAATAATCTAGAAAATTTTCCGGATACAGAAAGTGTAGAAAACAAGCCATTGAAAACAAGAAAGCCTAGAAAGATTATAAAACCTAACAAATGAAAAAAATTACGGGTTCTCACACTCTCTCCCCCTTAAAAGAATTTCGTCCTCGAAATTCCTTATCATATATACAGCCAGTTAAGTCAAGTACAAACATAAACGATCCACCGAGAAATGGCCTTTCTAGTTCACCAAATCCTTTCTAACCTAGGCCCTCATATCTTTCGTATCCGGGCGCAAGAATCCCATCTAAAATAATTCACAACTCGAGCCGGCCGGTCCCAAGAGTAAACCATCTTTATTAAGGATTCCTACCCGACATACATACCTAGCTTCCTCAAGTCCCATGATAATGATTCGTACACTTATCACATGCCCGGTTCATAACTTACGCACAAACGAGCACTTAGACATATTCATGAAATTAGGACCACAACACCACTTGGCCCAGTCTCACTCCGCGCAGAGACCACGCGAAGTGGCTCTGATACCACTTGTAACAGCCCCACTTTCCCCTAAGGCGAACCAAAGGGGTTAGCGGACTGCCTGCCCAGCTCTCGCCAGGACTACGGATCAGATTAGAGCTATCCGCTTCAATCCGGAACTTACAAACTCGCGTAAACAAATCAAAATAGTAAAACAACCCAAGATAAAATGAGATGACATCCGGAGCCGGCCATGAATAGTAACCGACCCGTCAGAACCCAACCGAAATAGCTAACAAACATTTACATCTGATCTTTAGCGTTTACAAATCAAAATAACATACAAAAGCTTTCAAAAGATATTACATATACACGGTTTGCCAAATCAAAAGAGAAACGCCCCAAAAGTACACTTAGGGTTTTAATACATGAGCTATACAAAAGATATGTTCAACTAGCTCAATTTGGCAGCCATTTGTCAAATCCAGACCAAAAGGGTTTATTTTCCTGTAAGGAAAACAAAAGGAACGGAAAGGGGTGAGCTTGCGCTCAATGAGGTACCAAACAGATAGCATTAAAATCATGGCATTTCACATTTAACAAATCAGATACACATGTCAGATGTAAAGCAAAGGAACCAATGATTCAAATCAGAAGGATACGGGTGGCTCTCAGGAGCCAAATTTCCAGCGCAATACTTGATCCAAACCGGTTGACTCTCCGTCAACGTATATAGAACCAATGCGTCCGTAGACCCCTCTTATCACCGAATTCCGTCCACCAAACACCCCTTTACCGGGCCCGCTCACCTCAAACGAACAAAATGGTAATACTCGAGTATACCGGAATCAAGGGTCTCAATACCCAAAATCCCCGAACAGACTACCGTGGTTCGTTATCTAATCGTCCAAGCCCTTGCCGGCCCGACTCGAATAACTTAGCCACAGGATTGAGCTCATAGGTCATAGAAATCCGAACAGATGCAGACACAGATAACAGATTCAGATACAGATACAGAATAGCAGATTCAGATAGCAGATTCAGACGGCAGATTCAGATAGGCACTCAAAATTGGCATATGGACAGACAAGAGAACGAGTGTGATAAAGTACACCCTCGTCTCAAACAAATTAAACAAATTGCAGAGCAGAAATCAAGTTAAACAGCAATGGAGGGGAGTGGTACACTCACCGGCTCAACTTCAAAAGTTTTCACTTCAGATTGGCCTTAATCGCCAAGAAACCCTAAAATAACCAAAATAAACCAATTGAAGGTTTTACTTCCAGAATCGAGTAAACAGAATGCACATGTGAGGCTCGACTACACGTCGTACGCCTTGCCAAATAAATACTAGTGCAAGAATGCAAAAACACGATTCCCTTGGAAACGAAAAGGTAGCATGAAGACTTAGGCGCAAACAACCCAAAAGCCTTTCATTTCCATCAAAAGGCTAATCTACTTAAAGGAACCAAACGGCCTAGAAAATCGGGCAGCACCGTCCCTAAAATTCTTACTTTTCCAGCCATTAAGGCTTCATTATTTCCTCAAATCAGTCCCAACATTTCACACCAAAGGTCATCTCATTTCCCAAAAGCCGTACAGGGCTCAAAGTGGTACAAGTACAAAAGTTAGCTAGGAAACAACCAAAATGAAAGCAAGCCCTAAGAGAGACTCGACGACGAGTCATAAAACAATGCTGAACACAACCCCAATAGGGTCTCATATGCATAAATAAGCATGATAGCAAACCAGAAATTAGAAATAGCATTAGTCTTGGCCCCAAATAGAAAAACTGTTTTGCCCTTATTTTGCGGTAATGGCGTCAAATTCACTACGATTATCGGATGGGGGTGTAAGACCCACCGTTTCGAATCCAAGAAACAGAGCTACAACAATGTAGAAGGTCACTCAATCCAGTTCCTAACACAACTAGGTCAAATATGCAAAATACTATACCAGAATTCCCAAAACAGGTTTGCAAATCACACAAAACTGTAATTACTATAACTCAGTCTATACAAGTCCAAATGCCGAAATTCCAAAGGCATATGATAGCTAAGACATCCAGTAACATTTCATCAGAAGACACCAACTTCAAAATCCAAACCAAATCCAGTCAAAACAGACAATTCCTATCGCAGTTCGGACATTCTGTTCACCAAAAACAGCAACAGTAAAAACGGCATAACTCTCTCTATACTACTCCAAATGCCCTGAAATTTTGTAGGCACTTCATACTCACCAATACCTACAACTTTCATGTTTTGAGCAAAGTCCAATTCGGCCGCTAGCTATGACCTAAAATTTCGGACAGAATAGGGGTTCATGAACCCTAACTTTTCACAATTCACTTCAAATCCAAAATTGGTTGCATTTAACCACAATTCACACCTACTAGAGCCAAAGCCCCTTATTACCAACCATCATACTAGTCCACAACATCAAAATCATATGAAACCAGAAAATTCATCATAAAATGGAAAACTTCACTAAATCAAGCCAAACCAAGAAATAAATCATATATTCCAACACTCAAGCCACTTCTAAGCATACTATAACCATCATTAGGTGTAGTAGAGGTTCAAGCATCACTTACCAAGTATCAAGAGATGTAGAGAGGTGTTGGCCACCTTAGAGCTTCAAACAAACTTCACTAATACCCTTACTATCACTAGAAGGAAAGATTGTATGGAGTAAAAACTAAGTTAAACACTTGATTTGGTGGATTTGGACAAGTTGGAAGCTTGAAATGTTGAAGAATTTTCTTCCTTCTTGCAAGTGAGAGGTTCGGCCACAATGAGAAGAAAAATGGTGAATTTTGTGATTTTTTTGAGATATATAATCCTTTGGTCAAAAAAGTCAAAAATGTGAATAGTATTTCTTAAGTCAACTCCAATGATCTTGTGACACTTGTCACTATCATAAATGCATTCCTATCCTTTCTTTTCTCTCTCTCATCAATCAAATCTCACTCTCTACTTATCTCTTAACACCCGATAAATTTTTCACAGTATCCGAAACTTAACCTTATTGGCCGAATTTTTCCGAACTTTTCGCACTAGTGGGTCCCACATCCAATATATATTCTTAATTTCTCAAAATCTATTCGATACTAGAAAAGTCATCTAAAAACTATATTTACTCGTAAAAATAATCTAGAAAATTTTCCGGATACAGAAAGTGTAGAAAACAAGCCATTGAAAACAAGAAAGCCTAGAAAGATTATAAAACCTAACAAATGAAAAAAATTACGGGTTCTCACACTCTCTCCCCCTTAAAAGAATTTCGTCCTCGAAATTCCTTATCATATATACAGCCAGTTAAGTCAAGTACAAACATAAACGATCCACCGAGAAATGGCCTTTCTAGTTCACCAAATCCTTTCTAACCTAGGCCCTCATATCTTTCGTATCCGGGCGCAAGAATCCCATCTAAAATAATTCACAACTCGAGCCGGCCGGTCCCAAGAGTAAACCATCTTTATTAAGGATTCCTACCCGACATACATACCTAGCTTCCTCAAGTCCCATGATAATGATTCGTACACTTATCACATGCCCGGTTCATAACTTACGCACAAACGAGCACTTAGACATATTCATGAAATTAGGACCACAACACCACTTGGCCCAGTCTCACTCCGCGCAGAGACCACGCGAAGTGGCTCTGATACCACTTGTAACAGCCCCACTTTCCCCTAAGGCGAACCAAAGGGGTTAGCGGACTGCCTGCCCAGCTCTCGCCAGGACTACGGATCAGATTAGAGCTATCCGCTTCAATCCGGAACTTACAAACTCGCGTAAACAAATCAAAATAGTAAAACAACCCAAGATAAAATGAGATGACATCCGGAGCCGGCCATGAATAGTAACCGACCCGTCAGAACCCAACCGAAATAGCTAACAAACATTTACATCTGATCTTTAGCGTTTACAAATCAAAATAACATACAAAAGCTTTCAAAAGATATTACATATACACGGTTTGCCAAATCAAAAGAGAAACGCCCCAAAAGTACACTTAGGGTTTTAATACATGAGCTATACAAAAGATATGTTCAACTAGCTCAATTTGGCAGCCATTTGTCAAATCCAGACCAAAAGGGTTTATTTTCCTGTAAGGAAAACAAAAGGAACGGAAAGGGGTGAGCTTGCGCTCAATGAGGTACCAAACAGATAGCATTAAAATCATGGCATTTCACATTTAACAAATCAGATACACATGTCAGATGTAAAGCAAAGGAACCAATGATTCAAATCAGAAGGATACGGGTGGCTCTCAGGAGCCAAATTTCCAGCGCAATACTTGATCCAAACCGGTTGACTCTCCGTCAACGTATATAGAACCAATGCGTCCGTAGACCCCTCTTATCACCGAATTCCGTCCACCAAACACCCCTTTACCGGGCCCGCTCACCTCAAACGAACAAAATGGTAATACTCGAGTATACCGGAATCAAGGGTCTCAATACCCAAAATCCCCGAACAGACTACCGTGGTTCGTTATCTAATCGTCCAAGCCCTTGCCGGCCCGACTCGAATAACTTAGCCACAGGATTGAGCTCATAGGTCATAGAAATCCGAACAGATGCAGACACAGATAACAGATTCAGATACAGATACAGAATAGCAGATTCAGATAGCAGATTCAGACGGCAGATTCAGATAGGCACTCAAAATTGGCATATGGACAGACAAGAGAACGAGTGTGATAAAGTACACCCTCGTCTCAAACAAATTAAACAAATTGCAGAGCAGAAATCAAGTTAAACAGCAATGGAGGGGAGTGGTACACTCACCGGCTCAACTTCAAAAGTTTTCACTTCAGATTGGCCTTAATCGCCAAGAAACCCTAAAATAACCAAAATAAACCAATTGAAGGTTTTACTTCCAGAATCGAGTAAACAGAATGCACATGTGAGGCTCGACTACACGTCGTACGCCTTGCCAAATAAATACTAGTGCAAGAATGCAAAAACACGATTCCCTTGGAAACGAAAAGGTAGCATGAAGACTTAGGCGCAAACAACCCAAAAGCCTTTCATTTCCATCAAAAGGCTAATCTACTTAAAGGAACCAAACGGCCTAGAAAATCGGGCAGCACCGTCCCTAAAATTCTTACTTTTCCAGCCATTAAGGCTTCATTATTTCCTCAAATCAGTCCCAACATTTCACACCAAAGGTCATCTCATTTCCCAAAAGCCGTACAGGGCTCAAAGTGGTACAAGTACAAAAGTTAGCTAGGAAACAACCAAAATGAAAGCAAGCCCTAAGAGAGACTCGACGACGAGTCATAAAACAATGCTGAACACAACCCCAATAGGGTCTCATATGCATAAATAAGCATGATAGCAAACCAGAAATTAGAAATAGCATTAGTCTTGGCCCCAAATAGAAAAACTGTTTTGCCCTTATTTTGCGGTAATGGCGTCAAATTCACTACGATTATCGGATGGGGGTGTAAGACCCACCGTTTCGAATCCAAGAAACAGAGCTACAACAATGTAGAAGGTCACTCAATCCAGTTCCTAACACAACTAGGTCAAATATGCAAAATACTATACCAGAATTCCCAAAACAGGTTTGCAAATCACACAAAACTGTAATTACTATAACTCAGTCTATACAAGTCCAAATGCCGAAATTCCAAAGGCATATGATAGCTAAGACATCCAGTAACATTTCATCAGAAGACACCAACTTCAAAATCCAAACCAAATCCAGTCAAAACAGACAATTCCTATCGCAGTTCGGACATTCTGTTCACCAAAAACAGCAACAGTAAAAACGGCATAACTCTCTCTATACTACTCCAAATGCCCTGAAATTTTGTAGGCACTTCATACTCACCAATACCTACAACTTTCATGTTTTGAGCAAAGTCCAATTCGGCCGCTAGCTATGACCTAAAATTTCGGACAGAATAGGGGTTCATGAACCCTAACTTTTCACAATTCACTTCAAATCCAAAATTGGTTGCATTTAACCACAATTCACACCTACTAGAGCCAAAGCCCCTTATTACCAACCATCATACTAGTCCACAACATCAAAATCATATGAAACCAGAAAATTCATCATAAAATGGAAAACTTCACTAAATCAAGCCAAACCAAGAAATAAATCATATATTCCAACACTCAAGCCACTTCTAAGCATACTATAACCATCATTAGGTGTAGTAGAGGTTCAAGCATCACTTACCAAGTATCAAGAGATGTAGAGAGGTGTTGGCCACCTTAGAGCTTCAAACAAACTTCACTAATACCCTTACTATCACTAGAAGGAAAGATTGTATGGAGTAAAAACTAAGTTAAACACTTGATTTGGTGGATTTGGACAAGTTGGAAGCTTGAAATGTTGAAGAATTTTCTTCCTTCTTGCAAGTGAGAGGTTCGGCCACAATGAGAAGAAAAATGGTGAATTTTGTGATTTTTTTGAGATATATAATCCTTTGGTCAAAAAAGTCAAAAATGTGAATAGTATTTCTTAAGTCAACTCCAATGATCTTGTGACACTTGTCACTATCATAAATGCATTCCTATCCTTTCTTTTCTCTCTCTCATCAATCAAATCTCACTCTCTACTTATCTCTTAACACCCGATAAATTTTTCACAGTATCCGAAACTTAACCTTATTGGCCGAATTTTTCCGAACTTTTCGCACTAGTGGGTCCCACATCCAATATATATTCTTAATTTCTCAAAATCTATTCGATACTAGAAAAGTCATCTAAAAACTATATTTACTCGTAAAAATAATCTAGAAAATTTTCCGGATACAGAAAGTGTAGAAAACAAGCCATTGAAAACAAGAAAGCCTAGAAAGATTATAAAACCTAACAAATGAAAAAAATTACGGGTTCTCACACTCTCTCCCCCTTAAAAGAATTTCGTCCTCGAAATTCCTTATCATATATACAGCCAGTTAAGTCAAGTACAAACATAAACGATCCACCGAGAAATGGCCTTTCTAGTTCACCAAATCCTTTCTAACCTAGGCCCTCATATCTTTCGTATCCGGGCGCAAGAATCCCATCTAAAATAATTCACAACTCGAGCCGGCCGGTCCCAAGAGTAAACCATCTTTATTAAGGATTCCTACCCGACATACATACCTAGCTTCCTCAAGTCCCATGATAATGATTCGTACACTTATCACATGCCCGGTTCATAACTTACGCACAAACGAGCACTTAGACATATTCATGAAATTAGGACCACAACACCACTTGGCCCAGTCTCACTCCGCGCAGAGACCACGCGAAGTGGCTCTGATACCACTTGTAACAGCCCCACTTTCCCCTAAGGCGAACCAAAGGGGTTAGCGGACTGCCTGCCCAGCTCTCGCCAGGACTACGGATCAGATTAGAGCTATCCGCTTCAATCCGGAACTTACAAACTCGCGTAAACAAATCAAAATAGTAAAACAACCCAAGATAAAATGAGATGACATCCGGAGCCGGCCATGAATAGTAACCGACCCGTCAGAACCCAACCGAAATAGCTAACAAACATTTACATCTGATCTTTAGCGTTTACAAATCAAAATAACATACAAAAGCTTTCAAAAGATATTACATATACACGGTTTGCCAAATCAAAAGAGAAACGCCCCAAAAGTACACTTAGGGTTTTAATACATGAGCTATACAAAAGATATGTTCAACTAGCTCAATTTGGCAGCCATTTGTCAAATCCAGACCAAAAGGGTTTATTTTCCTGTAAGGAAAACAAAAGGAACGGAAAGGGGTGAGCTTGCGCTCAATGAGGTACCAAACAGATAGCATTAAAATCATGGCATTTCACATTTAACAAATCAGATACACATGTCAGATGTAAAGCAAAGGAACCAATGATTCAAATCAGAAGGATACGGGTGGCTCTCAGGAGCCAAATTTCCAGCGCAATACTTGATCCAAACCGGTTGACTCTCCGTCAACGTATATAGAACCAATGCGTCCGTAGACCCCTCTTATCACCGAATTCCGTCCACCAAACACCCCTTTACCGGGCCCGCTCACCTCAAACGAACAAAATGGTAATACTCGAGTATACCGGAATCAAGGGTCTCAATACCCAAAATCCCCGAACAGACTACCGTGGTTCGTTATCTAATCGTCCAAGCCCTTGCCGGCCCGACTCGAATAACTTAGCCACAGGATTGAGCTCATAGGTCATAGAAATCCGAACAGATGCAGACACAGATAACAGATTCAGATACAGATACAGAATAGCAGATTCAGATAGCAGATTCAGACGGCAGATTCAGATAGGCACTCAAAATTGGCATATGGACAGACAAGAGAACGAGTGTGATAAAGTACACCCTCGTCTCAAACAAATTAAACAAATTGCAGAGCAGAAATCAAGTTAAACAGCAATGGAGGGGAGTGGTACACTCACCGGCTCAACTTCAAAAGTTTTCACTTCAGATTGGCCTTAATCGCCAAGAAACCCTAAAATAACCAAAATAAACCAATTGAAGGTTTTACTTCCAGAATCGAGTAAACAGAATGCACATGTGAGGCTCGACTACACGTCGTACGCCTTGCCAAATAAATACTAGTGCAAGAATGCAAAAACACGATTCCCTTGGAAACGAAAAGGTAGCATGAAGACTTAGGCGCAAACAACCCAAAAGCCTTTCATTTCCATCAAAAGGCTAATCTACTTAAAGGAACCAAACGGCCTAGAAAATCGGGCAGCACCGTCCCTAAAATTCTTACTTTTCCAGCCATTAAGGCTTCATTATTTCCTCAAATCAGTCCCAACATTTCACACCAAAGGTCATCTCATTTCCCAAAAGCCGTACAGGGCTCAAAGTGGTACAAGTACAAAAGTTAGCTAGGAAACAACCAAAATGAAAGCAAGCCCTAAGAGAGACTCGACGACGAGTCATAAAACAATGCTGAACACAACCCCAATAGGGTCTCATATGCATAAATAAGCATGATAGCAAACCAGAAATTAGAAATAGCATTAGTCTTGGCCCCAAATAGAAAAACTGTTTTGCCCTTATTTTGCGGTAATGGCGTCAAATTCACTACGATTATCGGATGGGGGTGTAAGACCCACCGTTTCGAATCCAAGAAACAGAGCTACAACAATGTAGAAGGTCACTCAATCCAGTTCCTAACACAACTAGGTCAAATATGCAAAATACTATACCAGAATTCCCAAAACAGGTTTGCAAATCACACAAAACTGTAATTACTATAACTCAGTCTATACAAGTCCAAATGCCGAAATTCCAAAGGCATATGATAGCTAAGACATCCAGTAACATTTCATCAGAAGACACCAACTTCAAAATCCAAACCAAATCCAGTCAAAACAGACAATTCCTATCGCAGTTCGGACATTCTGTTCACCAAAAACAGCAACAGTAAAAACGGCATAACTCTCTCTATACTACTCCAAATGCCCTGAAATTTTGTAGGCACTTCATACTCACCAATACCTACAACTTTCATGTTTTGAGCAAAGTCCAATTCGGCCGCTAGCTATGACCTAAAATTTCGGACAGAATAGGGGTTCATGAACCCTAACTTTTCACAATTCACTTCAAATCCAAAATTGGTTGCATTTAACCACAATTCACACCTACTAGAGCCAAAGCCCCTTATTACCAACCATCATACTAGTCCACAACATCAAAATCATATGAAACCAGAAAATTCATCATAAAATGGAAAACTTCACTAAATCAAGCCAAACCAAGAAATAAATCATATATTCCAACACTCAAGCCACTTCTAAGCATACTATAACCATCATTAGGTGTAGTAGAGGTTCAAGCATCACTTACCAAGTATCAAGAGATGTAGAGAGGTGTTGGCCACCTTAGAGCTTCAAACAAACTTCACTAATACCCTTACTATCACTAGAAGGAAAGATTGTATGGAGTAAAAACTAAGTTAAACACTTGATTTGGTGGATTTGGACAAGTTGGAAGCTTGAAATGTTGAAGAATTTTCTTCCTTCTTGCAAGTGAGAGGTTCGGCCACAATGAGAAGAAAAATGGTGAATTTTGTGATTTTTTTGAGATATATAATCCTTTGGTCAAAAAAGTCAAAAATGTGAATAGTATTTCTTAAGTCAACTCCAATGATCTTGTGACACTTGTCACTATCATAAATGCATTCCTATCCTTTCTTTTCTCTCTCTCATCAATCAAATCTCACTCTCTACTTATCTCTTAACACCCGATAAATTTTTCACAGTATCCGAAACTTAACCTTATTGGCCGAATTTTTCCGAACTTTTCGCACTAGTGGGTCCCACATCCAATATATATTCTTAATTTCTCAAAATCTATTCGATACTAGAAAAGTCATCTAAAAACTATATTTACTCGTAAAAATAATCTAGAAAATTTTCCGGATACAGAAAGTGTAGAAAACAAGCCATTGAAAACAAGAAAGCCTAGAAAGATTATAAAACCTAACAAATGAAAAAAATTACGGGTTCTCACACTCTCTCCCCCTTAAAAGAATTTCGTCCTCGAAATTCCTTATCATATATACAGCCAGTTAAGTCAAGTACAAACATAAACGATCCACCGAGAAATGGCCTTTCTAGTTCACCAAATCCTTTCTAACCTAGGCCCTCATATCTTTCGTATCCGGGCGCAAGAATCCCATCTAAAATAATTCACAACTCGAGCCGGCCGGTCCCAAGAGTAAACCATCTTTATTAAGGATTCCTACCCGACATACATACCTAGCTTCCTCAAGTCCCATGATAATGATTCGTACACTTATCACATGCCCGGTTCATAACTTACGCACAAACGAGCACTTAGACATATTCATGAAATTAGGACCACAACACCACTTGGCCCAGTCTCACTCCGCGCAGAGACCACGCGAAGTGGCTCTGATACCACTTGTAACAGCCCCACTTTCCCCTAAGGCGAACCAAAGGGGTTAGCGGACTGCCTGCCCAGCTCTCGCCAGGACTACGGATCAGATTAGAGCTATCCGCTTCAATCCGGAACTTACAAACTCGCGTAAACAAATCAAAATAGTAAAACAACCCAAGATAAAATGAGATGACATCCGGAGCCGGCCATGAATAGTAACCGACCCGTCAGAACCCAACCGAAATAGCTAACAAACATTTACATCTGATCTTTAGCGTTTACAAATCAAAATAACATACAAAAGCTTTCAAAAGATATTACATATACACGGTTTGCCAAATCAAAAGAGAAACGCCCCAAAAGTACACTTAGGGTTTTAATACATGAGCTATACAAAAGATATGTTCAACTAGCTCAATTTGGCAGCCATTTGTCAAATCCAGACCAAAAGGGTTTATTTTCCTGTAAGGAAAACAAAAGGAACGGAAAGGGGTGAGCTTGCGCTCAATGAGGTACCAAACAGATAGCATTAAAATCATGGCATTTCACATTTAACAAATCAGATACACATGTCAGATGTAAAGCAAAGGAACCAATGATTCAAATCAGAAGGATACGGGTGGCTCTCAGGAGCCAAATTTCCAGCGCAATACTTGATCCAAACCGGTTGACTCTCCGTCAACGTATATAGAACCAATGCGTCCGTAGACCCCTCTTATCACCGAATTCCGTCCACCAAACACCCCTTTACCGGGCCCGCTCACCTCAAACGAACAAAATGGTAATACTCGAGTATACCGGAATCAAGGGTCTCAATACCCAAAATCCCCGAACAGACTACCGTGGTTCGTTATCTAATCGTCCAAGCCCTTGCCGGCCCGACTCGAATAACTTAGCCACAGGATTGAGCTCATAGGTCATAGAAATCCGAACAGATGCAGACACAGATAACAGATTCAGATACAGATACAGAATAGCAGATTCAGATAGCAGATTCAGACGGCAGATTCAGATAGGCACTCAAAATTGGCATATGGACAGACAAGAGAACGAGTGTGATAAAGTACACCCTCGTCTCAAACAAATTAAACAAATTGCAGAGCAGAAATCAAGTTAAACAGCAATGGAGGGGAGTGGTACACTCACCGGCTCAACTTCAAAAGTTTTCACTTCAGATTGGCCTTAATCGCCAAGAAACCCTAAAATAACCAAAATAAACCAATTGAAGGTTTTACTTCCAGAATCGAGTAAACAGAATGCACATGTGAGGCTCGACTACACGTCGTACGCCTTGCCAAATAAATACTAGTGCAAGAATGCAAAAACACGATTCCCTTGGAAACGAAAAGGTAGCATGAAGACTTAGGCGCAAACAACCCAAAAGCCTTTCATTTCCATCAAAAGGCTAATCTACTTAAAGGAACCAAACGGCCTAGAAAATCGGGCAGCACCGTCCCTAAAATTCTTACTTTTCCAGCCATTAAGGCTTCATTATTTCCTCAAATCAGTCCCAACATTTCACACCAAAGGTCATCTCATTTCCCAAAAGCCGTACAGGGCTCAAAGTGGTACAAGTACAAAAGTTAGCTAGGAAACAACCAAAATGAAAGCAAGCCCTAAGAGAGACTCGACGACGAGTCATAAAACAATGCTGAACACAACCCCAATAGGGTCTCATATGCATAAATAAGCATGATAGCAAACCAGAAATTAGAAATAGCATTAGTCTTGGCCCCAAATAGAAAAACTGTTTTGCCCTTATTTTGCGGTAATGGCGTCAAATTCACTACGATTATCGGATGGGGGTGTAAGACCCACCGTTTCGAATCCAAGAAACAGAGGTACAACAATGTAGAAGGTCACTCAATCCAGTTCCTAACACAACTAGGTCAAATATGCAAAATACTATACCAGAATTCCCAAAACAGGTTTGCAAATCACACAAAACTGTAATTACTATAACTCAGTCTATACAAGTCCAAATGCCGAAATTCCAAAGGCATATGATAGCTAAGACATCCAGTAACATTTCATCAGAAGACACCAACTTCAAAATCCAAACCAAATCCAGTCAAAACAGACAATTCCTATCGCAGTTCGGACATTCTGTTCACCAAAAACAGCAACAGTAAAAACGGCATAACTCTCTCTATACTACTCCAAATGCCCTGAAATTTTGTAGGCACTTCATACTCACCAATACCTACAACTTTCATGTTTTGAGCAAAGTCCAATTCGGCCGCTAGCTATGACCTAAAATTTCGGACAGAATAGGGGTTCATGAACCCTAACTTTTCACAATTCACTTCAAATCCAAAATTGGTTGCATTTAACCACAATTCACACCTACTAGAGCCAAAGCCCCTTATTACCAACCATCATACTAGTCCACAACATCAAAATCATATGAAACCAGAAAATTCATCATAAAATGGAAAACTTCACTAAATCAAGCCAAACCAAGAAATAAATCATATATTCCAACACTCAAGCCACTTCTAAGCATACTATAACCATCATTAGGTGTAGTAGAGGTTCAAGCATCACTTACCAAGTATCAAGAGATGTAGAGAGGTGTTGGCCACCTTAGAGCTTCAAACAAACTTCACTAATACCCTTACTATCACTAGAAGGAAAGATTGTATGGAGTAAAAACTAAGTTAAACACTTGATTTGGTGGATTTGGACAAGTTGGAAGCTTGAAATGTTGAAGAATTTTCTTCCTTCTTGCAAGTGAGAGGTTCGGCCACAATGAGAAGAAAAATGGTGAATTTTGTGATTTTTTTGAGATATATAATCCTTTGGTCAAAAAAGTCAAAAATGTGAATAGTATTTCTTAAGTCAACTCCAATGATCTTGTGACACTTGTCACTATCATAAATGCATTCCTATCCTTTCTTTTCTCTCTCTCATCAATCAAATCTCACTCTCTACTTATCTCTTAACACCCGATAAATTTTTCACAGTATCCGAAACTTAACCTTATTGGCCGAATTTTTCCGAACTTTTCGCACTAGTGGGTCCCACATCCAATATATATTCTTAATTTCTCAAAATCTATTCGATACTAGAAAAGTCATCTAAAAACTATATTTACTCGTAAAAATAATCTAGAAAATTTTCCGGATACAGAAAGTGTAGAAAACAAGCCATTGAAAACAAGAAAGCCTAGAAAGATTATAAAACCTAACAAATGAAAAAAATTACGGGTTCTCACACTCTCTCCCACTTAAAAGAATTTCGTCCTCGAAATTCCTTATCATATATACAGCCAGTTAAGTCAAGTACAAACATAAACGATCCACCGAGAAATGGCCTTTCTAGTTCACCAAATCCTTTCTAACCTAGGCCCTCATATCTTTCGTATCCGGGCGCAAGAATCCCATCTAAAATAATTCACAACTCGAGCCGGCCGGTCCCAAGAGTAAACCATCTTTATTAAGGATTCCTACCCGACATACATACCTAGCTTCCTCAAGTCCCATGATAATGATTCGTACACTTATCACATGCCCGGTTCATAACTTACGCACAAACGAGCACTTAGACATATTCATGAAATTAGGACCACAACACCACTTGGCCCAGTCTCACTCCGCGCAGAGACCACGCGAAGTGGCTCTGATACCACTTGTAACAGCCCCACTTTCCCCTAAGGCGAACCAAAGGGGTTAGCGGACTGCCTGCCCAGCTCTCGCCAGGACTACGGATCAGATTAGAGCTATCCGCTTCAATCCGGAACTTACAAACTCGCGTAAACAAATCAAAATAGTAAAACAACCCAAGATAAAATGAGATGACATCCGGAGCCGGCCATGAATAGTAACCGACCCGTCAGAACCCAACCGAAATAGCTAACAAACATTTACATCTGATCTTTAGCGTTTACAAATCAAAATAACATACAAAAGCTTTCAAAAGATATTACATATACACGGTTTGCCAAATCAAAAGAGAAACGCCCCAAAAGTACACTTAGGGTTTTAATACATGAGCTATACAAAAGATATGTTCAACTAGCTCAATTTGGCAGCCATTTGTCAAATCCAGACCAAAAGGGTTTATTTTCCTGTAAGGAAAACAAAAGGAACGGAAAGGGGTGAGCTTGCGCTCAATGAGGTACCAAACAGATAGCATTAAAATCATGGCATTTCACATTTAACAAATCAGATACACATGTCAGATGTAAAGCAAAGGAACCAATGATTCAAATCAGAAGGATACGGGTGGCTCTCAGGAGCCAAATTTCCAGCGCAATACTTGATCCAAACCGGTTGACTCTCCGTCAACGTATATAGAACCAATGCGTCCGTAGACCCCTCTTATCACCGAATTCCGTCCACCAAACACCCCTTTACCGGGCCCGCTCACCTCAAACGAACAAAATGGTAATACTCGAGTATACCGGAATCAAGGGTCTCAATACCCAAAATCCCCGAACAGACTACCGTGGTTCGTTATCTAATCGTCCAAGCCCTTGCCGGCCCGACTCGAATAACTTAGCCACAGGATTGAGCTCATAGGTCATAGAAATCCGAACAGATGCAGACACAGATAACAGATTCAGATACAGATACAGAATAGCAGATTCAGATAGCAGATTCAGACGGCAGATTCAGATAGGCACTCAAAATTGGCATATGGACAGACAAGAGAACGAGTGTGATAAAGTACACCCTCGTCTCAAACAAATTAAACAAATTGCAGAGCAGAAATCAAGTTAAACAGCAATGGAGGGGAGTGGTACACTCACCGGCTCAACTTCAAAAGTTTTCACTTCAGATTGGCCTTAATCGCCAAGAAACCCTAAAATAACCAAAATAAACCAATTGAAGGTTTTACTTCCAGAATCGAGTAAACAGAATGCACATGTGAGGCTCGACTACACGTCGTACGCCTTGCCAAATAAATACTAGTGCAAGAATGCAAAAACACGATTCCCTTGGAAACGAAAAGGTAGCATGAAGACTTAGGCGCAAACAACCCAAAAGCCTTTCATTTCCATCAAAAGGCTAATCTACTTAAAGGAACCAAACGGCCTAGAAAATCGGGCAGCACCGTCCCTAAAATTCTTACTTTTCCAGCCATTAAGGCTTCATTATTTCCTCAAATCAGTCCCAACATTTCACACCAAAGGTCATCTCATTTCCCAAAAGCCGTACAGGGCTCAAAGTGGTACAAGTACAAAAGTTAGCTAGGAAACAACCAAAATGAAAGCAAGCCCTAAGAGAGACTCGACGACGAGTCATAAAACAATGCTGAACACAACCCCAATAGGGTCTCATATGCATAAATAAGCATGATAGCAAACCAGAAATTAGAAATAGCATTAGTCTTGGCCCCAAATAGAAAAACTGTTTTGCCCTTATTTTGCGGTAATGGCGTCAAATTCACTACGATTATCGGATGGGGGTGTAAGACCCACCGTTTCGAATCCAAGAAACAGAGGTACAACAATGTAGAAGGTCACTCAATCCAGTTCCTAACACAACTAGGTCAAATATGCAAAATACTATACCAGAATTCCCAAAACAGGTTTGCAAATCACACAAAACTGTAATTACTATAACTCAGTCTATACAAGTCCAAATGCCGAAATTCCAAAGGCATATGATAGCTAAGACATCCAGTAACATTTCATCAGAAGACACCAACTTCAAAATCCAAACCAAATCCAGTCAAAACAGACAATTCCTATCGCAGTTCGGACATTCTGTTCACCAAAAACAGCAACAGTAAAAACGGCATAACTCTCTCTATACTACTCCAAATGCCCTGAAATTTTGTAGGCACTTCATACTCACCAATACCTACAACTTTCATGTTTTGAGCAAAGTCCAATTCGGCCGCTAGCTATGACCTAAAATTTCGGACAGAATAGGGGTTCATGAACCCTAACTTTTCACAATTCACTTCAAATCCAAAATTGGTTGCATTTAACCACAATTCACACCTACTAGAGCCAAAGCCCCTTATTACCAACCATCATACTAGTCCACAACATCAAAATCATATGAAACCAGAAAATTCATCATAAAATGGAAAACTTCACTAAATCAAGCCAAACCAAGAAATAAATCATATATTCCAACACTCAAGCCACTTCTAAGCATACTATAACCATCATTAGGTGTAGTAGAGGTTCAAGCATCACTTACCAAGTATCAAGAGATGTAGAGAGGTGTTGGCCACCTTAGAGCTTCAAACAAACTTCACTAATACCCTTACTATCACTAGAAGGAAAGATTGTATGGAGTAAAAACTAAGTTAAACACTTGATTTGGTGGATTTGGACAAGTTGGAAGCTTGAAATGTTGAAGAATTTTCTTCCTTCTTGCAAGTGAGAGGTTCGGCCACAATGAGAAGAAAAATGGTGAATTTTGTGATTTTTTTGAGATATATAATCCTTTGGTCAAAAAAGTCAAAAATGTGAATAGTATTTCTTAAGTCAACTCCAATGATCTTGTGACACTTGTCACTATCATAAATGCATTCCTATCCTTTCTTTTCTCTCTCTCATCAATCAAATCTCACTCTCTACTTATCTCTTAACACCCGATAAATTTTTCACAGTATCCGAAACTTAACCTTATTGGCCGAATTTTTCCGAACTTTTCGCACTAGTGGGTCCCACATCCAATATATATTCTTAATTTCTCAAAATCTATTCGATACTAGAAAAGTCATCTAAAAACTATATTTACTCGTAAAAATAATCTAGAAAATTTTCCGGATACAGAAAGTGTAGAAAACAAGCCATTGAAAACAAGAAAGCCTAGAAAGATTATAAAACCTAACAAATGAAAAAAATTACGGGTTCTCACACTCTCTCCCCCTTAAAAGAATTTCGTCCTCGAAATTCCTTATCATATATACAGCCAGTTAAGTCAAGTACAAACATAAACGATCCACCGAGAAATGGCCTTTCTAGTTCACCAAATCCTTTCTAACCTAGGCCCTCATATCTTTCGTATCCGGGCGCAAGAATCCCATCTAAAATAATTCACAACTCGAGCCGGCCGGTCCCAAGAGTAAACCATCTTTATTAAGGATTCCTACCCGACATACATACCTAGCTTCCTCAAGTCCCATGATAATGATTCGTACACTTATCACATGCCCGGTTCATAACTTACGCACAAACGAGCACTTAGACATATTCATGAAATTAGGACCACAACACCACTTGGCCCAGTCTCACTCCGCGCAGAGACCACGCGAAGTGGCTCTGATACCACTTGTAACAGCCCCACTTTCCCCTAAGGCGAACCAAAGGGGTTAGCGGACTGCCTGCCCAGCTCTCGCCAGGACTACGGATCAGATTAGAGCTATCCGCTTCAATCCGGAACTTACAAACTCGCGTAAACAAATCAAAATAGTAAAACAACCCAAGATAAAATGAGATGACATCCGGAGCCGGCCATGAATAGTAACCGACCCGTCAGAACCCAACCGAAATAGCTAACAAACATTTACATCTGATCTTTAGCGTTTACAAATCAAAATAACATACAAAAGCTTTCAAAAGATATTACATATACACGGTTTGCCAAATCAAAAGAGAAACGCCCCAAAAGTACACTTAGGGTTTTAATACATGAGCTATACAAAAGATATGTTCAACTAGCTCAATTTGGCAGCCATTTGTCAAATCCAGACCAAAAGGGTTTATTTTCCTGTAAGGAAAACAAAAGGAACGGAAAGGGGTGAGCTTGCGCTCAATGAGGTACCAAACAGATAGCATTAAAATCATGGCATTTCACATTTAACAAATCAGATACACATGTCAGATGTAAAGCAAAGGAACCAATGATTCAAATCAGAAGGATACGGGTGGCTCTCAGGAGCCAAATTTCCAGCGCAATACTTGATCCAAACCGGTTGACTCTCCGTCAACGTATATAGAACCAATGCGTCCGTAGACCCCTCTTATCACCGAATTCCGTCCACCAAACACCCCTTTACCGGGCCCGCTCACCTCAAACGAACAAAATGGTAATACTCGAGTATACCGGAATCAAGGGTCTCAATACCCAAAATCCCCGAACAGACTACCGTGGTTCGTTATCTAATCGTCCAAGCCCTTGCCGGCCCGACTCGAATAACTTAGCCACAGGATTGAGCTCATAGGTCATAGAAATCCGAACAGATGCAGACACAGATAACAGATTCAGATACAGATACAGAATAGCAGATTCAGATAGCAGATTCAGACGGCAGATTCAGATAGGCACTCAAAATTGGCATATGGACAGACAAGAGAACGAGTGTGATAAAGTACACCCTCGTCTCAAACAAATTAAACAAATTGCAGAGCAGAAATCAAGTTAAACAGCAATGGAGGGGAGTGGTACACTCACCGGCTCAACTTCAAAAGTTTTCACTTCAGATTGGCCTTAATCGCCAAGAAACCCTAAAATAACCAAAATAAACCAATTGAAGGTTTTACTTCCAGAATCGAGTAAACAGAATGCACATGTGAGGCTCGACTACACGTCGTACGCCTTGCCAAATAAATACTAGTGCAAGAATGCAAAAACACGATTCCCTTGGAAACGAAAAGGTAGCATGAAGACTTAGGCGCAAACAACCCAAAAGCCTTTCATTTCCATCAAAAGGCTAATCTACTTAAAGGAACCAAACGGCCTAGAAAATCGGGCAGCACCGTCCCTAAAATTCTTACTTTTCCAGCCATTAAGGCTTCATTATTTCCTCAAATCAGTCCCAACATTTCACACCAAAGGTCATCTCATTTCCCAAAAGCCGTACAGGGCTCAAAGTGGTACAAGTACAAAAGTTAGCTAGGAAACAACCAAAATGAAAGCAAGCCCTAAGAGAGACTCGACGACGAGTCATAAAACAATGCTGAACACAACCCCAATAGGGTCTCATATGCATAAATAAGCATGATAGCAAACCAGAAATTAGAAATAGCATTAGTCTTGGCCCCAAATAGAAAAACTGTTTTGCCCTTATTTTGCGGTAATGGCGTCAAATTCACTACGATTATCGGATGGGGGTGTAAGACCCACCGTTTCGAATCCAAGAAACAGAGGTACAACAATGTAGAAGGTCACTCAATCCAGTTCCTAACACAACTAGGTCAAATATGCAAAATACTATACCAGAATTCCCAAAACAGGTTTGCAAATCACACAAAACTGTAATTACTATAACTCAGTCTATACAAGTCCAAATGCCGAAATTCCAAAGGCATATGATAGCTAAGACATCCAGTAACATTTCATCAGAAGACACCAACTTCAAAATCCAAACCAAATCCAGTCAAAACAGACAATTCCTATCGCAGTTCGGACATTCTGTTCACCAAAAACAGCAACAGTAAAAACGGCATAACTCTCTCTATACTACTCCAAATGCCCTGAAATTTTGTAGGCACTTCATACTCACCAATACCTACAACTTTCATGTTTTGAGCAAAGTCCAATTCGGCCGCTAGCTATGACCTAAAATTTCGGACAGAATAGGGGTTCATGAACCCTAACTTTTCACAATTCACTTCAAATCCAAAATTGGTTGCATTTAACCACAATTCACACCTACTAGAGCCAAAGCCCCTTATTACCAACCATCATACTAGTCCACAACATCAAAATCATATGAAACCAGAAAATTCATCATAAAATGGAAAACTTCACTAAATCTAGCCAAACCAAGAAATAAATCATATATTCCAACACTCAAGCCACTTCTAAGCATACTATAACCATCATTAGGTGTAGTAGAGGTTCAAGCATCACTTACCAAGTATCAAGAGATGTAGAGAGGTGTTGGCCACCTTAGAGCTTCAAACAAACTTCACTAATACCCTTACTATCACTAGAAGGAAAGATTGTATGGAGTAAAAACTAAGTTAAACACTTGATTTGGTGGATTTGGACAAGTTGGAAGCTTGAAATGTTGAAGAATTTTCTTCCTTCTTGCAAGTGAGAGGTTCGGCCACAATGAGAAGAAAAATGGTGAATTTTGTGATTTTTTTGAGATATATAATCCTTTGGTCAAAAAAGTCAAAAATGTGAATAGTATTTCTTAAGTCAACTCCAATGATCTTGTGACACTTGTCACTATCATAAATGCATTCCTATCCTTTCTTTTCTCTCTCTCATCAATCAAATCTCACTCTCTACTTATCTCTTAACACCCGATAAATTTTTCACAGTATCCGAAACTTAACCTTATTGGCCGAATTTTTCCGAACTTTTCGCACTAGTGGGTCCCACATCCAATATATATTCTTAATTTCTCAAAATCTATTCGATACTAGAAAAGTCATCTAAAAACTATATTTACTCGTAAAAATAATCTAGAAAATTTTCCGGATACAGAAAGTGTAGAAAACAAGCCATTGAAAACAAGAAAGCCTAGAAAGATTATAAAACCTAACAAATGAAAAAAATTACGGGTTCTCACACTCTCTCCCACTTAAAAGAATTTCGTCCTCGAAATTCCTTATCATATATACAGCCAGTTAAGTCAAGTACAAACATAAACGATCCACCGAGAAATGGCCTTTCTAGTTCACCAAATCCTTTCTAACCTAGGCCCTCATATCTTTCGTATCCGGGCGCAAGAATCCCATCTAAAATAATTCACAACTCGAGCCGGCCGGTCCCAAGAGTAAACCATCTTTATTAAGGATTCCTACCCGACATACATACCTAGCTTCCTCAAGTCCCATGATAATGATTCGTACACTTATCACATGCCCGGTTCATAACTTACGCACAAACGAGCACTTAGACATATTCATGAAATTAGGACCACAACACCACTTGGCCCAGTCTCACTCCGCGCAGAGACCACGCGAAGTGGCTCTGATACCACTTGTAACAGCCCCACTTTCCCCTAAGGCGAACCAAAGGGGTTAGCGGACTGCCTGCCCAGCTCTCGCCAGGACTACGGATCAGATTAGAGCTATCCGCTTCAATCCGGAACTTACAAACTCGCGTAAACAAATCAAAATAGTAAAACAACCCAAGATAAAATGAGATGACATCCGGAGCCGGCCATGAATAGTAACCGACCCGTCAGAACCCAACCGAAATAGCTAACAAACATTTACATCTGATCTTTAGCGTTTACAAATCAAAATAACATACAAAAGCTTTCAAAAGATATTACATATACACGGTTTGCCAAATCAAAAGAGAAACGCCCCAAAAGTACACTTAGGGTTTTAATACATGAGCTATACAAAAGATATGTTCAACTAGCTCAATTTGGCAGCCATTTGTCAAATCCAGACCAAAAGGGTTTATTTTCCTGTAAGGAAAACAAAAGGAACGGAAAGGGGTGAGCTTGCGCTCAATGAGGTACCAAACAGATAGCATTAAAATCATGGCATTTCACATTTAACAAATCAGATACACATGTCAGATGTAAAGCAAAGGAACCAATGATTCAAATCAGAAGGATACGGGTGGCTCTCAGGAGCCAAATTTCCAGCGCAATACTTGATCCAAACCGGTTGACTCTCCGTCAACGTATATAGAACCAATGCGTCCGTAGACCCCTCTTATCACCGAATTCCGTCCACCAAACACCCCTTTACCGGGCCCGCTCACCTCAAACGAACAAAATGGTAATACTCGAGTATACCGGAATCAAGGGTCTCAATACCCAAAATCCCCGAACAGACTACCGTGGTTCGTTATCTAATCGTCCAAGCCCTTGCCGGCCCGACTCGAATAACTTAGCCACAGGATTGAGCTCATAGGTCATAGAAATCCGAACAGATGCAGACACAGATAACAGATTCAGATACAGATACAGAATAGCAGATTCAGATAGCAGATTCAGACGGCAGATTCAGATAGGCACTCAAAATTGGCATATGGACAGACAAGAGAACGAGTGTGATAAAGTACACCCTCGTCTCAAACAAATTAAACAAATTGCAGAGCAGAAATCAAGTTAAACAGCAATGGAGGGGAGTGGTACACTCACCGGCTCAACTTCAAAAGTTTTCACTTCAGATTGGCCTTAATCGCCAAGAAACCCTAAAATAACCAAAATAAACCAATTGAAGGTTTTACTTCCAGAATCGAGTAAACAGAATGCACATGTGAGGCTCGACTACACGTCGTACGCCTTGCCAAATAAATACTAGTGCAAGAATGCAAAAACACGATTCCCTTGGAAACGAAAAGGTAGCATGAAGACTTAGGCGCAAACAACCCAAAAGCCTTTCATTTCCATCAAAAGGCTAATCTACTTAAAGGAACCAAACGGCCTAGAAAATCGGGCAGCACCGTCCCTAAAATTCTTACTTTTCCAGCCATTAAGGCTTCATTATTTCCTCAAATCAGTCCCAACATTTCACACCAAAGGTCATCTCATTTCCCAAAAGCCGTACAGGGCTCAAAGTGGTACAAGTACAAAAGTTAGCTAGGAAACAACCAAAATGAAAGCAAGCCCTAAGAGAGACTCGACGACGAGTCATAAAACAATGCTGAACACAACCCCAATAGGGTCTCATATGCATAAATAAGCATGATAGCAAACCAGAAATTAGAAATAGCATTAGTCTTGGCCCCAAATAGAAAAACTGTTTTGCCCTTATTTTGCGGTAATGGCGTCAAATTCACTACGATTATCGGATGGGGGTGTAAGACCCACCGTTTCGAATCCAAGAAACAGAGGTACAACAATGTAGAAGGTCACTCAATCCAGTTCCTAACACAACTAGGTCAAATATGCAAAATACTATACCAGAATTCCCAAAACAGGTTTGCAAATCACACAAAACTGTAATTACTATAACTCAGTCTATACAAGTCCAAATGCCGAAATTCCAAAGGCATATGATAGCTAAGACATCCAGTAACATTTCATCAGAAGACACCAACTTCAAAATCCAAACCAAATCCAGTCAAAACAGACAATTCCTATCGCAGTTCGGACATTCTGTTCACCAAAAACAGCAACAGTAAAAACGGCATAACTCTCTCTATACTACTCCAAATGCCCTGAAATTTTGTAGGCACTTCATACTCACCAATACCTACAACTTTCATGTTTTGAGCAAAGTCCAATTCGGCCGCTAGCTATGACCTAAAATTTCGGACAGAATAGGGGTTCATGAACCCTAACTTTTCACAATTCACTTCAAATCCAAAATTGGTTGCATTTAACCACAATTCACACCTACTAGAGCCAAAGCCCCTTATTACCAACCATCATACTAGTCCACAACATCAAAATCATATGAAACCAGAAAATTCATCATAAAATGGAAAACTTCACTAAATCAAGCCAAACCAAGAAATAAATCATATATTCCAACACTCAAGCCACTTCTAAGCATACTATAACCATCATTAGGTGTAGTAGAGGTTCAAGCATCACTTACCAAGTATCAAGAGATGTAGAGAGGTGTTGGCCACCTTAGAGCTTCAAACAAACTTCACTAATACCCTTACTATCACTAGAAGGAAAGATTGTATGGAGTAAAAACTAAGTTAAACACTTGATTTGGTGGATTTGGACAAGTTGGAAGCTTGAAATGTTGAAGAATTTTCTTCCTTCTTGCAAGTGAGAGGTTCGGCCACAATGAGAAGAAAAATGGTGAATTTTGTGATTTTTTTGAGATATATAATCCTTTGGTCAAAAAAGTCAAAAATGTGAATAGTATTTCTTAAGTCAACTCCAATGATCTTGTGACACTTGTCACTATCATAAATGCATTCCTATCCTTTCTTTTCTCTCTCTCATCAATCAAATCTCACTCTCTACTTATCTCTTAACACCCGATAAATTTTTCACAGTATCCGAAACTTAACCTTATTGGCCGAATTTTTCCGAACTTTTCGCACTAGTGGGTCCCACATCCAATATATATTCTTAATTTCTCAAAATCTATTCGATACTAGAAAAGTCATCTAAAAACTATATTTACTCGTAAAAATAATCTAGAAAATTTTCCGGATACAGAAAGTGTAGAAAACAAGCCATTGAAAACAAGAAAGCCTAGAAAGATTATAAAACCTAACAAATGAAAAAAATTACGGGTTCTCACACTCTCTCCCCCTTAAAAGAATTTCGTCCTCGAAATTCCTTATCATATATACAGCCAGTTAAGTCAAGTACAAACATAAACGATCCACCGAGAAATGGCCTTTCTAGTTCACCAAATCCTTTCTAACCTAGGCCCTCATATCTTTCGTATCCGGGCGCAAGAATCCCATCTAAAATAATTCACAACTCGAGCCGGCCGGTCCCAAGAGTAAACCATCTTTATTAAGGATTCCTACCCGACATACATACCTAGCTTCCTCAAGTCCCATGATAATGATTCGTACACTTATCACATGCCCGGTTCATAACTTACGCACAAACGAGCACTTAGACATATTCATGAAATTAGGACCACAACACCACTTGGCCCAGTCTCACTCCGCGCAGAGACCACGCGAAGTGGCTCTGATACCACTTGTAACAGCCCCACTTTCCCCTAAGGCGAACCAAAGGGGTTAGCGGACTGCCTGCCCAGCTCTCGCCAGGACTACGGATCAGATTAGAGCTATCCGCTTCAATCCGGAACTTACAAACTCGCGTAAACAAATCAAAATAGTAAAACAACCCAAGATAAAATGAGATGACATCCGGAGCCGGCCATGAATAGTAACCGACCCGTCAGAACCCAACCGAAATAGCTAACAAACATTTACATCTGATCTTTAGCGTTTACAAATCAAAATAACATACAAAAGCTTTCAAAAGATATTACATATACACGGTTTGCCAAATCAAAAGAGAAACGCCCCAAAAGTACACTTAGGGTTTTAATACATGAGCTATACAAAAGATATGTTCAACTAGCTCAATTTGGCAGCCATTTGTCAAATCCAGACCAAAAGGGTTTATTTTCCTGTAAGGAAAACAAAAGGAACGGAAAGGGGTGAGCTTGCGCTCAATGAGGTACCAAACAGATAGCATTAAAATCATGGCATTTCACATTTAACAAATCAGATACACATGTCAGATGTAAAGCAAAGGAACCAATGATTCAAATCAGAAGGATACGGGTGGCTCTCAGGAGCCAAATTTCCAGCGCAATACTTGATCCAAACCGGTTGACTCTCCGTCAACGTATATAGAACCAATGCGTCCGTAGACCCCTCTTATCACCGAATTCCGTCCACCAAACACCCCTTTACCGGGCCCGCTCACCTCAAACGAACAAAATGGTAATACTCGAGTATACCGGAATCAAGGGTCTCAATACCCAAAATCCCCGAACAGACTACCGTGGTTCGTTATCTAATCGTCCAAGCCCTTGCCGGCCCGACTCGAATAACTTAGCCACAGGATTGAGCTCATAGGTCATAGAAATCCGAACAGATGCAGACACAGATAACAGATTCAGATACAGATACAGAATAGCAGATTCAGATAGCAGATTCAGACGGCAGATTCAGATAGGCACTCAAAATTGGCATATGGACAGACAAGAGAACGAGTGTGATAAAGTACACCCTCGTCTCAAACAAATTAAACAAATTGCAGAGCAGAAATCAAGTTAAACAGCAATGGAGGGGAGTGGTACACTCACCGGCTCAACTTCAAAAGTTTTCACTTCAGATTGGCCTTAATCGCCAAGAAACCCTAAAATAACCAAAATAAACCAATTGAAGGTTTTACTTCCAGAATCGAGTAAACAGAATGCACATGTGAGGCTCGACTACACGTCGTACGCCTTGCCAAATAAATACTAGTGCAAGAATGCAAAAACACGATTCCCTTGGAAACGAAAAGGTAGCATGAAGACTTAGGCGCAAACAACCCAAAAGCCTTTCATTTCCATCAAAAGGCTAATCTACTTAAAGGAACCAAACGGCCTAGAAAATCGGGCAGCACCGTCCCTAAAATTCTTACTTTTCCAGCCATTAAGGCTTCATTATTTCCTCAAATCAGTCCCAACATTTCACACCAAAGGTCATCTCATTTCCCAAAAGCCGTACAGGGCTCAAAGTGGTACAAGTACAAAAGTTAGCTAGGAAACAACCAAAATGAAAGCAAGCCCTAAGAGAGACTCGACGACGAGTCATAAAACAATGCTGAACACAACCCCAATAGGGTCTCATATGCATAAATAAGCATGATAGCAAACCAGAAATTAGAAATAGCATTAGTCTTGGCCCCAAATAGAAAAACTGTTTTGCCCTTATTTTGCGGTAATGGCGTCAAATTCACTACGATTATCGGATGGGGGTGTAAGACCCACCGTTTCGAATCCAAGAAACAGAGCTACAACAATGTAGAAGGTCACTCAATCCAGTTCCTAACACAACTAGGTCAAATATGCAAAATACTATACCAGAATTCCCAAAACAGGTTTGCAAATCACACAAAACTGTAATTACTATAACTCAGTCTATACAAGTCCAAATGCCGAAATTCCAAAGGCATATGATAGCTAAGACATCCAGTAACATTTCATCAGAAGACACCAACTTCAAAATCCAAACCAAATCCAGTCAAAACAGACAATTCCTATCGCAGTTCGGACATTCTGTTCACCAAAAACAGCAACAGTAAAAACGGCATAACTCTCTCTATACTACTCCAAATGCCCTGAAATTTTGTAGGCACTTCATACTCACCAATACCTACAACTTTCATGTTTTGAGCAAAGTCCAATTCGGCCGCTAGCTATGACCTAAAATTTCGGACAGAATAGGGGTTCATGAACCCTAACTTTTCACAATTCACTTCAAATCCAAAATTGGTTGCATTTAACCACAATTCACACCTACTAGAGCCAAAGCCCCTTATTACCAACCATCATACTAGTCCACAACATCAAAATCATATGAAACCAGAAAATTCATCATAAAATGGAAAACTTCACTAAATCAAGCCAAACCAAGAAATAAATCATATATTCCAACACTCAAGCCACTTCTAAGCATACTATAACCATCATTAGGTGTAGTAGAGGTTCAAGCATCACTTACCAAGTATCAAGAGATGTAGAGAGGTGTTGGCCACCTTAGAGCTTCAAACAAACTTCACTAATACCCTTACTATCACTAGAAGGAAAGATTGTATGGAGTAAAAACTAAGTTAAACACTTGATTTGGTGGATTTGGACAAGTTGGAAGCTTGAAATGTTGAAGAATTTTCTTCCTTCTTGCAAGTGAGAGGTTCGGCCACAATGAGAAGAAAAATGGTGAATTTTGTGATTTTTTTGAGATATATAATCCTTTGGTCAAAAAAGTCAAAAATGTGAATAGTATTTCTTAAGTCAACTCCAATGATCTTGTGACACTTGTCACTATCATAAATGCATTCCTATCCTTTCTTTTCTCTCTCTCATCAATCAAATCTCACTCTCTACTTATCTCTTAACACCCGATAAATTTTTCACAGTATCCGAAACTTAACCTTATTGGCCGAATTTTTCCGAACTTTTCGCACTAGTGGGTCCCACATCCAATATATATTCTTAATTTCTCAAAATCTATTCGATACTAGAAAAGTCATCTAAAAACTATATTTACTCGTAAAAATAATCTAGAAAATTTTCCGGATACAGAAAGTGTAGAAAACAAGCCATTGAAAACAAGAAAGCCTAGAAAGATTATAAAACCTAACAAATGAAAAAAATTACGGGTTCTCACACTCTCTCCCCCTTAAAAGAATTTCGTCCTCGAAATTCCTTATCATATATACAGCCAGTTAAGTCAAGTACAAACATAAACGATCCACCGAGAAATGGCCTTTCTAGTTCACCAAATCCTTTCTAACCTAGGCCCTCATATCTTTCGTATTCGGGCGCAAGAATCCCATCTAAAATAATTCACAACTCGAGCCGGCCGGTCCCAAGAGTAAACCATCTTTATTAAGGATTCCTACCCGACATACATACCTAGCTTCCTCAAGTCCCATGATAATGATTCGTACACTTATCACATGCCCGGTTCATAACTTACGCACAAACGAGCACTTAGACATATTCATGAAATTAGGACCACAACACCACTTGGCCCAGTCTCACTCCGCGCAGAGACCACGCGAAGTGGCTCTGATACCACTTGTAACAGCCCCACTTTCCCCTAAGGCGAACCAAAGGGGTTAGCGGACTGCCTGCCCAGCTCTCGCCAGGACTACGGATCAGATTAGAGCTATCCGCTTCAATCCGGAACTTACAAACTCGCGTAAACAAATCAAAATAGTAAAACAACCCAAGATAAAATGAGATGACATCCGGAGCCGGCCATGAATAGTAACCGACCCGTCAGAACCCAACCGAAATAGCTAACAAACATTTACATCTGATCTTTAGCGTTTACAAATCAAAATAACATACAAAAGCTTTCAAAAGATATTACATATACACGGTTTGCCAAATCAAAAGAGAAACGCCCCAAAAGTACACTTAGGGTTTTAATACATGAGCTATACAAAAGATATGTTCAACTAGCTCAATTTGGCAGCCATTTGTCAAATCCAGACCAAAAGGGTTTATTTTCCTGTAAGGAAAACAAAAGGAACGGAAAGGGGTGAGCTTGCGCTCAATGAGGTACCAAACAGATAGCATTAAAATCATGGCATTTCACATTTAACAAATCAGATACACATGTCAGATGTAAAGCAAAGGAACCAATGATTCAAATCAGAAGGATACGGGTGGCTCTCAGGAGCCAAATTTCCAGCGCAATACTTGATCCAAACCGGTTGACTCTCCGTCAACGTATATAGAACCAATGCGTCCGTAGACCCCTCTTATCACCGAATTCCGTCCACCAAACACCCCTTTACCGGGCCCGCTCACCTCAAACGAACAAAATGGTAATACTCGAGTATACCGGAATCAAGGGTCTCAATACCCAAAATCCCCGAACAGACTACCGTGGTTCGTTATCTAATCGTCCAAGCCCTTGCCGGCCCGACTCGAATAACTTAGCCACAGGATTGAGCTCATAGGTCATAGAAATCCGAACAGATGCAGACACAGATAACAGATTCAGATACAGATACAGAATAGCAGATTCAGATAGCAGATTCAGACGGCAGATTCAGATAGGCACTCAAAATTGGCATATGGACAGACAAGAGAACGAGTGTGATAAAGTACACCCTCGTCTCAAACAAATTAAACAAATTGCAGAGCAGAAATCAAGTTAAACAGCAATGGAGGGGAGTGGTACACTCACCGGCTCAACTTCAAAAGTTTTCACTTCAGATTGGCCTTAATCGCCAAGAAACCCTAAAATAACCAAAATAAACCAATTGAAGGTTTTACTTCCAGAATCGAGTAAACAGAATGCACATGTGAGGCTCGACTACACGTCGTACGCCTTGCCAAATAAATACTAGTGCAAGAATGCAAAAACACGATTCCCTTGGAAACGAAAAGGTAGCATGAAGACTTAGGCGCAAACAACCCAAAAGCCTTTCATTTCCATCAAAAGGCTAATCTACTTAAAGGAACCAAACGGCCTAGAAAATCGGGCAGCACCGTCCCTAAAATTCTTACTTTTCCAGCCATTAAGGCTTCATTATTTCCTCAAATCAGTCCCAACATTTCACACCAAAGGTCATCTCATTTCCCAAAAGCCGTACAGGGCTCAAAGTGGTACAAGTACAAAAGTTAGCTAGGAAACAACCAAAATGAAAGCAAGCCCTAAGAGAGACTCGACGACGAGTCATAAAACAATGCTGAACACAACCCCAATAGGGTCTCATATGCATAAATAAGCATGATAGCAAACCAGAAATTAGAAATAGCATTAGTCTTGGCCCCAAATAGAAAAACTGTTTTGCCCTTATTTTGCGGTAATGGCGTCAAATTCACTACGATTATCGGATGGGGGTGTAAGACCCACCGTTTCGAATCCAAGAAACAGAGGTACAACAATGTAGAAGGTCACTCAATCCAGTTCCTAACACAACTAGGTCAAATATGCAAAATACTATACCAGAATTCCCAAAACAGGTTTGCAAATCACACAAAACTGTAATTACTATAACTCAGTCTATACAAGTCCAAATGCCGAAATTCCAAAGGCATATGATAGCTAAGACATCCAGTAACATTTCATCAGAAGACACCAACTTCAAAATCCAAACCAAATCCAGTCAAAACAGACAATTCCTATCGCAGTTCGGACATTCTGTTCACCAAAAACAGCAACAGTAAAAACGGCATAACTCTCTCTATACTACTCCAAATGCCCTGAAATTTTGTAGGCACTTCATACTCACCAATACCTACAACTTTCATGTTTTGAGCAAAGTCCAATTCGGCCGCTAGCTATGACCTAAAATTTCGGACAGAATAGGGGTTCATGAACCCTAACTTTTCACAATTCACTTCAAATCCAAAATTGGTTGCATTTAACCACAATTCACACCTACTAGAGCCAAAGCCCCTTATTACCAACCATCATACTAGTCCACAACATCAAAATCATATGAAACCAGAAAATTCATCATAAAATGGAAAACTTCACTAAATCAAGCCAAACCAAGAAATAAATCATATATTCCAACACTCAAGCCACTTCTAAGCATACTATAACCATCATTAGGTGTAGTAGAGGTTCAAGCATCACTTACCAAGTATCAAGAGATGTAGAGAGGTGTTGGCCACCTTAGAGCTTCAAACAAACTTCACTAATACCCTTACTATCACTAGAAGGAAAGATTGTATGGAGTAAAAACTAAGTTAAACACTTGATTTGGTGGATTTGGACAAGTTGGAAGCTTGAAATGTTGAAGAATTTTCTTCCTTCTTGCAAGTGAGAGGTTCGGCCACAATGAGAAGAAAAATGGTGAATTTTGTGATTTTTTTGAGATATATAATCCTTTGGTCAAAAAAGTCAAAAATGTGAATAGTATTTCTTAAGTCAACTCCAATCATCTTGTGACACTTGTCACTATCATAAATGCATTCCTATCCTTTCTTTTCTCTCTCTCATCAATCAAATCTCACTCTCTACTTATCTCTTAACACCCGATAAATTTTTCACAGTATCCGAAACTTAACCTTATTGGCCGAATTTTTCCGAACTTTTCGCACTAGTGGGTCCTACATCCAATATATATTCTTAATTTCTCAAAATCTATTCGATACTAGAAAAGTCATCTAAAAACTATATTTACTCGTAAAAATAATCTAGAAAATTTTCCGGATACAGAAAGTGTAGAAAACAAGCCATTGAAAACAAGAAAGCCTAGAAAGATTATAAAACCTAACAAATGAAAAAAATTACGGGTTCTCACATAATGCATTTACCGCACTTGCGGGTCCCACGTCCAAAATACGCTTTTAATTTCTCAAAAACTAACCGATACTAGAAAAATCATTTGACAACTATATTTGCTCATAAACTTGATCTGGGGAATTTTTCTAATCAAGAAAATGTAGAAAATGCGGGTTTTGTTTTTAAACAAAATAAACCCTAGAAAATTAGAAAATTTCCGGGTTCTCACACTTATACTTTTCGGGGCGTCACAATCTCCCCTCCTTAAAAGAATGTCGTCCTCGATATTCCCTCTTGTACTAATCAAGTCAAGACATCCCGCAAGAATCACTAATACTTCAAACCAAACCACAGTCCGGCATCCTAAACTTCCAGCCTAGGATACACTACAGAGATCTGAAGCCTAAGCTCTGATACCAACTGTGACGGCCCCACCTCCCCCTGAGGCGAACCAGAGGGTTCGGCGGGCCGCCTGCCCAGCTCTCGCCGGGACTCAGTCGATCACTGCAGTCCTCAAACAAATACAAGATAAAGTCTCAAAGATAAATCAAATATTCCAACATTTACATATCAAAAGCGAAGCGTCCACGCTTCCACTGCGCCACTCTGATCCTTGATACCAACTATTATACAGGAGGAAGTCCAAAGCTAGACTATTACACATCCAATCAATTCTAAACGTTCAATACAATCCCAATATGAACGATTACACAAAAGTAAATCCAAGTTCAATCCATCAATCCATACATGAGATAATCCATGATAAACACTACAAGCCCTTCCTTCGCCTTGAGCCCTGTGGAGGGGAATAAAACATTTTGGGGTAAGCTAGAAGCTCAGCGAGTAACCAAGAAATTCAGTTATCAAATCAGTTTCACAATCGTTCATTTCAATAATGTCATGCTTCAACAATCAATGCACTTTCACTTCTCTCATGAGCCAGTGAAATCATGGTACTTAGACGTCCAACGCTCCAAACAATCATTTAACATTGAACATTAACATTGAACATTGAACATTGAGCCCATTGGTGCTCTACAGGAACATTAAACGGTGGAGGAGACGTCGGAGTCTAGCACATGAATTCCAAGTACTCATTTGAGCCAAAACATGTCAAGAACTTATATGCCGGCACACAGGATATGCAATCAAAGAAACGATGCAAGAAACATTTTAAAGTAACGTTGCAAGTAGTTTAAGGTCACTCACCTCCACGGCTCACAATCCTCGTCCAATATAGCCAATTCCATCATTCAAGTCCAAGCCTTTCACATGAAACTTAAGGTAACCAACGCTATTAAAAATCGGACAGCATTTCCCCATTAATTGATCCTTTCCATCCTACAATCAAACCCAATCACATAGCAATTAACCACAATTGCTCAAAACCAGAAAACAGTTTTGACGTCCTTTTGCGGTAATGGCACCAAAGGCGCTACGATTGTCGGATGAAGGTGAAAAACCCACCGTTTCGAAGCTAAGAGATAGGGCTACAACAATGTAGAAGGCCACTCAGTCCAAATCCCAGCACAACTAAGTCAAAAATGCAGAAAACCAAGCCAGAACCGTAATTGCAGGTTCCCAAATCACATAATGCTGTAATCAGTACAACTCAGTCTATACAGGTCCGAATGTAGTGATTCCAAAGGCATGCGGTAGCTAAGACATCAAGCTACATTTCATCAGAAGACACCAACATCCAAATCCAAAGCAATTCCAGTCAAAACAGACGATTACAATCGCAGTTCGCACATTCTGATCACCCAGAACAGCAACAGTAAAAACGACATAACTCACTCTACACTACTCTAAATGCCCTGAAATTTTGTAGGCACTTCAAACTAATCAATACCTACAACTTTCATGTTTTAAGGAAAGGCCAATTAGGCCTCTAACCATATGATCCAAAACCGGACAGAAAAGGGGTTGAAGAACCCTAACTTTTCACAATTCAATCCAAACCCAAAATTGGTTGCAATTTCCTACCATTTACATTCACTAGAGTCATAGCCCCTTATTACCAACCATCATAAACATCCACAAGACCATGATCACATTAAATCAGAAAATTCCTCAAAAAAAATAAAAACTTCACCAATTCATTCCAAACCAAGAAATAAACCACAATTTCCAACACTATAGCCACCATTAGGCATAAATTCAACATCACTAGGTGTAAGAGGAAGTGTAAACATCACTTACCTAGTAAACAAGAGAGAGGAAGTGGTAGACCACCTTAGCTTCTCAAAAAAAACTTCACTAAGCAACTCACTAGCACCTAATGAAAGGCCTTTATGGAATATAAACTAGTTTAGGCAAGTGGTTTGATGGATTTGAGCTAGTTGGGAGCTTGAAAACTTGATGAAGTTTCTTCCTTCTTGAGCTCAAGAAAGTCGGCCACCAAGGAGTGAAAAAGAATGAATTTTGAGGTAATTTTCAAGATATTTAGCTAATGGGTCAAAAGTCAAAAACATGAATAGTAAGTCATAAGCTATTTCCAATACAATGGTGACACTTGTCACCTTTAGGTTTAAAACTTATCTTTTTGGCTCTCCAATACAAATATCTTAACACATTGTAAACTAATATCACTTAATACAAAATTCCAACAAGTTGTCAAAAATATAATGCATTTACCGCACTTGCGGGTCCCACGTCCAAAATACGCTTTTAATTTCTCAAAAACTAACCGATACTAGAAAAATCATTTGACAACTATATTTGCTCATAAACTTGATCTGGGGAATTTTTCTAATCAAGAAAATGTAGAAAATGCGGGTTTTGTTTTTAAACAAAATAAACCCTAGAAAATTAGAAAATTTCCGGGTTCTCACACTTATACTTTTCGGGGCGTCACAATCTCCCCTCCTTAAAAGAATGTCGTCCTCGACATTCCCTCTTGTACTAATCAAGTCAAGACATCCCGCAAGAATCACTAATACTTCAAACCAAACCCACAGTCCGGCATCCTAAACTTCCAGCCTAGGATACACTACAGAGATCTGAAGCCTAAGCTCTGATACCAACTGTGACGGCCCCACCTCCCCCTGAGGCGAACCAGAGGGTTCGGCGGGCCGCCTGCCCAGCTCTCGCCGGGACTCAGTCGATCACTGCAGTCCTCAAACAAATACAAGATAAAGTCTCAAAGATAAATCAAATATTCCAACATTTACATATCAAAAGCGAAGCGTCCACGCTTCCACTGCGCCACTCTGATCCTTGATACCAACTATTATACAGGAGGAAGTCCAAAGCTAGACTATTACACATCCAATCAATTCTAAACGTTCAATACAATCCCAATATGAACGATTACACAAAAGTAAATCCAAGTTCAATCCATCAATCCATACATGAGATAATCCATGATAAACACTACAAGCCCTTCCTTCGCCTTGAGCCCTGTGGAGGGGAATAAAACATTTTGGGGTGAGCTAGAAGCTCAGCGAGTAACCAAGAAATTCAGTTATCAAATCAGTTTCACAATCGTTCATTTCAATAATGTCATGCTTCAACAATCAATGCACTTTCACTTCTCTCATGAGCCAGTGAAATCATGGTACTTAGACGTCCAACGCTCCAAACAATCATTTAACATTGAACATTAACATTGAACATTGAACATTGAGCCCATTGGTGCTCTACAGGAACATTAAACGGTGGAGGAGACGTCGGAGTCTAGCACACGAATTCCAAGTACTCATTTGCGCCAAAACATTTCAAGAACTTATATGCCGGCACACAGGATATGCAATCAAAGAAACGATGCAAGAAACATTTTAAAGTAACGTTGCAAGTAGTTTAAGGTCACTCACCTCCACGGCTCACAATCCTCGTCCAATATAGCCAATTCCATCATTCAAGTCCAAGCCTTTCACATGAAACTTAAGGTAACCAACGCTATTAAAAATCGGACAGCATTTCCCCATAAATTCATCCTTTCCATCCTACAATCAAACCCAATCACATAGCAATTAACCACAATTGCTCAAAACCAGAAAACAGTTTTGACGTCCTTTTGCGGTAATGGCACCAAAGGCGCTACGATTGTCGGATGAAGGTGCAAAACCCACCGTTTCGAAGCTAAGAGATAGGGCTACAACAATGTAGAAGGCCACTCAGTCCAAATCCCAGCACAACTAAGTCAAAAATGCAGAAAACCAACCCAGAACCGTAATTGCAGGTTCCCAAATCACATAATGCTGTAATCAGTACAACTCAGTCTATACAGGTCCGAATGCAGTGATTCCAAAGGCATGCTGTAGCTAAGACATCAAGCTACATTTCATCAGAAGACACCAACATCCAAATCCAAAGCAATTCCAGTCAAAACAGACGATTACAATCGCAGTTCGCACATTCTGATCACCCAGAACAGCAACAGTAAAAACGACATAACTCACTCTACACTACTCTAAATGCCCTGAAATTTTGTAGGCACTTCAAACTAATCAATACCTACAACTTTCATGTTTTAAGGAAAGGCCAATTAGGCCTCTAACCATATGATCCAAAACCGGACAGAAAAGGGGTTGAAGAACCCTAACTTTTCACAATTCAATCCAAACCCAAAATTGGTTGCAATTTCCTACCATTTACATTCACTAGAGTCATAGCCCCTTATTACCAACCATCATAAACATCCACAAGACCATGATCACATTAAATCAGAAAATTCCTCAAAAAAAATAAAAACTTCACCAATTCATTCCAAACCAAGAAATAAACCACAATTTCCAACACTATAGCCACCATTAGGCATAAATTCAACATCATTAGGTGTAAGAGGAAGTGTAAACATCACTTACCTAGTAAACAAGAGAGAGGAAGTGGTAGACCACCTTAGCTTCTCAAAAAAAACTTCACTAAGCAACTCACTAGCACCTAATGAAAGGCCTTTATGGAATATAAACTAGTTTAGGCAAGTGGTTTGATGGATTTGAGCTAGTTGGGAGCTTGAAAACTTGATGAAGTTTCTTCCTTCTTGAGCTCAAGAAAGTCGGCCACCAAGGAGTGAAAAAGAATGAATTTTGAGGTAATTTTCAAGATATTTAGCTAATGGGTCAAAAGTCAAAAACATGAATAGTAAGTCATAAGCTATTTCCAATACAATGGTGACACTTGTCACCTTTAGGTTTAAAACTTATCTTTTTGGCTCTCCAATACAAATATCTTAACACATTGTAAACTAATATCACTTAATACAAAATTCCAACAAGTTGTCAAAAATATAATGCATTTACCGCACTTGCGGGTCCCACGTCCAAAATACGCTTTTAATTTCTCAAAAACTAACCGATACTAGAAAAATCATTTGACAACTATATTTGCTCATAAACTTGATCTGGGGAATTTTTCTAATCAAGAAAATGTAGAAAATGCGGGTTTTGTTTTTAAACAAAATAAACCCTAGAAAATTAGAAAATTTCCGGGTTCTCACACTTATACTTTTCGGGGCGTCACAATCTCCCCTCCTTAAAAGAATGTCGTCCTCGACATTCCCTCTTGTACTAATCAAGTCAAGACATCCCGCAAGAATCACTAATACTTCAAACCAAACCCACAGTCCGGCATCCTAAACTTCCAGCCTAGGATACACTACAGAGATCTGAAGCCTAAGCTCTGATACCAACTGTGACGGCCCCACCTCCCCCTGAGGCGAACCAGAGGGTTCGGCGGGCCGCCTGCCCAGCTCTCGCCGGGACTCAGTCGATCACTGCAGTCCTCAAACAAATACAAGATAAAGTCTCAAAGATAAATCAAATATTCCAACATTTACATATCAAAAGCGAAGCGTCCACGCTTCCACTGCGCCACTCTGATCCTTGATACCAACTATTATACAGGAGGAAGTCCAAAGCTAGACTATTACACATCCAATCAATTCTAAACGTTCAATACAATCCCAATATGAACGATTACACAAAAGTAAATCCAAGTTCAATCCATCAATCCATACATGAGATAATCCATGATAAACACTACAAGCCCTTCCTTCGCCTTGAGCCCTGTGGAGGGGAATAAAACATTTTGGGGTGAGCTAGAAGCTCAGCGAGTAACCAAGAAATTCAGTTATCAAATCAGTTTCACAATCGTTCATTTCAATAATGTCATGCTTCAACAATCAATGCACTTTCACTTCTCTCATGAGCCAGTGAAATCATGGTACTTAGACGTCCAACGCTCCAAACAATCATTTAACATTGAACATTAACATTGAACATTGAACATTGAGCCCATTGGTGCTCTACAGGAACATTAAACGGTGGAGGAGACGTCGGAGTCTAGCACACGAATTCCAAGTACTCATTTGAGCCAAAACATGTCAAGAACTTATATGCCGGCACACAGGATATGCAATCAAATAAACGATGCAAGAAACATTTTAAAGTAACGTTGCAAGTAGTTTAAGGTCACTCACCTCCACGGCTCACAATCCTCGTCCAATATAGCCAATTCCATCATTCAAGTCCAAGCCTTTCACATGAAACTTAAGGTAACCAACGCTATTAAAAATCGGACAGCATTTCCCCATAAATTCATCCTTTCCATCCTACAATCAAACCCAATCACATAGCAATTAACCACAATTGCTCAAAACCAGAAAACAGTTTTGACGTCCTTTTGCGGTAATGGCACCAAAGGCGCTACGATTGTCGGATGAAGGTGCAAAACCCACCGTTTCGAAGCTAAGAGATAGGGCTACAACAATGTAGAAGGCCACTCAGTCCAAATCCCAGCACAACTAAGTCAAAAATGCAGAAAACCAACCCAGAACCGTAATTGCAGGTTCCCAAATCACATAATGCTGTAATCAGTACAACTCAGTCTATACAGGTCCGAATGCAGTGATTCCAAAGGCATGCGGTAGCTAAGACATCAAGCTACATTTCATCAGAAGACACCAACATCCAAATCCAAAGCAATTCCAGTCAAAACAGACGATTACAATCGCAGTTCGCACATTCTGATCACCCAGAACAGCAACAGTAAAAACGACATAACTCACTCTACACTACTCTAAATGCCCTGAAATTTTGTAGGCACTTCAAACTAATCAATACCTACAACTTTCATGTTTTAAGGAAAGGCCAATTAGGCCTCTAACCATATGATCCAAAACCGGACAGAAAAGGGGTTGAAGAACCCTAACTTTTCACAATTCAATCCAAACCCAAAATTGGTTGCAATTTCCTACCATTTACATTCACTAGAGTCATAGCCCCTTATTACCAACCATCATAAACATCCACAAGACCATGATCACATTAAATCAGAAAATTCCTCAAAAAAAATAAAAACTTCACCAATTCATTCCAAACCAAGAAATAAACCACAATTTCCAACACTATAGCCACCATTAGGCATAAATTCAACATCATTAGGTGTAAGAGGAAGTGTAAACATCACTTACCTAGTAAACAAGAGAGAGGAAGTGGTAGACCACCTTAGCTTCTCAAAAAAAACTTCACTAAGCAACTCACTTGCACCTAATGAAAGGCCTTTATGGAATATAAACTAGTTTAGGCAAGTGGTTTGATGGATTTGAGCTAGTTGGGAGCTTGAAAACTTGATGAAGTTTCTTCCTTCTTGAGCTCAAGAAAGTCGGCCACCAAGGAGTGAAAAAGAATGAATTTTGAGGTAATTTTCAAGATATTTAGCTAATGGGTCAAAAGTCAAAAACATGAATAGTAAGTCATAAGCTATTTCCAATACAATGGTGACACTTGTCACCTTTAGGTTTAAAACTTATCTTTTTGGCTCTCCAATACAAATATCTTAACACATTGTAAACTAATATCACTTAATACAAAATTCCAACAAGTTGTCAAAAATATAATGCATTTACCGCACTTGCGGGTCCCACGTCCAAAATACGCTTTTAATTTCTCAAAAACTAACCGATACTAGAAAAATCATTTGACAACTATATTTGCTCATAAACTTGATCTGGGGAATTTTTCTAATCAAGAAAATGTAGAAAATGCGGGTTTTGTTTTTAAACAAAATAAACCCTAGAAAATTAGAAAATTTCCGGGTTCTCACACTTATACTTTTCGGGGCGTCACAATCTCCCCTCCTTAAAAGAATGTCGTCCTCGACATTCCCTCTTGTACTAATCAAGTCAAGACATCCCGCAAGAATCACTAATACTTCAAACCAAACCCACAGTCCGGCATCCTAAACTTCCAGCCTAGGATACACTACAGAGATCTGAAGCCTAAGCTCTGATACCAACTGTGACGGCCCCACCTCCCCCTGAGGCGAACCAGAGGGTTCGGCGGGCCGCCTGCCCAGCTCTCGCCGGGACTCAGTCGATCACTGCAGTCCTCAAACAAATACAAGATAAAGTCTCAAAGATAAATCAAATATTCCAACATTTACATATCAAAAGCGAAGCGTCCACGCTTCTACTGCGCCACTCTGATCCTTGATACCAACTATTATACAGGAGGAAGTCCAAAGCTAGACTATTACACATCCAATCAATTCTAAACGTTCAATACAATCCCAATATGAACGATTACACAAAAGTAAATCCAAGTTCAATCCATCAATCCATACATGAGATAATCCATGATAAACACTACAAGCCCTTCCTTCGCCTTGAGCCCTGTGGAGGGGAATAAAACATTTTGGGGTGAGCTAGAAGCTCAGCGAGTAACCAAGAAATTCAGTTATCAAATCAGTTTCACAATCGTTCATTTCAATAATGTCATGCTTCAACAATCAATGCACTTTCACTTCTCTCATGAGCCAGTGAAATCATGGTACTTAGACGTCCAACGCTCCAAACAATCATTTAACATTGAACATTAACATTGAACATTGAACATTGAGCCCATTGGTGCTCTACAGGAACATTAAACGGTGGAGGAGACGTCGGAGTCTAGCACACGAATTCCAAGTACTCATTTGAGCCAAAACATGTCAAGAACTTATATGCCGGCACACAGGATATGCAATCAAATAAACGATGCAAGAAACATTTTAAAGTAACGTTGCAAGTAGTTTAAGGTCACTCACCTCCACGGCTCACAATCCTCGTCCAATATAGCCAATTCCATCATTCAAGTCCAAGCCTTTCACATGAAACTTAAGGTAACCAACGCTATTAAAAATCGGACAGCATTTCCCCATAAATTCATCCTTTCCATCCTACAATCAAACCCAATCACATAGCAATTAACCACAATTGCTCAAAACCAGAAAACAGTTTTGACGTCCTTTTGCGGTAATGGCACCAAAGGCGCTACGATTGTCGGATGAAGGTGCAAAACCCACCGTTTCGAAGCTAAGAGATAGGGCTACAACAATGTAGAAGGCCACTCAGTCCAAATCCCAGCACAACTAAGTCAAAAATGCAGAAAACCAACCCAGAACCGTAATTGCAGGTTCCCAAATCACATAATGCTGTAATCAGTACAACTCAGTCTATACAGGTCCGAATGCAGTGATTCCAAAGGCATGCGGTAGCTAAGACATCAAGCTACATTTCATCAGAAGACACCAACATCCAAATCCAAAGCAATTCCAGTCAAAACAGACGATTACAATCGCAGTTCGCACATTCTGATCACCCAGAACAGCAACAGTAAAAACGACATAACTCACTCTACACTACTCTAAATGCCCTGAAATTTTGTAGGCACTTCAAACTAATCAATACCTACAACTTTCATGTTTTAAGGAAAGGCCAATTAGGCCTCTAACCATATGATCCAAAACCGGACAGAAAAGGGGTTGAAGAACCCTAACTTTTCACAATTCAATCCAAACCCAAAATTGGTTGCAATTTCCTACCATTTACATTCACTAGAGTCATAGCCCCTTATTACCAACCATCATAAACATCCACAAGACCATGATCACATTAAATCAGAAAATTCCTCAAAAAAAATAAAAACTTCACCAATTCATTCCAAACCAAGAAATAAACCACAATTTCCAACACTATAGCCACCATTAGGCATAAATTCAACATCATTAGGTGTAAGAGGAAGTGTAAACATCACTTACCTAGTAAACAAGAGAGAGGAAGTGGTAGACCACCTTAGCTTCTCAAAAAAAACTTCACTAAGCAACTCACTAGCACCTAATGAAAGGCCTTTATGGAATATAAACTAGTTTAGGCAAGTGGTTTGATGGATTTGAGCTAGTTGGGAGCTTGAAAACTTGATGAAGTTTCTTCCTTCTTGAGCTCAAGAAAGTCGGCCACCAAGGAGTGAAAAAGAATGAATTTTGAGGTAATTTTCAAGATATTTAGCTAATGGGTCAAAAGTCAAAAACATGAATAGTAAGTCATAAGCTATTTCCAATACAATGGTGACACTTGTCACCTTTAGGTTTAAAACTTATCTTTTTGGCTCTCCAATACAAATATCTTAACACATTGTAAACTAATATCACTTAATACAAAATTCCAACAAGTTGTCAAAAATATAATGCATTTACCGCACTTGCGGGTCCCACGTCCAAAATACGCTTTTAATTTCTCAAAAACTAACCGATACTAGAAAAATCATTTGACAACTATATTTGCTCATAAACTTGATCTGGGGAATTTTTCTAATCAAGAAAATGTAGAAAATGCGGGTTTTGTTTTTAAACAAAATAAACCCTAGAAAATTAGAAAATTTCCGGGTTCTCACACTTATACTTTTCGGGGCGTCACAATCTCCCCTCCTTAAAAGAATGTCGTCCTCGACATTCCCTCTTGTACTAATCAAGTCAAGACATCCCGCAAGAATCACTAATACTTCAAACCAAACCCACAGTCCGGCATCCTAAACTTCCAGCCTAGGATACACTACAGAGATCTGAAGCCTAAGCTCTGATACCAACTGTGACGGCCCCACCTCCCCCTGAGGCGAACCAGAGGGTTCGGCGGGCCGCCTGCCCAGCTCTCGCCGGGACTCAGTCGATCACTGCAGTCCTCAAACAAATACAAGATAAAGTCTCAAAGATAAATCAAATATTCCAACATTTACATATCAAAAGCGAAGCGTCCACGCTTCCACTGCGCCACTCTGATCCTTGATACCAACTATTATACAGGAGGAAGTCCAAAGCTAGACTATTACACATCCAATCAATTCTAAACGTTCAATACAATCCCAATATGAACGATTACACAAAAGTAAATCCAAGTTCAATCCATCAATCCATACATGAGATAATCCATGATAAACACTACAAGCCCTTCCTTCGCCTTGAGCCCTGTGGAGGGGAATAAAACATTTTGGGGTGAGCTAGAAGCTCAGCGAGTAACCAAGAAATTCAGTTATCAAATCAGTTTCACAATCGTTCATTTCAATAATGTCATGCTTCAACAATCAATGCACTTTCACTTCTCTCATGAGCCAGTGAAATCATGGTACTTAGACGTCCAACGCTCCAAACAATCATTTAACATTGAACATTAACATTGAACATTGAACATTGAGCCCATTGGTGCTCTACAGGAACATTAAACGGTGGAGGAGACGTCGGAGTCTAGCACACGAATTCCAAGTACTCATTTGAGCCAAAACATGTCAAGAACTTATATGCCGGCACACAGGATATGCAATCAAATAAACGATGCAAGAAACATTTTAAAGTAACGTTGCAAGTAGTTTAAGGTCACTCACCTCCACGGCTCACAATCCTCGTCCAATATAGCCAATTCCATCATTCAAGTCCAAGCCTTTCACATGAAACTTAAGGTAACCAACGCTATTAAAAATCGGACAGCATTTCCCCATAAATTCATCCTTTCCATCCTACAATCAAACCCAATCACATAGCAATTAACCACAATTGCTCAAAACCAGAAAACAGTTTTGACGTCCTTTTGCGGTAATGGCACCAAAGGCGCTACGATTGTCGGATGAAGGTGCAAAACCCACCGTTTCGAAGCTAAGAGATAGGGCTACAACAATGTAGAAGGCCACTCAGTCCAAATCCCAGCACAACTAAGTCAAAAATGCAGAAAACCAACCCAGAACCGTAATTGCAGGTTCCCAAATCACATAATGCTGTAATCAGTACAACTCAGTCTATACAGGTCCGAATGCAGTGATTCCAAAGGCATGCGGTAGCTAAGACATCAAGCTACATTTCATCAGAAGACACCAACATCCAAATCCAAAGCAATTCCAGTCAAAACAGACGATTACAATCGCAGTTCGCACATTCTGATCACCCAGAACAGCAACAGTAAAAACGACATAACTCACTCTACACTACTCTAAATGCCCTGAAATTTTGTAGGCACTTCAAACTAATCAATACCTACAACTTTCATGTTTTAAGGAAAGGCCAATTAGGCCTCTAACCATATGATCCAAAACCGGACAGAAAAGGGGTTGAAGAACCCTAACTTTTCACAATTCAATCCAAACCCAAAATTGGTTGCAATTTCCTACCATTTACATTCACTAGAGTCATAGCCCCTTATTACCAACCATCATAAACATCCACAAGACCATGATCACATTAAATCAGAAAATTCCTCAAAAAAAATAAAAACTTCACCAATTCATTCCAAACCAAGAAATAAACCACAATTTCCAACACTATAGCCACCATTAGGCATAAATTCAACATCATTAGGTGTAAGAGGAAGTGTAAACATCACTTACCTAGTAAACAAGAGAGAGGAAGTGGTAGACCACCTTAGCTTCTCAAAAAAAACTTCACTAAGCAACTCACTAGCACCTAATGAAAGGCCTTTATGGAATATAAACTAGTTTAGGCAAGTGGTTTGATGGATTTGAGCTAGTTGGGAGCTTGAAAACTTGATGAAGTTTCTTCCTTCTTGAGCTCAAGAAAGTCGGCCACCAAGGAGTGAAAAAGAATGAATTTTGAGGTAATTTTCAAGATATTTAGCTCATGGGTCAAAAGTCAAAAACATGAATAGTAAGTCATAAGCTATTTCCAATACAATGGTGACACTTGTCACCTTTAGGTTTAAAACTTATCTTTTTGGCTCTCCAATACAAATATCTTAACACATTGTAAACTAATATCACTTAATACAAAATTCCAACAAGTTGTCAAAAATATAATGCATTTACCGCACTTGCGGGTCCCACGTCCAAAATACGCTTTTAATTTCTCAAAAACTAACCGATACTAGAAAAATCATTTGACAACTATATTTGCTCATAAACTTGATCTGGGGAATTTTTCTAATCAAGAAAATGTAGAAAATGCGGGTTTTGTTTTTAAACAAAATAAACCCTAGAAAATTAGAAAATTTCCGGGTTCTCACACTTATACTTTTCGGGGCGTCACAATCTCCCCTCCTTAAAAGAATGTCGTCCTCGACATTCCCTCTTGTACTAATCAAGTCAAGACATCCCGCAAGAATCACTAATACTTCAAACCAAACCCACAGTCCGGCATCCTAAACTTCCAGCCTAGGATACACTACAGAGATCTGAAGCCTAAGCTCTGATACCAACTGTGACGGCCCCACCTCCCCCTGAGGCGAACCAGAGGGTTCGGCGGGCCGCCTGCCCAGCTCTCGCCGGGACTCAGTCGATCACTGCAGTCCTCAAACAAATACAAGATAAAGTCTCAAAGATAAATCAAATATTCCAACATTTACATATCAAAAGCGAAGCGTCCACGCTTCCACTGCGCCACTCTGATCCTTGATACCAACTATTATACAGGAGGAAGTCCAAAGCTAGACTATTACACATCCAATCAATTCTAAACGTTCAATACAATCCCAATATGAACGATTACACAAAAGTAAATCCAAGTTCAATCCATCAATCCATACATGAGATAATCCATGATAAACACTACAAGCCCTTCCTTCGCCTTGAGCCCTGTGGAGGGGAATAAAACATTTTGGGGTGAGCTAGAAGCTCAGCGAGTAACCAAGAAATTCAGTTATCAAATCAGTTTCACAATCGTTCATTTCAATAATGTCATGCTTCAACAATCAATGCACTTTCACTTCTCTCATGAGCCAGTGAAATCATGGTACTTAGACGTCCAACGCTCCAAACAATCATTTAACATTGAACATTAACATTGAACATTGAACATTGAACATTGAGCCCATTGGTGCTCTACAGGAACATTAAACGGTGGAGGAGACGTCGGAGTCTAGCACACGAATTCCAAGTACTCATTTGAGCCAAAACATGTCAAGAACTTATATGCCGGCACACAGGATATGCAATCAAATAAACGATGCAAGAAACATTTTAAAGTAACGTTGCAAGTAGTTTAAGGTCACTCACCTCCACGGCTCACAATCCTCGTCCAATATAGCCAATTCCATCATTCAAGTCCAAGCCTTTCACATGAAACTTAAGGTAACCAACGCTATTAAAAATCGGACAGCATTTCCCCATAAATTCATCCTTTCCATCCTACAATCAAACCCAATCACATAGCAATTAACCACAATTGCTCAAAACCAGAAAACAGTTTTGACGTCCTTTTGCGGTAATGGCACCAAAGGCGCTACGATTGTCGGATGAAGGTGCAAAATCCACCGTTTCGAAGCTAAGAGATAGGGCTACAACAATGTAGAAGGCCACTCAGTCCAAATCCCAGCACAACTAAGTCAAAAATGCAGAAAACCAACCCAGAACCGTAATTGCAGGTTCCCAAATCACATAATGCTGTAATCAGTACAACTCAGTCTATACAGGTCCGAATGCAGTGATTCCAAAGGCATGCGGTAGCTAAGACATCAAGCTACATTTCATCAGAAGACACCAACATCCAAATCCAAAGCAATTCCAGTCAAAACAGACGATTACAATCGCAGTTCGCACATTCTGATCACCCAGAACAGCAACAGTAAAAACGACATAACTCACTCTACACTACTCTAAATGCCCTGAAATTTTGTAGGCACTTCAAACTAATCAATACCTACAACTTTCATGTTTTAAGGAAAGGCCAATTAGGCCTCTAACCATATGATCCAAAACCGGACAGAAAAGGGGTTGAAGAACCCTAACTTTTCACAATTCAATCCAAACCCAAAATTGGTTGCAATTTCCTACCATTTACATTCACTAGAGTCATAGCCCCTTATTACCAACCATCATAAACATCCACAAGACCATGATCACATTAAATCAGAAAATTCCTCAAAAAAAATAAAAACTTCACCAATTCATTCCAAACCAAGAAATAAACCACAATTTCCAACACTATAGCCACCATTAGGCATAAATTCAACATCATTAGGTGTAAGAGGAAGTGTAAACATCACTTACCTAGTAAACAAGAGAGAGGAAGTGGTAGACCACCTTAGCTTCTCAAAAAAAACTTCACTAAGCAACTCACTAGCACCTAATGAAAGGCCTTTATGGAATATAAACTAGTTTAGGCAAGTGGTTTGATGGATTTGAGCTAGTTGGGAGCTTGAAAACTTGATGAAGTTTCTTCCTTCTTGAGCTCAAGAAAGTCGGCCACCAAGGAGTGAAAAAGAATGAATTTTGAGGTAATTTTCAAGATATTTAGCTCATGGGTCAAAAGTCAAAAACATGAATAGTAAGTCATAAGCTATTTCCAATACAATGGTGACACTTGTCACCTTTAGGTTTAAAACTTATCTTTTTGGCTCTCCAATACAAATATCTTAACACATTGTAAACTAATATCACTTAATACAAAATTCCAACAAGTTGTCAAAAATATAATGCATTTACCGCACTTGCGGGTCCCACGTCCAAAATACGCTTTTAATTTCTCAAAAACTAACCGATACTAGAAAAATCATTTGACAACTATATTTGCTCATAAACTTGATCTGGGAAATTTTTCTAATCAAGAAAATGTAGAAAAGGCGGGTTTTGTTTTTAAACAAAATAAACCCTAGAAAATTAGAAAATTTCCGGGTTCTCACACTTATACTTTTCGGGGCGTCACAATCTCCCCTCCTTAAAAGAATGTCGTCCTCGACATTCCCTCTTGTACTAATCAAGTCAAGACATCCCGCAAGAATCACTAATACTTCAAACCAAACCCACAGTCCGGCATCCTAAACTTCCAGCCTAGGATACACTACAGAGATCTGAAGCCTAAGCTCTGATACCAACTGTGACGGCCCCACCTCCCCCTGAGGCCAACCAGAGGGTTCGGCGGGCCGCTTCCCAGCTCTCGCCGGGACTCAGTCGATCACTGCAGTCCTCAAACAAATACAAGATAAAGTCTCAAAGATAAATCAAATATTCCAACATTTACATATCAAAAGCGAAGCGTCCACGCTTCCACTGCGCCACTCTGATCCTTGATACCAACTATTATACAGGAGGAAGTCCAAAGCTAGACTATTACACATCCAATCAATTCTAAACGTTCAATACAATGCCAATATGAACGATTACACAAAAGTAAATCCAAGTTCAATCCATCAATCCATACATGAGATAATCCATGATAAACACTACAAGCCCTTCCTTCGCCTTGAGCCCTGTGGAGGGGAATAAAACATTTTGGGGTGAGCTAGAAGCTCAGCGAGTAACCAAGAAATTCAGTTATCAAATCAGTTTCACAATCGTTCATTTCAATAATGTCATGCTTCAACAATCAATGCACTTTCACTTCTCTCATGAGCCAGTGAAATCATGGTACTTAGACGTCCAACGCTCCAAACAATCATTTAACATTGAACATTAACATTGAACATTGAACATTGAACATTGAGCCCATTGGTGCTCTACAGGAACATTAAACGGTGGAGGAGACGTCGGAGTCTAGCACACGAATTCCAAGTACTCATTTGAGCCAAAACATGTCAAGAACTTATATGCCGGCACACAGGATATGCAATCAAATAAACGATGCAAGAAACATTTTAAAGTAACGTTGCAAGTAGTTTAAGGTCACTCACCTCCACGGCTCACAATCCTCGTCCAATATAGCCAATTCCATCATTCAAGTCCAAGCCTTTCACATGAAACTTAAGGTAACCAACGCTATTAAAAATCGGACAGCATTTCCCCATAAATTCATCCTTTCCATCCTACAATCAAACCCAATCACATAGCAATTAACCACAATTGCTCAAAACCAGAAAACAGTTTTGACGTCCTTTTGCGGTAATGGCACCAAAGGGGCTACGATTGTCGGATGAAGGTGCAAAATCCACCGTTTCGAAGCTAAGAGATAGGGCTACAACAATGTAGAAGGCCACTCAGTCCAAATCCCAGCACAACTAAGTCAAAAATGCAGAAAACCAACCCAGAACCGTAATTGCAGGTTCCCAAATCACATAATGCTGTAATCAGTACAACTCAGTCTATACAAGTCCGAATGCAGTGATTCCAAAGGCATGCGGTAGCTAAGACATCAAGCTACATTTCATCAGAAGACACCAACATCCAAATCCAAAGCAATTCCAGTCAAAATAGACGATTACAATTGCAGTTCGCACATTCTGATCACCCAGAACAGCAACAGTAAAAATGACATAACTCACTCTACACTACTCTAAATGCCCTGAAATTTTGTAGGCACTTCAAACTAATCAATACCTACAACTTTCATGTTTTAAGCAAATGCCAATTAGGCCTCTATCCATATGATCCAAAACCGGACAGAAAAGGGGTTGAAGAACCCTAACTTTTCACAATTCAATCCAAACCCAAAATTGGTTGCAATTTCCTACCATTTACATTCACTAGAGTCATAGCCCCTTATTACCAACCATCATAAACATCCACAAGACCATGATCACATTAAATCAGAAAATTCCTCAAAAAAAATAAAAACTTCACCAATTCATTCCAAACCAAGAAATAAACCACAATTTCCAACACTATAGCCACCATTAGGCATAAATTCAACATCATTAGGTGTAAGAGGAAGTGTAAACATCACTTACCTAGTAAACAAGAGAGAGGAAGTGGTAGACCACCTTAGCTTCTCAAAAAAACTTCACTAAGCAACTCACTAGCACCTAATGAAAGGCCTTTATGGAATATAAACTAGTTTAGGCAAGTGGTTTGATGGATTTGAGCTAGTTGGGAGCTTGAAAACTTGATGAAGTTTCTTCCTTCTTGAGCTCAAGAAAGTCGGCCACCAAGGAGTGAAAAAGAATGAATTTTGAGGTAATTTTCAAGATATTTAACTAATGGGTCAAAAGTCAAAAACATGAATAGTAAGTCATAAGCTATTTCCAATACAATGGTGACACTTGTCACCTTTAGGTTTAAAACTTATCTTTTTGGCTCTCCAATACAAATATCTTAACACATTGTAAACTAATATCACTTAATACAAAATTCCAACAAGTTGTCAAAAATATAATGCATTTACCGCACTTGCGGGTCCCACGTCCAAAATACGCTTTTAATTTCTCAAAAACTAACCGATACTAGAAAAATCATTTGACAACTATATTTGCTCATAAACTTGATCTGGGGAATTTTTCTAATCAAGAAAATGTAGAAAAGGCGGGTTTTGTTTTTAAACAAAATAAACCCTAGAAAATTAGAAAATCTCCGGGTTCTCACACTTATACTTTTCGGGGCGTCACAGTAACATCACATAATAAGGATACAGGTGGCTCCAAAGCCAATTCATATGCCATGCGTGATCTCCTGCCGACACTCCGTCGACCACACTCAATGGTCCGTAGAACTTCACTTGTACACCCACCGACACCTTATCACCCTCACTGGCCAGTCACCTCACAAACTTGCCCGGGCGAACGAAATCACAAACTTGGTCACCTTCTCGGTGAACCGGATTCACAAAATTGGTTCATAACATGAACCTACAAACTTGGTGACCTCAGACTAAGTTGGACTGAATTCGACCAAGCCCTAACCGGCTCGAATAGTCCAAACAGGTCTTAGATCGGGCCCACGAACTCACAAACTTTGTAAACTTCACAAACTTTACTCGAAAGTCGCCCCGAGCCACAAGCTCAAGGGTTTTGGTTCCAAAAGGTTCATATACATATGCCAAGTACAATTATACATTCAAATTAGGGTTTAGGTCGAGTGCGATAAAGTACACCCTCGCCTAAGTACCCTTTTCACACATCTCAAACACATAGCAAAGAAAACACACCAAACTGGCCTGAATACTTACTCAGAATCGGAAATAGCAAAAACACGAAGTCGGATCGAAATGAACAGCTAGTAGTGGGCCCCACCAGTTCCGCCCAGCTCACCACCGTCTGACATAGAAGATTGTGTCACATAATATCGCAAACGGCTACTATCGTGCCTAAAACAAGCAAAACGGCAAAAACGACATGCGCGCACGTAAATATGACGGACGGAAACGGAAACGGCCGTTAGCGGAAACGGCAGATTTGACACTCGTTTCTAGTTTACTCATAAGTTGAGCTACGAATATCAGATTAAGGCGTATGAGATGCCATATCGAAGATTAAAGGATGAACAACAACTGTTATGAAGACATCCAGAACTGAAACTGGAGGCTTCAGTCCCAAATGAACCAAACACAATCACTTACGAAATCTGGCCAATACACAAATGGTCAGTTTTGAGTGCAAACTGTTGTCCATGCTACACATGGTCAAAAGAGCTGAAAATTGGCAGTTAGATGGTTCATTCCAAATGGAACAACTTTCATGAAGGTCGGCAATCCAAATTCGGAACGGAAATTGGTCATCAGGACCAAAACAGATCTGACCAGAAAATGGTCATTTTCACGGGCAGGCCTTATTTGCTCGGCTATATCTCAGGTTTTATAAATCTGATTCATGAAATTCCAAGGGCGTTAGAAAGCTCTGATATAGGGCTATAAGTTTGGTGTTTTGGTCGCAAGCCCAAACAGCTTGTAACCTAGTCAAACGTGAAGCCAAAGCTCCAGTCATAAACTGTCCGGATATAAAACAGTTCTGACATGCATTCTTATTTCGATCATAACTCGAGCTACGGGACTCGGATTTTGACGCACTTTATAGCGTTTCGAAGCTGTGACCAAGAACTACATTTCTTATGAAGGAATCAAAATCCAGATCGTACAGGATCAAAATGAAAACCCCCACGGTCAGAAGCTGAAATGCAAAACGTACCCAAACTAATGTCTAAAACAGGCCTGAGTGTTCTGTCTATAACTCATAATACACTACTCCGTTTGACTTGAAACTTTACAGCAATATTCAGGACTTAAGGGGCTACAATGTTGAAGAAGGCAACTTTGTCCAGTTTTGAAGATAACAAGGTCAAAAATGCAAGACACTAAACCAGAATCGCAAAACAGGTTCACAAACCGTATCCTAGTACAAACATCATAACTCAGCCTACACAAGTCCAAATCCAGAAATTCAAAAGCCATTAGAAAGATTAGAAACAGGGTTACATTTCATCAGAAGACCTCAACATCCAAATCGAAAGCAATGCCAGTCAAAACAGACGAGTTCAAACGCAGTTCGTACATTCTGATCAACCCAGAACAGCAACAGTAAAATCGACATATCTCACTCTACACTACTCCAAATGACCTAAAATTTTACAGACACCTCAAACACATCAATACCTACAACTTTCATGTTTTAAGCAAAGTCAAATTAGGCCTCTAACCCTATGATCCAAAACCGGACAGAATAAGGGGTGATAAAACCCTAACTTTCCACAATTCAATCCAAACCCAAAATTGGTTACAATTATCACTAATTCACACCTACTAGAGTCTTTTCCCCTCATTATCAACCATCATAGATGACCACAACAACACATTCATATTAAACCAGAAAATTCCTCAAAAATATAAAAACTTCACCAAATCACTTCAAATCAAGAAATAAAGCACAAATATCATCACTTTAACCACTACTAAGCATAACTTAAGCATCATTAGATGTAAGAGTAAATTCACACACCACTCACCTAGTAACAAGAGAGGTAGAGATGTTGGCCACCTTAGCTCTTCAAACAAGCTTCACTAAACCACTCACTAGCACCAAAGGGATAGAGTTTATGGAGTAGAAACATGATCAAGCACTTGGTTGGATGATTTGAGCTAGGTAGTTACCAAGATTTTGAAGAGTTTTCTCTTCCTTTTTAGCTCAAGAGGGCCGGCCACCAAGAAGGTAAGAAATGAATGAATTTTGGTTAATTTTAGGATATTTAACCAATTGGTCAAAATGTCAACAAAAATGAATAGTAAATCTTAAGTTACTTCCAATACAATGGTGACACTTGTCACCTCCATTAATGCACTCCTATCTTTTCTTTTTCCTCTCACATCAATCACTTCACATCCTCTACTTATCTCTTAGCACCCGATAAATTTTACACAGTATCCAGAATTTAACCTAATTGGCCGAATTTTTCTGAACTTACCGCACTAGTGGGTCCCACATCCGATATACGTTCTTATTTTCTCAAAATCTAACCGATACTTGAAAAATCATCGAAAACCCATATTTACTCATAAAAATTATCCTGGAATATTGTAACACTAGAGGTTTGCTAATCATTCAAACTTACTAAACCTTTGTAATTAAAACAAATCCTATATTTACTTACTTCAAGGCACACACTAGAATACCGAATATAAATTAAAGCTTGAACCTTATAATAATAATACGTAAACTACGATTTTCAAACTTAACCAAATGAGGGTTTCCTTCCTAGCCATAAAACCCTATTTTCCATACCGAATATCAAATAACCCAAATATCGACTTACGATCGGACTGGGGCCTCACATAGAGAGGATTGTGGAGCTCGAGGAGGTCCTAGAAGGTGAGGTGGTTACATCTGCCGTTGTTCGTGAGAAGTTCCAGAGTACTAGGGCTCGACTTACTAGCTTGAGGGAGGAGGTCCGTGATAGGGCTTCCGGAATCTTGGCTGTTACTACTAGGCTAGTGGATGAGGCGATGGATGTGGTCCAGAGCCCTGAGGAGGAAGAGGATCCTGTAGAGGAGATTCCTCCTGATAGTCCTACTGTGGACTAGGTCTAGACTGATTGACCTTTCTTTTGACCCTTTTGACTAGTATAGTTAGAATTAGGTGATATGACGCTAAGTGCTGAAGCCATTGTATTTTGCATGACTGTATGGCCTACTTTTGAGGCACTTGCTTTTACTTCAGTCTTCTGTGACTAAAAGTACTCTTGTGGCACCTGTGTGCTATATTTTTGTGATTTCCCCCATGACTTGCTAATTGTATGGATCTTGATATGTTAATGAATGTAAATTATGGTTATTTCAATGTTTTCATGATTGGTTCCTGTTTTAAGTTTTTTCTCGCGTAATTGATTCATTTCTTGCACTAGGCATACCTAGGATAATGGAAGGACGAAGAAGTGGTCGAGGCCGTGGGCGAGGGACTAGACAGGCCCAAATTCATGGAGATGACCAGGGATCGGCAACTGGACCGACTCAAGGCCAGAAAAATATTGAGGATAATCAAGTGGCCACTGCCATTAATAGGATGACTGTTTCCCAAGAAACTTAGAGCGGCGAATATGTTAGTCACCCTCTCCAACCAGTTCTCCGTTATTTCAGGATCGGGTTCACCAAGAAATTTAGGCGGGTTAACTTTAAGAACCTCTCTAAGGCTCTATCCTCTCTTCTATCCTGTCTCCCAAGTTGGTTAAGCTGATAGACAAGGTCCTGAACAGCTTAACCAACTTGGAAGACAGGATAGAAGAGAGGATAGAGCCTTAGAGAGGTTCTTAAAGTTAACCCGCCTAAGTTTCTTGGTGAACCTGATCCTGAAATAGCGGAGAACTGGTTGGAGAGGGTGACTAACATATTCGCCGCTCTAGACTATACTGAGGATAGGCGAGTGAATTTTACTGCTTTCTAATTCGAGGGAGTAGGCCGTGCTTGGTGGGATGTGATAAAGGGAAAATGGGAGAGAGCTCAAACCCCTTGGACCTGGGAGAACTTCACGAGAGAATTTAATGAGAAGTTCCTTCCACCCTTGATCCAAGAAAAGAGAGAGGATGAGTTTATTAAGTTGAAACAAGAAACCTTTAATGTAGCGTAGTATGAAAAGAAATTCACTAAACTTTCTAAATATGCCCCTGAGTTAGTAGTCAATGAACGAAAGAGGATTAGACGGTTTGTACAGGGACTTAATGTGGAAATTCAGGAGGGCTTGGCCGCAGCCCAAATTTTGACATTCACTGAGGCTCTAGAGAAGGCACAGAGGGTTGAGATTGCAAGACTACAAGTGAGCGACTTTCACAGTAGAAAAAGAAATTTTTCTAGCCATACTTCTGGGCAGGCTAGTAAGAGTACACAACCTCCCAAAATAGGAAGAGGAGCGGGAGGAACAAGGACTGCTGGGGCCTTGAGGGGAGCTTTAGCTAGAGGAGGTCGTAGTGGACCGACCCAAGCTAGGGGAGCACCTTCTACTGGTTTGGTTGTGACTCCTCAAGTTACATGTGGATACTGTGGTAAATCCAACCACTCTGAGAATGATTGTTGGAGCAAGTTTGGGAAATATCTATTTTGTGGTAGTGTTGATCATCAAGTCGCCAATTGTCCGAAATCGCCAAAAACAGGAGGAAACCCTCAGAGGCCAGAAAAGTCAATTTCTAAGCAGACCAGTGTGGGGAAAGTTGACCGAAAGTGCCAGCTAGGGTCTATGCACTAGAACATCAACAGATACCTAAAGCGACTGAGGTGGTTGAAAGTACGATCCCTATTTTCCATCGTTTAGCTAGGGTTTTAATTGATCCGGGTGCAACACACTCTTTTGTAAACTCTAATTTCATAAGTGGAATAGACTTGAAACCAATTAAGTTACCGTATGACTTGGAGGTTAAAACACCTACTGGAGACCAAAGTCTAATTGATAACTTGATGTATATAGATTGTGAAGTCTGGATTGGGGAACGGAAATTACTGGCTGATTTGATAGGTTTAGCGATTAAGGGATATGATGTAATCTTAGGAATGGATTGGTTAGCCCGATGAACTGTAAGACATAGATTGTAGAATTGAGCATTCCAGGAGAGGCAACCCTGAAATTGGACGTAAGGGGTAAATTAGCTTCGTCTGTACTTATCTCAGGGATCCGAGCTAGAAAAATGTTAAGTAAAGGAATTCAGGGATATTTGATTTTTCTAATCAACACTCCTAGCGATAAGGTGAAATTAGAAGATATGCCTATAGTGAGGGATTATCCGGATGTTTTTCCTGAAGAGTTAGAGTCTTTACCCCCAGAAAGGGACATAACTTTTAAGATTGATGTGACTCCGGGAGTAGCACCTATCTCTAAGACACCATATAGAATGGCTCCGACTGAATTAAAGGAATTAAAGCTGCAATTGCAAGACTTGTTGGAACGGGATTTTATAAAGGAAAGTGATTCTCCGTGGGGAGCCCCGATTTTGTTTGTTAAGAAAAGGATGGGAGTTTGAGACTGTGTATAGACTATAGAGGCTTGAATGATGTTACGATCAAGAATAAGTACTCATTGCCCTACATTGATGAGCTATTTTACCAATTGCAAGGGACGGTAGTATTCTCGAAGTTGGATTTAAGACAGGGTTATTATCAATTGAGAATTTTGGAGAAGGATATACCCAAGACTGCCTTTAACTCGAGATACGGACACTTTGAATTTACCGTGATGCCATTTGGGTTAACGAATGCACCTGCTGCTTTCATGGATTTAATGCATAGGGTTTTTAAGCCTTATCTAGATCAATTTGTGGTGGTCTTCATTGATGACATTTTAGTGTATTATAAGAATGTGAAAGATCACGAGAAGCATTTGAGAATTGTCTTGCAGACTTTGAGGGAACACCAATTATATGCTAAGTTTAGTAAATGTGAATTCTGGTTGAGGGAAGTGACTTTCTTGGGACACATAATTTCTAAGGATGAGATTAAAGTGGATCCAGCTAAAGTGGAAGCTGTCTCAAAATGGAAACGACCGAAAAACCCTACTGAGGTTCGGAGTTTTATTGGATTAGCAGGGTATTACCGAAGATTTATCCAAGATTTTTCTAGAATTGCTGGACCCATGACCGAGTTGACCAAGAAAAGTGAAAAGTTTATTTGGAGTCCTAAGTGCAAAGAGAGTGTCTAGGAATTGAAAAGATACTTGACAAGAGCCCCAGTATTAGCTCTACCCAATGGAAGGGATAGTTTTGTGATTTACACCGATGCCTCTAAGGAAGGATTGGGATGTGTTTTGATGCAGAATGACAAGGTGATATCGTATGGCTCTAGGAAATTGAAACCACATGAAGGGAATTATCCGACTCATGACTTGGAGTTGGCAGCAGTGGTATTTGCTTTAAAGAAATGGAGACACTATCTTTATGAAGTGACATTTGAGGTTTTTACTGATCTTAAAAGCCTTAAGTATTTATTCTCACAAAAGGAGCTAAATTTGAGGCAACGTAGATGGATGAAATTTCTGGAGGATTATGATTGCACGATAAAGTACCATCAAGGGAAAGTCAATTTAGTGGTTGATGCCTTTAAGTCGTCAAGTACAAGTGGCCGGATTGATGATTAAGGAGTTTCACTTGTTAGAAGATGTTAGTTATTGGAATCCTCGATTGGAGCCGAGGAAAGTAATCATTAGAAACATTGTAGTGAATTCCACTTTGATGGAACGTATCAAAGAATCTTAGGAAAAGAACCCTGAAGTGCAAAAGTGGGTCAAAAATGTCAAAAAGGGAGAAAAGTCAGATTTTAATTTGGGATCAAATGGTGTATTGAGGTTTCGGAATCGGATAGTAGTGCCAAAGGATGAAGGACTTAAGAAGAAAATTTTAGAAGAGACACACCGATCAAAGTTTACGGTACACCCTGGAGGGAATAAAATGTACCAAGACTTGAAGAGTTTGTACTGGTAGGAGAACATGAAAAGGGAAATTGCCCAATTTGTCCAAACCTGTTTAATTTGTCAACAGGTTAAAGCCGAACATCAGAAACCATCAGGACTTTTGCAACCTTTGAAAATACCTGAGTGGAAATGGGAGAATATTACCATGAATTTTGTATCAGGATTACCAAGGACACAGAGAGGCCATGATGCTATTTGGGTGATAGTAGATAGATTGACCAAATCGGCTCATTTTCTACCGATTAACATGAAGTACCCATTAGAAAAATTGGCTAAGTTATATCTGGATGAGATCATCAGACTACATGGTATACCTGTAAGTATTGTGTCGGATAGAGATCCAAGATTTGTTTCGAGATTCTGGCAAAAGATGCAAGAGGTATTGGGGACTAAATTAAATTTTAGTACTACTTATCATCCTCAGACCGATGGGTAGTCTGAGAGGACAATTCAGACTCTTGAGGATATGTTGAGGACTTGTATTCTGGATTTTGGGGAGAGTTGGAGTAAATTTTTAACTTTAGTGGAATTTGCCTATAACAATACTTTCCACTCTTCTATTCAAATGGCTTCGTATGAAGCGCTTTATGGTCAAAAGTGTAGATCTCCGATTTGTTGGGATGAAATAGGTGAACGGAAGATCTTAGATCCGACTACCGTGTCTTGGATTGAAGAAACTAATGAGAAGGTGAAGTTGGTGCGCCAGAGAATCCAGACCGCCCAGAGCCGTCAAAAGAGTTATGCCGATAATCGGAGAAAGGATTTAGAATTCACGGTTGGAGACCTAGTGTTTCTCAAGATTACGCCTTTGAAAGCGAGTTTGATGTCTGGAAAAGGAAAGAAACTACAACCGAGGTTTGTAGAGCCTTATAAGATTATCCAACGCGTGGGGAATGTAGCATACAAGTTGGAGTTCTACCGAGTCTATCTCAAATCCATAATGTGTTCCATGTATCTATGCTTAAGAAGCATCATCCACACCCTTCTCACATTTTGCAATCGGAGAGTATTGAGATTGATGAAACCCTGACCTACGAAGAGAGACCAGTGAAGCTTCTGGATCGGAAGGTGAAAGAATTGAGAAATAAAAGGATACCATTGGTGAAAGTTCATTGGAGGAACCATGGGTTAGAGCAAGCCACATGGGAAGTCGAGGAAGCAATCCAAGAAAAGTATCCCGACCTGTTCACAGATCAAGGTAAATTTCGAGGACGAAATTTTCTTAAGGGGGAGAGGATGTAAGGACTCGTAAAATTCTTATTTTAAACCCCTATTTTTGACTCATTTAATTATTTATTTGGATATTTGCCCCGAATATTATTTTCTATCCTTATTAGACCTAAATAAATGGAATTATAGCTCCATTATATTTTTAAACTGACTTGTTTCAAAAAAATTAATTTTTGGAAGCTCGTTTAGTGAAAATAGTGAAAACGTGTTTGGAAATTTTAACCAATTAAGAGTACAATAAGTTTGGAAAATTGGAGGCTTGTACAATGGTACTAAAATAGGTAATTTTATGTTGAAGTACTCAAGTGATAGTTAGTAGTACTATCGTTATAAGAATTTCTTAGAGGTTTCGCTTTATCGCGCTTAAATTGGGAATACTCATTTTCACACGCGCGATTTAATTGAGGACTTTAGACCCTCATTTTGGGACAATTAAGAGTGAATAATATTTATATGAATATAAGTGTAGTGGAGGTTTAGTGCACTAGTAAAATAAATTCGAGAGAAATCGAGCACAAAACGCGCGCGTACACGCGCGAAGGAAAGTTGACTTTTGCACCAACTTGGGCCACACATTAAAGCTTCTCAAGGAAGTTTCATTTGATCAATACACACTCTCTCCTAGTCTCTCTTGGCCGGCCATCAAGCTGCAAAAATAACCCAAGCGCTCTTCAATTTTTCATCTCCAAATCTTGCATAAATCATCAACCAAATCAAACCAAAATTGAACTACACCCATGCCAGTTGAAAACTTGGAGATTGTATCTAGCTAAAAAAGGGGGAGCTTTTCACGGTTTTCTTGGAGCAAAGAGGGACTGAAAATTTCTGTTTTCCACACCAAGTGAAGTAGGTAACGATCAAACCTTGAAAACTTGGTTTATGGAAGTTCTAGTGCTCATATATAGTCATGCATGTTAGTGGGTAGCATTATTTTGAGAAAAATTTAGTTGTGTGAGCTCTATGAACTCCCACCTTGGATATATGGACTGATTTGTGATGTTTTGATGGTAATAATGTTTATTTAGTGCTTAAACTAGTGGATTAATGTTGGGTTGTTGATAGAAACTCAAGGATGGTGCAATGACCAAAAGTGACCATTTTGCCCCTACTTTGTTCAAGCACTTTGGTGTGAAATTTTGATATTCTAATGGTTTTTTATGTTGTTTACATGTTATATTGAGTGTGTAAAAAGTTTCATTGAAAAATAACTTGATTTGGTCACCCAAATGTTGGATTTACGAAAGCTTAGAAATCTGGAAACTATTCCCGTATTCACCCAGGCAGTGTTTTTGTTTCGGCTATATCGTTTTACTCCAATGTCGAAATTGAGTTCCGTTTGTGGCACTGGAAACTAAACATTCCCAGCTTTCCAACGGTATAAACTTCACATTCTGGTTCCATCTGAGTGAGCCAAACCACTCGTTTGAAAATTGCTGTCCTGTTTCATTGTTTCCTGGAAGGCAGCACAAGGACCTTCAAGAGGATCCTACGGTGGACACTGAATTTCAAGTGACATTTCTTCCTTGTTTACTTGGTGAGTGTCAAGTGTATGATTACTTGAACTCCTGTGAATTTGATACATGCTTACCTGTAACCAATGATTAAAGATTTTGAAATTGGAGTCGAGTGTGTACTTTATTGCACTCGATCTCATTTGAAATAAATAATTCATTATGAACTTGCTTGACATGAAATGAATGACCTGCTTGACATGACATGAATGCTTGAATATATCAAATTCTTGCTTGACCTGAAATAGTATGCTATGCCTGCATACGTCGTTAGAGTGAATCTCCTCGACACATACATGTACATGGGGGACGCCCAAACTCATAGGCCGACCGTGGGACTCGAGTCGGCATGGGCTTGGTCGGGAACCTCGGTGAGCCATGAGGTTATTGATCTATTTAAGAGATCTCGCTTGGCATACTTGTGGAGTATTGCCCTATAAATGACGTGCAGGCCCGGAGTGGTATGTACGGTGGACGGACATGAGAAGTAAGTGTAGATCAACGAAATGGAAATACTGACCTGGTTGACGGAGAGTCATCGCTGGAAGGTATACGAATGACCCTGGCAAAGCAAGTGGAACTTAGCTCCTGAGAGTTACCATATCCTTAAATTGTTTCTGTTTACATTTTATTGGAATTGTCAATTACTTGTACTTTATCTATTGACCTGTTATTTGGGCTTGTTATTTGGATTATGTGCTTGCATGTGTGTTCTTGGCCTCACGAACGTTTTGCTCACTCTGTAGATTTGTTTTCCCTAACAGGATTGGACATGGAATGAACTTGGAGAAACCTCTTTTGATGTACTTTTGGCTTAGGGTTTCTAATGTAATTTGGGCTAGACCTCTTATTGGTTGTACTTTTGGGAATCTAATATATGATTTGGATATTTGATGTATCTAGATGTTGTATATTTTAGGCATTGAAGTATCCTTTGGATAATCGAGGTAAGGCTTGGATAATCGTTATAAATTGTTAAGTTTGAAAGCTTCCGCATTATTTGACTTGTTTTATCTAGTTGTGATGTCTAGTATTGCATTAATCTTGAATGAAAATTTCTTGAGTCCTGGCGAGAGCTGGGCAGACGTCCCGCGGATACCCTTTGGTTCGTCTCAAGGAGAAGTGGGGCGTCACAATTGGTATCAGAGCCCTAGATTAGAGATCTATATGGGAAACATGCTAGATACTCTATCCTTAAGATCTGGGATAGAATGACTTGGTCATACTTTAAGGGATACTTGGGGGGAGCTAGCAACTAAGTTAGGCATACCCTAAAGGGACATCCGAGCTAGCTAGTGATTAAGTTCTAACCCGAAAAGCGTAATTGTTTTGCAGGGATGAAAAATGGAAATGGAGCCCCAGCAACTAATGGGAATGGCCCTGCTAATGGTCACGTAGAGCCTCCTGGGCCTATCTACTACCGAGCTTTAGGTGGGGGACGCTATTCACCTACTAATAGGTACACCCGATGTTCGTGTAGGTTGACCTTTGCCTACCCGAACCACCTTGTACTTGCTTTAGACGACGAGCGTCGTCAGTTGGTGGACCTTAACCGGGATTTACAGGTAGAGGTGGATGAGTTTCGACAGATGGTAGGTGCTCAGGGCGAGAGGATCGCTGAGCATGAGAAGGTATTAGAGGGCGAGGTGGCTACATCTGCCGTTGTTCGTGAGAAGCTCCAGAGTACTAGGGCTCGACTTACTAGCTTGAGGGAGGAGGTCCGTGATCAGGCTTCCAAGATCTTGACTAATGCTACTAGGCTAGTGGATGAGGCGATGGAGTAGTCCAGAGCTCTGATGAGGAGGAGGAGGATCCTGAGGAGGAGATTCCGCCCGGTAGTCCTACTGTGGACTAGGCCCTAGTGATTGACTACTTGACCTTTTGACCTTTTGACTAGTACAGTTAGGATTAGCTGAGGTGATGCGAGTACTGAGCCCATTGTATTTTGCATGACTGTGTGGCCTACTTTTGAGGCACTTGTTTTACTTTAGTCTTCTGTGACTAAAAGTACTTTCATGGCACCTGTGTGCTATATTTTGTGATTTTTTCCATGACTTGCTAATTGTATGAACTTGATATGTTAATGAATGTAAATTATTGATATCTCCAATATTTTCTTGATTGGCTCTTGTTTCAAGTGTTTTTTCGCTTAATTGATTTATTTCTTGCACTAGGCACACCTAGGATAATGGAAGGACGAAGGAGTGGTCGAGACCGTGGGCGTGGGACTAGACAGGTCCAACCTCATGGGGATGACCAGGGATCGGCAACTGGACCGACCCAGGGACAGGAAAATATTGAGTGTAATCAAGTGGCTACTGCCATCAATAGGATGACTCCTAGAACGTTTAGCGGAAAGACAAGGTCCTGGACCACTTAACCAACCTGGGGGACAGGATAGAAGAGAGGATAGAACCCTAGAGAGCCCGCCTAAGTTTGTTGGTGAACCCAACCCGGAAATAGCAAAGAATTGGTTAGAAAGGATGACAAACATATTCGTCGCTCTAGACTACACAGAGGATAGGCGAGTGAATTTTGTTGCTTTTCAATTTGAGGGAATGGCTCGTGCTTGGTGGGATGTGATAAAGGGAAAGTGGGAGAGAGCTCAAACCCCTTGGACTTGGGAGAATTTCATGAGAGGATTTAATGAAAAGTTTCTTCCGCCCTTAATCCAAGAAAAGAGGGAGGATGAATTCATCAAGTTGAAACAAGGAACCCTTAGTGTAGCGGAGTATGAAGGGAAGTTTACTAAACTTTCTAAGTATGCTCCTGAATTGGTAGTCAATGAACAAAGGAGAATTAGACGGTTTGTACAGGGGTTTAATGTGGAATCCAGGAGGGCTTGGCCGCAACCCAAATCTCTACATTTACTATAGCTCTAGAGAAGGCACAGAGGGTTGAGAGTGCAAGATTACAAGTGAGGGACTTTCACAGTAGAAAAAGAAATTTTTCTAGCCATACTTCGGGGCAGACTAGTAAGAATGTGCAACCTCCCAAAATGGAAAGAGGAATGGGAGGAACAAGAACTGCTGGAGCTTCTAGGGGAGCTTTATCTAGAGAAGGTCGTAGTTGGCCGACTCAAGCTAGGGGAGCACCTTCTACTGGTTCAGTAGTAACCCCTCAAGTTACTTGTGGGTATTGTAGTAAACTCAACCACTCTGAGAATGACTGTTGGAGGAAGTCTGGAAAGTGTTTGGCTTGTGGTAGCACGGAGCACCAAATCGTGAACTTTCCAAGTAAAACGAAGATGGGAGGTAACACTCAGAGGCCAGAAAAGTCAACCTCTAAGCAGACTAGTGCCAGAGGAAGTCGACCGAAAGTACCGGCTAGGGTTTATGCACTAGACTATCAACAGGTTCCTGAGGCGACCGAGGTGGTTGAAGGTACAATTCCAATTTTTCACCGTTTAGCCAGGGTTTTAATTGATCCGGGTGCAACACATTCTTTTGTAAACCCTAATTTCATGAGTGGAATAAACTTGAAGCCAATTAAGTTACCGTATGACTTGGAAGTTAAAACACCTACTGGAGACCAGGGTCTAATTGCTAACCTGGTGTATAGAGATTGTGAAATTTGGATTGGGGAACGAAAATTATTGACGGATTTGATAGGTTTAGCGATTAAGGGATATGATGTGATCTTAGGAATGGATTGGTTAGCCCGTTACAATGCCCAGATGAATTGTAAGATAAAGATTATGGAATTGTGCATTCCGGAAGAGGCAACCCTGAAACTGGATGTAATGGGAAGACTAGCCTCGTCTGCACTTATCTCAGGGATCCGAGTTAGGAAATTGTTAGGTAAAGGAGTTCAGGGGTATTTGGCCTTTTTAATCAACACCCCTAGTGATAAAATGAGTTTGGAAGACATGCCTATAGTGAAAGATTATCCGAATGTTTTTCCTGAAAAGTTAGAGTCTTTACCCCCGTAACGGGATATAGCTTTTAAGATTGATGTGACTCCGGGAGTAGCACCTATCTCTAAAATGCCATACCGGATGGCCCCAGCCAAATTGAAGGAATTGAAATTGCAACTACAAGACTTATTGGAACGGGGCTTTATAAAAGAAAGCGATTCACCATGGGGAGCTTCGGTTTTGTTTGTTAAGAAGAAGGATGGGAGCTTGAGACTGTGTATAGACTATAGAGGCTTGAATAATGTCACTATTAAGAATAAGTGCCCCTTGTCTCACATTGATGAATTGTTTGACCAATTGTAAGGGGCAGTAGTATTCTCGAAGTTGGATTTAAGGCAGGGTTATTATCAATTGAAGATTTTGGAGAAAGATACACCCAAGACTGCCTTTAACTCGAGATATGGACACTTTGAATTTGTCGTGATGCCATTTGGGTTAACCAATGCACCTGCAGCCTTCATGAATTTAATGCATAGGGTTTTTAAATCTTATCTAGACCAATTTGTGGTGGTGTTTATTGATGACATTTTAGTGTACTCTAAGAATGTGAAAGATCACGAGAAGAACTTGAGAATTGTTTTACAGACTCTAAGGGAACACCAATTATATGCTAAGTTCAGCAAGTGTGAGTTTTGGTTGAAGGAAGTGACTTTCTTGGGACATATAATTTCTAAGGATGGAATTAAAGTGGATCCAGCTAAAGTTAAAGCTCTTTCAAAGTGGAAAGGACCTGAAAACCCTATTGAGATTCGAAGTTTCATAAGGCTAGCAGGGTATTACCGGAGATTTATTCAGGATTTTTCTAGAATTGCTGGACCCATAACTGAGTTAACCAAAAAGAGTGAAAAGTTTATATGGAGTCCTAAGTGTGAAGAGAGTTTCCAAGAATTGAAGAGACGGCTGACAAGAGCACCGGTATTGGCTCTACCAAATAGAAATGATAGTTTTGTGGTTTACACAGATGCATTAAAGGAAGGATTGGGATGCGTTTTAATGCAAAATGACAAAGTGATAGAGTATGCCTCTAGGAAATTGAAACCGCATGAGGGAAATTACTCGACTCATGACTTGGAGTTGGCAGCGGTGGTATTTTCTTTAAAGAAATGGAGACATTACCTGTATGGAGTGACATTTGAGATTTTTACTGATCACAAAAGCCTTAAATATCTGTTTTCTCAAAAGGAGCTAAACTTGAGGCAACGTAGATGGATGGAATTTCTGGAAGACTATGATTGTAGGATTAAGTACCAGTAAGGAAAGGCCAACGTAGTGGCCGATGCTTTGAGTCGTCAAGTGCGAGTGGCAGGGTTAATGATTAAGGAATTACACCTATTAGAGGAAATTAGTTATTGGAATCCTAGACCTGAGCCGAGAAAAGTAATTTTGGGGAATATAATAGTAAATTTCACTTTTGTTGGAATGCATCAAAGAATCTCAGGAGAAGAACTCCGAGGTGCAAAAATGGTCGAAAAAAGTTAAAAAGGGAGAAAAGTCAGATTTTAACTTGGGATCAAACGGTATTTTGAAACTTCGGAATCGGATAGTGGTGCCAAACAATGAGGAGCTTAAGAAGGAGATTTTGGAAGAGACACACCGCTTGAAGTTTACGGTACGCTCTGGAGGGAATAAAATTTATCAAGACTCAAAGAATCTATATTGGTGGGAGAGTATGAAGAAGGAAATTGCCCAATTTGTCCAGACCTATTTAGTTTATCAACAGGTTAAAGCTGAACACCAGAAACCATCAGGACTTTTGCAACCCTTGGAGATACCTGAGTGGAAATGGAAAAATATCACCATGAATTTTGTATCAGGATTACCAATGACACAAAGAAACCATGATACTATTTGGGTAATAGTGGATAGATTGACCAAATCGGCTTACTTCCTACCGATTAATATGAAATACCCATTAGAGAAGTTGGCTAAGTTATACTTGGATGAGATCATCAGGTAACATGGAATCACTGTCAGTATCGTGTCCGATAGAGATCCAAGATTTGTTTTGAGATTCTGGCAAAAGATGCAAAAAGTATTAGGGACTAAATTGAACTTTAGTACCACTTATCATCCTCAGACCGATGGACAATCTGAAAGGACGATCCAAACCCTTGAGGACATGTTGAGGACTTGTGTTCTAGATTTTGGGGAAGGTTGGAGTAAGTTTTTAACCTTGGTGGAATTTGCTTATAATAATAGCTTCCACTCCTCTATTCCAATGGCTCCGTATGAAGCGCTTTATGGTCGAAAATGTAGGTCTCCGATTTGTTGGGATGAAGTAGGTAGACGGAAAATCTTAGACCTGACTACAGTATCCTGGATTGAGGTAGCTAATGAGAAAGTAAAGTTGGTACGCCAGAGGATTCAAGCTGCACAGAGTCGTCAAAAGAGTTATGCAGATAATCGGAGAAAGGATCTAGAGTTTGCAGTTGGAGATTTCGTATTTCTTAAGATTACTCCTCTGAAAGCAAGTTTAATGTCTGGGAAGGGAAAGAAACTACAACCAAGGTTTGTAGGGCCTTACAAGGTTATTCAATGCATGGAAAGGTAGCGTATAAGTTAGAATTGCCACCGAGTCTATCTCGGATTCATAATGTATTCCACGTGTCCATGCTTAAAAAATACCATCCAAACCCTTCTCACATTCTGCAACCAGAAAGCATTGAAATCGATGAGACATTGACCTATGAGGAGAAACCAGTTAAGCTTCTGGATAAGAAGGTAAATGAATTGAGAAATAAGCAGATACCCTTGGTAAAAGTTCTTTGGAGAAATCATGGATTAGAGGAAGTAAACTGGGAAGTTGAAGAAGCAATTCGAGAAAAGTATCCAGACCTGTTCGTGAATCAAGGTAAATTTCGAGGACGAAATTCTCTTAAGAGGGGGAGGATGTGAGGACTCGCAAAATTTACTTATTTAATTTCCTATTTCTAGCTTATTTAATTGTTTATTTGGCCATTTACTCCGAATATTATTTTCTAACCTCTTGAGACCTAATTACATTGATCTATGACTTACTTATATTTTTAGAGTGGTTCGTTTCAAAAATTAATTTTTCGAAACCCATTAAGTGAAAATAGTGAATGCATATTTGGGAACGATAACCGATTTAAGAGTACAATGAGGTTGGAAATTGGAGACATGTACATTAGTTCTAAAATAGGTATTTTTATGTTTAAGTGTTCAAATGTTAGTTCGTTATATTATCGTTATAAGAATTTTTTTTTGAAATTTCACTTTATCGCGCTTAAATCGGAAGTACGCGTTTTTACACGCGCGATTTAATTGAGGCACTTTAGACCCTTATTTTGGGACAATTAAGATTGAATAATATTAATATGAATATAAGTGCATTAAAGGTTTAGTGCACTAGTGAAATAAACTCAAGAGGAATCGAGCACAAAACGCCCGCGTGTGCGCGCGAAGGAGAGTTGACTTTTGGGTGAACTTGGGCCACACATTAAAGCTTCTCTTGGAAGCTTCCTTTGATCAAACACTCCCTCTCTTTTCTCTCTCATTTGGCCGGCCATCAAGAGGAGGAAAACACCAAGGAGCTCTTCAATTTTTCTTCTCCATTTCTTCACAAAATCATCACCCATTTCACCTCAAATTGTAACCATACCTAGCTAAACACTTGGTGATCATCTTAAGCTATAAAATGGGGCTACTTTCCATGGTTTTATTGGGCTAAGGAGGGCCAAAAATTTCTGCTTTGCTCATCAAGAGAGGTAATGGACGATCAACCTTGAAAATCTTGATTTATGGAAGTAGTAGTGCACATATAAGCTCATGCATGTATATGGGTAGCTTGTTTATGTTGAAAAAATTGTTGTGTGGGCTCTATGAACTCCCACTTCACTTGGATGGACTGATTTGATGAATGATGATGCTATTAATGTTGGTTTAGTGCTTACATTAGTGGAATAATGTTGGGTTGTTGGTAGAAACTCAAGGAAGGTGCAATGAACAAAAGTGACCATTTTACCCCTGCCATGTTTGTGCACTTTGGTGCGAAAATTTGAGGTTCTAATGACTTTTTTATAATGTATACATGTTATATGAATGGTGTAGAAAGTTTCATTGAAAACTAACATGATTTGGTTGGTCAATTGTAGTGATTTCAAAGGTTTAGCAAAACTGGAAAATTTTCCTGGATTGCCCAGGCAGTCCTTTTCTTTCGGCCATAACTTTTTACTCCGATGTCGAAATCGAGTGCCGTTTGTGGCACTGGAAACTAGACATTCCAAATTTCCAATGGTATAAAATACACATCCTGATTCCATATGTGTAATCTGTACCACCCATTTGAAATTGACTAACCTGTTTCGTTAGTTCACTGGAAGCTTGGTTGTGAGCAGCGAATTGATGCTCACATATGAGCAGGTTCTGGATAGATTTTGAAAATAATTTCTTCTAAGAAATTGTAAATTTATGAATCTAGTTTTCAACGCCACCAACCATGCTCAATTCTGAGTTGAATCGAGTGAGTTGAGGCCAATCTCCAAAACTGACTTGGTGAATTCAAACCCTCTTTTGGCTAGTGAAGGCTTAAATCCTTATTGGGACTTGTTGTTTTGAATTTTTTGGTGTAAATCACCTACCAAATGTATCTTGGACATCTCTTAGACATTACCTACTGGATTGGACCGTGTTTGAGATGTTTTCTTGGCCAAATGTTTGAAAATGGAAAAACGGAAGTCCAAGGCAGATTTGCCTTGGAACTTCTTGGGATTTTAGTGGTTTCGTTAACCGATTTCTCATGCATATTATTCTATGAATTTTGGCAGAGGAGTAGCCCTTATATGGTAGTATATTCATACAAAATTTGGTGCCGTTCTGAGTCTGTTTTGATACCTAACCAAAGTCCCAAAGTCCCAAATTTTGAAGTTTAAATCTGGAATTTTGCTTAACAGTTTCGGTTTTCACCATCTTTGAGCTATCATATCTTGGTGCTCAACACTCCGATTCTTGTTCTGTTTGTTTTGTTTTAAACTTGGATTACAACTCTAATAGAGTTCCAAATTTCAGAGGTTTGTTCAAATCAAGTGAATTTTGCCGAATTGTCAAAGTTGGCCAAAAACCAACCTAAACCTGTCTCAAGTGCCCCAAAACAGTAACTTTGAGCTAAATTTTGAATACTTTCCGTTTGAAATCATGGAAAAGTGTATTCCAGGAACTTTTAGTACTTTGGAAGGAGTTTCAAACGTACCAAGTTTTCCAATTTTGGACTTGTAACGAGTGAGATACGATTTTTCAAAGATCTCGTATCAAAACTGAAATTTCCAAAACTTAAGGGAAATAGAGTTGTTCGAATTCTCCTTTTCCCTCGATATCACTTGAACGTTTACCCTCGATGTCGAAGGCGAAAACTCGATTTCTCTTCTACTTTTGAAACCCCACTTTTGGGCCTCAATTTATGAATAAATTAGGTTCACTTCCGTGAAATTTTCTTGGATTGTACAAGCGTATACTCATGCGTGATAATTGGGGTTTATAAATGATAATTCACTATTAAATTGCTCAGGCTTGCACAAGGACCTTCAAGAGGATCCTACGGTGGACACCTAAACTTCAAGTGACATTTCTTCCTTGTTCACTTGGTGAGTGTCAAGTGTATGATTACTTGAACTCCTGTGAACTTGATACATGCATACCTGTAACCAATGATCAAAGATTTTGAAATTGCAGTCGAGTGTGTACTTTATCACACTCGTTCTCATTTGAAACAAATAATTCATGATTAACTTGCTTGACATGAAATGAATGACCTGCTTGACATGGCATGAATGCTTGAATATATCAAATGCTTGCTTGACCTGAAATAGTATGCTATGCCTGCATACGTCCCTGGAGTGAATCTCCTCGACACATACATGTACATGGGGGACGCCCAAACCCATAGCCCGACCGTGGGACTCGAGCCGGCATGGGCTTGGTCGGGAACCTCGGTGAGGGATGAGGTTACCTGATAAGCTTAATCTATTTGAGAGATCTCGCTTGGCATACTCGTGGAGTATCACCCTATAAATGACGTGCGGGCCCGGAGTGGTTTGTACGGTGGACGGACATGAGAAGTAAGTGGAGATCTACAGAATGGAAATACTGATCCGGTTGACGGAGAGTCATCGTGGGAAGGTATACGAATGACCCTGGCAAAGCAAGTGGAACTTATCTCCTGAGAGCTACCATATCCTTGAATTGTTTCTGTTTACATTTTATTGGAATTGTCAATTACTTGTACTTTATCTATTGACCTGTTATTTGGGCTTGGTACTTGAACTATGTGCTTGCATGTGTGTTCTTGACCTCACGAGCATTTTGCTCACCCTGTAGATTTGTTTTCCTTAACAGAATTGGACATGGAATGAACTTGGAGAAACCCCTTTTGATGTACTTTTGGCTTAGGGTTTCTAATGTAATTTGGGCTAGACCTCTTATTGGTTGTACTTTTGGGAATCTAATGTATGATTTGGATATTTGATGTATCTGGATGTTGTATATTTTGGGCATTGAAGTATCCTTTGGATATTCGAGGTAAGGCTTGGATAATCATTATAAATTGTTAAGTTTGAAATTTTCCGCATTATTTGACTTGTTTTATCTAGTTGTGATGTCTAGTATTGCATTAAGCTTGAATGAAAATTGCTTGAGTCTTGGCGAGAGCTGGGCAGGCGTCCCGCGGATACCCTTTGGTTCGCCTCAGGGAGAAGTGGGGCATCACAAATGCAATACTGTGAAATGTACTTGATACTTGATTTTTACTGGTCACTCGCTGAGCTTCTAGCTCACACCAAAATATATTTTTTTCCCTCCACAGGGCTCGAAGCAAAGGAAGTGCTTGTAGTACTTATTCATGGATGAAATATCTCCTGTACAGTTTGAATTTAGTTCATCTTGTGTAAAAATTGGGTTTGTATGGATGTTTAGAATTTGAACGAATGTATATGTACGTTCCACGCGCGGGAACTAGTATTTGCTTCATTTTGATATGTATACTCATGGAGGAATTGATGTTTATTTGAGATTTACATTGTACTATAATTGAGGACTGTAGTGAGTGAGTGAGTCCTGGCGAGAGTTGGGCAAGCAGTCTGCCGAACCCTTTGGTTCGCCTTAGGGGGAGGTGGGGCTGTCACACAAACTAACTCTAGAACATGATCAGAAAGCAAATAAAGATGACAACCCACATCTCATACATAAACAACCTCAAAAATAATGCCAATTAATACAAGTATTTTACCATTTGTCAATGAATCAAGAAACACAATCTTAACATGCTCAAAGGGTGCTTACACAATTTATTAAGATAAGGATTAAATACATACAAAGACACGTTAGGAAGAAATCATACGTCCATGGGTAAACCATGATAACTAAGTACTCTAAATGAGAAACTGACCTTATCAATGGCTGATTTGGCCAACAATAAATTCACCATATGTTTTCGATTCAAAGACCCATTGATTAGTACATTTACCAATTGTTCCCATTACTAGAAAATGAACAACTCCAAGACCTAAATCCAAAACAAAGCAATCAGCTGTTAATGTTCCATCAAAATTAGATGAAAACAATAAAGGTATACTAGCAAGATTATAGTTGTGTAACGGAGATTATTTGGCTTTAATCTCTCCCAATTCTACCCTTTCATCCACTTTGGTAGGTAAGACAGCTATGCAATTGAAATCCTTCAAAAATCGACGATAATGATGTATAACTCCATGGAGACAAATTCAATGGAAGCTTCTAATTTCTTCGAAGGACTTAGGAATAGAACATTTCATGATCATCTCGATTTTACTCCGTTTAACTTACAAACAACAATTAACACTGAACAAAGTAAGATCGCTAGAAAACTATAAACTCTCTCACTAACTCTCATAGTTTCACAATCACGCTTTTCCTCTCACACTCAAATACTTCTTCACTCTCTAATTCACTCTCACTTGACTCTTTTGAATTTTCATTCTCTTTTTCTTCCATGCCTCCCTAGAGTTTTATTTTTGTCTCACCCTCAAATTTTAGCTCATGGCTCACACTTTTATCTTGCATCTCACACAATTTCTCTCCAACTATCTCTTGATTCTTAGCTAGTGTAGATTGACCTTCAAGGACTTCTTGATCTGCTCGATGATTGGATTCACTTCAATGTCAACCTTGTCAATGAATGGTAGGATGGGATTAAAGTGTCCTTTGTTAACAACAGATTCAACAGATTCCTCCTTAGGAGATTCATTTCAATGGCAGCAATTAGGACCCTTGATTTGATTATGTTATAGAAGGGATAGATAGATCTCCCACGTTTACTCCTCCTTGGAAAACCCGACTCTAGGCTTAGACCTAGAAGAAATATATTGAAACTTGTCCTCCTTTTTTGAATAGGTTGGCCTCTACGAGGTTGATGGAATGTGTGAGAACCCCGGAAATTATATTTATTTTATCATATTTCTATGAGCACATTTTCTTTACTTTACTTTATTACCTAGATATTTTTATAATTGAGTCAAGTTTTAACTCATTTTCTTGATATAAGTTAGTACATGTTAAGTGTAAGAACCCTCACTTAAAAATATAAATTCTTCTAAATCACTTGCATTTCCCTAAGACTAAATCACTTATGACATTTCTTTGCATTTGCATTTCGTTACCTTTTATTTGAATTGAAACATTTCCTAGACTTGGCAATTTATTTTATCTCATTAGATATACTTTGACCAAATGTCCTTTTATTTGTGGTTGGGACTTTATATGATAGTTTAGAGGTGTTAAATAGACATTGGAACATTTGGAGTGTAGAAACTTCATTAGTCAAAGATTAAGGAAAGAAAGAGCCAAGATTGGGTCATGTGGCAAAACCCTAACCATCCATCTTGTTTGACCAAAGGATTAGAGGAATTTTAAACCAATTTTACTCCATTTTATCCTCCATATAGCCGGCCATCTTTAAGCTTCCAAGGGAAGGAAGAAAACTCCATCTTCTTGCTTTTTAACCCTAACTTGATCTTGAACAAAAATCAAAAGAGAAAGAACTTGAGTTAGTGAGTGAACTACCTTCTACCCTAGTGTGTGTTTCAAGCTTGGAGCTTTGGTTTTGGTGGTTTGTTTTGGTGATTCAATCTTCACATAAGAGAGGTACATGACCCTTAAATCCTAGCTTTCTTGTGTTATATCATGTGTTTTGAGTTGTGATGGTAAACTAGGAGTTGAAAGGATGATATTTGTGGTTAACCTTCTTGAATTAAACAAGTGGTAGTAGGGTTGGTTGGTTTGCCTACCATGTGTTTGATATTTTGTCTTATCCTTGTTCATGGTTTTTCTTGAAGTATTAACATATTTTGGATGCTTTTTGAGTTAAGGATAACTCTTGGAATGATGTGAAAGTTAATTACAATGGAAGGATGGAAGTTGGTGATGCAAGTGAACTAGTGGACTATTTTTCTTTTTCTTGGCTAATCGGTTTTGTAAAGGAGGTTTCTCCTTGATTTTGTGGTTCATTTGCACCTTAATTAAGCCTAAGAAACTTGGCTAAACATTGGTTTAAGTTTTGGTATGAGTTGAAATGGAAATTAAGCAAGCAAAGGGGTTGTTTGGACCACTAGTGGACTGTTTTGGTTCCTTTTGTTGGCTAGACTGTTTTGGTTCTTTTAATCATTTTTGTGTATTGCATTTTGAGCTCCAATGGTACTAGATAACTTGATTCCCTGCATATGAACTTTAGAAGATTGAATCGGGAGAATTTGAGCCAAAACAAGTGAAGTTGGCAAGAGGAAATGGAGTAACTTTGTTAGGGTTTTAGAGCTGATCAGAACTAAAAAATCAGCTGACTTCCCTGAATCACTGGTACTGATAGGAGACGAACTAGAGTGTGAATTTGGCACTGTTGGAATCCCGTCGAGTCTACTTTCCAACGCCACTAACGGCACCTGATTGCGAACTTCCTACAGTGAGATATAGCCGTTTTCCCGAGACTGCATGGGCGCGACTGTTTTACCCGCGAAGACCACTTTGAATTTGAATGAAAATTTTATTTTGCTCAACTTTCTTGCACTTGTCAAACTTGTTTTCACATGATCTTTTACTACATTTTGGGCCTAACCTGCATGTGAATTGAGTAGACTTAACCACTCACTTGGTTACCTAATGAGCTCATATTTGGGTTGGAAATGAACCTAGAATGTTAACGACTTTCACTCATTGCCCTAGGATTTGGGAAACGGAGGTGATGGTTATATGCTATATATATGCTTGATTTAGTGAGTTGTTGGTATGGTATGTATATGCTTGAGTTGAGGCTGTTTTGTGATAAGAATGAAGCCTTGAATTGGCTAGAAAAAAATTGGTAAACACAAAAGAAGTGCTGCTGAAAATTTGTCCGCAGGGAAGCTTGGACAGTCTTAGGAAATCTATTATATCTTGGTGTAGAAAAGTCAGAATTGAGTTATTGTTGATGTATTTGAAACTAGATTCATAGTACCTTCTACCATGTAAATTTCATAACGTTTCTCAATTTCTATGAATATATGTGATTTTTCAAAGTTGACTGATTTGCCATACCTGTTTTGTCTTTTGACTGGATGAAGCAGCAACTTGGGGCTGGAATTTGACTAACTTGTGGACTGAATCTTACAAATGTGTCTTCTGGGAAATTGTGACCCTTTGAGTTTTTTTGATGGTATAAAGTTTATAAATTTTAGACTTAAGAAAGTTGAGATATGATTTTTCAAATACTGTTACGCAAAAAACTAGAAAATTCTGTTCTCTTCGAACCGTTTTTACTTTCATTTCCCACTTTAAGGTTGGTGTTGGTAAATCATTTTGGGTATGGTTTATGAGTGGAATTGAGGTTTAAGTGAAAGGAAATAAAGTTTTAGAAACTTTAATTTCTTCATGTATTTTGACTTTGTATTGTTAGCCTTTTTATATAATATGTGACCACAGGACTCGAGAGAGTTCAAGAGGACGAACCAAGGTTAAAATGAAGGGTGGCAATTGATTGGTAAGTGTTCCAAGTACATGAAAATATTTACAGGGAATGTTTCCTTGCTTGAATAACATGCTTACTTGATTAAAATAATTGCTCTTGAATTGATAACCTTTGGGACGAGGATGTACTTTATCATACTCGATCATTTGTAGTTCACTTCGTGATATTGATATGAAATGAAATGCTTTGCTTGCACTTGACTTAGTGGTCACTCGGGTGGTTATCCCACTGACTTACGTGTTATATGCTCATTGTTGTTAGACAATGCTAGGTACTTGATTTCTTGCCTCATAGGCAAGCGTGTACTTTATCACACATGACCTAGCTCGACTAAATTTGTCAGATTTTGTTAAAACATGTGTTAGCCATTTTGTTACAACTGAAAAGTGGCCAAAATCCAGCCACTTTCTAGCCGGATTTTCAACTGGATTGTCGGACGGATTTGTGGCCCGACTTGCTGAGAAAATTTCTGATTTCTGCAGCTTTCTTCCAGTTTCTTATTTTATCAGGGTTCTTAACAACTTGATTTTCAACTGTTTGGACTTGAAATACTTGAAATGCTTGAAATATGATATGTTGAACTTATTTGTGACTTGAACCTACTTAGGCGACTGTGCTCTTATGTACACTCAATTGACCCGACTTGAATAAACATTTGATATTTCCCTCACGCATGAACAAGTAACTTGATTTGTATATGTATATTGACTTGAAACACTTGGAATACTTGAAAATGTGAATTACTGGACATTACTTGTGACTTGATTCTGGTTAGGCGAGTGTGTCATTTCCGCGCTCAGCCTTCCCTTCTTGAATGATCTTGTACTCGCGTGCACTTGATTAACATGTACTTGTGTTGGTGCTTGTGCTTGGCTTATAAGTGCTGAGCGGTAGCATGTACCACACTCTATCTGAGTGGGAGATGCCTATCATCCCGTCCCAGTACTTTTATCCTGATTAAGTCGATTGGAGAGTTATCTCATCGACACTAGTGCTGAGCGATAGCATGTACCACACTCCATCCGAGTGGGAGGTGCCTCTCATTCAGTCTCAGTACCTCTATTTTGTTTTGTTGAGTGGAGTGTTATCTCCTCGACTAATTGGTCTGCTCGAATATTACCACCACTGTTTATTTCTGAATACGGAACGTTAAGTGACAACTAACGTCTCCAAACCTTACTGTGTAAGCGTTGGATAATAGCCAACGACTCCAATCTTGATTATTTGAATACTTGAGGTTTTAAGTTATATCCTGAATTTACTATATATCTAGGACTATAAGTCCAATCTAGGGCCAGTTGGTCAAATCGAGCCAACAAGGGCTTGGTCGAAGAGATAGACGAACCTTGGATACTTCTTAGATGTTCGGGCTAGTAGGAGGTTAATCGATGGACGAAAACTGGTGTAAAGTGGAGATCTACGGACGTTATACTTTAGTGGTTGACGGAGAGTCAACGGACCTTGGTCAAATTACTGTGGAACTTGCTCCTGAGAGCAACCTATATCCTTTGCCCTGAATGTGTTCTTTTTTTTTCTGTACCCTTTTGCATGATTTATCTGGCTAATTGATTAACTATATATATTGGGTCATGATTTATTTGAGTTTGACTTGTTTCTTGATGTCTGGGTATGCTATTTTGCCTTGTACTTTACCTGTTTGGTTACTTGGAACCTCACTGGGCTTTTAACTCATTCCACGCCATTTGTTTTCCTTACAAGGATGAGAACATGAGAGGTTGAATTGAGGAAAGTCTCGATTTCTTCTAAGATTGTTAGTTGCTCGAGCGTATACTCCATAGATATCTAGCCTGCTTGTTTGGTTCGATTTTTGTAAGTCTGATTTTTTGATTGTATTTATAGGTCGTGTGGATGTTGGAGGACCATGAGTGTATATATTAAAGATTGAAAATTCATATCACTTTTGTTATCAAGGTTTTTATTTGAAAGTTTTCATAAATTGTGACCGAGTCTTGGCGAGAACTGGGTAGGAGGTCCACCAAACCCTTGGGTACGCCCTAGGGAGTGGTGGAGCTATCACAGGTGGTATCAGAGCTGCTTCGGGTGGTCTCTACGCGGGGTGAGCTAAGGCCAAGTGATGTTATGGTTCCAATTATGTGAATAAGTGTAAAGAACTAAGTGCTCTTCTTGGGCGTGAGCTATGAATCATGCATGTTGTAAGTGTAAATCCCTTATCATGGTACTTGGGGAAGATAAATATGTACGTCAGGTAGGAATCTCTAATATGGGCGATTTAATCTTGGGACTGGCCGGCTCGAGTTGTAAATTATCTTTTTGTGGATTCTTGTACTTGAGTACCAAATAGTGGGGAGCACTAGAATAAGGGTTTGTATCTTGATTGTACTTGAGGTAAGTTTTGATGGCAAAGGTCGGAGCACGAAGGATTCTTGTATTGGACTTGACATTGAATCGATTGAGGAGATTGGAACGATGAATGCTATCTTTGTGACGCCCCGAGGCAGAAGAAAAGGGAAAAATTTCCGGTGAATAGTGTTTTGTGGAGAATCCGGCCAGAAGCCGTGCAAATTCTTTATATTTTTCTTAAAAATTCCCTTTTCTTTGACAAATACCACTTTATAATGGCCCTACTACTCAATCACCCCAAAATAAGTGCCAATGAACCTAGAAAGTAGGGTTTCACTTTTGGTTTCAAGATTGGAGCAAAATTAGGGTTTTCGTGATTTTCGCCGGATGAATTTTCGGTACGGAGCAAGGATCAAATTTGGTGATTAACAATGACTTTTAAGTGAGAAATAATATGTGATTAGAAGCAATGATACAAGGTTAGTGAATAGGAAGTAAAAACCCTAGTACGTGTGTTTTTAAGAAAAACGGCGCGAACCGACGGGTACCGCGCACTACCGATTGAACGCACCACTTGACCACCACTTTTTTTTACCATACAAGCTTTTTGATATTTGAGCAAAATATCTTCTCAATTTCCAGCTAGCTTGACCGAAATTGGAGGCTAGAAATGCAAGAAAGAAAGAGAAAAAATGAAAGGTGGTGGTGGCGACAAGTGTCGCCACCAAAGGGTTTCTTGACCAAGAGAGATGGTCTTCCTTTTTAGCCCAATTTTTGCTCATTTCCCTTCATTATTTCAGCAGCTTGGCCGAACAAAGAGAGGAGAGAAAGAGAGCAAGAAAACAATTTCCTTCTTCTTGAGTTGAATCATCCAACTAAGAAATTGAAATTCCAAACCGATTAAAGAGTGGGTTGTGAGTTGGGAAGCTTGTGGAACCAAAAGATTTCTAAAGGAGGTGAAGTATCACTCTTTCAAGCTTTGTTTTTTAGGTATAAAGTCTGATTTATGGCTTTGATTCTTTTATTTTGGTTTAAGATGCTATTTAGTTCATGCTTTGGCTTGATTACAAGATATGCAAGTTGTTGTGATGAATTTTGGATGATTTAAGCAAGTTAGGGTTTGATTAATTTCTACCTAAACTTGTTGTATGGTTGATAGATGTTGTATATAAGATTATATAAGGGGCTTTGGTAGTGATTGGATCAAGGAATTTAAGAAAGTTTCATTGAAGACCAAAAATTCCAGATTTCTGGAAATTTCCTAATTCAGTTCTGCCTGGTTTTGGAACTCATAGTTAGAGTCCGAATTAGGCTTGGCACAAAACATGAAAGTTGTATATAATGGTATTTTATAGGTACCTACAAAATTTCAGCTCAATCAGAGCAACTTAGCTTGTGAAAAGTCGAAAATACCCTCGCTGTTCTAGGTTACATTCCAGAGTTCCGCGTGGACAGTTTAGTCTATTTGGTTGTGTTTATTCACTATAATCCGTTGGTATTTATCCTTTTCACAAAACATGAAAGTTTATTTATTCTATCTTAGCTTTTAAACGCCGCCAAGAACACCTTAATCGGACATTGGTAACCTGAGATATGACCATTCCAGTGCAGTGCGGTTAATTATCCGACTAGTTGGATTTTGGTTCTGTAAATTGGGAATTTGACTAGGTTGCATTGGAAACTGGACTAAGTGATCTCCATGAAAATTGTATCCCTGTGTCTTAGCTTCGAAACGGTATAAGTTTTGCCGCAATCCGATAAGCGTAGCCTCGGATGTGTTATTTCCGTAACCACACGTCAAATCTGTCTTTTGCTAGGTTACATTTCCGCACTTGTTATCACTTTGATTTCTGTTCTTATGTTGTAATGAGCCTATGGAACGGCTATTTACTTGAATCTATGATATGTATGACTTTGGAATTGACTAATAGAAAAATAATGAAGCCTAAATGGCTGAAAAATTAGGTAAACACAAGGGGCATGCTGCCAAATTTTCACGAGAAAGATAAACTAGCCTTTGGAGTTCTAGTTCTATATTTGGCAAATTTGACTTGGATACATTGAAAACTAGGTTGAGGTGTCTTCATGCAAGTTCTAACTCTTTGTCTAAGCTTCGAGACACTATCTAGTACATTTTGATCTGATAACCACAGCTCCAGGTATGGGCAAAATCGTGTAACCCGTTTTGTACCATTTTCATTTCTGCGCACGCCCGATGCATTCCTTTACTGTTTTTCCGCTTTGATCGTTTTAGTCCTTATTTCCATTTGCGATCTAGGGCTTGGACTTGAGAAAGACAATAATAAATGATGGATGAGGTTCGTGAGTAGTGGTTGGTGAGTGATCCCTCGACTATTTCCAAAGTTACTTTTGAACTAATTCTTGCATTTATTACTCCATTACATATCATTTGGGTTCGGGTGTGTGCCATGACATAATTTGGCTCCAATGAGTTCCTGGAAAGTCTTGTGCTTAGAACCAATGTCTCCACTATTGTTTACACATTCTTTGGAGCACGATGGCTCCTTACTTCTGTTTCACGGTTACCTGATTTAAACGAGCGTTGGATATTTAAGTACAAGAACTTCACTGGCTCACATGAGCAATAAATGAACATTTGATTACTGCATCATGACATCATATCAATGCTTTATTGTGAAATATACTTGGCTGTTGATTTTACTGGTCACTCACTGAGTTTCTAGTTCACCTCCTATTATCTTCTTCTCCCCACAGGGATCGAAGTAAAGGAAGAACTTTGTAAGTCCCAAAGACAACCAAGAGGGGGGGTGAATTGGGTTATTCAAAATCTTAATCAGATTTAGGCAATTTTTGCTAAATGAAAATTTCCTTCTTTTCTAGTAATGATCAACCAAGTGGATTAGAAGACAAGAGCAATATTGATCAGAAACACAAGTATAAACAAGCAATGAGAATTTTATTAAACAGAAAAGTAAATTGGGGAATCAAACCAAGTGTCTACCAAGCTATCCTCAAACTTGAAGACCACACACTAGGAAGAGCAACTTCTCTTTGATGGAAGACGATCAACTAGATGTACAATGGAGGGAGCACTTCCTCCTTGCCCTAAGCCTCACTTAGTCAAGCTAAGAAGTTTTACAATCACTCAGAAAACCCTCAACAAAGCTACACTAAAGATCCTTTCAATCACAAAAGAAATGCTCACCAGAAATTCACACCACTTTAAAACAAATCTAGCTTTGGAGACTATTTTCTAGCTAAAATATCTCTTGAGATCTTGTAAACAAAGTGTGCAAAAGTCCTCCCTTCGTTCAGAACAGTTTGTTTTTAAAGGGGAACAGAAATGAGCTTCATTAAAGCTTCCAACGGATAGAAGGCAGATGAAAGGTCAGCTAGCCGTTGGGGCTTTCGGACGTCCGACGATCAAATCATCGTCCGAACCAATCGTCCGAAAATAGCCAAGTTGAAGTTCGGACGTCCGATGAGATTTTTGTCGTCCGACAGCACAGCGTCCGATCGTAGGCCGAGAGCTAGCAAGTTATCTTGGAATTTTTCGGACGTCCGATCTGGTTGATATGCGTCCGAGGTGTGCGTCCGATCCTTCCGGACGTCCGACAGTTTCCTTTCGGCCGTCCGACCTGATTGTCCTGTTTTTGCTTCTCATTTTGGTTGTCTTGCATTTCATGACATATTTGAACCTGATTCTTGGATAGACAGAAACACTTGTATTTGAAGGAGGTTAGATAAACATTTCAAAGTACCAAGAATGACAAACTAGACATACTTAAAAGACAGTATCTTTGATCGGAACAAAACAATGACTAAATTCATTTATATTATTTCAATCTTGTTTGCCACATCCAAAGCATCGTAGACTGGAGTCAATCAAACATATGCTTTCCTTGTTCCATCAGGCCTGATCAATCTTGGTCACTATAAACGAACTTTTGTGATCATCAAAACCAAGAATAACATTCTCCCCCATTTTGATGATGACAAAACAAAAGTTTGAAATGAAATTTTATGATTGCAATGAAAACTCCCCCTTTCAAAATAGACAAGAACTCCCCCTGTCTTAGTGAATCACAAAATTTGAAAATTTTGAAAAACTCCCCCTCACAAAGCTGCCCATCCGAGTTAAACAATTAAGCATATCAGCCACTCCAAATTTAAACAATCAATCCAACATATCCTAACATCACCAATCATCAATCATGCCAACATCACCAATTATCAATCATCACTCAATCCAATCATTTGATACCATATCTCCCCCTTTTTGTCATCACAAACGGGCAACCAATCACATCAACATATCCACAAATTCACAAATTTAGACAAGTTCACACATCAAAACTTAGACCATCAATCAGAATAGACAATCCACAAATTCATTACATTCACATAAGCAGAATAGACAATCATTCATCAAAATATTCAGACATCCATCAAAACAGTACTTAAACATCCAAAACGAAACTTAAAATATCCATTACATTACATATTCATTGTTGAATACCACGAAAACATAAAAGAGACAAACAAAATGCAAATGTCCTAAATGATGAACTAAGTGGATCCAGGTGTCCTCCGAGAGAGCTGATATTGATCAAGATCCTCCTCTTCACTTTCTTCATCATCTTCAGCAGCCTCTTCAACTGGTGCCTTGCCTTTATCTGATGTAGAGGTGCCATGAGGAGTCACAGGGGTTGAAGAACCAGGATCCGGAATTGATGAACTTGGATTAGTGGGGTGTGACTCTTTGTCATGGGAAACTTCCTCAACTACAGGGGGGGAAACAGGAGGTTCTTTTTGTCTAGGAAGGCAGTTTGTTGCTCAGAGGACATAGTGAGCATTAGACCATGTTCTAGAAGAAGAACATGCTGTTTGAGTTCACGAAGGAGCTCAATTACTTCATCACTGGAAGAGGAAGATGCCTTAGAGGCAGATTTCCTAGGATGAATGGGAGTGAGTGGAATAGATGAAGGATCATGTGCAGCCTTAGACCTAAGTTCACTAGAAGATGCACCCTTATAAGCCCACAGATTATCTTTGAAAATAAGATTTTTCCTTTCAAAATACCCTTTTGTAAAGGCATAAGAAGATGCTTCTTTAGGACAAACACCTAGAATAGGGACTTTGTTAAACTCAAAAATCTTTTGAAGAAACTTTCCATAAGATAATTTTCTGCGAGAATCAGTGGCATAGCGAAGTAAGAACTTGCACATGACAAAACCAAAATCAATACGAATTTTTTCTTGAAAACAATAAAAGAGGTACAACTCCATTTTGTTTGCATCAGTTCTATGGCCATCAGTAGGCACAAGCAGGTTTGAAATGATAGAAAAAGCAATTAAATTCACAGGGGCCAGATCATTCAATTTAGCATCAGCAGGTGAGGAAAAACTTCTTTTGAAATAGGTTAACATTTTTGTCCCATCAAAATGATTTGCCACAGTCGGGAGCTCTTCATAGGAAAAGAAATTAGCAATCTTATCTTTGCATAAACGTTCAATGGTAGTATTTAAAATGGAGTTCACAATTTCAGAGTCAATGATTAAGTCTACCCCATTAACCCTGGAAAATATTTCAGTTGGGTCAGAACCTTTCCTTAGATTGGCAAAAAATTGATGCAACATATCAGGATAGTAGACATTTGGCATAGAAATAAGATGTGACTGTGACGGCCCCACCTCCCCCTAGGGCGTACCCCAGGGTTCGGCGGGTCGCCTGCCCAGCTCTCGCCAGGACTCAGTCACTCGTATCACGTGCGTACATCCATAGACAATAAGTAACCCATCCACTTCAACTTAATATATACATAGATGCTCAAGTAAAAGATAAGAAACTTCTACTCACCAGAAGTCTTCAAAGTTTTTACCATTCAAATACAACCATCGAATATACAAGGGTTCTCATTCCTCATACAACCAGCCCGTGCCAAGCACTAGGGCGAGAACCATTACAAGGCCAAAGAACTAGATCAACTAGACTATACAGAACTCTCGTCCTTGCTCGCCTTCCCCTGCTAAGGAAAACAATTGACGTGGTATGAGCTAAAAAGCCCAGTGAGGTTCTATATACATAAACAAGTAATTAAACAAGGAACATTAGTCATGTAATAACAATTAATCCAGAAAACCTTATGTATAGTTCATGAGTGGTTGGGACTTATTACAGGTATGGAGCATATCACAGGTATAACACATGATTTCATGTTGGCATTTTAGCATGGAACAATTATCGTGATACACGGTAACCATATACTGAAAGATACGGTGTTCCGGTGGAACTTTGTCGGTCCTCTGCACCTTATAACTTCCGAATCCCCACGGTTGACTGGCCATCACCTTATCCCTCCAGTGGTAATACTCGAGTATACCGACGGTTGTCCAGGGTTCCAACCTACCCGACCGAGCCCAGTCCTGGCTCGAGTAGGTCGGTAACCGAGGCGGGGCCCAAGTTCAGCTTAGAGCTTACAACATGCACAACTAACCAAGTAAATCGGTAAACGGTAAATGGTAAAATTCATCAATTGAATAGGTCGAATGAGGTAAAGTACACACTCGCCTAACAATGATGGACAACTTCATATAGCATGTGATTCATGATAATTAAGTAATCAAGTGGACACTTAGCACGTAAGCAATACAAATTGATTTCATGGGAGCATGTAATTCACGGATATCACGTAATCACATAAATTGGAAATCGAGTAAACAGATAGTCAAGTAATCAGGTAGTCACAGAAAACAATGGGTATATAGAACACTCACCTATTTACGCACAACAACGTGCAAAATATCCTTCCGGATATTATCTTTAGTCACCGAGAAAACCTAAGATTAAATGAAAAGAATATTACCACTCATTTGTCACAACCAATTAGGTGCAATCAAAGAGACTCGTCGCATGATGAGTAGAACGTATAAAAAGACTTTAAAGTAGAACGTGGACATTTGGACTCGTGGATAAAAATAACTAGGGTTTCATAGACCACACATAAAACCAACTCAAAAGGGTTATAAAATTTTCTAATGGAAACACTTGAACTAAAGACAAATCAAAATCCAACTAGATAGACTAGGAAATACCATTTTCGGAATCGTTTATGTGGTTGAAACTTATCTTATATTCAAGTAGATATTATAGACTAATTGTCTTAATGAAATTCATGAAAAAGAGAGGACAAAATACTCAAGAAAATCCTAAACTACTCCTCTTTATTTGGTAAGAGTAAGTAAACATTTGGAGTTTCCAATTGAAGAAGGATCATGTTTTTAAGATGGAAAAACGGTCATAGTATTTTACAAGTTCAAATAAACCTTAGCTTTCGGGCGAAAATTTGGGCAGCATGCCCTTTGTTTTTACCTAATTTTCCAGCCATTTTGGCTTCATTATTTTTCCTCAACCACAACCCAACATCACACATAAGCAATTCAAGTCAAGAGCCGTTCCATAGGCTCACAATATCATAAGAATAAGAAATACAGAAATAACAAGTGCAGAAATTCAATTTAGCAAAAGACAGATTTGACGTATGAAAGCGGAAATAACTTATCTGAGGCTACGCTTATCGGATTAAGACACAACTTATGCCGTTTCGAAGCTAAGACACAGGGCTAAAATGTTCATGAAGGTCACTTAGTCCAGTTTCTAATGTAACTTGGTCAAATTCTCAAATTACTAAACCAGAAATCAATTCGTCGGCTGTTTAAATACATTACACTGTAATGGACATATCTCAGAGTACATAAGTCCGAATCAGGTTTTCTTAGAGGCATTTGAAAGATAATTCAGAATACTACAACTTTCATGTTTTGGCAAAAAGCTAAATCAGAATGAATACTAGTCAAAAAACGTGATAAACTGGACTTAACTGATGAAACGGACTGCTGGGAAATTTTTAAAACAGTGAGGGTATTTTGGACTTTTCACAACCTACGTTGCTCCGATTGAGCTGAAATTTTGTGGGCAACTATAAAATATCATTCTCTACAACTTTCATGTTTTATGCCAAGCCAAATTCGGCCTCTAACTAGGTGATATAGAAACGGGCAGAACTGAATTTTCAAGTCCCTGAAATCTGGAAATTCTTGAAATCAAATGCTAATTTCTTTATTTTTGGCTTGCTTCACCATCTTAACTTCCCATATTAAACTTTAAACATCAAAGCCCCAAATTTTAAGCACTAGAAAAATCATAGGAAAGCTGAAAAATATTCCAATAAAATGGAAAATCATGACCCAAGCCTCTATTTCACCACATACCTCAATAATACAACCATATGTGACATATTTAGCGACTAATCGTGAATTTAATCGGAGAGTCAAGGTTCCAGCATGTATACCTTTCCAAGGAGACTAGAAACAAGTGTTCAAGGCCTTTGTTCCTCAAGAAAATTACACCGGTAGGTAGCCTTTGTGCTAGATAACAACTTAATCGGAGTAGATTTGCGCGAATAGAAGAAACTTTTCAAGATTTGGAGAAGAAATGAAGGAGAATGAGATGAACTCTCTTTGTCTCTCTCTCTCTCTCTCTTATTTCGGCCAAGATGCAGAATTAATGGAGGGAATTAAGCTAAGCTTGTGTTATAAGAAGGTTGGAAAGCTAAGGATTAATTCTAGCCACAAGTTTGGCTAACACTTGGACTAATCTTGACCACAAATTTTTCTCTCTCTTGTTGCATTTCTAATCTCTAATTTTCGGCCAATAGGAGGGCTAAGAGGGGGAAGATATTTTGCTCCATTAATGATAAACTTGTATGGCAAGAAAGTGGTGATCAAGTGGTGGTTCAATCGGTAGTACGCGGTACACGTCGGTGTGACGCGTTTTCTCTTAAATCGCGCGTACCAGGTTTTTTTACTTTCAACTCACTAACTTTTTATCATTGCTCCTAATCACATATTATTTCTCACTTAAAAGTCACTTTTAATCATCAAATTGATCCTCGGCCAGTACCGAAAATTCATCCGGCGGAAAAATCGAAAAACCCTAATTTTGCTCAAGTCATGAAACCGAAGCGGAAAACCCTATTTTCTAGGTTCATCTGCACTTATAGTTGAACAATTAGATAGTAGAGCTTTAATAAATAATAATTTTCAAATAAAAGGCATTTTTGAGGAAAAATGTAGAAAATTTGCGGGTCCTCACAGTGACCATTTCTGGAAAGCAAATAGACTCAGAATGGATTCTAAACCTATGGAGCGAAATTCAGAGGGGTTTACAGTTCTTTGAGGGATGACACCCTTCTGGGATATCCAGGAGTATTTGTCTTTCGCAGCATCATCAAAGAATGTAGGAGGAGGGGCTGATTTTGGAGGCGGTTGAGAAGATGTCCCCTGTCCAGATTCAGGCTGAGAGGAGGGTTGTGGTGTAGGCCGTGACATTTGACCCTTGATAGCTCCTCTTTTGAAGCGTTTGGATGTCCGTTTGACAGTGGGAAGACTCTCATCCTCATCCCTGAGTGGATGCTTGCGTCCGGCAGTAACTTTTCCTCCCCTTAGATTCACCATTGTGCGAAATGTGTGGAATGAGGGATGCAAATGATGCACACAGCAGTAGGGAAGTGAATCGCACAGAAATTTTGGGACACAAAGTCCTTGAACAAGATTTGACAGAGCGGTTATGAGAAAGTAGGGTTTTGAGGGAAATTTGGGAATTTACGAAATGTTTTGCGATTCGATGAAATAATTAGGAGAAATGAATCGCAATCAATCAGGAAAAGTTTTGTTTGAGTCAATTTGGGAATGAGAGCTTCAGAATGGTATGAATTTGAGAGGGTTTTCGTCCGAGAGGAAATAGAAAAGAAGAGTTTGAAGCAAATAAGGGAGAAAGTTAATTTAAAAAGTGAGCCGTTGCACTGTCGGACGGCCGAACGAAGTTGTGCGTCCGACAGTTGCGTCCGAACAGGCGCAATTCTGGAAAATGGCTGAAGAACATCATCGGACGTCCGTTCATCTTCTTTCGGACGTCCGAAGACTTTGAGAAATTTTAGGATGATTTTTCGATTATTCCTAATTTTGATCTTAGATGAATGAACTGATCTAATGGCAGAGCTTTGGTAAAAATATCAGCAAATTGATCTTTAGAACAAACATAATTTACACATATGTCACCTTTTGAACAAGATCACGAATGAAGTGATGCTTTATATCTATGTGCTTTGTCCTAGAATGATGAATAGGATTTTTGGTCAAATTTATAGCACTAGTATTATCACAGAATACAGGCATGCAGTCATACAACAATCCAAAATCATTCAAAGTGTGCTTCATCCATAAAAGTTGAGCACAACATGCACTAGCGGCAATATATTCCGCTTCGGTTGTAGACAAAGATATTGCATTTTGCTTTTTGCTAAACCAAGAGACTAAACAATTTCCAAGAAAATGACAAGTTCCACTAGTACTCTTTCTATCCACACGACAACCTCCAAAATCAGCATCCGAATAACCGTATAGTGCAAACTCATTAGATCTAGCATACCAAAGACCATAGTCTAATGTACCTTTCAAATACCTAAAAATTCTTTTTACAGCATTCAAATGTGATTCTTTTGGACAAGATTGAAATCTAGCACACAAGCAAACAGCAAACATAATATCAGGTCTACTTGCGGTTAAATAGAGTAGGCTTCCGATCATACCTCTATATTGCTTTTCATCCACATGATTACCTTCTTCATCTTTGTCAAGCTTTGTAGAAGTGCACATTGGAGTTCCAACTTGCTTTGAGTCCTCCATGCCAAACCTTTTCAGCAACTCCTTGGTATATTTTGCTTGATTTATAAAAATTCCCTCAAGAGCTTGATGTATTTGAAGTCCAAGGAAGAAATTTAATTCTCCCATCATACTCATTTCAAATTCACTTTGCATAGTGGTGGAAAAATCCTTGCATAGATACTCATTAGTAGCACCAAAAATAATATCATCAACATATATTTGCACAATAAGAAGGTCATTCAACACTTGCTTAGTAAAAAGTGTGGTGTCCACAACACCCCTTTTGAAACCATTTTCAATCAAAAAACCACTTAGTCTTTCATACCAAGCTCTTGGAGCTTGTTTTAGACCATATAAAGCTTTAGATAGTTTAAACACATGACTTGGAAATTTTGTATTTTCAAAATCGGGGGGTTGATCCACATATACTTCTTGATCAATAAAACCATTTAAAAAGGCACTTTTAACATCCATTTGAAACAATTTGAAGCCTTTAAAGCATGCAAAAGCAAGAAGCATTCTAATAGATTCTAATCTTGCTACGGGAGCAAATGTTTCATCAAAATCAATTCCTTCTTCTTGTGCATATCCTTTAGCAACTAATCTGGCTTTATTTCTTACAACAACACCTTTATCATCTAACTTATTTCTAAAAATCCACTTTGTGCCAATGATAGGTTGATTTTGAGGTCTATCAACAAGTGTCCAAACTTCATTCCTCTCAAATTGATTAAGTTCCTCTTGCATTGCCAAAATCCAGTTTTCATCCTTTAAAGCATCATTGACATTTTTGGGTTCAAAAAGAGACACTAAAGCAAAATTGTCAATCAATTTTCTAGATGAGGAACGAGTGTTTACCTTCTCGGATGGATCACCAATTATAAGCTCTTTTGGATGATTTTGGCTGAATTTCCAAGCCTTGGGAAGATCTTTGAGTGGATCATCATTTTTGTCTTCATCTTCCTCTTCTTGATCATTATGAACTTCATTTTCCATTTCAGTTGCTGCTGGTTTAGAACTTCCTTCATTTCCAATTGACAGCTTTTCCATTCCTGCTCGAACACCTACATCATCATCCTCACACGGACTTTTGGAATTATCATCATTGGTTTCATCAAATGTTATATGTATAGCTTCTTCAATCACAAGAGTCCTTCTATTAAAAACTCTGTATCCTCTTTTATTCTCACAATACCCCAAAAATATTCCTTCATCAGATTTTTTATCAAACTTACCAAGATGTTCCTTTAGATTCAAAATAAAACATTTACAACCAAATACTTTGAAATAACCAACTGTAGGTTTCTTATCAAAAATCAGCTCATAAGGAGTTTTCTTTAAGATAGGTCTCAAGAGAATTCTATTCATCACATAACATGCAGTGTTTACCGCTTCAGCCCAAAGATATTTAGGCAACCTACATTCATTTAACATAGTTCTAGCAGCCTCTTGGAGAGTCCTGTTTTTCCTTTCTACAACACCATTTTGCTGTGGAGTTCTTGCAATAGAAAACTCATGAGTTATGCCATTATGATCACAAAATTCTGGAAAACCACAATACTTGAATTCTGTTCCATTATCACTTCTAATTCTAACAATTTTTAATCCAAGCAGATTTTGCACTTTAGCAAACAATGAAGTGAAATTCTTGAATGCATCATCCTTATGAGCAAGAAATATTACCCAAATGTATCTAGAATAATCATCTACAATCACAAAACAGTATTTCTTACCACCCAAGCTAGAGATTTGAGTAGGGCCAAATAAGTCAAGATGCAAGAGTTCTAAAGGTTTGGAAGTAGATACACACTTCTTTGGTTTAAAAGAAACTTTTGTTTGCTTTCCAAATTGACATGCATCACATATTTTATCCTTTTCAAAACTGATTTTTGGCAAGCCTCTAACTAGCTCCTTTTTCGAAATTTCCTTTAGTAACTCCATGTTAAAATGACAAAGTCTTCTATGCCACAACCAAGGATCTTCATTTGAAACTTTAAGACATGTTAAGCTAGAAGAATCAATTTTATCAAGAACCACAATATATATGTCGTTGAACCTCTTACCTTTGAACACAACATTGTATTTGGAATCAAGCACAATGCATTCATGTTTTCTAAACAACACATTCAAGTCTTTATCACACAATTGACTAACACTAAGCAAATTATAACTCAAGTTATCAACTAAGAGCACATTATGAACAAAAGTTTCACCATCCTTACCAACATCACCTATTCCAATTGTTTTAGCTTTCACATCATCACCAAATGTCACTTTTCCACTTGATCTTGATTTCAGCTTTATGAACAAAGAGGGATCACCGGTCATATGCCTTGAACAACCGCTATCAATGAACCATTTGGACTTGTGTGAGCATTTTTCCTGAAAAGAGAAAGTGTTTGGTACCCATTTTAATTTTTGGGTCCATAATAGTTAGCATTATATCTAACTAACCACATGCATTTCATCCCTTTGTTCAGATTTCTTTTCACATAGCAATCACTTTTCAAATGCCCTCTTTGACAACAAAAACCACACATAATGGAAGAGTCCTTAACATGTACTGGTTTGACATATCTTAATCCACCTTTTCTATATGTTGTGAAACCATGTGCATTTTTGTTGTGTGCAAATGTTCTTTGAAAAATAGTAGGATGTGTGGGTGACATGTTCCTTTTGATAAACTCCTGCTTTCTTGCTTTCAAAGTCTCATCCAAGTTGTCCATTCTCCTTTTTAAATCACCATGTCTTTCCTTCAGCATTTTACAAATATTTGTCTTTCTATCAAGCTCATTCTGAACATCAAATCCGGCTCTTACAAGACATTCATTGTCAGTTTTTAGTTGTTTATTTTGTTGAAAGAGACATGCATTTTCATGAATGAGAAAAGCAATTTTCTGTTTTAGCTGCTTGTTCTTATCATAAGATTCCTTCAAAGCATTATGCAGTTTTTCAACAAAGGACTCAAGATCATCATCTTCTTCATCATCACTTTCAGATTGAGAGTGTATGGAAGTTACCTCATTATCTCCAATAGCCATGAAGGCCATTTGAGCTGATTCTTCCTCTTCTTCAACTTCCCCTTCAGAGTTGCATTCATTCCAAGTAATCTGGAAGTTGTTGAATCTTGGCTTTCGATCAGCTTTTCCATCTTTCATTTTCTTCATGGGGCATTCGTTTGCATAGTATCCAGGCTGTCCACATTCATAGCATTTGTCCACTTGCTTCTTGTTGAATTCTTGTTTTCCTTTGTTCCTTGCATTTGATGAATAATTTTGGAATTGATTGCTAGGTCCTCCCTTTCTGAACTTCCTTTTATTCAAGATTCTTTTGAAGCCTCTTGTGATGAGAGCAAGATCATTATCATCACCATCCGAATCTTCATCATCCAAGTGAGCTGGATCATCTTCACTTTGAGTAGTCTTTAGAGCAATATTTCTTTTTGCTCTAGCATCCTCTTCCTCCTGCACTTTAGATTTCAGTTTTAACTCATAAGAGGTTAGTGAGTTAATGATAGATTCAATAGGCATAGAACTTAAATCCTTAGCTTCCTCTATTGCAGTCACTTTATTTTCCCATTCTTTGCCCAATGCATTGAGAATTTTTCTGTTCTTCTCTCCCAAGGTGTACTCTTTGCCCAACACCTCGAGATCTTTGATCAAGTCAGTGAACCTGCAAAACATTTTGTCAATATCCTCAAGAGGTTCAATCTTAAAAGATTCATACTTTGTGACCAAGATGGCCTTTCTCTGTTCTCTCACATTGTCACCACCCTCATGGATTTCTCTTAACTTATCCCACATTTCTTTGGCTGATTTACAGCCTTTCACTCTAATTGATTCATTTGAATCTAAGGCACTATAAAGAACATTCATGGCCTTGCCATTCAATGTGAGGTTAGTCCTGTCTTGAGCATTCATTTCAGCTCTCATTTTTGGCCGAAGCAGCCCTGTATCTGCATCAAGAAAGTTAGCTTCATGCGGTCCTTCACTCACAATAAACCACAGTTCAATATCAATAGATTGCAAAAAAATAATCATCCGTTCTTTCCAGCTAACATAGTTGGAGCCACTGAACATGGGAGGCCTAGTAACAGATTGCCCCTCAACAAACATAGCATGACTGGTTGTCATCTTTACTCCAAGCCGTTAGAGCTTAATCTCAAGGAGACCAAGCTCTGATACCAATTGTAAATCCCAAAGACAACCAAGAGGGGGGGTGAATTGGGTTATTCAAAATCTTAATCAGATTTAGGCAATTTTTGCTAAATGAAAATTTCCTTCTTTTCTAGTAATGATCAACCAAGTGGATTAGAAGACAAGAGCAATATTGATCAGAAACACAAGTATAAACAAGCAATGAGAATTTTATTAAACAGAAAAGTAAATTGGGGAATCAAACCAAGTCTCTACCAAGCTATCCTCAAACTTGAAGACCACACACTAGGAAGAGCAACTTCTCTTTGATGGAAGACGATCAACTAGATGTACAATGGAGGGAGCACTTCCTCCTTGCCCTAAGCCTCACTTAGTCAAGCTAAGAAGTTTTACAATCACTCAGAAAACCCTCAACAAAGCTACACTAAAGATCCTTTCAATCACAAAAGAAATGCTCACCAGAAATTCACACCACTTTAAAACAAATCTAGCTTTGGAGACTATTTTCTAGCTAAAATATCTCTTGAGATCTTGTAAACAAAGTGTGCAAAAGTCCTCCCTTCGTTCAGAACAGTTTGTTTTTAAAGGGGAACAGAAATGAGCTTCATTAAAGCTTCCAACGGATAGAAGGCAGATGAAGGGTCAGCTAGCCGTTGGGGCTTTCGGACGTCCGACGATCAAATCATCGTCCGAACCAATCGTCCGAAAATAGCCAAGTTGAAGTTCGGACATCCGATGAGATTTTTGTCGTCCGACAGCACAGCGTCCGATCGTAGGCCGAGAGCTAGCAAGTTATCTTGGAATTTTTCGGACGTCCGATCTGGTTGATATGCGTCCGAGGTGTGCGTCCGATCCTTCCGGACGTCCGACAGTTTCCTTTCGGCCGTCCGACCTGATTGTCCTGTTTTTGCTTCTCATTTTGGTTGTCTTGCATTTCATGACATATTTGAACCTGATTCTTGGATAGACAGAAACACTTGTATTTGAAGGAGGTTAGATAAACATTTCAAAGTACCAAGAATGACAAACTAGACATACTTAAAAGACAGTATCTTTGATCGGAACAAAACAATGACTAAATTCATTTATATTATTTCAATCTTGTTTGCCACATCCAAAGCATCGTAGACTGGAGTCAATCAAACATATGCTTTCCTTGTTCCATCAGGCCTGATAAATCTTGGTCAGTATAAACGAACTTTTGTGATCATCAAAACCAAGAATAACAAACTTGTATTTGGATCTTTGTGTGGCTGGATGGCGTACATCTTGTATAGTTTAGATTTGGTTTTGGTTTATGTACTTTTGGGCCTGTATAAATATTTGGAATTGAATCGGATGTATATCTACATTCTACGCTTAGAACTAGTTTCCGCTTCGCTTATGATATGTAATTTTTGGAGAATTGGATGTATTATTTGAGTTGTACCTTGTAATTTACTTGAGGAATGTAGTAAGTGAGTGAGTCCCGGCGAGAGTTGGGCAGGCGGTCCGCTAAACCCTTTGGTTCGCCTTAGGGGGAGGTGGGGCCGTCACAGGTGGTATCAGAGCTTAGGCTTCAGATCTTTATAGTGTATCCTAGGCTTAAAGGTTAGGATGCCGGAATGTGGGATTGGTTTGTACGTTCAGTGCTCTTTTGGAGCGTCAGTTGTGAATCTTGAAAGTGGTACGCGTAAGATATGATTTGGTTGAATTACGCTTGAGAACGTATGGCCTGAGCTGTACAGTTTCTTAGTTTTGGATTCTTGGCTAGGGTTTTGATAGATTATGGTGGCCGGAATTGTTGAGAAAAGTTTTGGTTTGCATTTTTCTTCTAATTTTCCTGTTTGATTAAGGTTATACCACCCGAGTGGTAAATGTTAAGATTTGAGATATTTGAACTATCTAAGACCGACTAGACTGAGCTCATTTGAGACTTGAATTTGTATCGGCTAGTGTACCCTTACGTACACTTGATAAACCTGACCTGACTGAAAATAGGGTATCTCTTTTACTCTTGAGCAAGTATCTTGATTCATATATGATCTGTATGTGGATTTGAGTTTGATGACTGCTTGAGAGTGTGAATTACTGGGCATAAGCTAGGCGAGTGAGTTCCTACTCGTACTCATGTTCTTTGAACCTGAAATAATTGACCCTGCTTTTGAACCGATACACTTGAACCCTGCTTTTGACTCTGTTTCTGAACATTTTCGTACTTGTTTGGTTATAGACCGGCTACTACTCTTCCGTAGCGGTTGAACAGAACCTCTCTGGTGAGGCATTGCCTGTTGTGTTTTCAAGCACCGCCATTCTTCTGGCGAGGCATGCCTGTTGTGTTTTCAAGCACCATCAGGGATTGAAATTCATGAACAGAACCTCTCTGATGAGGTATGGCCTGTTGTGTTTTCAAGCACCGCCATTCTTCTGGCGAGGCATGCCTGTTGTGTTTCAAAGCACCATCAGGGATGAAACTTTGACTTGAGGCTCTCTGGTGAAGCTTAGCCGTAGTGCTAGCTTGTTGTGTTTCCAAGCACCACCAGGGCCAATATCTTGAGCTAAGATCCTCTGGTGAAGTTTAGCCGTTGTGCTAACTTGTTGTGTTATCAAGCACCACCAAGGATGAAATTTTGAACTGAGGTTCTTTGGCGAGGTATAGCCGTTGTGCTAACCTGTTGTGTTGTCCAGCACCGCCATGGACAAAATCTTGCATCTGAGGCTCTGGTGAAGTATAGCTGAGTGCTAGCTTGTAGTGTTTTCAAGCACCACCAGGGGTAATTTGTGACGGCCCCACCTCCCCCTAAGGCGAACCAGAGGGTTCGGCGGGCCGCCTGCCCAGCTCTCGCCGGGACTCAGTTGTTCACTACAATCCTCAATTGAATTTCAAGATATATATATCAAATATACATCAAAGGTTCCCAAACTTTACATATCAAAAGCGAAGCGTCCACGATTCCACTGCGCCACTCTGATCCTTGATACCAACTATTATACAGGAGGAAGTCCAAAACTAGACTATTACACAACCAATCAATTCTAAACGTTCAATACAATCCCAATATGAACGATTACACAAAAGTAAATCCAAGTTCAATCCATCAATCCATGCATGAGATAATCCATGATAAACACTACAAGCCCTTCTGTCGCCTTGAGCCCTGTGGAGGGGAATAAAACATTTTGGGGTGAGCTAGAAGCTCAGCGAGTAACCAAGAAATTCAGTTATCAAATCAGTTTCACAATCGTTCATTTCAATAATGTCATGCTTCAACAATCAATGCACTTTCACTTCTCTCATGAGCCAGTGAAATCATGGTACTTAGACGTCCAACGCTCCGAACAATCATTTAACATTGAACATTAACATTGAACATTGAACATTGAGCCCATTGGTGCTCTACAGGAACATTAAACGGTGGAGGAGACGTCGGAGTCTAGCACACGAATTACAAGTACTCATTTGAGCCAAAACATGTCAAGAACTTATATGCCGGCACACAGGATATGCAATCAAAGAAACGATGCAAGAAACATTTTAAAGTAACGTTGCAAGTAGTTTAAGGTCACTCACTTCCACGGCTCATAATCCTTGTTCAATATAGCCAATTCCATCATTCAAGTCCAAGCCTTTCACTTGAAACTTAAGGTAACCAACGCTATTAAAATCGGACAGCATTTCCCCTTAATTCCTTTATTTTCCAACCTACAATCAAACCCAATCACATAGCAATTAACCACAATTGCTCAAAACCAGGAAACAGTTTTGACGTCCTTTTGCGGTAATGGCACCAAAGGCGCTACGATTGTCGGATGAAGGTCCAAGACCCACCGTTTCGAAGATAAGAACCAGGGCTACAACAATGTAGAAGGTCACTCAGTCAAAATCCTAGCACAACTAGGTCAAAAAATGCAGAAAACCAACCCAGAACCGTAATTGCAGGTTCCCAAATCACACAAAACTGTAATCAGTCCAATTCAGTCTATACAGGTCCAAATGCATTGCTTCCAAAGGCATATGATAGCTAAGACATCAAGCTACATTTAATCAGAAGACACCAACATCCAAATCCAAAGCAATTCCAGTCAAAACAGACGATTACAATCACAGTTCGCACATTCTGATCACCCAGAACAGCAACAGTAAAAACGACATATCTCACTCTAAACTACTCCAAATGACCTGAAATTTTGTAGGCACTTCAAAATCATCAATACCTACAACTTTTATGTTTTGAGAAAAGTCCAATTCGGCCTCTAACCCTATGATCCAAAACCGGACAGAATTAGGGGTTTTCAAACCCTAACATTTCTCAATTCAATCCAAAGCCAAAATTGATTGCATTTATCAACAATTCACACCTACTAGAGTCAAAGCCCCTTATTACCAACCATCAAAAACAACCACACCATCAAGAACATATGAAACCAGAAAATTCCTCAAAAAAGAAAAAACTCAACCAATTCACTTCAAATCAAGAAATAAAACACATAATCCCTCACTTAAGCCACCATTAGGCATAAATTCAACATCATTAGATATAGGAGGGTGTTCATATACCACTTACCAAGTAACCAAGAGAGAGGAAGATGTTGGACACCTTAAGTCTTCAAACAAACTTCACTAAACTACTTACTAGCACCCAAGGGAGGAATTTTATGGAGTAGAATCTAAGTTATGTGGTTGGTTTTGGAAGATTGAGTGAAATGGAAACTAGAAAGTTGAAGAATTTCTTTCTTCTTTGCTCAAGGAAGAATCGGCCATGAAGGAGAAGAAAATGGTGATTTTTGAGCAATTCTTCAAGATATTTACTCAATTTGGTCAAAAGTCAAAAGTGTGAATAGTTGCCAACAAAGTCCAACCAATGGTTGTGTGACACATGTCACTCCATTAATGCACTCTTATCACTTTTGTCTCTCCAATAAAAATATCTTAACACTTTGTAAAATAATATCACTTAATACAAAATTCCAACAAGTTGTCAAAAATATAATGCATTTACCGCACTTGCGGGTCCCACGTCCAAAATACGCTTTTAATTTCTCAAAAACTAACCGATACTAGAAAAATCATTTTAAAACTATTTTTGCTCATAAACTTTATCTGGGGAATTTTTCTACTAAAGAAAATGTAGAAAAGGCGGGTTTTGTTTTAAACAAAATAAACCCTAGAAAATTAGAAAATTTGGATCTTTGTGTGACTGGATGGCGTACATCTTGTATAGTTTAGATTTGGTTTTGGTTTATGTACTTTTGGGCCTGTATAAATATTTAGAATTGAATCGGATGTATATCTACATTCTACGCTTAGAACTAGTTTCCGCTTCGCTTATGATATGTAATTTTTGGAGAATTGGATGTATTATTTGAGTTGTACCTTGTAATTTACTTGAGGAATGTAGTAAGTGAGTGAGTACCGGCGAGAGCTGGGCAGGTGTTCCGCTAAACCCTTTGGTTCGCGTTAGGGGGAGGTGGGGCCGTCACAGGTGGTATTAGAGCTTAGGCTTCAGATCTTTATAGTTTATCCTAGGCTTAAAGGTTAGGATGCCGGACTGTGGGATTGGTTTGTACGTTCAGTGCTCTTTTGGAGCGTCAGTTGTGAATCTTGAAAGTGGTACGCGTAACATATGATTTGGTTGAATTACGCTTGAGAACGTATGGCCTGAGCTGTACAGTTTCTTAGTTTTGGATTCTTGGCTAGGGTTTTGATAGATTATGGTGGCCGGAATTGTTGAGAAAAGTTTTGGTTTGCATTTTTCTTCTCATTTTCCTGTTTGATTAAGGTTATACCACCCGAGTGGTAAATGTTAAGATTTGAGATATTTGAACTGTCTAAGACCGACTAGACTGAGCTCATTTGAGACTTGAATTTGTATCGGCTAGTGTACCCTTACGTACACTTGATAAACCTGACCTGACTGAAAATAGGGTATCTCTTTTACTCTTGAGCAAGTATCTTGATTCATATATGATCTGTATGTGGATTTGAGTTTGATGACTGCTTGAGAGTGTGAATTACTGGGCATAAGCTAGGCGAGTGAGTTCCTACTCGTACTCATGTTCTTTGAACCTGAAATAATTGACCCTGCTTTTGAACCGATACACTTGAACCCTGCTTTTGACTCTGTTTCTGAACATTTTCATACTTATTTGGCTATAGACCGGCTACTACTCTTCCGTAGCGGTTGAACAGAACCTCTCTGGTGAGGCATTGCCTGTTGTGTTTTCAAGCACCGCCATTCTTCTGGCGAGGCATGCCTGTTGTGTTTTCAAGCACCATCAGGGATTGAAATTCTTGAACAGAACCTCTCTGATGAGGTATGGCCTGTTGTGTTTTGAAGCACCGCCATTCTTCTGGCGAGGCATGCCTGTTGTGTTTCAAAGCACCATCAGGGATGAAACTTTGACTTGAGGCTCTCTGGTGAAGCTTAGCCGTAGTGCTAGCTTTTTGAGTTTCCAAGCACCACCAGGGCCAATTTCTTGAGCTAAGATCCTCTGGTGAAGTTTAGCCGTTGTGCTAACTTGTTGTGTTATCAAGCACCACCAAGGATGAAATTTTGAACTGAGGTTCTTTGGCGAGGTATAGCCGTTGTGCTAACCTGTTGTGTTGTCCAGCACCGCCATGGACAAAATCTTGCATCTGAGGCTCTGGTGAAGTATAGCTGAGTGCTAGCTTGTGGTGTTTTCAAGCACCACCAGGGGTAATTTCTGACCTGAGACATCGTTATGTCCTGGATTGTTTTTCCAAATATCAGGGACTTTAAGTCCGATTTCGAGCCCCTTTTGTATATGTATCCAGTTACACGTCTGACTATCTATTGGATCAAGATTATTTGATAAGTTGGATTGGAGTACTTTTAGTACTTGATTGTGATGAGTGATTCTTAGTATGTGATTGACCTTTGAGATAGTTGATCTGATTAGTATTTGATTATGATAAGCGAGATTGAAATGATTCTTAATACGTGATCGACTTTGGAGAACTATTTTGATCTAATTAGTACAAGTTGGAATGTCGAGGATGACATTCTTTTAAGGAGGGAGTTTGTGACGCCCCGAGGCAAAAGAAAAGGGAAAAATTTCTGGTGAATAGTATTTTGTGGAGATTCCGGCCAGAAGCCGTGCAAATTCTTTATATTTTTCTTAAAAATTCCCTTTTCTTTGACAAATACCACTTTATAATGGCCCTACAACTCAATCACCCCACAATAAGTGCCAATGAACCTAGAAAGTAGGGTTTCACTTTTGGTTTCAAGATTGGAGCAAAATTAGGGTTTTCGTGATTTTCGCCGGATGAATTTTCGGTACGGAGCAAGGATCAAATTTGGTGATTAACAATGACGTTTAAGTGAGAAATAATATATGATTAGAAGCAATGATACAAGGTTAGTGAATAGGAAGTAAAAACCCTAGTACGTGTGTTTTTAAGATAAACGGCGCGAACCGACGGGTACCGCGCACTACCGATTGAACGCACCACTTGACCACCACTTTTTTTTACAATACAAGCTTTTTGATATTTGAGCAAAATATCTTCTCAATTTCCAGCTAGCTTGACCGAAATTGGATGCTAGAAATGCAAGAAAGAAAGAGAAAAAATGAAAGGTGGTGGTGGCGACAAGTGTCGCCACCTAAGGGTTTCTTGACCAAGAGAGATGGTCTTCCTTTTTAGCCCAATTTTTGCTCATTTCCCTTCATTATTTTAGCAGCTTGGCCGAACAAAGAGAGGAGAGAAAGAGAGCAAGAAAACAATTTCCTTCTTCTTGAGTTGAATCATCCAACTAAGAAATTGAAATTCCAAACCGATTAAAGAGTGGGTTGTGAGTTGGGAAGCTTGTGGAACCAAAAGATTTCTAAAGGAGGTGAAGTATCACTCTTTCAAGCTTTGTTTTTGAGGTATAAAGTCTGATTTATGGCTTTGATTCTTTTATTTTGGTTTAAGATGCTATTTAGTTCATGCTTTGGCTTGATTACAAAATATGCAAGTTGTTGTGATGAATTTTGGATGATTTAAGCAATTTAGGGTTTGATTAATTTCTGCCTAAACTTGTTATATGATTGATAGATGTTGTATATAAGATTATATAAGGGGCTTTGGTAGTGATTGGATCAAGGAATTTAAGAAAGTTTCATTGAAGACCAAAAATTCCAGATTTCTGGAAATTTCCTAATTCAGTTCTGCCTGGTTTTAGAACTCATAGTTAGAGGCCGAATTAGGCTTGGTCCAAAACATGAAAGTTGTATAGAATAGTATTTTATAGGTGACTATAAAATTTCAGCTCAATCAGAGCAACGTAACTTGTGAAAAGTCGAAAATACCCTCTCTGTTCTAGGTTACATTCCAGAGTTCCGCGTGGACAGTTTAGTCTATTTGGTTGTGTTTATTCACTATAATCCGTTGGTATTTATCCTTTTCACAAAACATGAAAGTTTTAGTATTATATCTTAGCTTTTAAACGCAACCAAGAACACCTTAATCGGACCTTGGTAACCTGAGATATGACCATTCCAGTACAGTGCGGTTAATTATCCGACTAGTTGGATTTTGGTTCTGTAAATTGGGAATTTGACTGGGTTGCATTGGAAACTGGACTAAGTGATCTCCATAAAAATTGTATCCCTGTGTCTTAGCTTCGAAACGGTATAAGTTTTGCCGCAATCCGAAAAGCGTAGCCTCAGATGTGTTATTTCCGTAACCACACGTCAAATCTGTCTTTTGCTAGGTTACATTTCCGCACTTGTTATCACTTTGATTTCTGTTCTTATGTTGTTATGAGCCTATGGAACGGCTATTTACTTGAATCTATGATATGTATGACTTTGGAATTGACTGATAGAAAAATAATGAAGCCTAAATGGCTGAAAAATTAGGTAAACACAAGGGGCATGCTGCCAAATTTTCACGAGAAAGATAAACTAGCCTTTGGAGTTCTAGTTCTATATTTGGCAAATTTCACTTGGATACATTGAAAACTAGGTTGAGGTGTCTTCATGCAAGTTCTAACTCTTTGTCTAAGCTTCGAGACACTATCTAGTACACTTTGATCTGATAACCACAGCTCCAGGTATGGGCAAAATCGTGTAACCCGTTTTGTACCATTTTCATTTCTGCGCACGCCTGATGCATTCCTTTACTGTTTTTCCGCTTTGATCGTTTTAGTCCTTATTTCCATTTGTGATCTAGGGCTTGGGCTTGAGAAAGACAATAATAAATGATGGATGAGGTTCGTGAGTCGTGGTTGGTGAGTGATCCCTCGACTATTTCCAAAGTTACTTTTGAACTAATTCTTGCATTTATTACTCCATTGCATATCATTTGGGTTCGGGTGTGTGCCATGACATAATTTGGCTCCAATGAGTTCCTGGAAAGTCTTGTGCTTAGAACCAATGTCTCCACTACTGTTTACACATTCTTTGGAGCACGATGGCTCTTTACTTCTGTTTCACGGTTACCTGATTTAAACGAGCGTTGGATATTTAAGTACAAGAACTTCACTAGCTCACATGAGCAATAAATGAACATTTGATTACTGTATCATGACATCATATCAATGCTTTATTGTGAAATATACTTGGCTGTTGATTTTACTAGTCACTCACTGAGCTTCTAGTTCACCTCCTATTATCTTCTTCTCCCCACAGGGATCGAAGTAAAGGAAGAACTTGTATTTGGATCTTTGTGTGGCTGGATGGCGTACATCTTGTATAGTTTAGATTTGGTTTTGGTTTATGTACTTTTGGGCCTGTATAAATATTTGGAATTGAATCGGATGTATATCTACATTCTACGCTTAGAACTAGTTTCCGCTTCGCTTATGATATGTAATTTTTGGAGAATTGGATGTATTATTTGAGTTGTACCTTGTAATTTACTTGAGGAATGTAGTAAGTGAGTGAGTCCCGGCGAGAGTTGGGCAGGCGGTCCGCTAAACCCTTTGGTTCGCCTTAGGGGAGGTGGGGCCGTCACAGGTGGTATCAGAGCTTAGGTTTCAGATCTTTATAGTGTATCCTAGGCTTAAAGGTTAGGATGCCGGAATGTGGGATTGGTTTGTACGTTCAGTGCTCTTTTGGAGCGTCAGTTGTGAATCTTGAAAGTGGTACGCGTAACATATGATTTGGTTGAATTACGCTTGAGAACGTATGGCCTGAGCTGTACAGTTTCTTAGTTTTGGATTCTTGGCTAGGGTTTTGATAGATTATGGTGGCCGGAATTGTTGAGAAAAGTTTTGGTTTGCATTTTTCTTCTAATTTTCCTGTTTGATTAAGGTTATACCACCCGAGTGGTAAATGTTAAGATTTGAGATATTTGAACTATCTAAGACCGACTAGACTGAGCTCATTTGAGACTTGAATTTGTATCGGCTAGTGTACCCTTACGTACACTTGATAAACCTGACCTGACTGAAAATAGGGTATCTCTTTTACTCTTGAGCAAGTATCTTGATTCATATATGATCTGTATGTGGATTTGAGTTTGATGACTGCTTGAGAGTGTGAATTACTGGGCATAAGCTAGGCGAGTGAGTTCCTACTCGTACTCATGTTCTTTGAACCTGAAATAATTGACCCTGCTTTTGAACCGATACACTTGAACCCTGCTTTTGACTCTGTTTCTGAACATTTTCGTACTTGTTTGGTTATAGACCGGCTACTACTCTTCCGTAGCGGTTGAACAGAACCTCTCTGGTGAGGCATTGCCTGTTGTGTTTTCAAGCACCGCCATTCTTCTGGCGAGGCATGCCTGTTGTGTTTTCAAGCACCATCAGGGATTGAAATTCTTGAACAGAACCTCTCTGATGAGGTATGGCCTGTTGTGTTTTCAAGCACCGCCATTCTTCTGGCGAGGCATGCCTGTTGTGTTTCAAAGCACCATCAGGGATGAAACTTTGACTTGAGGCTCTCTGGTGAAGCTTAGCCGTAGTGCTAGCTTGTTGAGTTTCCAAGCACCACCAGGGCCAATTTCTTGAGCTAAGATCCTCTGGTGAAGTTTAGCCGTTGTGCTAACTTGTTGTGTTATCAAGCACCACCAAGGATGAAATTTTGAACTGAGGTTCTTTGGCGAGGTATAGCCGTTGTGCTAACCTGTTGTGTTGTCCAGCACCGCCATGGACAAAATCTTGCATCTGAGGCTCTGGTGAAGTATAGCTGAGTGCTAGCTTGTTGTGTTTTCAAGCACCACTAGGGATAAATTCCTGAGACTTTCTGGTGAAGTATAGCTGAGTGCTAGCTTGTTGTGTTTTCAAGCACCACCAGGGGTAATTTCTGACCTGAGACATCGTTATGTCCTGGATTGTTTTTCCAAATATCAGGGACTTTAAGTCCGATTTCGAGCCCCTTTTGTATATGTATCCAGTTACTCGTCTGACTATCTATTGGATCAAGATTATTTGATAAGTTGGATTGGAGTACTTTTAGTACTTGATTGTGCTGAGTGATTCTTAGTATGTGATTGACCTTTGAGATATTTGATCTGATTAGTATTTGATTATGATAAGCGAGATTGAAATGATTCTTAATACGTGATCGACTTTCGAGAACTATTTTGATCTGATTAGTACAAGTTGGAATGTCGAGGATGAGATTCTTTTAAGGAGGGGAGTTTGTGACGCCCCGAGACAGAAGAAAAAGGAAAAATTTCTGGTGAATAGTATTTTGTGGAGAATCCGGCCAGTAGCCGGGCAAATTCTTTATATTTTTCTTAAAAATTCCCTTTTCTTTAACAAATGCCACATTATAATGGTCCTACTACTCAATCACCCGACAATAAGTGCCAATGAACCTAGAAAGTAGGGTTTCACTTTTGGTTTCAAGATTGGAGCAAAATTAGGGTTTTCGCGATTTTCGCCGGATGAATTTTCGGTACGGAGCAAGGATCAAATTTGGTGATTAAAAATGACTTTTAAGTGAGAAATAATATGTGATTAGATGCAATGATACAAGGTTAGTGAATAGGAAGTAAAAACCCTAGTACGTGTGTTTTTAAGAAAAACGACGCGAACCGACGGGTACCGCGCACTACCGATTGAACGCACCACTTGACCACCACTTTTTTTTACCATACAAGCTTTTTGATATTTGAGCAAAATATCTTCTCAATTTCCAGCTAGTTTGACCGAAATTGGTGGCTAGAAATGCAAGAAAGAAAGAGAAAAAAATGAAAGGTGGTAGTGGCGACAAGTGTCGCCACCTAAGGGTTTCTTGACCAAGAGAGATGGTCTTCCTTTTTAGCCCAATTTTTGCTCATTTCCCTTCATTATTTCAGCAGCTTGGCTGAACAAAGAGAGGAGAGTAAGAGAGCAAGAAAACAATTTCCTTCTTCTTGAGTTGAATCATCCAAGTAAGAAATTGAAATTCCAAACCGATTAAAGAGTGGGTTGTGAGTTGGGAAGCTTGTGGAACCAAAAGATTTCTAAAGGAGGTGAAGTATCACTCTTTCAAGCTTTATTTTTGAGGTATAAAGTCTGATTTATGGCTTTGATTCTTTTATTTTGGTTTAAGATGCTATTTAGTTCATGCTTTGGCTTGATTACAAGATATGCAAGTTGTTGTGATGAATTTTGGATGATTTAAGCAAGTTAGGGTTTGATTAATTTCTGCCTAAAATTGTTGTATGGTTGATAGATGTAGTATATAAGATTATATAAGGGGCTTTGGTAGTGATTGGATCAAGGAATTTAAGAAAGTTTCATTGAAGACCAAAAATTCCAGATTTCTGGAAATTTCCTAATTCAGTTCTGCCTGGTTTTGGAACTCATAGTTAGAGTCCGAATTCGGCTTGCCCCAAAACATGAAAGTTGTATAGAATGGTATTCTATAGGTGCCTACAAAATATCAACTCAATCGGAGTAACGTAGCTTGTGAAAAGTCAAAAATACCCTCGCTGTTCTAGGTTACATTCCAGAGTTCCGCGTGGACAGTTTAGTCTATTTGGTTGTGTTTATTCACTATAATCCGTTGGGATTTAGCCTTTTGGAAAAACATGAAAGTTTTATATTACTCTGTCTTAGCTTTTAAACGCCACCAAGAACACCTTAATCGGACCTTGGTAACCTGAGATATGACCATTCCAGTGCAGTGCGGTTAATTAGCCGACTAGTTGGATTTTTGTTCTGTAAATTGGGAATTTGACTAGGTTGCATTGGAAACTGGACTAAGTTATCTCCATGAAAATTGTAGCCCTGTGTCTTAGCTTCGAAACGGTATAAGTTTTGCCGCAATCCGATAAGCGTAGCCTCGGATGTGTTATTTCCGCAACCACACGTCAAATCTGTCTTTTTCTAGGTTACATTTCCGCACTTGTTATCACTTTGATTTATGTTCTTATGTTGATATGAGCCTATGGAACGGCTATTTACTTGAATCTATGATATGTATGACTTTGGGATTGACTGAGAGAAAAATAATGAAGCCTAAATGGCTGGAAAATTAGGTAAACACTGTGAGGACCCGTAATTTTCTTAATTTCTAGGTTTTAATTTCTTTTAATTATACGTTTTTCCACCTTTTCTTTATTCGAAAGATTGTGCAAATAAATTTTATGAGTAAATATAGCTTTTAAATGATTTTTCTAGTATCGGTTAGTTTTTGAGAAACTAAGAGTATATAATGGACGTGGGACCCACTAGTGCGAAAAGTTCGGGAAAATTCGGCCAATTAGGTTAAATTCCGGATACTGTGTGAAATTTATCGGGTGTTAAGAGATAAGTAGAGGATGTGAAATGATTGATGTGAGAGGAAAAAGAAAACATAGGATTGCATTAATGGAGGTGACAAGTGTCACCATTGTATTGGAAATAGCTTATGACTTACTATTCATTTTCTTGACTTTTGACCAATTGCTTAAATATCTCAAAAAAAATCACACAAAATTCATTCTTGTCTTCAACCTCTTGGCCGATTCTCTCTCTAGCAAAGAAGGAAGAAAAACCTCTTCAAAGTTTGGCAATTATCTAGCTCAAATCCTCCAAAACACTTGCTTGATCTAGTTTCTACTCCATAAAATCCCTCCATTTGGTGCTAGTGAGTGATTTGGTGAAGTTTTTTGGAAAAGCTAAGGTGTCCTACAACTCTCCCTCTCTTGTTTACTAGGTGAGTGGTATTTGAACTTTCCCCTACACTTAATGAAGCTAGAGTTGTGCTTAGTGGAAGCTAAAGTGTTGAATTTTGTGATTTAATTCTTGTTTTTGGATGAAATGGTGAAGTTTACAATTTATTGGTGATTTTTCTGGTTTAATATAATCATGATGTTGTGGCCTTGTATGATGATTGGCAATGGCCTATAATGACTCTAGTAGGTGTGAATTATTGATAATTGCAACCAATTTTGGGTTTGGAAGGAATTTGAGGAAGTTAGGGTTTCATAACCCCCTTTTCTGTCCGGTTTTGTATCATATGGTTAGAGGCCGAATTGGCCTTTTCTTAAAACATGAAAGTTGTAGGTATTGATGATTTTGAGGTGCATGTAAAATTTCTGGTCATTTGGAGTAGTGTAGAGTGAGATATGTCGATTTTACTGTTGCTGTTCTGGGTTGATCAGAATGTGCGAACTGCGTCTGAAATGGGTTGTTTTGGCTGGGATTGTTTTGGATTTTGTTGTTGGTGTCTTCTGATGAAATGTAGCTTGATCTCCTAGCTATCATATGCCTTTGGAATTTCTGCATTTGGACCTGTATAGACTGAGTTGTACTGATTACAGCATAGTGTGATTTGTAAACCTGCAATTACGGTTCTGGTTTGGTATTCTGCATATTTGACCTAGTTGTGCTAGGATTTGGACTGAGTGGCCTTCTACATTGTTGTAGCCCTGTCTTTTAGGTTCGAGATGGTGGGTCTTACACCCTCATCCGATAAGCGTAGTACAATTTGTGCCATTACCGCATAATGAAGGTAAAACTGTTTTTGTTGTTATGGCCAAGATGGCTACATTTCCTGATTTTCTGGCTTGCTATAATGCTTATATATGCATATGAAACCTTATTGGGGTTGCGGTTGGCATGGCTTTATATATGCTTATATGGCTTTGTGGTTGGGGTTGCTACATTTCTTGTTTTGTTGTTTGTGTGTTTGAAGGCTTACTTTTATTCCGGTCATTTCCTAGTTAACTTTTACTTTGGGCCTAGTGAATGGCTTTTGGAAATGAGGTGAATTTTGTGTGAGATGTTGGGACTGATTCGAGGGAATAATGAAGCCTTAATGGCTGGAAAAGTAAGAAATTTAGGGGAAGTGCTGCCCGATTTTCTAGGCCGTTTGGTTCTTTTAAGTTGGATTTGCCTTTTGGTAGAAATAAAAGGGCTTTTGGGTTATTGAACCTAGGTCTTTATGCTATCTTTTTGTTCCCAAAAATCATGTTGTGTACCCTTGCATTAGTAATTATTTGGCGAGGCATACGACTGGTAGTCGAGCCTCATGTGCATTGTGTTTACTCGATTACGGATGTGAAACCTTCAATTGGTTTATTTTGGTTATTTTAGGGTTTCTTGGCGATTAAGGCCAATCTGAAGTAAAAACTTTTGAAGTTGAGCCGGTGAGTGTACCACTCCCCTCCATTGCTGTCTAACTTGATTTCTGCTCTGCAATCTGTTAAATTTGTTTGAGACGAGGGTGTACTTTATCACACTCGTTCTTCTATCTGTTCATATGCCAATTTTGAGTGCCTGTCTGAATCTGCCGTCTGAATCTGCTATCTGAATCTGGTATTTTGTATCTGTATCTGAATCTGTTATCTGTGTCTGCATCTGTTCGGATTTCTATGACCTATGAGCTCAATCCTGTGGCTAAGTTATTCGAGTCGGGCCGGCAAGGGCCTGGACGATTAGATAACGAACCACGGTAGTCTGTTCGGGAATTTTTGGGTATTGAGACCCTTGATTCCGGTATACTCGAGTATTACCATTTCTATTCGGTTACGGTGAGCGGGCCCGGTAAAGGGGTGTTTGGTGGACGGAATTCGGTGTAAAGACGGGTCTACGGACGTTTTGGTTCTATATACGTTGACGGAGAGTCAACCGGTTTGGATCAAGTACTGCGCTGGAAATTTGGCTCCTGAGAGCCACCCGTATCCTTCTGATTTGAATCATTGGTTCCTTTGCTTTACATCTGGCATGTGTATCTGATTTGTTAAATGTGAAATGCCATGATTTTTCTGCTATATGTTTGGTACCTCATTGAGCGCAAGCTCACCCCTTTCTGTTCCTTTTGTTTTCCTTACAGGAAAATAAACCCTTTTGGTCTGGATTTGACAAATGGCTGCCAAATTGAGCTAGTTGAACATATCTTTTGTGTAGCTCATGTATTAAAAACCTAAGTGTACTTTTGGGGCGTTTTCTCTTTTGATTTGGCAAACCGTGTATATGTATTAACTTTTGAAAACTTTTGTATGTCATTTTGGATTGAAATTTTGGATTGTAATCGCTAAAGTTCAGATGTGAATGTTTGCGTGTTCTTTCGGTTGGGTTCTGACGGGTCGGTTACTATCATGGCCGACTCCGGATTTCCTTTTTCTTTTTGGGTTATTTTTCCATTTTGACTTGTTTACGCTCGTTTGTAAGTTTCGGATCGCAATAGATAGTTCTAGTCTGCATCGTTAGTCCTGGCGAGAGCTGGGCAGGCAGCCCGCTAACCCCTTTGGTTCGCCTTAGGGGAAAGTGGGGCTGTTACAAACACAAGGGGCATGCTGCCAAATTTTCACGAGAAAGATAAACTAGCCTTTGGAGTTCTAGTTCTATATTTGGCAAATTTGACTTGGATACATTGAAAACTAGGTTGAGGTGTCTTCATAAAAGTTGTAACTCTTTGTCTAAGCTTCGAGACACTACCTAGTACATTTTGATCTGATAACCACAGCTCCAGTTATGGGCAAAATCGTGTAACCCGTTTTGTACCATTTTCATTTCTGCGCACGCCCGATGCATTCCTTTACTGTTTTTCCGCTTTGATCGTTTTAGTCCTTATTTCCATTTGTGATCTAGGGCTTGGACTTGAGAAAGAAAATAATAAATGATGGATGAGGTTCGTGAGTCGTGGTTGGTGAGTGATCCCTCGACTATTTCCAAAGTTACTTTTGAACTAATTCTTGCATTTATTACTCCATTGCATATCATTTGGGTTCGGGTGTGTGCCATGACATAATTTGGCTCCAATGAGTTCCTGGAAAGTCTTGTGCTTAGAACCAATGTCTCTACTACTGTTTACACATTCTTTGGAGCACGATGGCTCCTTACTTCTGTTTCACGGTTACCTGATCTAAACGAGCGTTGGATATTTAAGTACAAGAACTTCACTGGTTCACATGAGCAATAAATGAACATTTGATTACTGCATCATGACATCATATCAATGCTTTATTGTGAAATATACTTAGCTGTTGATTTTACTGGTCACTCACTGAGCTTCTAGCTCACTCCCTATTATCTTCTTCTCCCCACAGGGATCGAAGTAAAGGAAGAACTTGTATTTGGATCTTTGTGTGGCTGGATGGCGTACATCTTGTATAGTTTAGATTTGGTTTTTGTTTATGTACTTTTGGGCCTGTATAAATATTTGGAATTGAATCGGATGTATATCTACATTCTACGCTTAGAACTAGTTTCCACTTCGCTTATGAAATGTAATTTCTGGAGAATTGGATGTATTATTTGAGTTGTACCTTGTAATTTACTTGAGGAATGTAGTAAGTGAGTGAGTCCCGGCGAGAGCTGAGCAGGCGGTCCGCTAAACCCTTTGGTTCGCCTTAGGGGGAGGTGGGGCCGTCACAGGTGGTATTAGTGCTTAGGCTTCAGATCTTTATAGTGTATCCTAGGCTTAAAGGTTAGGATGCCGGACTGTGGGATTGGTTTGTACGTTCAGTGCTCTTTTGGAGCGTCAGTTGTGAATCTTGAAAGTGGTACGCGTAAGATATGATTTGGTTGAATTACGCTTGAGAACGTATGGCCTGAGCTATACAGTTTCTTAGTTTTGGATTCTTGGCTAGGGTTTTGATAGATTATGGTGGCCGGAATTGTTGAGAAAAGTTTTGGTTTGTATTTTTCTTCTAATTTTCCTGTTTGATTAAGGTTATTTCACCCGAATGGTAAATGTTAAGATTTGAGATATTTGAACTGTCTAAGACCGACTAGACTGAGCTCATTTGAGACTTGAATTTGTATCGGCTAGTGTACCCTTACGTACACTTGATAAACCTGACCTGACTGAAAATAGGGTATCTCTTTTACTCTTGAGCAAGTATCTTGATTCATATATGATCTGTATGTGGATTTGAGTTTGACGACTGCTTGAGAGTGTGAATTACTGGGCATAAGCTAGGCGAGTGAGTTGCTACTCGTACTCATGTTCTTTGAACCTGAAATAATTGACCCTGTTTTTGAACTGATACACTTGTACCCTGCTTTTGACTCTATTTCTGAACATTTTGGTACTTGTTTGGTTATAGACCGGCTACTACTCTTCCGTAGCGGTTGAACAGAACCTCTCTGGTGAGGCATTGTCTGTTTTGTTTTCAAGCACCGCCATTCTTCTGGCGAGGCATGTCTGTTGTGTTTTCAAGCACCATCAGGGATTGAAATTCTTGAACAGAACCTCTCTGATGAGGTATGGCCTGTTGTGTTTTCAAGCACCGCCATTCTTCTGGCGAGGCATGCCTGTTGTGTTTCAAAGCACCATCAGGGATGAAACTTTGACTTGAGGCTCTCTGGTGAAGCTTAGCCGTAGTGCTAGCTTGTTGCGTTTCCAAGCACCACCAGGGCCAATTTCTTGAGCTAAGATCCTCTGGTGAAGTTAAGCCGTTGTTCTAACTTGTTGTGTTATCAAGCACCACCAAGGATAAAATTTTGAACTGAGCTTCTTTGGCGAGGTATAGCCGTTGTGCTAACCTGTTGTATTGTCCAGCACCGCCATGGACAAAATCTTGCATCTGAGGCTCCGGTGAAGTATAGCTGAGTGCTAGCTTGTTGTGTTTTCAAGCACCACCAGGGGTAATTTCTGACCTGAGACATCGTTATGTCCTGGATTGTTTTTCCAAATATCAGGGACTTTAAGTCCGATTTCGAGCCCCTTTTGTATATGTATCCAGTTACTCGTCTGACTATCTATTGGATCAAGATTATTTGATAAGTTGGATTGGAGTACTTTTAGTACTTGATTGTGATGAGTGATTCTTAGTATGTGATTGACCTTTGAGATATTTGATCTGATTAGTATTTGATTATGATAAGCGAGATTGAAATGATTCTTAATACGTGATCGACTTTCGAGAACTATTTTGATCTGATTAGTACAAGTTGGAATGTCAAGGACGACATTCTTTTAAGAAGGGGAGTTTGTGATGCCCCGAGGCAGAAGAAAAAGGAAAAATTTCTGGTAAATAGTATTTTGTGGAGAATCCGGCAAGAAGCCGTGCAAATTCTTTATATTTTTCTTAAAAATTCCCTTTTCTTTGACTAATACCACTTTATAATGGCCCTACTACTCAATCACCCCACAATAAGTGCCAATGAACCTGGAAAGTAGGGTTTCACTTTTGGTTTCAAGATTGGAGCAAAATTAGGGTTTTCGCGATTTTCGCCGGATGAATTTTCGGTACGGAGCAAGGATCAAATTTGGATATTAAAAATGACTTTTAAGTGTGAAATAATATGTGATTAGAAGCAATGATACAAGGTTAGTGAATAGGAAGTAAAAACCCTAGTACGTGTGTTTTTAAGAAAAACGGCGCGAACCGACGGGTACCGCGCACTACCGATTGAACGCACCACATGACCACCACTTTTTTTTACCATACAAGCTTTTTGATATTTTAGAAAAATATCTTGAGTTGAATCATCCAAGTAAGAAATTGAAATTCCAAACCGATTAAAGAGTGGGTTGTGAGTTGGGAAGCTTGTGGAACCAAAAGATTTCTAAAGGAGGTGAACTATCACTCTTTCAAGCTTTGTTTTTGAGGTATAAAGTCTGATTTATGGCTTTGATTCTTTTATTTTGGTTTAAGATGCTATTTAGTTCATGCTTTGGCTTGATTACAAGATATGCAAGTTGTTGTGATGAATTTTGGATGATTTAAGCAAGTTAGGGTTTGATTAATTTCTACCTAAACTTGTTGTATGGTTGATAGATGTTGTATATAAGATTATATAAGGGGCTTTGGTAGTGATTGGATCAAGGAATTTAAGAAAGTTTCATTGAAGACCAAAAATTCCAGATTTCTGGAAATTTCCTAATTCAGTTCTGCCTGGTTTTGGAACTCATAGTTAAAGTCCGAATTAGGCTTGGCACAAAACATGAAAGTTGTAGAGAATGGTATTTTGAAGGTTCCTACAAAATATCAACTCAATCGGAGTAACGTAGCTTGTGAAAAGATGAAAATACCCTCTCTATTCTAGGTTACATTCCAGAGTTCCGCGTGGACAGTTTAGTCTATTTGGTTGTGTTTATTCACTATAATCCGTTGGGATTTAGCCTTTTGGAAAAACATTAAAGTTTTATATTACTCTGTCTTAGCTTTTAAACGCCACCAAGAACACCTTAATCGGACCTTGGTAACCTGAGATATGACCATTCCAGTGCAGTGCGGTTAATTAGCCGACTAGTTGGATTTTGGTTCTGTAAATTGGGAATTTGACTAGGTTGCATTGGAAACTGGACTAAGTGATCTCCATGAAAATTGTAGCCCTGTGTCTTAGCTTCGAAACGGTATAAGTTTTGCCGCAATCCGATAAGCGTAGCCTCGGATGTGTTATTTCCGCAACCACACGTCAAATCTGTCTTTTTCTAGGTTACATTTCCGCACTTGTTATCACTTTGATTTCTGTTCTTATGTTGATATGAGCCTATGGAACTGCTATTTACTTGAATCTATGATATGTATGACTTTGGGATTGACTGAGAAAAAAATAATGAAGCCTAAATGGCTGGAAAATTAGGTAAATACAAGGGGCATGCTGCCAAATTTTCACGAGAAAGATAAACTAGCCTTTGGAGTTCTAGTTCTATATTTGGCAAATTTGACTTGGATACATTGAAAACTAGGTTGAGGTGTCTTCATGAAAGTTGTAACTCTTTGTCTAAACTTCGAGATACTACCTAGTACATTTTGATCTGATAACCACAGCTCCAGTTATGGGCAAAATCGTGTAACCCGTTTTGTACCATTTTCATTTCTGCGCACGCCCGATGCATTCCTTTACTGTTTTTCTGCTTTGATCGTTTTAGTCCTTATTTCCATTTGTGATCTAGGGCTTGGACTTGAGAAAGACAATAATAAATGATGGATGAGGTTCGTGAGTCGTGGTTGGTGAGTGATCCCTCGACTATTTTCAAAGTTACTTTTGAACTAATTCTTGCATTTATTACTCCATTGCATATCATTTGGGTTCGGGTGTGTGCCATGACATAATTTGGCTCCAATGAGTTCCTGGAAAGTCTTGTTCTTAGAACCAATGCCTCAACTACTGTTTACACATTCTTTGGAGCACGATGGCTCCTTACTTCTGTTTCACGGTTACCTGATCTAAACGAGCGTTGGATATTTAAGTACAAGAACTTCACTGGCTCACATGAGCAATAAATGAACATTTGATTACTGCATCATGACATCATATCAATGCTTTATTGTGAAATATACTCGGCTGTTGATTTTACTGGTCACTCACTGAGCTTCTAGCTCACCCCCTATTATCTTCTTCTCCCCACAGGGATCGAAGTAAAGGAAGAACTTGTATTTGGATCTTTGTGTGGCTGGATGGCGTACATCTTGTATAGTTTAGATTTGGTTTTGGTTTATGTACTTTTGGGCCTGTATAAATATTTAGAATTGAATCGGATGTATATCTACATTCTATGCTTATAACTAGTTTCCGCTTCGCTTATGATATGTAATTTTTGGAGAATTGGATGTATTATTTGCGTTGTACCTTGTAATTTACTTGAGGAATGTAGTAAGTGAGTGAGTCCCGGCGAGAGCTGGGCAGGCGTTCCGCTAAACCCTTTGGTTCGCGTTAGGGGGAGGTGGGGCCGTCACAGGTGGTATTAGAGCTTAGGTTTCAGATCTTTATAGTGTATCCTAGGCTTAAAGGTTAGGATGCCGGACTGTGGGATTGGTTTCTACGTTCAGTGCTCTTTTGGAGCGTCAGTTGTGAATCTTGAAAGTGGTACGCGTAAGATATGATTTGGTTGAATTACGCTTGAGAACGTATGGCCTGAGCTGTACAGTTTCTTAGTTTTGGATTCTTGGCTAGGGTTTTGATAGATTATGGTGGCCGGAATTGTTGAGAAAAGTTTTGGTTTGCATTTTTCTTCTCATTTTCCTGTTTGATTAAGGTTATACCACCCGAGTGGTAAATGTTAAGATTTGAGATATTTGAACTGTCTAAGACCGACTAGACTGAGCTCATTTGAGACTTGAATTTGTATCGGCTAGTGTACCCTTACGTACACTTGATAAACCTGACCTGACTGAAAATAGGGTATCTCTTTTACTCTTGAGCAAGTATCTTGATTCATATATGATCTGTATGTGGATTTGAGTTTGATGACTGCTTGAGAGTGTGAATTACTGGGCATAAGCTAGGCGAGTGAGTTCCTACTCGTACTCATGTTCTTTGAACCTGAAATAATTGACCCTGCTTTTGAACCGATACACTTGAACCCTGCTTTTGACTCTGTTTCTGAACATTTTCATACTTATTTGGCTATAGACCGGCTACTACTCTTCCGTAGCGGTTGAACAGAACCTCTCTGGTGAGGCATTGCCTGTTGTGTTTTCAAGCACCGCCATTCTTCTGGCGAGGCATGCCTGTTGTGTTTTCAAGCACCATCAGGGATTGAAATTCTTGAACAGAACCTCTCTGATGAGGTATGGCCTGTTGTGTTTTGAAGCACCGCCATTCTTCTGGCGAGGCATGCCTGTTGTGTTTCAAAGCACCATCAGGGATGAAACTTTGACTTGAGGCTCTCTGGTGAAGCTTAGCCGTAGTGCTAGCTTTTTGAGTTTCCAAGCACCACCAGGGCCAATTTCTTGAGCTAAGATCCTCTGGTGAAGTTTAGCCGTTGTGCTAACTTGTTGTGTTATCAAGCACCACCAAGGATGAAATTTTGAACTGAGGTTCTTTGGCGAGGTATAGCCGTTGTGCTAACCTGTTGTGTTGTCCAGCACCGCCATGGACAAAATCTTGCATCTGAGGCTCTGGTGAAGTATAGCTGAGTGCTAGCTTGTGGTGTTTTCAAGCACCACCAGGGGTAATTTCTGACCTGAGACATCGTTATGTCCTGGATTGTTTTTCCAAATATCAGGGACTTTAAGTCCGATTTCGAGCCCCTTTTGTATATGTATCCAGTTACACGTCTGACTATCTATTGGATCAAGATTATTTGATAAGTTGGATTGGAGTACTTTTAGTACTTGATTGTGATGAGTGATTCTTAGTATGTGATTGACCTTTGAGATAGTTGATCTGATTAGTATTTGATTATGATAAGCGAGATTGAAATGATTCTTAATACGTGATCGACTTTGGAGAACTATTTTGATCTAATTAGTACAAGTTGGAATGTCGAGGATGACATTCTTTTAAGGAGGGAGTTTGTGACGCCCCGAGGCAAAAGAAAAGGGAAAAATTTCTGGTGAATAGTATTTTGTGGAGATTCCGGCCAGAAGCCGTGCAAATTCTTTATATTTTTCTTAAAAATTCCCTTTTCTTTGACAAATACCACTTTATAATGGCCCTACAACTCAATCACCCCACAATAAGTGCCAATGAACCTAGAAAGTAGGGTTTCACTTTTGGTTTCAAGATTGGAGCAAAATTAGGGTTTTCGTGATTTTCGCCGGATGAATTTTCGGTACGGAGCAAGGATCAAATTTGGTGATTAACAATGACGTTTAAGTGAGAAATAATATATGATTAGAAGCAATGATACAAGGTTAGTGAATAGGAAGTAAAAACCCTAGTACGTGTGTTTTTAAGATAAACGGCGCGAACCGACGGGTACCGCGCACTACCGATTGAACGCACCACTTGACCACCACTTTTTTTTACAATACAAGCTTTTTGATATTTGAGCAAAATATCTTCTCAATTTCCAGCTAGCTTGACCGAAATTGGATGCTAGAAATGCAAGAAAGAAAGAGAAAAAATGAAAGGTGGTGGTGGCGACAAGTGTCGCCACCTAAGGGTTTCTTGACCAAGAGAGATGGTCTTCCTTTTTAGCCCAATTTTTGCTCATTTCCCTTCATTATTTTAGCAGCTTGGCCGAACAAAGAGAGGAGAGAAAGAGAGCAAGAAAACAATTTCCTTCTTCTTGAGTTGAATCATCCAACTAAGAAATTGAAATTCCAAACCGATTAAAGAGTGGGTTGTGAGTTGGGAAGCTTGTGGAACCAAAAGATTTCTAAAGGAGGTGAAGTATCACTCTTTCAAGCTTTGTTTTTGAGGTATAAAGTCTGATTTATGGCTTTGATTCTTTTATTTTGGTTTAAGATGCTATTTAGTTCATGCTTTGGCTTGATTACAAAATATGCAAGTTGTTGTGATGAATTTTGGATGATTTAAGCAATTTAGGGTTTGATTAATTTCTGCCTAAACTTGTTATATGATTGATAGATGTTGTATATAAGATTATATAAGGGGCTTTGGTAGTGATTGGATCAAGGAATTTAAGAAAGTTTCATTGAAGACCAAAAATTCCAGATTTCTGGAAATTTCCTAATTCAGTTCTGCCTGGTTTTAGAACTCATAGTTAGAGGCCGAATTAGGCTTGGTCCAAAACATGAAAGTTGTATAGAATAGTATTTTATAGGTGACTATAAAATTTCAGCTCAATCAGAGCAACGTAACTTGTGAAAAGTCGAAAATACCCTCTCTGTTCTAGGTTACATTCCAGAGTTCCGCGTGGACAGTTTAGTCTATTTGGTTGTGTTTATTCACTATAATCCGTTGGTATTTATCCTTTTCACAAAACATGAAAGTTTTAGTATTATATCTTAGCTTTTAAACGCAACCAAGAACACCTTAATCGGACCTTGGTAACCTGAGATATGACCATTCCAGTACAGTGCGGTTAATTATCCGACTAGTTGGATTTTGGTTCTGTAAATTGGGAATTTGACTGGGTTGCATTGGAAACTGGACTAAGTGATCTCCATAAAAATTGTATCCCTGTGTCTTAGCTTCGAAACGGTATAAGTTTTGCCGCAATCCGATAAGCGTAGCCTCGGATGTGTTATTTCCGCAACCACACGTCAAATCTGTCTTTTTCTAGGTTACATTTCCGCACTTGTTATCACTTTGATTTCTGTTCTTATGTTGATATGAGCCTATGGAACTGCTATTTACTTGAATCTATGATATGTATGACTTTGGGATTGACTGAGAAAAAAATAATGAAGCCTAAATGGCTGGAAAATTAGGTAAATACAAGGGGCATGCTGCCAAATTTTCACGAGAAAGATAAACTAGCCTTTGGAGTTCTAGTTCTATATTTGGCAAATTTGACTTGGATACATTGAAAACTAGGTTGAGGTGTCTTCATGAAAGTTGTAACTCTTTGTCTAAACTTCGAGATACTACCTAGTACATTTTGATCTGATAACCACAGCTCCAGTTATGGGCAAAATCGTGTAACCCGTTTTGTACCATTTTCATTTCTGCGCACGCCCGATGCATTCCTTTACTGTTTTTCTGCTTTGATCGTTTTAGTCCTTATTTCCATTTGTGATCTAGGGCTTGGACTTGAGAAAGACAATAATAAATGATGGATGAGGTTCGTGAGTCGTGGTTGGTGAGTGATCCCTCGACTATTTTCAAAGTTACTTTTGAACTAATTCTTGCATTTATTACTCCATTGCATATCATTTGGGTTCGGGTGTGTGCCATGACATAATTTGGCTCCAATGAGTTCCTGGAAAGTCTTGTTCTTAGAACCAATGCCTCAACTACTGTTTACACATTCTTTGGAGCACGATGGCTCCTTACTTCTGTTTCACGGTTACCTGATCTAAACGAGCGTTGGATATTTAAGTACAAGAACTTCACTGGCTCACATGAGCAATAAATGAACATTTGATTACTGCATCATGACATCATATCAATGCTTTATTGTGAAATATACTCGGCTGTTGATTTTACTGGTCACTCACTGAGCTTCTAGCTCACCCCCTATTATCTTCTTCTCCCCACAGGGATCGAAGTAAAGGAAGAACTTGTATTTGGATCTTTGTGTGGCTGGATGGCGTACATCTTGTATAGTTTAGATTTGGTTTTGGTTTATGTACTTTTGGGCCTGTATAAATATTTAGAATTGAATCGGATGTATATCTACATTCTATGCTTATAACTAGTTTCCGCTTCGCTTATGATATGTAATTTTTGGAGAATTGGATGTATTATTTGCGTTGTACCTTGTAATTTACTTGAGGAATGTAGTAAGTGAGTGAGTCCCGGCGAGAGCTGGGCAGGCGTTCCGCTAAACCCTTTGGTTCGCGTTAGGGGGAGGTGGGGCCGTCACAGGTGGTATTAGAGCTTAGGTTTCAGATCTTTATAGTGTATCCTAGGCTTAAAGGTTAGGATGCCGGACTGTGGGATTGGTTTCTACGTTCAGTGCTCTTTTGGAGCGTCAGTTGTGAATCTTGAAAGTGGTACGCGTAAGATATGATTTGGTTGAATTACGCTTGAGAACGTATGGCCTGAGCTGTACAGTTTCTTAGTTTTGGATTCTTGGCTAGGGTTTTGATAGATTATGGTGGCCGGAATTGTTGAGAAAAGTTTTGGTTTGCATTTTTCTTCTAATTTTCCTGTTTGATTAAGGTTATACCACCCGAGTGGTAAATGTTAAGATTTGAGATATTTGAACTGTCTAAGACCGACTAGACTGAGCTCATTTGAGACTTGAATTTGTATCGGCTAGTGTACCCTTACGTACACTTGATAAACCTGACCTGACTGAAAATAGGGTATCTCTTTTACTCTTGAGCAAGTATCATGATTCATACATGATCTGTATGTGGATTTGAGTTTGATGACTGCTTGAGAGTGTGAATTACTGGGCATAAGCTAGGCGAGTGAGTTCCTACTCGTACTCATGTTCTTTGAACCTGAAATAATTGACCCTGCTTTTGAACCGATACACTTGAACCCTGCTTTTGATTCTGTTTCTGAACATTTTGGTACTTGTTTGGTTATAGACCGGCTACTACTCTTCCGTAGCGGTTGAACAGAACCTCTCTGGTGAGGCAATGCCTGTTGTGTTTTCAAGCACCGCCATTCTTCTGGCGAGGCATGCCTGTTGTGTTTTCAAGCACCATCAGGGATTGAAATTCTTGAACATAACCTCTCTGATGAGGTATGGCCTGTTGTGTTTTCAAGCACCGCCATTCTTCTGGCGAGGCATGCCTGTTGTGTTTCAAAAAATATTAAGGGATGAAACTTTGACTTGAGGCTCTCTGGTGAAGCTTAGCCGTAGTGCTAGCTTGTTGCGTTTCCAAGCACCACCAGGGCCAATTTCTTGAGCTAAGATCCTCTGGTGAAGTTTAGCCGTTGTGCTAACTTGTTGTGTTATCAAGCACCACCAAGGATGAAATTTTGAACTGAGGTTCTTTGGCGAGGTATAGCCGTTGTGCTAACCTGTTGTGTTGTCCAGCACCGCCATGGACAAAATCTTGCATCTGAGGCTCTGGTGAAGTATAGCTGAGTGCTAGCTTGTGGTGTTTTCAAGCACCACCAGGGGTAATTTCTGACCTGAGACATCGTTATGTCCTGGATTGTTTTTCCAAATATCAGGGACTTTAAGTCAGATTTCGAGCCCCTTTTGTAAATGTATCCAGTTACTCGTCTAACTATCTATTGGATCAAGATTATTTGATAAGTTGGATTGGAGTACTTTTAGTACTTGATTGTGATGAGTGATTCTTAGTATGTGATTGACCTTTGAGATAGTTGATCTGATTAGTATTTGATTATGATAAGCGAGATTGAAATGATTCTTAATACGTGATCGACTTTGGAGAACTATTTTGATCTGATTAGTACAAGTTGGAATGTCGAGGATGACATTCTTTTAAGGAGGGGTGTTTGTGACGCCCCGAGGCAGAAGAAACGGGAAAAATTTCTGGTGAATAGTATTTTGTGGAGATTTCGGCCAGAAGCCGTGCAAATTCTTTATATTTTTCTTAAAAATTCCCTTTTCTTTGACAAATACCACTTTATAATGGCCCTACAACTCAATCACCCCACAATAAGTGCCAATGAACCTAGAAAGTAGGGTTTCACATTTGGTTTCAAGATTGGAGCAAAATTAGGGTTTTCGCGATTTTCGCCGGATGAATTTTCGGTACGGAGCAAGGATCAAATTTGGTGATTAAAAATGACTTTTAAGTGAGAAATAATATGTGATTAGAAACAATGATACAAGTTTAGTGAATAGGAAGTAAAAACCCTAGTACGTGTGTTTTTAAGAAAAACGGCGCGAACCGACGGGTACCGCGCACTACCGATTGAACGCACCACTTGACCACCACTTTTTTTTACCATACAAGCTTTTTGATATTTGAGCAAAATATCTTCTCAATTTCCAGTTAGCTTGACCGAAATTGGAGGCTAGGAATGCAAGAAAGAAAGAGAAAAAAATGAAAGGTGGTGGTGGCGACAAGTGTCGCCACCTAAGGGTTTCTTGACCAAGAGAGATGGTCTTCCTTTTTAGCCCAATTTTTGCTCATTTCCATTCATTATTTCAGGAGCTTGGCCGAAAAAAGAGAGGAGAGAAAGAGAGCAAGAAAACAATTTCCTTCTTCTTGAGTTGAATCATCCAAGTAAGAAATTGAAATTCCAAACCGATTAAAGAGTGGGTTGTGAGTTGGGAAGTTTGTGGAACCAAAAGATTTCTAAAAGAGGTGAAGTATCACTCTTTCAAGCTTTGTTTTTGAGGTATAAAGTCTGATTTATGGCTTTGATTCTTTTATTTTGGTTTAAGATGCTATTTAGTTCATGCTTTGGCTTGATTACAAGATATGCAAGTTGTTGTGATGAATTTTGGATGATTTAAGCAAGTTAGGGCTTGATTAATTTCTGCCTAAAATTGTTGTATGGTTGATAGATGTTGTATATAAGATTATATAAGGGGCTTTGGTAGTGATTGGATCAAGGAATTTAAGAAAGTTTCATTGAAGACCAAAAATTCCAGATTTCTGGAAATTTCCTAATTCAGTTCTGCCTGGTTTTGGAACTCATAGTTAGAGGCCGAATTAGGCTTGGACCAAAACATGAAAGTTGTATAGAATGGTATTTTATAGGTGCCTACAAAATATCAGCTCAATCGGAGTAACGTAACTTGTGAAAAGTCGAAAATACCCTCACTGTTCTAGGTTACATTCCAGAGTTCCACGTGGACAGTTTAGTCTATTTGGTTGTGTTTATTCACTATAATCCGTTGGGATTTAGCCTTTTGACAAAACATGAAAGTTTTAGTATTCTGTCTTAGATTTTAAACGCCACCAAGAACACCTTAATCGGACCTTGGTAAATTGAGATATGACCATTCCAGTGCAGTGCGGTTAATTAGCCGAATAGTTGGATTTTGGTTCTGTAAATTGGGAATTTGACTAGGTTCCATTGGAAACTGGACTAAGTGATCTCCATGAAAACTGTAGCCCTGTGTCTTAGCTTCGAAACGGTATAATTTGTGCCGCAATCCGATAAGCGTAGCCTCGGATGTTTTATTTCCGCAACCACACGTCAAATCTGTCTTTTGCTAGGTTACATTTCCGCACTTGTTATCACTTTGATTTCTGTTCTTATGTTGTTATGAGCCTATGGAACGGCTATTTATGTGAATCTATGATATGTATGATTTTGGGATTGACTGAGAGAAAAATAATGAAGCCAAAATGGCTGGAAAATTAGGTAAACACAAGGGGCATGCTGCCAAATTTTCACGAGAAAGATAAACTAGCCTTTGGAGTTCTAGTTCTATATTTGGCAAATTTGACTTGGATACATTGAAAACTAGGTTGAGGTGTCTTCATGAAAGTTGTAACTCTTTGTCTAAACTTCGAGACACTACCTAGTACATTTTGATCTGATAACCACAGCTCTAGTTATGGGCAACATCGTGTAACCCGTTTTGTACCATTTTCATTTCTGCGCACGCCCGATGCATTCCTTTACTGTTTTTCTGCTTTGATCGTTTTAGTCCTTATTTCCATTTGTGATCTAGGCCTTTGACTTGAGAAAGACAATAATAAATGATGGATAAGGTTCGTGAGTCGTGGTTGGTGAGTGATCCCTCGACTATTTCCAAAGTTACTTTTGAACTAATTCTTGCATTTATTACTCCATTGCATATCATTTGGGTTCGGGTGTGTGCCATGACATAATTTGGCTCCAATGAGTTCCTGGAAAGTCTTGTGCTTAGAACCAATGTCTCCACTACTGTTTACACATTCTTTGGAGCACGATGGCTCCTTACTTCTGTTTCACGGTTACCTGATCTAAACGAGCGTTGGATATTTAAGTACAAGAACTTCACTGGCTCACATGAGCAATAAATGAACATTTGATTACTGTATCATGACATCATATCAATGCTTTATTGTGAAATATACTCGGCTGTTGATTTTACTGGTCACTCACTGAGCTTCTAGCTCACCCCCTATTATCTTCTTCTCCCCACAGGGATCGAAGTAAAGGAAGAACTTGTATTTGGATCTTTGTGTGGCTGGATGGCGTACATCTTGTATAGTTTAGATTTGGTTTTGGTTTATGTACTTTTGGGCCTGTATAAATATTTGGAATTGAATCGGATGTATATCTACATTCTACGCTTAGAACTAGTTTCCGCTTCGCTTATGATATGTAATTTTTGGAGAATTGGATGTATTATTTGAGTTGTACCTTGTAATTTACTTGAGGAATGTAGTAAGTGAGTGAGTCCCGGCGAGAGCTGGGCAGGCGGTCCGCTAAACCCTTTGGTTCGCCTTAGGGGGAGGTGGGGCCGTCACAGGTGGTATCAGAGCTTAGGCTTCAGATCTTTATAGTGTATCCTAGGCTTAAAGGTTAGGATGCCGGACTGTGGGATTGGTTTGTACGTTCAGTGCTCTTTTGGAGCGTCAGTTGTGAATCTTGAAAGTGGTACGCGTAACATATGATTTGGTTGAATTACGCTTGAGAACGTATGGCCTGAGCTGTACAGTTTCTTAGTTTTGGATTCTTGGCTAGGGTTTTGATAGATTATGGTGGCCGGAATTGTTGAGAAAAGTTTTGGTTTGCATTTTCCTTCTAATTTTCCTGTTTGATTAAGGTTATACCACCCGAGTGGTAAATGTTAAGATTTGAGATATTTGAACTGTCTAAGACCGACTAGACTGAGCTCATTTGAGACTTGAATTTGTATCGGCTAGTGTACCCTTACGTACACTTGATAAACCTGACCTGACTGAAAATAGGGTATCTCTTTTACTCTTGAGCAAGTATCTTGATTCATATATGATCTGTATGTGGATTTGAGTTTGATGATTGCTTGAGAGTGTGAATTACTGAGCATAAGCTAGGCGAGTGAGTTCCTACTCGTACTCATGTTCTTTGAACCTGAAATAATTGACCCTGCTTTTGACTCTGTTTCTGAACATTTTCGTACTTGTTTGGTTATAGACCGGCTACTACTCTTCCGTAGCGGTTGAACAGAACCTCTCTGGTGAGGCATTGCCTGTTGTGTTTTCAAGCACCGCCATTCTTCTGGCGAGGCATGCCTGTTGTGTTTTCAAGCACCATCAGGGATTGAAATTCTTGAACATAACCTCTCTGATGAGGTATGGCCTGTTGTGTTTTCAAGCACCGCCATTCTTCTGGCGAGGCATGCCTGTTTTGTTTCAAAGCACCATCAGGGATGAAACTTTGACTTGAGGCTCTCTGGTGAAGCTTAGCCGTAGTGCTAGCTTGTTGTGTTTCCAAGCACCACCAGGGCCAATTTCTTGAGCTAAGATCCTCTGGTGAAGTTTAGCCGTTGTGCTAATTGTTGTGTTATCAAGCACCACCAAGGATGAAATTTTGAACTGAGGTTCTTTGGCGAGGTATAACCGTTGTGCTAACCTGTTGTGTTGTCCAGCGTCGCCATGGACAAAATCTTGCATCTGAGGCTCTGGTGAAGTATAGCTGAGTGCTAGCTTGTTGTGTTTTCAAGCACCACCAGGGACAAATTCCTGAGACTTTCTGGTGAAGTATAGCTGAGTGCTAGCTTGTTGTGTTTTCAAGCACCACCAGGGGTAATTTCTGACCTGAGACATCGTTATGTCCTGGATTGTTTTTCCAAATATCAAGGACTTTAAGTCCGATTTCGAGCCCCTTTTGTATATGTATCCAGTTACTCGTCTGACTATCTATTGGATCAAGATTATTTGATAAGTTGGATTGGAGTACTTTAGTACTTGATTGTGATGAGTGATTCTTAGTATGTGATTGACCTTTGAGATATTTGATCTGGTTAGTATTTGATTATGATAAGCGAGATTGAAATGATTCTTAATACGTGATCGACTTTGGAGAACTATTGTGATCTGATTAGTACAAGTTGGAATGTCGAGGACGACATTCTTTTAAGGAGGGGAGTTTGTGACGGCCCGAGGCAGAAGAAAAGGGAAAAATTTCTGGTGAATAGTATTTTGTGGAGAATCCGGCCAGAAGCCGTGCAAATTCTTTATATTTTTCTTAAAAATTCCCTTTTCTTTGACAAATACCACTTTATAATGGCCCTACTACTCAATCACCCCAAAATAAGTGCCAATGAACCTAGAAAGTAGGGTTTCACTTTTGGTTTCAAGATTGGAGCAAAATTAGGGTTTTCGCGATTTTCGCCGGATGAATTTTCGGTACGGAGCAAGGATCAAATTTGGTGATTAAAAATGACTTTTAAGTGAGAAATAATATGTGATTAGATGCAATGATACAAGTTTAGTGAATAGGAAGTAAAAACCTAGTACGTGTGTTTTTAAGAAAAACGACGCGAACCGACGGGTACCGCGCACTACCGACTGAACGCACCACTTGACCACCACTTTTTTTTACCATACAAGCTTTTTGATTTTTGAGCAAAATATCTTCTCAATTTCCAGCTAGCTTGACCGAAATTGGAGGCTAGAAATGCAAGAAAGAAAGAGAAAAAAATGAAAGGTGGTAGTGGCGACAAGTGTCGCCACCTAAGGGTTTCTTGACCAAGAGAGATGGTCTTCCTTTTTAGCCCAATTTTTTCTCATTTCCCTTCATTATTTCAGCAGCTTGGCCGAACAAAGAGAGGAGAGAAAGAGAGCAAGAAAACAATTTCCTTCTTCTTGAGTTGAATCATCCAAGTAAGAAATTGAAATTCCAAACCGATTAAAGAGTGGGTTGTGAGTTGGGAAGCTTGTGGAACCAAAAGATTTCTAAAGGAGGTGAAGTATCACTCTTTCAAGCTTTGTTTTTGAGGTATAAAGTCTGATTTATGGCTTTGATTCTTTTATTTTGGTTTAAGATGCTATTTAGTTCATGCTTTGGCTTGATTACAAGATATGCAAGTTGTTGTGATGAATTTTGGATGATTTAAGCAAGTTAGGGCTTGATTAATTTCTGCCTAAACTTGTTCTATATAAGATTATATAAGAGGCTTTGGTAGTGATTGGATCGAGGAATTTAAGAAAGTTTCATTGAAGACCAAAAATTCCAGATTTCTGGAAATTTCCTAATTCAGTTCTGCCTGGTTTTGGAACTCATAGTTAGAGGCCGAATTAGGCTTGGACCAAAACATGAAAGTTGTATAGAATGGTATTTTATAGGTGCCTACAAAATATCAACTCAATCGGAGTAACGTAACTTGTGAAAAGTCGAAAATACCCTCGCTGTTCTAGGTTACATTCTAGAGTTCCGCGTGGACAGTTTAGTCTATTTGGTTGTGTTTATTCACTATAATCCGTTGGGATTTAGCCTTTTGACAAAACATGAAAGTTTTAGTATTCTGTCTTAGATTTTGAACTCCACCAAGAACACCTTAATCGGACCTTGGTAACCTGAGATATCACCATTCCAGTGCAGTGCAGTTAATTAGCCGAATAGTTGGATTTTGGTTCTATAACTGGACTAAGTTATCTCCATGAAAATTGTAGCCCTGTGTCTTAGCTTCGAAACGGTATAATTTTTACCGCAATCCGATAAGCGTAGCCTCGGATGTTTTATTTCCGCAACCACACGTCAAATCTGTCTTTTGCTAGGTTACATTTCCGCACTTGTTATCACTTTGATTTCTGTTCTTATGTTGTTATGAGCCTATGGAACGGCTATTTACGTGAATCTATGATATGTATGATTTTGGGATTGACTGAGAGAAAAATAATAAAGCCTAAATGGCTGGAAAATTAGGTAAACACAAGGGGCATGCTGCCAAATTTTCACGAGAAAGATAAACTAGCCTTTGGAGATCTAGTTCTATATTTGGCAAATTTGACTTGGATACATTGAAAACTAGGTTGAGGTGTCTTTATGAAAGTTGTAACTCTTTGTCTAAGCTTCGAGACACTACCTAGTACATTTTGATCTGATAACCACAGCTCCAGTTATGGACAAAATCGTGTAACCCGTTTTGTACCATTTTCATTTCTGCGCACGCCCGATTCATTCCTTTACTGTTTTTCCGCTTTGATCGTTTTAGTCCTTATTTCCATTTGTGATCCAGGGCTTCGACTTGAGAAAGAAAATAATAAATGATGGATGAGGTTCGTGAGTCGTGGTTTGTGAGGCCCCAGTCCGTTCGTAAGCTGATATGAGGGTTATTCGTTAATCGGTGAGGTGGTTTCGGGTTTTTATCGCCCGCCTTTTCTACATTTTTCTTTATTGGAAATTTCCCCAGATAATTTTCCTAGTAAATATAGTTTTTAGATGATTTTTCTAGTATCGGTTAGATTTTGAGAAATTAAGAACGTATATCGGACGTGGGACCCACTAGTGCGAAAAGTTCGGAAAAATTCGGCCAATAAGGTTAAGTTTCGGATACTGTGTGAAATTTATCGGGTGTTAAGAGATAAGTAGAGAGTGAAATTTGATTGATGTGAGAGGAAAAAGAAAGATAAGAATGCATTTAAGAGGTGACAAGTGTTACTCTCTTATTGGTTATACTTTATGATTTACTATTCATGTTTTTGACTTTTGACCCAATTGGTTAAATATCTTAAAAATTGCACAAAAATTACCATTTCTTACCTCCTCCATAGCCGGCCCTCTCTCTTGCCAAGAAGGAAGAAAACTTCTTCAAACTTCAAGCTTTCAACTAGCTCAAATCATCCAAACCAATTGCCTAAACTAGTTTCTACTCCATACAACCTTTCCATTTGGTGTTAGTGGTGAGTTTGGTGAAGTTTTTGGAAGAGCTAAGGTGGTCTACAACTCCTCCTCTCTTGTATACTAGGTAAGTGATGATTGAACATACTCCTACACCTAATGATGCTTAAGTTATGCTTAGTAGTGGCTAAAGTGATGATATTTGTGATTTATTTCTTGATTTGAAGTGATTTGGTGAAGTTTTTATATTTTTGAGGAATTTTCTGGTTTAATATGAATGTGATGTTGTGGTCATCTATGATGGTTGATAATGAGGGGGAATGACTCTAGTAGGTGTGAATTAGTGATAATTGCAACCAATTTTGGGTTTGGATTGAATTGTGGAAAGTTAGGGTTTTATCACCCCTTATTCTGTCCGGTTTTGGATCATAGGGTTAGAGGCCGAATTGGATTTTTCTTAAAACATGAAAGTTGTAGGTATGGATGTGTTTGAGGTGCCTGTAAAATTTCAGGTCATTTGGATTAGTGTAGAGTGAGATATGTCGATTTTACTGTGGCTGTTCTGGGTTGATCAGGATGGCAGAACTGCGTTTGTATTTGGTTATTTTGACTGGAATTACTTTGGATTTGGATGTTGGTGTCTTCTGATGAAATATATAGGAATGTTTTAGATACCAAATGCCTTCGGAATCAATGAATTTGGACTTGTATAGACTGAGTTGGACTCATTACAGCATTATGTGATTTGCAAACCTGTTTTGGTAATTCTGGTTTCGTATTTTGCATATTTGACCTAGTTGTGCTAGGATTTGGACTGAGTGGCCTTCTACATTGTTGTAGCCCCTTAAGTCCTGGATATTCCTGTAAAATTTCAGGTTAAACGGATTAGTATATCCTGAGTTATAAATGAAATACTCAGACCTGTTTTGACCGTCAAATTCTGTTACGTTTTTGGAAAGTTTCTGACCGTGACTTTTCGATTTTGATAGAGTACGATCTGGGTGTCGACTATGTCATAAGAAATGTAGATCTTGGCCACATCTTTGAAACGCTATAAAGTGCGTCAAAATCCGAGTTCTGTAGCTCTAGTTATGATCGAAATAAGAATGCATGTCAGAACTGTTTTTATATCCGGACAGTTTACGACTGGAACTTTGGCTTCACATTTGACTAGATTACAAGCTGTTTGGGCTTGCGACCAAAACACCAAACTTATAACCCTATATCAGAGCTTTCTAACGCCCTTGGAAATTCATGAATCGGATTATAAAACCTGAGATATAGCCGAGCAAACAAGGCCTGCCCGTGGAAATGACCATTTTCTGGTCAGATCTGTTTTGGTCCTGATGACCAATTTCCGTTCCGAATTTGGATTGCCAACCTTCATGAAAGTTGTTCCATTTGGAATGAACCATCTAACTGCCAATTTTCAGCTCTTTTGACCATGTGTAGCATGGACAACAGGTTGCACTCAAAACTGACCATTTGTGGATTGGCCAGATTTCGTAAGTGATTGTGTTTGGTTCATTTGGGACTGAAGCCTCCAGTTTCAGTTCTGGATGTCTTCATAACAGTTGTTTTTCATCCTTTAAGCTTCGATATGGCATCTCATACGCCTTAATCCGATATTCGTAGCTCAACTTATGAGTAAACTAGAAACGAGTGTCAAATCTGCCGTTTCCGCTAACGGCCGTTTCCGTTTCCGTCCGTCATATTTACGTGCGCGCGAGTCGTTTTTGCCGTTTTGCTTGTTTTAGGCACGATAGTAGCCGTTTACGATATTATGTGACACAATCTTCTATGTCAGACGGTGGTGAGTTGGGCGGAACTGGTGGGGCCCACTACTAGCTGTTCATTTCGATCCGACTTCGTGTTTTTGCTATTTCAGATTCTGAGTAAGTATTCAGGCCAGTTTGGTGTGTTTTCTTTGCTATGTGTTTGAGATATGTGAAAAGGGTACTTAGGCGAGGGTGTACTTTATCGCACTCGACCTAAACCCTAATTTGAATGTATAATTGTTCTTGGCATATGTATATGAACCTTTTGGAACCAAAACCCTTGAGCTTGTGGCTCGGGGCGACTTTCGAGTAAAGTTTGTGAAGTTTGCAAAGTTTGTGAGTTCGTGGGCCCGATCTAAGACCTGTATGGACTATTCGAACCGGTTAGGGCTTGGTCGAAGTCAGTCCAACTTAGTCTGAGGTCACCAAGTTTGTAGGTTCATGTTATGAACCAATTTTGTGAATCCGGTTCACCGAGAAGGTGACCAAGTTTGTGACCCGAGCTTGTGACTCAAGCTCAAGTTTGTGATTTCGTTCGCCCGGGCAAGTTTGTGAGGTGACTGGCCAGTGAGGGTGATAAGGTGTCGGTGGGTGTACAAGTGAAGTTCTACGGACCATTGAGTGTGGTCGACGGAATGTCGGCAGGAGATCACGCATGGCATATAAATTGGCTTTGGAGCCACCTGTATCCTTATTATGTGATGTTACTTTTCTGCTTTTGCTTTACTCTTACTGTGTAACTGTTGTTACGTGAAATTTATGCTTTCGCCCCTGTTTACTTACTAAGCATATAGCTTACCCCTTTCCTTTTGTTTTCCTTAGCAGGGGCCGACGCGGGGACTTTTGGTTCGTATACTAGTATAGTTAGATTGGCTTGTAATAGTTGAACAGTTAGGATGTTTGTTTTTATTTTGGTGGTTTGTATAAGGACCCTTCTTAGGGTCTATCTTCTGCTGGTTGTGGTTATAGTGTATTAGAGTGGTTTGACTCGAGACTTTTGAGGATGTAAATGTAACTTTTGGGATTGTATATAGTGCTCTTTCGATTTATCTAGTTTTATTGCTTTAAGTTTTGAGTCCTGGCGCGAGCTAGGCAGGCGGCCCGCCGATACCCTTGGGTTCGCCCTTGGGAGAAGTGGGGTCGTCACAGTTGGTATCAGAGCCATATGCCGACGGTTGGGACTCTACGTCCTTTTACTGGAAAAGCCCCGAGTCTCTTGTTCGTGAAGAGTCATGAAGCGAAACTCTCCGTAGGGGATGCCCGCGTGCGGGTGGCAAGCTGATAGGTACCTTGTGATGTGACCCTGAGAACTGTCACAGTTGGTATCAGAGCGCCTAGGTTAGAGGACTTGGGCAATTGTGGGACATACGTGATAGGTTCATTAGGATTACGTGATTCTCTTTAAGTTGAATGATATATTTTAAGTTGAAATGTCGGTTAACTAACGAATTAATGTTTGTAGGTATGGATCCGGGCAGTTCTAGCGGCGTGGGACCGGGACCGAGACCTCCGAGTGGGAGGGCTCGGATGACCGGGTGCTGCGTCAGCGGGCGATCCGCTATCGGAGGAGGCTTGGGGAGCCCTATACTTTGTATTCTCCCTTCGGCCAGGTCTCGCGCCGACCCTGTGCGTGCTGGTATACCTATAGCTATCCTGACGAGGTTGTCTTAGCGTTGGATGATGAGCGTTATCACCTAGACCAGACGGTCGAGACTTTGCGGGCGCAGCTGGCGGAGGCTAGAGAGTTTAGCCGCTGGCAGGCGTTGCGCGTTAGAGACCTGGAGCGGGATCTCCGAGACACACACCAGCACCTCTTCGCTATGAAGAGGCAGCTCAGGGAGAGGGCCCGGAGTATCACGTTTGATTGTGGGGTCTTACTAGATATGGCCGAGGAGGCACCCCCACGAGCTACCGGGCCAGAGCAGATAGGTGAGATAGGTACTTTAGGTTCCGTAGGGAACCGGGGCCCTAGGGGAGGCGTTTAGGGTCGCTTTCGTATTTTGATTAGCTGGCAGATTACTTTTGTTAGAACTGGCCTGGCTAATTTCTTTTGTTATCTGGTTGGTTGACTAGATTTTTGGAGCCGGAGTGCTCGTGTGTATATTGGGTTTTGACCCGACTGGAGGTCGGGTAGTTTGTATATCTTTTGGTGTGACTTTGTATTGTACCTATCCTTTGCGTGCCTTTCGTGTATCTGTTTTGTGTTTTGTGTTTTCGTGTATCCTTTACGGCAGGTTTCGAAGGTACGCTTTGACCACGGATTGAATTTCGAGGACGAAATTGTCCTAAGTGGGGGAGATTGTGAGGCCCCAGTCCGTTCGTAAGCTGATATGAGGGTTATTCGTTAATCGGTGAGGTGGTTTCGGGTTTTTATCGCCCGCCTTTTCTACATTTTTCTTTATTGGAAATTTCCCCAGATAATTTTCTGAGTAAATATAGTTTTTAGATGATTTTTCTAGTATCGGTTAGATTTTGAGAAATTAAGAACGTATATCGGACGTGGGACCCACTAGTGCGAAAAGTTCGGAAAAATTCGGCCAATAAGGTTAAGTTTCGGATACTGTGTGAAATTTATCGGGTGTTAAGAGATAAGTAGAGAGTGAAATTTGATTGATGTGAGAGGAAAAAGAAAGATAAGAATGCATTTAAGAGGTGACAAGTGTTACTCTCTTATTGGTTATACTTTATGATTTACTATTCATGTTTTTGACTTTTGACCCAATTGGTTAAATATCTTAAAAATTGCACAAAAATTACCATTTCTTACCTCCTCCATAGCCGGCCCTCTCTCTTGCCAAGAAGGAAGAAAACTTCTTCAAACTTCAAGCTTTCAACTAGCTCAAATCATCCAAACCAATTGCCTAAACTAGTTTCTACTCCATACAACCTTTCCATTTGGTGTTAGTGGTGAGTTTGGTGAAGTTTTTGGAAGAGCTAAGGTGGTCTACAACTCCTCCTCTCTTGTATACTAGGTAAGTGATGATTGAACATACTCCTACACCTAATGATGCTTAAGTTATGCTTAGTAGTGGCTAAAGTGATGATATTTGTGATTTATTTCTTGATTTGAAGTGATTTGGTGAAGTTTTTATATTTTTGAGGAATTTTCTGGTTTAATATGAATGTGATGTTGTGGTCATCTATGATGGTTGATAATGAGGGGGAATGACTCTAGTAGGTGTGAATTAGTGATAATTGCAACCAATTTTGGGTTTGGATTGAATTGTGGAAAGTTAGGGTTTTATCACCCCTTATTCTGTCCGGTTTTGGATCATAGGGTTAGAGGCCGAATTGGATTTTACTTAAAACATGAAAGTTGTAGGTATGGATGTGTTTGAGGTGCCTGTAAAATTTCAGGTCATTTGGATTAGTGTAGAGTGAGATATGTCGATTTTACTGTGGCTGTTCTGGGTTGATCAGGATGGCAGAACTGCGTTTGTATTTGGTTATTTTGACTGGAATTACTTTGGATTTGGATGTTGGTGTCTTCTGATGAAATATAGAGGAATGTTTTAGCTACCATATGCCTTTGGAATCAATGAATTTGGACTTGTATAGACTGAGTTGGACTCATTACAGCATTATGTGATTTGCAAACCTGTTTTGGTAATTCTGGTTTCGTATTTTGCATATTTGACCTAGTTGTGCTAGGATTTGGACTGAGTGGCCTTCTACATTGTTGTAGCCCCTTAAGTCCTGGATATTCCTGTAAAATTTCAGGTTAAACGGATTAGTATATCCTGAGTTATAAACGAAATACTCAGACCTGTTTTGACCGTCAAATTCTGTTACGTTTTTGGAAAGTTTCTGACCGTGACTTTTCGATTTTGATAGAGTACGATCTGGGTGTCGACTATGTCATAAGAAATGTAGATCTTGGCCACATCTTTGAAACGCTATAAAGTGCGTCAAAATCCGAGTTCCGTAGCTCTAGTTATGATCGAAATAAGAATGCATGTCAGAACTGTTTTTATATCCGGACAGTTTACGACTGGAACTTTGGCTTCACATTTGACTAGATTACAAGCTGTTTGGGCTTGCGACCAAAACACCAAACTTATAACCCTATATCAGAGCTTTCTAACGCCCTTGGAAATTCATGAATCGGATTTATAAAACCTGAGATATAGCCGAGCAAACAAGGCCTGCCCGTGGAAATGACCATTTTCTGGTCAGATCTGTTTTGGTCCTGATGACCAATTTCCGTTCCGAATTTGGATTTCCAACCTTCATGAAAGTTGTTCCATTTGGAATGAACCATCTAACTGCCAATTTTCATCTCTTTTGACCATGTGTAGCATGGACAACAGGTTGCACTCAAAACTGACCATTTGTGGATTGGCCAGATTTCGTAAGTGATTGTGTTTGGTTCATTTGGGACTGAAGCCTCCAGTTTCAGTTCTGGATGTCTTCATAACAGTTGTTTTTCATCCTTTAAGCTTCGATATGGCATCTCATACGCCTTAATCCGATATTCGTAGCTCAACTTATGAGTAAACTAGAAACGAGTGTCAAATCTGCCGTTTCCGCTAACGGCCGTTTCCGTTTCCGTCCGTCATATTTACGTGCGCGCGAGTCGTTTTTGCCGTTTTGCTTGTTTTAGGCACGATAGTAGCCGTTTGCGATATTATGTGACACAATCTTCTATGTCAGACGGTGGTGAGCTGGGCGGAACTGGTGGGGCCCACTACTAGCTGTTCATTTCGATCCGACTTCGTGTTTTTGCTATTTCAGATTCTGAGTAAGTATTCAGGCCAGTTTGGTGTGTTTTCTTTGCTATGTGTTTGAGATATGTGAAAAGGGTACTTAGGCGAGGGTGTACTTTATCGCACTCGACCTAAACCCTAATTTGAATGTATAATTGTTCTTGGCATATGTATATGAACCTTTTGGAACCAAAACCCTTGAGCTTGTGGCTCGGGGCGACTTTCGAGTAAAGTTTGTGAAGTTTGCAAAGTTTGTGAGTTCGTGGGCCCGATCTAAGACCTGTATGGACTATTCGAGCCGGTTAGGGCTTGGTCGAAGTCAGTCCAACTTAGTCTGAGGTCACCAAGTTTGTAGGTTCATGTTATGAACCAATTTTGTGAATCCGGTTCACCGAGAAGGTGACCAAGTTTGTGACCCGAGCTTGTGACTCAAGCTCAAGTTTGTGATTTCGTTCGCCCGGGCAAGTTTGTGAGGTGACTGGCCAGTGAGGGTGATAAGGTGTCGGTGGGTGTACAAGTGAAGTTCTACGGACCATTGAGTGTGGTCGACGGAGTGTCGGCAGGAGATCACGCATGGCATATAAATTGGCTTTGGAGCCACCTGTATCCTTATTATGTGATGTTACTTTTCTGCTTTTGCTTTACTCTTACTGTGTAACTGTTGTTACGTGAAATTTATGCTTTCGCCCCTGTTTACTTACTAAGCATATAGCTTACCCCTTTCCTTTTGTTTTCCTTAGCAGGGGCCGACGCGGGGACTTTTGATTCGTATACTAGTATAGTTAGATTGGCTTGTAATAGTTGAACAGTTAGGATGTTTGTTTTTGTTTTGGTGGTTTGTATAAGGACCCTTCTTAGGGTCTATCTTCTGCTGGTTGTGGTTATAGTGTATTAGAGTGGTTTGACTCGAGACTTTTGAGGATGTAAATGTAACTTTTGGGATTGTATATAGTGCTCTTTCGATTTATCTAGTTTTATTGCTTTAAGTTTTGAGTCCTGGCGCGAGCTAGGCAGGCAGCCCGCCGATACCCTTGGGTTCACCCTTGGGAGAAGTGGGGTCGTCACATGGTTGGTGAGTGATCCCTCGACTATTTCCAAAGTTACTTTTGAACTAATTCTTGCATTTATTACTCCATTGCATATCATTTGGGTTCGGGTATGTGCCATGACATAATTTGGCTCCAATGAGTTCCTGGAAAGTCTTGTGCTTAGAACCAATGTCTCCACTACTGTTTACACATTCTTTGGAGCACGATGGCTCCTTACTTCTGTTTCACGGTTACCTGATCTAAACGAGCGTTGGATATTTAAGTACAAGAACTTCACTGGCTCACATGAGCAATAAATGAACATTTGATTACTGCATCATGACATCATATCAATGCTTTATTGTGAAATATACTTGGCTGTTGATTTTACCGGTCACTCACTGAGCTTCTAGCTCACCCCCTATTCTCTTCTTCTCCCCACAGGGATCGAAGTAAAGGAAGAACTTGTATTTGGATCTTTGTGTGGCTGGATGGCGTACATCTTGTATAGTTTAGATTTGGTTTTGGTTTATGTACTTTTGGGCCTGTATAAATATTTGGAATTGAATCGGATGTATATCTACATTCTACGCTTAGAACTAGTTTCCGCTTCGCTTATGATATGTAATTTTTGGAGAATTGGATGTATTATTTGAGTTGTACCTTGTAATTTACTTGAGGAATGTAGTAAGTGAGTGAGTCCCGGCGAGAGCGGGGCAGGCGGTCCGCTAAACCCTTTGGTTCGCCTTAAGGGGAGGTGGGGCCATCACAGGTGGTATCAGAGCTTAGGCTTCAGATCTTTATAGTGTATCCTAGGCTTAAAGGTTAGGATGCCGGACTGTGGGATTGGTTTGTACGTTCAGTGCTCTTTTGGAGCGTCAGTTGTGAATCTTGAAAGTGGTACGCGTAAGATATGATTTGGTTGAATTACGCTTGAGAACGTGTGGCCTGAGCTGTACAGTTTCTTAGTTTTGGATTCTTGGCTAGGGTTTTGATAGATTATGGTGGCCGGAATTGTTGAGAAAAGTTTTGGTTTGCATTTTTCTTCTAATTTTCCTGTTTGATTAAGGTTATACCACCCGAGTGGTAAATGTTATGATTTGAGATATTTGAACTGTCTAAGACCGACTAGACTGAGCTCATTTGAGACTTGAATTTGTATCGGCTAGTGTACCCTTACGTACACTTGATAAACCTGACCTGACTGAAAATAGGGTATCTCTTTTACTCTTGAGCAATTATCTTGATTCATATATGATCTGTATGTGGATTTGAGTTTGATGACTGCTTGAGAGTGTGAATTACTAGGCATAAGCTAGGCGAGTGAGTTCCTACTCGTACTCATGTTCTTTGAACCTGAAATAATTGACCCTGCTTTTGAACCGATACACTTGAACCCTGCTTTTGACTCTGTTTCTGAACATTTTCGTACTTGTTTGGTTATAGACCGGCTACTACTCTTCCGTAGCGGTTGAACAGAACCTCTCTGGTGAGGCATTGCCTGTTGTGTTTTCAAGCACCGTCATTCTTCTGTCGAGGCATGCCTGTTGTGTTTTCAAGCACCATCAGGGATTGAAATTCTTGAACAGAACCTCTCTGATGAGGTATGGCCTGTTGTGTTTTCAAGCACCGCCATTCTTCTGGCGAGGCATGCCTGTTGTGTTTCAAAGCACCATCAGGGATGAAACTTTGACTTGAGGCTCTCTGGTGAAGCTTAGCCGTAGTGCTAGCTTGTTGTGTTTCCAAACACCACCAGGGCCAATTTCTTGAGCTAAGATCCTCTGGTGAAGTTTAGCCGTTGTGCTAACTTGTTGTGTTATCAAGCACCACCAAGGATGAAATTTTGAACTGAGGTTCTTTGGCGAGGTATAGCCGTTGTGCTAACCTGTTGTGCTCTCCAGCGCCGCCATGGACAAAATCTTGCATATGAGGCTCTGGTGAAGTATAGCTGAGTGCTAGCTTGTTGTGTTTTCAAGCACCACCAGGGACAAATTCCTGAGACTTTCTGGTGAAGTATAGCTGAGTGCTAGCTTGTTGTGTTTTCAAGCACCACCAGGGGTAATTTCTGACCTGAGACATCGTTATGTCCTGGATTGTTTTTCCAAATATCAGGGACTTTAAGTCCGATTTCGAGCCCCTTTTGTATATGTATCCAGTTACTCGTCTGACTATCTATTGGATCAAGATTATTTGATAAGTTGGATTGGAGTACTTTTAGTACTTGATTGTGATGAGTGATTCTTAGTATGTGATTGACCTTTGAGATATTTGATCTGATTAGTATTTGATTATGATAAGCGAGATTGAAATGATTCTTAATACGTGATCGACTTTCGAGAACTATTTTGATCTGATTAGTACAAGTTGGAATGTCGAGGACGACATTCTTTTAAGGAGGGGAGTTTGTGACGCCCCGAGGCAGAAGAAAAGGGAAAAATTTCTGGTGAATAGTATTTTATGGAGAATCCGGCCAGAAGCCGTGCAAATTCTTTATATTTTTCTTAAAAATTCCCTTTTCTTTGACAAATACCACTTTATAATGGCCCTACTACTCAATCACCCCACAGTAAGTGCCAATGAACCTAGAAAGTAGGGTTTCACTTTTGGTTTCAAGATTGGAGCAAAATTAGGGTTTTCGCGATTTTCGCCGGATGAATTTTCGGTACGGAGCAAGGATCAAATTTGGTGATTAAAAATGACTTTTAAGTGAGAAATAATATGTGATTAGATGCAATGATACAAGGTTAGTGAATAGGAAGTAAAAACCCTAGTACGTGTGTTTTTAAGAAAAAAAAGGCGCGAACCGACAGGTACCGCGCACTACCGATTGAACGCACCACTTGACCCCCACTTTTTTTTACCATACAAGCTTTTTGATATTTGAGCAAAATATCTTCTCAATTTCCAGCTAGCTTGACCGAAATTGGAGGCTAGAAATGCAAGAAAGAAAGAGAAAAAAATGAAAGGTGGTGGTGGCGACACTAAGGGTTTCTTGACCAAGAGAGATGGTCTTCCTTTTTAGCCCAATTTTTGCTCATTTCCCTTCGTTATTTCAGCAGCTTGGCCGAACAAAGAGAGGAGAGAAAGAGAGCAAGAAAACAATTTCCTTCTTCTTGAGTTGAATCATCCAAGTAAGAAATTGAAATTCCAAACCGATTAAAGAGTGGGTTGTGAGTTGGGAAGCTTGTGGAACCAAAAGATTTCTAAAGGAGGTGAAGTATCACTCTTTCAAGCTTTGTTTTTGAGGTATAAAGTCTGATTTATGGCTTTGATTCTTTTATTTTGGTTTAAGATGCTATTTAGTTCATGCTTTGGCTTGATTACAAGATATGCAAGTTGTTGTGATGAATTTTGGATGATTTAAGCAAGTTAGGGTTTGATTAATTTCTGCCTAAACTTGTTGTATGGTTGATAGATGTTGTATATAAGATTATATAAGGGGCTTTGGTAGTGATTGGATCAAGGAATTTAAGAAAGTTTCATTGAAGACCAAAAATTCCAGATTTCTGGAAATTTCCTAATTCAGTTCTGCCTGGTTTTGGAACTCATAGTTAGAGGCCAAATTAGGCTTGGACCAAAACATGAAAGTTGTAGAGAATGGTATTTTATAGGTGACTAAAACATTTCAGCTCAATCGGAGCAACGTAGCTTGTGAAAAGTTGAAAATACCCTCGCTGTTCTTGGTTACATTCCAGAGTTCCGTGTGGACAGTTTAGTCTATTTGGTTGTGTTTATTTACTATAATCCGTTGGGATGTAGCCTTTTGACAAAACATGAAAGTTTTATTATTCTGTCTTAGCTTTTAAACGCCACCAAGAACAACTTAATCAGACCTTGGTAACCTGAGATATGACCATTGCAGTGCAGTGCGGTTAATTAGCCGACTAGTTGGATTTTGGTTCTGTAAATTGGGAATTTGACTAGGTTGCATTGGAAACTGGACTAAGTGATCTCCATGAAAATTGTAGCCCTGTGTCTTAGCTTCGAAACGGTATAAGTTTTGCCGCAATCTGATAAGCTTAGCCTCGGATGTGTTATTTCCGCAACCACACGTCAAATCTGTCTTTTGCTAGGTTACATTTTCGCACTTGTTATCACTTTGATTTCTGTTCTTATGTTGTTATGAGCCTATGGAATGGATATTTACTTGAATCTATGATATGTATGACTTTGGGATTGACTGAGAGAAAAATAATGAAGCCTAAATGGCTGGAAAATTAGGTAAACACAAGGGGCATGCTGCCAAATTTTCACGAGAAAGATAAACTAGCCTTTGGAGTTCTAGTTCTATATTTGGCAAATTTGACTTGGATACATTGAAAACTAGGTTGAGGTGTCTTCATGAAAGTTGTAACTCTTTGTCTAAGCTTCGAGACACTACCTAGTACATTTTGATCTGATAACCACAGCTCCAGTTATGGGCAAAATCGTGTAACCCGTTTTGTACCATTTTCATTTCTGCGCACGCCCGATGCATTCCTTTACTGTTTTTCCGCTTTGATCGTTTTAGTCCTTATTTCCATTTGTGATCTAGGGCTTGGACTTGAGAAAGACAATAATAAATGATGGATGAGGTTCGTGAGTCGTGGTTGGTGAGTGATCCCTCGACTATTTCCAAAGTTACTTTTGAACTAATTCTTGCATTCATTACTCCATTGCATATCATTTGGGTTCGGGTGTGTGCCATGACATAATTTGGCTCCAATGAGTTCCTGGAAAGTCTTGTGCTAAGAACCAATGTCTCCACTACTGTTTACACATTCTTTAGAGCACGATGGCTCCTTACTTCTGTTTCACGGTTACCTGATCTAAACGAGCATTGGATATTTAAGTACAAGAACTTCACTAGCTCACATGAGCAATAAATGAACATTTGATTACTGCATCATGACATCATATCAATGCTTTATTGTGAAATATACTTGGCTGTTGATTTTACTGGTCACTCACTGAGCTTCTAGCTCACCCCCTATTATCTTCTTCTCCCCACAGGGATCGAAGTAAATGAAGAACTTGTATTTGGATCTTTGTGTGGCTGGATGACGTACATCTTGTATAGTTTAGATTTGGTTTTGGTTTATGTACTTTTGGGCCTGTATAAATATTTGGAATTGAATCGGATGTATATCTACATTCTACGCTTAGAACTAGTTTCCGCTTCGCTTATGATATGTAATTTTTGGAGAATTGGATGTATTATTTGAGTTGTACCTTGTAATTTACTTGAGGAATGTAGTAAGTGAGTGAGTCCCGGCGAGAGCTGGGCAGGCGGTCCGGTAAACCCTTTGGTTCGCCTTAGGGGGAGGTGGGGCCGTCACAATCTTGGACTAGTTCAATAAATGTTTGTTTAGGATTTTGATAGATTGTGGTTAGACTTGGACTTTAATAGATGCTGTGAATGTTTAAAGTGTTAGCTTTGCAAACCTATTTCATTTCTCCTATGAAAGCGTAAATTTGTTATGTGTTCACTTGATTTTGATCTGGACTAACTTTTTGTCATATATCAGATAAATGTATTTTGGACTCTTGATTGACTACCTTTGTCTACATGCCTAACTGAATCCTATCCTCTTATGTATATATATACAGACTTATGGAAAAGAAAGCTAGGAAAATGATATTTGGGCATCTGTATAGGTTTAGACAGACTCGAGATTTAGGAAGGGTGATTGAAAATCTGCAGCTGACCAAATCAAGAACTCAGGGCCGAGATAAGGGACCAAGTAGTGAAGGCCATAAATGGCATGACACTTTTGTGTTAGTGGTTAGTGCTTTGATAAGCGTGTAAGATTGTATATTATTTGAGATTGAGAGTTTTGGATCATGTATGAAGATTCTATGAAAAAGAATTTGGTATTGGGATTGTGGAAAATATATATTTCAGTTCTATACCCATATGCAAAACTTGATATAGGGTGTGGAACTTTAGGTATATGAAGCATGCTTTAGGGTTTCGTTATGTACATAAGCGATAAGTGGCATAGTATCTTAAGATATTGCCTTAACTATGTTCTACTTTTTCGTCTATTTCATTTGAGAATAGCTAAGTTTAATCTCTCGTGGTTGAATTGAAAGTGAATGAATTAGTTTCCAAATTGTAATTAGTTACTTATCCTGCTCCTTGGATTTGCCAGGCAAGCTATCATTGAGTCAAGTGAATCGGCGAGGTGATAAATTTGATTGATCTGCATAAGAAAATAGAGATTCTTCAAAAAGAAATATGTAACGCCCCCACTTCTCCCTAAGGCGAACCAAAGGGTATCCGCGGGACGCCTGCCCAGCTCTCGCCAAGACTCGGTACAATCCATAATTCAAGACTAGGAATATTTCAAATAATTTCAATACATAATTAAAGTACTCCAAATATCTCACACTTACAATTAATCAGCTCTCAAGTTTAATACAACCCAGAAGAATATTTACTACAGCCATCTACTGTAATACAACTTAAAGTATTCCAAAAGAGAACAATCTAGTACTATTCACGAGCACTCTTGGTCTCGAACCCTGTTAAGGAAAACAAAATCGTGGAATGAGCTACACAGTCCAGTGAGGTTCCAAGACACTCTAGCAGTTCTAATAAAGCAAGTAATGTGAGCGTATCATATGTACGGTTCAAGGTTACATATTGGCACATTAACATGGGACAATAACCAATGTACGAGTAATTAGCATAACTTATGTATAGCTCGAGATCTCACATTGGCACATTATCATGAAACGGTTATCATTATGCAGAAATAAACACATTGAAGGATACGGTGTTCCATTGGAACTATTTCGGTCAACTGCACCTTATAACTTCCGATCCCCACGGTACTGTCTGGCCATCACCTTATCCCTCCAGTGGTAATACTCGAGTATACCAAAACGGTAGCCCAGGATTCTAACCTACCCGACCGAGCCCAGTCCTGGCTCGAGTAGGTCAGTAACCAAGGGCAGGGCCCAAGTTCAACTTAGAGCTTACAACATGCACAAGTAATCAAGTAAACCGACGAACGGTAAAATTTTATCATTTGAGTAGGTCGAGTGAGATAAAGTACACACTCGCCTTAAGAGGGCAGACAATTTCATAAGAACATGTGATTTACGGTAATCAAGTAATTCAAATAATCAAGTAATCAAGTAAGCAGGTAACCAAGTAAATAGGTAATCAAGTAGGTTGGTAGACGGTACATAGTTACGGTTAACGGTAAGTAATTATGGTTAATTGGTAGACATTTGTCATTTTAATAGGCCGCCATTGGCCGTGTCCCACTTTTACCATATAAGAGTCGAGGAGATTCCCTCCAACCGACTTATGCAGCCATAGCATCATTAATCATTTAAACACATCACACAAATATGCAATTCAAGTATCTCAAGTCGAGTAATTCAAGTATATGTACTACAAGTATTTCATGTCGAGTAATTCAAGTATATTCTACTTAAATATCCATGAGTGTGGTAAATACTTAACATGTAGCACTTAACACTTAATGATCATGGAATAAGCATGTCATAGACTCATTCAAATTACGTACTCCTATATGGAACACTCACCTATTGCAACAAGAGAGTAAGTGCGTATACAAGTCTTTAGGTGTTCCTCTCGAGATCCTCTTGAAGGTCTCCTTGAGCACCTGAGCAAACAATAGTTGTCTATTACACACCATCGCTTAAAATTCCCTACTTAACGAGAAGGTTGTACTAGTGTTCATTCTAAGGAGAATTCATGAATTGAGTCTTAATTATTCATAATTGAGGCTCGGAAGTAGCGTTCAAAACGGAAGAAAAAGGTTAAGTTTCATCCTTAAAATCATTGGATGGAAGCTAGTAGGTATGAAATCATGTAAATAAATTTTTAGACGAACGATCGAAGTCGGACATGGAAGTGCCACGTCACAATCCGGCCGGATTCAAGGCAGTGAAGAAACCTAATTTTTTTTCAAAACTCACCAACAATCCGGCCAAGAACTGGCCAGATACACGGCCGGATTCTGTGGAATGGTTTTCCCCCGCGGATTCTTTTAAAAAGGCCAAAATTTGTCAAATTTAGGGTATTCTTTAAAAAATCATAACTCACTCCCTGAATGTCCAAAATTGAAAAACTTGGTGCCGTTGGAAACTAAATTCCGAGTACTACAAGTTCCTAGAAGACACCTTTCCATGAATCCAAGTGGAGGATATTCAAAAATTGACTCAAAGTTGATAACCTGAGTTATCAAAACAGATTTAGGTTGGTTTTTGGCCAACTTTGAAAATTTGGTTAAATTCACTCAATTTGAACTAGCCTTTGAAATTTGGTACTCCTCTAGAGTTACAATCCAAGTTTAAAACAAAACAAGCAGAACAAGGATTGAAGTTTTGAGCACCAAGATATGGTGGTTCAAAGTTACCAAAATTCCCTTGTTAAACAAGGGTTTTCCAAACTCAAATCATGAACCTTGGAAATTTAGTTGAACAGCGAAACGGACTCAGAATAGCACCAAATTTGGTATGATTATACTACCATATAATATCTATTCTTATACCAAATTTCATAGATAAATAAGCACGGGAAGCCACTTAAAGAAATCACTCAATTTTCCAAAATCTCTAGGCAAAGCTGCCTTATGTGTGAAAGTTTTCTTTTCGAAACTTTTGACCAAGGAAAATGCCTAAAACATGTCCCATTTATGATGAGCAATCCAGTAAGGATTCAAGACATATTTTGTAGGTGATTTACGCCAAGAATTTCGAATACAAGTCCCAAACCAAGATTAGTTAAGAATCAGTCCAAAATGAAGAATTCCACCACTGAGTCAGTTTCAAACTTTGGCCACAACTCACTCAATTCAACTTGGAATTGAGCGTGTTTGGTGGAGTTGGAAAACACATTCATAAAGGTACAATTTTTTAGAAGAAACCATTTTCAAAATCTATCTACAACTAGCCCACATTTGAGCATCAACGTGCTGCTCAAAACAGAGCTTCAGTGAACTAACGAAACAGAACAGCCAAGTTCAAACGGATGGTGTGATTTACTCAGGTGGAATCAAGTCATGTATTTTATATTTTTTAAAATCTGGGAATGTCTAGTTTCCAGTGCCACAAACGGCACTTGATTTCGACATCGAAGCAACAAGTTATGGCCGAAACAAAAAGACTGCCTGGGCAGGCAGGGAAAATTTTCCAGTTTTGCTAAACCTTAGAAATCACTACATTTGACCAACCAAATCATGTTATTTTTCAATGAAACTTTCTACACCATCCATTTAACATGTATAAATCATAATTAAGTCATTAAAACCTCAAATATTTTCACAAAAGTGCACGAACATGGCAGGGGCAGATTCGGAAGATTTTTGCTCTTCACCTCCTTTGAGCTTCCTTTCAACAATACAACTTATTTCCACTAATTTAAGCACTAAACCAACATTAACAACATCAAAACTCATGAAATCAGTCCATCAAGTCATTGTAGGAGTTCATAGAGCCCACACACCAAGATCCAACATAAATAAAGCTACCCACATGCATGCATGAGCTTATATGTGCAAATCAACTCACAAAAACTAAGATTTAAGAGTTTGATCGTCATATACCTTCTTAGATGACTAAACCAGAAATTTTTGGTCCTTTGAAGCTCAAGAAAAACCGTGGTTAAGCTGCTCCTCACCTAGCTAGAGTTGATCTCCAAGTAGTTTTGAGTTTGTACGATGAATTTGAAGTGAAATGAGCAAGAAATGAAGTAGGATGATGAAGCTTTTGGGTCTTCTTCCTCCTTGAGAATTTCAGCCAAGAGAGGGTGAGAAAGAGTGTATGTTGTGCTGATCAAAAGAGGCTTCCTTGAGAAGCTTGGTGGTTGGTAGCCTTTTGAACAAAAGTCAACTGTTAAAGGTACGCGTGTACGCGCATGTTTGGTACCTGATTCCTCTCGGATTTGTTTCACTAGTGCACTATACTTCTAATGCACTTCCATTCATACTATTATTATTCATTCTTAATAGTCTAAAAATAAAGGTCTTAAATCCCTCAATTAATCGCAAACGTAAAAACGTGTATTTCCGATTTAAGCGCGATAGAGTGAAATTTCTAATAAATTCTTATAACGATAATATAACTAACTAACACTTGAGTACTTAAACATAAAAATACCTATTTTAAGATTAATGTATAAGTTTCCAATTTTTCGAGTTTATTGTATTCTCAAATCGATCACTGTCTCCAAATACGCATTCACTATTCTCACTAAATAAGCTTCCAAAAATTAATTTTCGTAACAAGTCATTTTAAAATACATGTAAGTCATAGTTCCATGTAATTGGGTCTGAAAAGATTAGAAAATAATATTCGAGGCAAACAGGCAATTAAATATTTAAATAAACTCGTAACAGGAGTTTAAAATAAATGAATTTTGCGAGTCCTCACTACTTTTCTTAATCTACTATTGATCATTCTTATTTTTTTCAAAATTAATACACTCTCAATTTAAATATAGTCTTGAAAAACGTGTACTTGTTGTTCCGAACTAAACGAGTTTTCGAAAAGTAACTTTTTCTAATAAAACGTTTTAAAAACATAAAAGAGGCGTTTTCCATATAAATGGATTTTAAATAATAGAATTAAATAATTAATTAAGCCAGTAAAATAAAATAAAATAGAAAAATTTTCAGGTCCTCACAAAGTAGAGTTCCAAAAGAGATTAGCTGAGCATTGGGAAGAACGATGGGAACAAAATACTTGGAAAAATTGAACTACTGCACCAGATGTGAGACCTCGAAATTTTACTTGTCTTTATAACTCTTATTTGAACTTACATGCCTTAGATTCTTGGTTATTTTAATGGTTGAATTTGAGCCAAAGGAGTGAATTTTGTTAAGAAAAGTTTCATAGTCTCAAGTTGGTAGAAAATCTGGAAATTTTCACAGAAGGCTCTGCACAGCTTTGGAAAATTGGCTATAACATCGTATAGGAAAGTCGGAATTGAGTTCCATTTGTTGCGTTTGAAACTAGACATATAGGGCTTCTTACGGTATAATATTTAGAGTTTGAGTCAATCTCTATAAATTCCAGAAATTGGCAAAGTTGACTGAAAATTCTGCCTTGCACAAGTAAAAATAGGAATGTTGTAGTAGCTTATGGCTCAATTTGGACCAACTTATGAATTGAATCTCTTTGAGGTGTCTTCTAAAGATTATTAGTATTTGAAGTCTATTTTTTAATAGGCCAAGGTGTATGAATTTTTTATATTTATAACTCAAGTTATGAGTTTCTAAAGGAATGGTGCATACTAGGATTTTTGGTGTGTTTTTGGTGTATTTTGGTAGTGTGATTAATTGTGGAGGTGTATGTGCTAAATTTGGTGATTAAGAGTGCGTTTTAGAGGAAGTGTGTGATTAGAAGTGCTAATAATAAGCTAGTGAATCATAAGTTAAAACACAAGTACGAGAGAGTTAAGGAAAATAGGCTTGAACCGACGTGCACCGTTTGTTACCGGTTGACTGCTCCACTTGACCAATACTTTCTTACCCTAATCTCCTTGTTTGTATTTCATTTAATTTCCCCTCAATTACCCTTAAGTCAGCCACCATTTTCAACTAAAGAAAAGTGCGAAAAAAAATAAGAAGGAAATCTTGAGTGACAAGTGTCAAGGATCCAAGCAACCTTTGACCCAAAACATTTCCTTTCTTCTTATCTTTCCTTTTGCCTAAGTTTCCTTCATTTTCCTCTTGTGTTGGACGAAATTTGGAAGAGAAAAACAAGAGAGAAAACCTCCAACTCCAATCTTGAATCTTGCCTTGTTTGAGTTGAAACCACAAAACTAAACCGATTAAACTAGCACCAAGGAGCTAAAGAAGCTTGTTGTGAAGTTGTTTGGAGAGAAATAGCTTGGTTCTTCACTTTCTTCAAGTGTTTTGGAAGGTATAAGTCTAAAAATTTCTTTTTCTTTCTTGTTTTAGTAAAATATGGGATAGATGCCTTGAATGTTGAATTATGTTGGATGATACTCTAATTTTGGTGAAGATTAGAGAATTTCAGCTAGGGTTTGTGATTTTTCAGCTTGATTTATGAGGTTTATATCTAATATGTTGGCATTGAGCTTGGAAATGGAATTTATGAGATGATTAGTGGCTTGATTGTGATATTTAGCCTTAAAAGATGAACTTTCAGCTTCATCAAGCAATTTCCAGCTTTGATGAGTAGTTTTAGGGTTGATATGAAAAATTCTAGCATATGGTGGTGAATTTCAGTTCTCCCTATTTTTGGAATCAACTTGGGCTGCGAATTGCTCCGTGTTTTAGACTGAATCAGCTTTTGGATAAAACATGAAAGTTATAGGGACAAAGTTTAAGATCAATTGGATCATTTTAGCTTATGTTTTGGCCAGAACACTCCCGACTGCACAAAACTCAAACTTTCCTGACCTATTTTTCATGTGCTTCTGACCACCCATTTTTTACCCTGAAAATGAGAGAACTGGGTGCCAATGTCTTCATAGGAAATGTAGGCCTATGTCTTAGCTTCGAAACACCATAAAATATACCTCGATCCGATAGACCTAGCTACAGTTATGACCAAAACACCGAAGGATGACAAATTTGTCATTTATAAGTTCTTCTTTAAACTGGTTTCCAGCTTTGGTTCATGGTGATAAGTTATTATTTGGTTTGTTTGGTGGGGTTTGAGGCCTTGAATAGATGAATGGTTTTGTTTATCACTTGTGGTTAGATTGGAGGTTTGTTGGCTTGTGAATCCAAGTTGTACTTGGATGGAAAAATGGATAAATACAAAGGGCATGCTACCCAAAGTTTCGCTCGAGAGTTAGGCGAGTGAACTCGAGACTCGAGCGATGACTCGAGGTTGAAGCAAACTTTGATTGTTTATGGTATTCGAGTTTTCTTTAGTAAGAGGTACATAAGTTGAAAATTTTGCCGAAACTCGTACCCTTTAAAAAGTAAAAGTAGCGAGCCTTAAAAATACGATTTTCTCGATTTTTATACCAAGTACAACTTCCAAAGTATAAATCACTTTTTTATCGAAACTAAAAAAACGAGCATGAATTTTCTAGAGTTTGCCAAGCGATATGACTATTGTTTAAACAAGTTTCATTTACTTGATTTTCTTGAAACGAAACTCCTATGTTTCGAACCCTAGTAGATTTTAAACTCTTAAATGATATTTTGTAGCAGATTTGGACTCCAACCAAGGAGTTGTACCTGAGCGTGATTTTGACAAGTACTACGTCTTTGGTGAGTGTTTCTTGCATATTTGTGTATTAAATGACTGTGTACTTGTTGTGAATATTTGCTTGAATGTTAAATGCTTTCTAATAATTGCTAAATCAATTTTCGATGGGCGAGTGTGTACTTTATCGCACTCGACTCAAGCCATAGTGAATTTTAATGATTGAATGCTACTTGTGCATGAATATAAGCCTTTTGGCTAAACCGGGCCCTTGCCCTTCGTTGCTAGTCGACTCGAACTAGAAATGGACTCGGTCGGGCGACTGGTGACCCTAGGACAGTGTTTTGGTATACTCGAGTATGACCACGAAGGTTGGTGGAGACCTTGTGATACCCCGACTTTTAGGATATTACGGTTTCTATATTTTATTTTTGTTTTTAGACATTATTTTGTTTAAAGATTAGAAACCCTAGTTTTACTTGTGACAAACAGGTTTTCTTAAATCTCTCACATTTTAGTCGAAATCCTAATTTTAATCTATGGAATTGTAAAATTTCCTTATATTTTTCTTAAAAATTCCCTTTTTTTTTTGAAAATTATTACTTTATAATAGCCTTACTACCCAATCACCCCACAATAAGTGCAAATGAACATAGATTAAGGGTTTTCCCTTTCCATTTTCAAGTTAGCGCGAATTAGGGTTTTACGCCTTTTCGTCGTGTGACTAATCGGAACGGAGTGTGGATCAAATTTGGTGATTAAGAGTGAGTTTTAGATGATATTAAGTGTGTGATTAGAGGTGATAATAATAAGTTAGTGAATTATAAGTGAAAACCTTAGTACGCGTGAAATAAGGAAAAACGGGTTGAACCGACGGGTACCGTTTGTTACCGAATGAGTGCACCACTTGAACACCACTTTATTACCTTAATCCCCTTGTTATTAATTGAACAAAATTAGCCCTAAATATCTTCTCCTTTCAGCCGAAAATGTGGACCAAAAAAACAGGAGAGAGAAGAAAATTTTGACTTCCAATTAAATTGTGACACTTGTCAAACCTTTGACCAAATTAACTCCAACCTTCTTATCTTTTCTAGAGCTTTGTTTCTTCTTCATTTCTGCATATTGCTGGCCGAAACTTGAGAGGGGGAAAGGGAGAGAAAACTTCATTTTTGCACTTTAATTTCAAGCCTCAATCTTGAGTTTCAACCGATAATCTTGCAAATTCCTCCACAAAAGTTGATCTCCAAGGAAGCTTAAGGGTTTTGGTGGAGTGATTTGGGAAGAGGAAGGTCTTGGCAGCTTCTTGACATAGGGATTAAGGTGAATTTGGTGAGAAACTTCCCTCTACTTCTTATATGTATAAACTAGAAGCTTAAAGTTGTAGTTTTGATGGATTTATGGGGAAAATTTCATGGGCTAAATGAGATGTTAGGATGTTTAGTTAGGGTTTATATTTTCAACATTGACTATGGTTATCTACCTCTTAATTGATATTATTGAGCTAGTAATTGGTGGGTTTGATGATAGAGCACTTGTTAGATATGAATTTCTAGAGTAAAGGTGCAAATTCCAGAAATTGGAAACCAAGTTGCCCTGTTCTGACCGGTTTTGTTTGACTAGGTTAGAGGCTGAATTAGGCTTATCACAAAACATTAAAGTTGTAGAGAATGATATTTTATAGTTGCCTGTAAAATTTTAGCTCAATCAGAGCAATGTATCCTGTGAAAAGACCAAAATACCCTGACTGCCCTAGGTGAATCCAGTGATTAGTTTTGCATATTTCACCAATCTGATCGTATCTTTTAACCTTGATACGTACTGAACTAGAATTTAGTCAAAACATGGAAGTTGTAGTGCTATGTCTTAGCTTTCCAACAGCCCTAAAAATGCCTTAATCGGACTTCGGTAGCCTGAGTTATTGTCGGTTACGCATAGTGCGGTTAACTAGCCCGAATGTGAGATTCTGGTTCTGTAAATTGAAATTTTGACATAGATACACTGCAAAATGGACTGAGTCATCTTCATCCAAGTTGTAGGACATTGTCTTAGCTTCGAAACGGTATAAATTTCACCCCAATCCGATAAGCGTAGCTTTGGTTGTGCCCGTTACACTAAGCGACGGCAAATCTGTTTTTTGTTTTATAACTTAAACTTCATTTCCGGACATTTTCCTATTTTGATTTTGTACTTGTATGACTTTGAGCCTATTGAACAGCTATTGAAATGCGATGATTTTATGTATGACTTTGGGGCTGATTGCGGAAAAGAATGAAGCCATAAATGACTGGAAAATGGGTAAATACAAAGGGCGTGCTGCCCAAATTTGTGACAGCCCCACCTCTCCCTAAGGCGAACCAAAGGGTTCGGCGGGCCGCCTGCCCAGCTCTCGTTGGGACTCAGTCGTTCAGTTTGGAGCGATCTAAAATGTTCTGGAACATACAAACGCGCGTAAACAAGTCAAAATCACAAAATAAAAAAAAATGAAAACGGAGTCAGTTATGAATAGTAACCGACCCGTCAAAATCCAATCAAACGTCAAGCAAATATTTACATCTCGAAATTAAGCATATACAACCCAAAGGGGCATACCAAAGTGACTCAAAAGTGGATTCATGTACGGTTTGTCAAATTCAAAAGAGAAACGGATCCAAAAATACATTTAGGGTTTCAATCAATGAACTATACAAAATATATGTTCAACTAGCTCAATTCGGCAACCAATTGTCAAATCCAGTCCAAAAGTATTTATTTTCCTGTAAGGAAAACAAAAAGGAACAGAAAGGGGTGAGCTTGCGCTCAATGAGGTACCAGACATATAGCAATAAAATCATGGCATTTCACATTTAACAAATCAGGTACACATGCCAGATGTAAAGTACATGAACCAATGATTCAAATCAGAAGGATACAGGTGGCTCTCAGGAGCCAAATTCCCATTAGCGTCATCAAAGCTTGATCGAAATAATAGTTGACACTCCGTCAACGCTAAAGGAGTAACCAAGACCGTAGACTCCACTTTCTTCGATTCCTTCCACCTCACATACCCCCACCGGGCCCGAAATCCAATCAGATCAGAAATGGTAATACTCGAGTATACCGGAATCAAGGGGTCTCAATACCCAAAGATCCCAAAACAGACTACCGTGGTTCGTTATCTAATCGACCAGGCCCTTGCCGGCCTGACTCGAGTAACTGGCCACAGGTGTTGAGCTCAAAGGTCACAGAAAGGTCGTTGGAAACAACGTCAGAATAGATACAGATCTAGATACAGATAACAGATACAGATACAGATAGCAGATTCAGATACGCGTTCAAAATTGGCATATGAACAGACAAGAGAACGAGTGTGATAAAGTACACCCTCGCCTCCCTTTTATCAAAACAGTATTTGGCTCCAACAGTCATAAATCAAGTATTTCAGATATTCAGATATTTCACATAACGGGTAGCAGGTAGTGGAACACTCACCGGGGTCAGTACAGATACCTCCCAAAAGAGAGCTTTAATCACCAAGAAACCCTAAAATAATCCAAGGAAAACAATTGAAGGTTCCACTTTCAAAAATCGAGTATACAGAATGCACATGTGAGGCTCGACTACCAGTCGTATCCCTCGCCAAATAATTACTAAAGCAAGGGTGCAAAACATGATTTTTGGAAACGAAAAGATAACATGAAGACCTAGGCTCAAACAACCCAAAAGCCCTTCGCTCAAATCACAAGTAAATCCAACTAGCCTTCAAGTAAAATTTCGGCAGCATATCCCTTGTGTTTACCTATTTTCCAGCCATCATGACTTCATTATTTCCTCAAATCAGTCCCAACATCTCATACAAAAATAATCTCATTCCCAAAAGCCGTTCACTAGGCTTAATGGCATTCAAGTACAAAATTTAGCTAGGAAATGACCGGATATGAAAGTCAAGCCCTAAACTATTCAAATAAACACAATAAGACTCGATTATAAGTCATAAACCAATTCTACATACTACCAAAACAGGGTTCCCTATGCATACATAAGCAATAGAGGAAACCAGAAAATTCGGAAATGGAACTAGCTTTAACCCTGAAAAAAAAACAATTTTTGACGTCATTTTACGGTAATGGCACCAATGGCACTACGATGGTCGGATGAAGGTACAAGACCCACCGTTTCGAAGCTAAGAGATAGGGCTACAATATTTCAGAAGGTCACTCAAACCAGTTTCGAGTGTAACCAGGTCAAATATGTAAGAAACTACACCAGAATCGGAAAAATAGATTCACAAATCGCATTCTGGTGTAAACATCATAAATCAGCCTACCTAAGTCCAAATCCAGAAATTCCAAAACCAGATGAAAGCTAAGAAACAGGGATACATTTCATCAGAAGACCTCAACAACCAATTCGGAAGCATTCCTAACCAAAATAACCAATTACAGAAGCAATTCCCAAATTCGGGTAAAACCAGGACAGCAAGGGTAATTTTGACTTTTCTCAAGCTACGCTACTCCGATTGACCTGAAATTTTGTAGGCACCTCTAAAATATAATTCCCTACAACTTTAATGTTTTAATACAAGGCCAATTCGGCCTCTAACTATGAGCTACAAAATCAGGCAGAATGAAGAACAATGAAACCCTAAGTTTTCAATTTTTTTCCAAAACAGCAATTGCTTGTAATTAACCACTTTTTCCACCTCCTAGGACCCTTACATACCATTTCCAATCATCATACATAGCCACACAATCATATTCATATTAAAACAGAAAAATCCCCAATAATTACAAAACTTCATCAATTCAACCAAAAATCACAATATAATCCATAAAGTTGCACCTTATACCACCACTAATCATAAATTAAGCATCATTAGAGGGAGGAGAGTGGTTCTTCATAACTCACCTTAGAAACAAGAGAGAGAGAGCAACAAGTTCTCTTAGCTTTCCAAACAACTCCACCAAACCCCACACAAACACTCACTTAAGGTTTCCTATGGAACAAAAGTAAGATTAAGTGGTTGTTTTGATGATTTGGAGCAAGATGGAATCAAGAACTTGGAGAGTTTCTTTCTTTCTTCTTGAGAGAGAGGGCCGGCCAAGATGAAGAGAAAAATGGTGAATTTTTGGTGATTTTTGTGATTTATTTGGTCAATTGGACAAAAGGTGAATAGTGGTCTTACTTAAGACCAAATCCCATGGTGACACTTGTCACCTTCATTAATGCTTGCCTAACTTTTGTCTCTCTTATACCAATCCACTTAGCATCCTCTACTTATCTCTTAACATCCGGTAAATTAAATCCAGTATCCAAAACTTAACCTAGTTGGCCGAATTTTTCCGAACTTTTCGCACTAGTGGGTCCCACGTCCGGTATACGCTCTTAATTTCTCAAAACCTATTCGATACTAGAAAAATCATCTAAAAACTATATTTACTCATAAAAATTATCTAGAAAATTTTCCGGATATAGAAAGTGCAGAAAACAAGCCATTGAAGATAAGAAAACCTAGAAAGATAATAAAACCTAGAAAATGGAAAAGTTACGGGTTCTCACAAAATTTACGCTCTAGAACTAGGTAGATATACTTGCGACTTGAGTGAGGCTTGAGAGCGAATACCACGTGAACCATCTAGGGTATTTCCATCATCTTTTATCGAGGTATATAAGTTAAAACTTAGTTGAAACTTGTACCCTTGGAAAAATGAAATTTTCGACTAATAGAAATACTTTTTCTTTGTCACTTCGACTCAAATGGAGATTTTAAAGTTTTACAAATATTTTACTTATGTCCTTTGGTTTAAATGTACTTTTTTTTTCACTACCAAAACCATATTTGTACTTGGTACTAGTACAGATTCCAATTTTCTTTGAATCACTTAAATCTTTTATGGTTGAAGCATCATGTATTCTTTTGATTCTATTAGGGTTCCTTGGTGATTGAGGGTGTTATCCGGAAGGATACTTTGGACGTTATTTTGCATAAATATGTGGCTTGTTCTTGATTATATGACTTGTTATGAACGAATGACAACATGTTAAATGTTTTCAATAATTGCTTAAAATGAGTTTTCTAGGCGAGTGTGTACTTTATCGTACTCGACCTAAATGAATGTGAAATTTTCAATGATTAAATAATTAAATGCTAGTTACGTATGAATGTAAGCCGTTTGGCTGAACTGGGCCCTTGCCCTTCGTTGTCGGTCGACTCGAGTCAGAAGCAGACTCGGTCGGGCGATTTGGTGACCCTGGGTGAACATTTGGTATACTCGAGTATTACCTTGTAGTCTGGTGGAGCCTGCCAACGTCCAGGAGGGGGTGAAATGAAATGAATGAATGAATGTCAATGTAAATGAAGGGTTTTACTTATCAAAATGCATTTTCAAACGAATGGAGGAATAAGGAAATGAAAGGAGAATGAATGAATGAATGAATGGCTCCATGTTAGCACGTATCCTTTTAATGAATGTTATTATTGCTTTATATTGTCATGTTTCTGGAATTACTTGCTATCTATGGTTAATGTATTGAACTCATTGTTTGTTTATGTGTCTGGAACCTCACTGGGCTTTTAGCTCATTCCGTTAGTTTTGTTTTCCTTACAGGGATGCGAGCAAGGGCGAGAGACTTGTATAGAATAGCATAGCCTAGTCCTTTTGAAGTTATCTTTTGCAATTGTACTCGCTCTAGTGCTTGGTTAGGATTGGAAGTATTGGGAACTTAAAGCTTTTGTATATTTGGGATTGTATTACTTTTGAGATAGAAATGAATGTAAGTAAGCGTTTGAAGTTTGGGAATTGATTTTGTTTTACTTGTCCTCGAGGTTTTGTTTTATTTTATCTGAATAGAGTGATCGAGTCCTGGTGAGAGTTGGGCAGGCGGTCCGCCGAACCCTTTGGTTCACCTTAGGGGAAGGTGGGGCCGTCATAGACCTGGCCAGTGAATTGGCTAGTGGCGGGAAATGAAGTCAATGAATAAATGTCAAGAACACTGGAGGAATTTTCACTTGCAAAATGTTTTCTAATATTGGAGGGATAAAGAAAATGGTTGGCGAATGAATGAACGAGTGGCTCCACGTGAGCATGTATCCTTTTAATGAGTGTGTTCTCATTGCATTTATATTGTGAATGTTTAAATTGTTTAAGCCTCACTAAACTTTAGCTCATCCCTCTATTCTGTTACATTTGTTTTCCTTACAGGGTTTGAGAGCAAGGACGAGTGATTAGAGGAAGACTAAACTTTTGATTAGAACTTTTGTTATGTAATAGTGATAATATTAGTAGTTGGTTAGATCTTGAACTTTTGTACTTAATCTTGAGGATTGTATATATGTGTTAATGATAGTATATATGTTAAGTTTGATTGGCACATCTTTACTTACTCTTGAGAGTTGATTGAGTGAGTGATTGAGTCTTGGCAAGAACTAGGCAGGTAGTCTGCCAAACCCTTGGGTATGCCTAGAGGGAGGTGGGGTCGTCACAGGTGGTATCAGAACCTAGGTTTGAATTGGCCTGGGCGGATTGAGTGAGTGTAGTTGTGATGGCTTAAGTGCGAGTATTTAAGTGTGAAACCCTGAAGTGTTAGGTGGTGAATCTTGCTTCATTTGCTTAAGTTTCTTCTTGATGCTTGATTGTAATGTAGGAATGGACGGAAACAGTGAAAATAAGAACCATGAGCGGTCTCTTCTAGTCCTTAGCCACCAAGAACATCTAGGAGGATCCTTGTATTTGACCTGAGATTGGGTTGATTGAGGAGATTGGCTTAATGAGTGTAGTCATGGACTAGTTCCATACATGTTTGACTTGGGTTTCTATAGTGGATAGTTGACTTGAAAATTTGATGGTTATCCTTGTTTGGAGTTTAATCCTTGTAAGGATCTGATTATGTGTGTTACGTATGGCTATTCTTGGGTTTGAGTGAGGAGTTCCATTTTGTGACTTGTCGTGCCCCATTTTTTAAAAAATAAAAATAAATGATTAAAAAAGTGAATTTTTTATCTGAAAAAATGATTTTTGATTTAAAAAGAAAATGGGCCTAAATGGGACTTGTAATGCGACGATTTGGGTCCAAATTATAGTTTAAAAAGGGTTTTTGAAATAAAAATTGGAGTCGCCACTTGGTATTGAGTTAAGGTGTACCAAGTCACCTAAAAATGGATTTTTCACAGAAAAAAGTAGAAAAACCCCTTTTAAACGACTTCTAGTCTACGTAAATCAAAGAAAAAGGTTCGGGAGTCACATTTGAAGAAAGGGAAGGCAAGGATAAAAATCCGAGGTACCCTTTCGACCTAGCCAAGGCTAGTTGCATGATTTAGTCAAAGATTTTCTTATTTTTAACCTAAAGATTTATCACATTTAGATGTACTATATGGATGCAAACCCTAGACCTAAGAGGGTGTCGGGGGGTCGGAATTTCTCTTCAAAGTTTAATTGGTACCAACCACATTAATTGTGACGCCCAATAAAGACTCTTTGAAGAGGTCACGAATAATGTAAAAATATGAGACTCTAAGAAAAGAAAAGAAAAATAATAAAGATAATTATAATTATACAAATGTACATGACCTAAAGGAATTCATCATAACGGGTGCGGAGATCTAATGCTCGTGACTTCAATTTTTCCTTTTATAGAGGGAATACGAGCGTGCTAAGACTAAAAAGCCAAACTCGTCCATACCCATACTCAAGGGGTAATTTCCCTATCTAATCAAGCAAATGCACTACCCTGATTCTAATTCTTAAATGAAATGCAAGTCTAATGGTTTGTATCACACATAGGGATATATATATATATAGGAAAATTTGGGATAAGGAGTATACATATAAGGGGAATATGGTGGAAATACATATATAGGCAAAGTATGGGATAAGGGTTATATGTGTAAGGGGAACATGATAAAATACCCTAGAAAGTGAAAAATATGCATGAGATGAAGTGATTTTATCATACAATCATAATCTAACGCGCGAAGGGCTCCTAAGAGTATGGCGTTGGATTAACCCATGTCTACAAATTCTCACTAGCGTTGGACTGGTGAAAAATCGGAACAAAGAGCCACAACTAGCATTGGACTAGTGTGGATTCGGGAAAGGGGGCCACAACAAGCGTTGGACTAGTGTGGTGACCACATGTATTTGTTACAATCAAATAAATCATGTAAGACCTAATAAAAGCATGTAAACACATAATATCACATAAACACATAATACATAATCATAATATCTATAAGAAAGATCCTAAGAAAGCGGTAACATATAGCACATAAACATGCAAAAACACACAAGACAAATATAAAGCAAATAAAAACCCTAACTATTACATTTGGAGGGCCCTACTACAATCTAATGGGGGAAATGAAAATAAATAAAATAAACCTAACTATTACAACTTGGCATTTAAATGCCTTATAAATGATTAAAATTAAACTAAAACAATATACTAAATTAAAGAAAATAAAGTGAATAAATAAATAAAATAAAAAACATTCAAAAGGCATGCAATTGAGCACATAAGGACACGTAAGGGCACATAAGGTCAAATAAAGTAAAAATAAGGGATAGAGTGTATCTCCCTTGAGTTGGGGCCCTAAGGACACGAATTTTACTTATTTATCCTCCAAAACAATAAAAATGTCAAGGTACCACTTTAATTATCGAATAATCACATGAAATGGAAATTAACACGAAATTGAATCACTCAAAGCATTCCAAGGAAAGTAAACTACTCATATTTAACCAATTAAGACAAACAAGGACCCAATTGAAAGATTAAAGAAGTTTAAGGAGTCAAATCGCTATTATTGCAAATATTAGGGGTCTAAATTAAAACAAATTAAAATTAATGGCTTAAAAATGAAACCTATCAAAATCAAATGCTAAAATTCACCAAAATGAATGAAGACCTATTCATCATAATTAAACAACAAATTACTCAAAGTTCTACTAAAATCAAAATTAAACTATAAATCCATTAACAAATATTAAACCTTCAAAAACATCATAAAATTCCCTAAAATCAACCCAAAAATCACATTAAGCCATATTAAAGAAAGAAAAAGCATGTTAGAGGGACAAATTGATTAATTTTATAATACTTATGGACCTTAGTAGCATTAGAGGGGAACTAGGGGGAGCAAAATTTAATTTTTAAAATATTCGCATGCATGCATTGAAGAAACATTTCTCTCGGCCATGCAACTGAAACTTTTTGCAACTCTTTCTTATGCTTTGAAACTTCAGCAATCTCATGCGGCCAAATTTAAGGATCATCTCAAACAAGAATCCAGCTGTAAGCTTATCATTAAGACGGCACACTAAGCATACAAGGGAGAGGGAGATCAGCAATACCACAAATTTGTTTCAATTCCAATCATTCCCAATAGACGATGAAATTCACAACATTCCCTCTCACAACATCAATTTCAGGACATTAATTCGGGTTCATACAAAGAGAAGATTAAAGCAGAAAGATGCAAAAATGAGCACATCAGAACCTTCCAAAACTCTATTTTCTTCCATGAAAATCATGACAAACATTGAATCTTGCTGTCCACTTGTTTTCTTCATACGCAATATGCTGATGAATATCTTTCAAGTAGAATTTTCACTCAGGCATTTCGTCGAACACCAAATGGGCATAAAAAAAAATTACTGATTCTTTGTTCAATTAAAATTAATCAGCCCCAAAATTGTTCAAAAACAAGAGATTTCAGTCCAATTCAACACATAAGGCATATAGAATCTAAAATCATGAACAATCGACATGAAATTTGGACCGAACAAATGCACGGTAGATGTGCTCTGAAAATTTCAAAAAAACCTGTGCTTTGAAGAGAAAAAGGGAAATGCAAATGAAAGGGATAACTTAAGGTGATTAGCAGGCGGCGGTGCTGGATCCGGACGAGGTGGTAGCGGCTATCATGGATCATGAGTATTCATGTAACAAGTTTCGCATAATTAAAAGAAAGAGTGGATGAGGGCATCCCCACGAGTATACACATAAGTCGAGGAGGTTCACTCCACTCGACATCACAACATAAATATGGTTTGCAATAGCAACACTTCACTTAATTCACATAACAATTCACTTCACACAATTTGAATAGCAATTCACATAGCACAATCCAATTGTAGCATCACTTAAAAGAGAACGAGCGCGATAAAGTATACACTCGTCTCGACAAGTTTACGTAACATGTATAATACTTGTACAATTCACATTTCAATCACATAAGCATTTAATATGCATTTGACACTCACCAATCAAAGTAAGGGAGTAAGTGCAAAAGGCCTTTAGTAGTCGGTTCCGGGATTCTCTTCAAGATCCTCTTGAGTGCTTGAGCAAATAACAATTAACAATCAGTCATAATTACCTACAAACTCCCTGCCAAATAAGGAAGAATGTACGTTCATTTTCAAACTAATACAACGTTTCGAAGAGCCTCAATATCTCAAAAATTGAGATTCAAAAGTAAGGGTTTAATAATACAAGAGAAACTGATTCCATCCATGAAATCAAGTTGAAAATGATCAATCAATATCGAGAAGGAGTAATGAGTCCTCAAAAACTCATTTCATACGAAATCAAGAAATTTCAGTTTTGTACGACAATCTTTAGAAAATCGAATCTTGCACTCCGTAGGTCTAAAATTGAAAAACTTGGTACCGTTTGAAACTAGATCTAAAGTACTAAAAGTCCCTAGAAGAACTTTTCCAAAATTCTAAACGGAAGACATTCAATTTTTACCCCAAATTGGCTGACCTGAACAAGCGAGACAGTTTCACTCATGTTTTTTGGCAAACTTTGAAAATTTGGCAAAATTCAAAGAAAATGAATCAGCCTCTAAAGTTCGTAGCACAACAAGAGTTCCAAACAAGGTTTCTAACATGGCAAATGGAACTTAATTCGGAGTTTTGAGGATCAAGATATAGCAGTTCAAAGTCGGTAAATTTTCGCTACTAAACAGTGAATTTTCCAGATTTGAAAGTAAACTTTGGGACATCATTTGGGTATCAAAATGGTCTTGGAATAACACCAAATTTGATAAAATTCAACTTCCATATGAGGAATACTCCTCTTTCAAATTTTACGTAAAAACTCGTACGGGAAGGTAGTTAACAAAACTACCAAAATTTAGAAAATTCTTAAAGCAAATCTGTCTTCTTGTTTTCTTTTCCTTTTTCAAACACTTTGCACCATAAAATCAGTCCCATTTTGGTTCATTTGTGAAACCAAGGTCCAAGAAACATTTCATAAGCAATTGATAGTGGATTGACATCAAAATTTTGAAATAAAACATCTCACAAACAACTAAACCTGTCGGCCAGCAAAAGGAAGGGTTTTCCAGCTTTGCCGCAGTTTGGAAATTGAACCATATTTCACTCAATACAACTTGGTATTGAGAATAATTGGTGGCATTGGAAACTAGATTTAAAACTCTACATTTCATCAGAACAAGTCATTTACAAAATTAGTTCATAAGTGAGAGAAAATAGAGCCACAAAATGCAGCTTCTACCTTCTCTCGGATAGACCATCAGAACAGGACAGCAATCTTTGCCAAATCACTATGGCTCACTCATTTCAAACTAGAAGGTGAATTTTATACCGTTGGAAAGCTACAATTGTCTAGTTTTCAAATGCTACAAATGTGACTCGATTTCGACTTTTGTACATAGAGATATGTTCAATCAAAAGGGCACTGTTCAGACTGCCAGAACACACTTTCCCGTTTTCTTCAAATTTCAAAATTTCAAGTTTTGCTCAACCAATTCAAATGATTTTTGGTAGAAACTTTCCACACACCATATACAAAATATATACATCAGTTTCACAGTCATTTGAGCATCAAAAATTTTAAATATAGGCAAGGCAATTACAGGATAGATTCGGCCAGCATCCATGCGCAATTTTCTTTTGGCCTTTCCTTCATTTCTCACCATAATCTTTCCATCTAAACACATAACAATCAAAAGCAAGCAATTTACACCTCAAGCCAGCTACCAATAGGTCACCTCAAGACCTCTACCTAAAGATTAAAGCAAGAATTTAAACTCCTCAAGTCCGCTACCTAGATTCATGCATAGGGTTCAAACCCTTGCCATTAAAGCTCCAACTTTGAAGAAAAATGGAAAGATTCAAGGTGGATGAAGGCTACCTCTTAGCTCTTGAAGAAACCAGAATTTTTTGTGCCAAAAACTCCCAAGAAAATCCGCAATATGAAGCCTTTCTCCAAGCTAAAGTTGCTCTCCAAGTGGCATGTGAGTTGTATGAGAAATTTGAGGTGAAATGGTAGCAAGAATTTGGAGTAAAAATGGTGAGTTTTCTTCCTTCTTCCCTTGCTATTTTTGGCCGGCCAAGATGAGAGAGAAAAGAGAGGTTTGTTGTGTGAATGTTCCTTTGGAAGATTGAGGGATTTGTGGCCAAAATTTGTGCAAAAGTCAACTCTTAATAGTGTCGCGCGCGGGTATCGTACCACCGTTTTCTCTCTCATTTGTTATACTAGTACACTAATCCTCCAATGTAGTTCCTTTAACACTATAATTATTCACTCTTAATAGTCCAGTATAAGTTTCTTAAATCTCTACTTAACCGTTCCGACTCGATTTATGCGAACTTCCGATTCGTGCGCGATAAAGCGAAACTTAAGGGTAATTCACGCTACTAAAATATAATTAACTACCTCTAGGGCAGATAACCTATAAAATGACTAAGTTAAGAATGAAAACCTGAGTTCTCAAATCTCCAAGATCATTGTACTCTCGGATCGAATATTGCCTCGAAAAACGCATATTTGCTATTTCTCGCTAAACGAGCCGTAGAAAAATTAAATGCACGAACGGAACGTTTTAAAAATATAAAAGAGACATTTTTGCATACAAATGGTTTTAAAATGAATGAAATAAATTATTCAGAGTAAATGGATGAACAAATAATTAATTAAGCCATTAAAATAATATAAAAGTAAGAAAATAAAATTCGGGTCCTCACATAAGTTATAATTTATAACACCTTTATGAAATAGATTAGTCCATTCTCAAACTGTTTTATTAAACTTTAATCAAGAATTCAATAATGGAATTTAAATATCCAATCCAAACTATTTTACTAAGCTTTAAAGTTTGGATATCAATCAGTTTCATCAATTTCCAATTGACTGATATCCGATCTAAAATGGATTGGCTAATTTTGATTTTTCTAAAGTTTGAACACCTCTATATATGTATTGTTTCTAAAGAAAATCTCTAGTGCTAAATATGGCTTCTTCTCAATAAATGTCCTTTATAAATCATCATTATTTATGAACAACATAAGGATACTTTTTTTATCAACAACGTAACGATAAATTGTCAATATATTTGAACAGTCCATTTTCTTCAATAAATGTTCTTTGTAAATTACCGTTATTTACCAACAATATAAGGGTACACTATTCATCAATAGCATAAGGATAAAATTTTCAATATATTTAAGCAATCAAATTTTCTACATTTACAAATGGACTGCTTGTCACAAATACCAAATAAAATATCTTAAGTTGGCAAAATGCCTATTATTTTGATTAAGGGGACAAGGTGTCATTACCCCCCATTTTCAAGGGTGCAACTTGTTATTAACCCTAATGGTAGGGTATTTGGCCTTCTCAAAAACCTTTTTCGGTTACTAATTTAGTGGTTCAATTGTCCAATTTTTGTAATTGTCATGAAAAAGAAAGATTTTTGAAGATTAACGGGCCTAAAATTTGGACCAATCCAAAAATCAACTTCGTTGATAGTTTCTCTACTACAACTGGGTAGTGCGGTTTGGATTTCAATGCAACAAGTTCATAAACAAAAGAAACAAAAATTGTGTTATAAAATGATATTAAGCTAATACCATATCTTGAATATGCTCGTAATGAAACTCATTTATTGTCATGTCATTTGTTAGTTCCTGTGTTTTAACTCTTGACCACAGATTTACATGATTTCATCTATACTTTTTTTTAGTAGGGAAAGGGTGGGACTTAAGGAGAGAAACCAACAAGATTGTAAGAATTTGTGTAAGACTTTATTTGTAGGCTCTACAAATCAGCTTGCTAGGCAATCACCTAATCATAATAGTTACTGCTAAAGCAATATTTCCTTCCATCGAATTGAACTAGACAAGTGAGGTGTGGAGGAAGTTTGGTCACATGAAGGCAGAACTATCTAAGAAACCTGCAAGAAAAGAACCAATTTGTGAGGAGCTTTGGGATCAAGTCCTCAAGGTCACTTCGACGCTCAAGTTAGTTTTGAACTTGAGAAAAAGAATCCTCCTGTGGGTGTTATGTATCTCTATATATAGATTTTCATATGAAAGAGTTATAAAGAGATTAAGAGATAATGAGATAGAGAGATAAAGATTACCTCTTTCTATTTGATTGGATACATATTATTTCAGATGATAATTCTCATTCTTTTTTGGGATAGTCATTATCAATAACTATCCCCAAAGATAGTTGTAGTGGGGCCCATATGCACGTCAGCTCGGACAGGAAGAACTGACTGACCTGGCAGGGCAGCTCGGACAATCAGGGGACAGTTCGGGCAGTTGCCGCCTTTCGATTGGATGGGCCTGGTGGGCCGCGGCTCCCGAACTTGTCGGGGGTAACTAACGAAGCCCTAAGAGGAGTTCCCCTCCGCTGAGGACTCATTGTCCTATAAGGAAACTATCACCAAGGACTCTATAAATACAACGCATTGGGAGGCCACAAGGTATACCACTGATAGTTAATTATATAGTCACTTTGTCCTAGAATCTCTACTGACTTGACCGTCGGAGTTGCTCCGGGGAACTAGCCCCGCCGTTTGTCCATTTGCAGGTCAGTTTGCTCACCTCGCCAGCTCGCTCAGCCCATCGCAGCTCAGCTCGGATCTCGTTTTTGGCAGTCGCATCAAGTGGCGCCGTCTGTGGGAACGAATTACTTTCTCTTGCGAAAACATGCCGAGGACTGGATCCCAGAGGAACGTGGACGGATCTAAGGGGAACGAGCAGAGTGATCCACAACACCCCCGTCAAGATCCAATCCTAGAGAACGAGAGGATTGAGCTCTCGCGGATCCCGCCAGAGCAATTGGTGCAATCGGTGGCGGCGAATTTGCCTACCTTCGAAGCCATTGTGAACTACCTGAAGGGACAATCCGGAGATCATCTCGGCCAAGAACACAAGGCACGAAGGATGAACAGAACTGGGCCGTCGGAATCTAGAGCAAGGAGCCCTAACCCCCGACCGAAAAAGGTGCGGAAAGAGCTCACGCTTGAGCAGATTGAGCTTCTGGAGCCCTCCCACAAGAACTCCCGAACTGATCACCCGGAACCCATCCCAGGGCTCCCGCGGATGGAGTTCCCTCCCAGGAAATAGGAATACCAGATGCAGGATGAACTGGATCTGTTGTTAGATCCGGAGATGGACAGGTACATCGCCTCTCCCTTCGTACCTGACGTCGAAGATTATCCGCTGCCCGCAAAGTTGAATATACCCTCCATGAAGTCCTATGATGCGACCACAGACCCAGAAGATCACCTGTTCACATTCCAGACGCAGATGCGCCTGCAAACAGCTGCTGATGCCGTTAGGTGCAAGACCTTTCCGATGTTCCTGGAGGGGAAGGCCCGTCAATGGTTCCAGGGATTGCCTCCTAGGTCAATTCGGTCTTTCAGCTAGCTCGCACGGCTGTTTGCAACTCAGTTCGTGTCCTCACGAGCCTTTTTCAAAAGCACGGCTCACTTGATGACAGTTCACCAAGGGCCTGAGGAGTCGCTGCGCGAGTACATGGTGCGCTTCAACAACGAGTCCCTCCAGGTTCGGGATTGGGACGATAAAGTGGTCATGGCTGCCTTCGTCAATGGATTGCGTAAGCAGAAGCTATATACAGAGTTCGTGGAGAGACCTCCCAAGTCCGTTCGGGAGATGCTTGACCGAGCTCACGAGAAGGCTAGTGCCGAAGAGGCCAACCGCTTGAAAGGCGCACAGGAAAGGCTGAAGGATGATAGGCGCAGGAAAAGCATAGTTATTAAACCGGTCCGACCCGGCCCTGCGGTCGAACCGGTCAAACCGATGAACCGGCCATTGGACCAGGCGGGTTTTAAATTGGATCGGTTGAGCAAGGAGACTGTTGACTAGTCAATGACCCGGCGGTCCGACTGAGGTTAAACCGAAAACCCGGCCGGTTTTGTCAACGAACCGGGTCTTGTCGAAAAATTTTATTCCTTTTGTTGGAATTCGAACCTTAGACCTCTGTCAAACACTACAACATACTTACCACCAAGTTACTTCGAAATATGCTAACAAAATAGCTTTATTATAATATATAAATGGTTTTTCAATTCGATCTTTTTTTTCTCTAAAACAAATATAATGGAATCTTTTAATAAAAATTTATTACCCTCCAAACTCTATAAGTTATAAAATAGATTTCAAAAATAACATATTACATAATTCATTTTAAAGACAAATATTATTTTTAATAATTTTTTACACTTAAAATTCATAAATAAGCTAGATAATTACACTAAATATAGATAAAACTTTACACTTGAAGTTTGGTGTATTACTAAATAACTTTATATTTGATTGATTCTTATATGAATTAATTATTTTATAAAAAATTAAATTAAATGAGCTTTTGCTATGGCATTATTTATTACAATTTATATCGTATATCTTATATAAAAAATTATGAAATATAATATTTAAATATATTTAGTGACCCATCGGTTTAACCACTCACCCACCAGTTGAACCAGTAACCCCTTGACCCACCTCTTTCGCCGGGTTCCTTCCCGGGTTGGGTTTAATAACTATGAGGAAAAGTGCCGAACTGGGGAGGGCGCGACCTGGTCAGGGACAGAAGAACACCTTCGACCGCCTGCCCCGCAGCCGACCCTTTGAGAAAGAAAAGGCTTGGACCTCGTTCACAGTGCCCAGGGCCCGGGTCCTCGCCGTGATGGAGCAAGAAGGCCTCTCTCGGCCTCCCCGACCACTAGCCGGTGACAAGAGCCAGCGTGATTAGGGCTTGTATTGCGCTTACCATCATGACGTAAGGCACGATACCGAGGACTGCCGTCACCTCAAGAAGGACATTGAAAAATTGATCAGAGGAGGACCTCTTGGGCAGTTCATATGTGACGGACGGACCGACCAGAGACAAGAGGGGTACAAACGGGAACGTGCGAACTGCTCACGTGACCGACCTCGGGGTCCCCGAGACCGAACTCCCAAACAGGAGGTACAGAACCTAGCCGGGGTGATCAACACCATTGCGGGAGGGCCTGTCGGGGGAGATAGCATATGGCTCGACGAAACAACCGACCTCCTCTAGTGGGGAGAGCTCGAACAAATGCTTGAAAATGTATGAGGAGATCATCTATGGGCTGAGGATGCGGTACCACTTACCTCTAATAATCATGAGGCCATCGTGATAGAGATCATAACGTGCAATTACAAAGTAACAAAGGTGTACATAGATAATGGGAGTGCCATCGATGTACTGTACTACAGGACCTTCAAAGAGTTGCAGCTGGAGGATAAACAGCTCATCTCGGTCCGCACTCCCATGATAGGCTTCGTAGGTCCGCCAGTAAGACCGGAGGGAATGATAACTCTCATGGTCACGGTAGGCGAGTCCCCGAAATGTCGAACTGTCCCGGTGAATTTTGCAGTGGTGAAGAAGCCATCCTCATACAACATTATACTGGGACGACCGACCCTAAACGCACTTCGAGCCGTCTGCTCGACTTTACACCTTAACATGAAATTTTTCACACCTGCAGGGGTAGCTGAGGTGTTAGGGGACCCAAAAGTAGATAGAGCTTGCTATATTGCGACTCTCAAGGGTAAGGAGAAGCTGGTAGGTCAAACAGCCTATCTAAAGCCCTGGGAGCTTGCGGAGAAGGAGGAGAGACTGGAAACAGACGAGGGCCTGATCGAACTGCCCATATGCCCGGAGCGACCCGACCGCGTGGTCAGGACCGGCTCCTGCCTGAGCGAGCTAACGCGGAGGGCATTAGAATCTCTCCTAGAGGAATATGCAGAGATTTTCGCGTGGAGTGCTGATGACATGCCCGAAATTCCGCCCGAGCTGGTAATTCATAAGTTACATGTAGACCCAAACGTCCGACCGGTGAAACATAAGAAAAGGACTTTCGCACCCGAACGAAATAAGGTCGTCAAAGAAGAGGTAGGAAAGCTATTGGAGGCCAAAATCGTGAAAGAAATCTACAACCCGACCTGGCTGGCCAACCCTGTGCTGGTCAAAAAAGATGACAGGGCATGGAGGATGTGCATGAATTTCACCGACCTGAATAAAGCTTGCCCGAAGGATAGCTACCCCCACCCACGAATAGACCAACTAGTGGACTCAACTACGGGGTGCGAGATCTTTTGCTTTCTGGATGCCTTCAAGGGGTATCACCAGATAGCCCTGGATGAGGAGGACCAAGAGAAGACCTCATTTATCATCGAGTACGGCACATATTGTTATACCACCATGCCGTTTGGGCTGAAGAATGCTGGCGCGACCAATCAGAGGCTGGTCAACAAACTGTTCAAGAACCAGATTGGCCGCAACATGGAAGTCTACGTGGATGACATACTGGTGAAAAGTCGAACTCAGGAGCAGTTCATCGACGATCTTAGAGAGATCTTCAACGTCCTTTGGAGCTCATGGATGCGGTTGAACTCCAAGAAGTGCACTTTCGGAGTTAGATTGGGCAAGTTCCTTGGGTACATGATATCCAAGGACGAAATACGAGTTAACCCCGACAAAGTGAAGGCCATCCTGGATATGGCTCCCCCCCTGAAACATAAAGGAGGTCCAGCGATTAGCTGACAGGATAGCAGCTCTGAACAGGTTCATGTTGAAATCCGCAGTCCGGGGTTCCCCTTTCTTCAAAGCGCTGAGAAGAGGTCCCCAGTTCGAATGGACCTCCGAGTGCCAGAAAGTATTCGACAAGTTGAAGGCCCATATTGCTCAGTTGCCAGTCTTAACCTCCCCCGCACAGGGAGAGACCCTATTCATATACCTAGCGGTAGAAAAAGAGGCGATCAGTGCAGTGCTGGTTCGAGAGGAGGACTAAATCCAGAAACCCGTGTACTATGTCAGTCGAGCTCTGCAAGGAGCGAGTCAAGGTACATTGCAGTTGAACGGTATGTTCTAACGCTAGTTCACGTGGCCTGAAAGCTCATGTCATACTTTCAATCTCACCCCGTAATAGTGGTGACCGACCAGCCCCTAAAACAAATTCTCTCCAAACCCGACGTATCGGGAAGGATGGTGAAGTGGGATGTGGAGCTATCTGAATATGACCTCGGCTATCAGCCCCGTATGGCCATCAAGGCCCAAGCGTTGGTGGATTTTATAGCAGAGAGAGTCTCTTTCGGACTGCAAGGAGCCGAGGCCGAGTTGACCGAGACACAACTGAGGACGAACAGGTCGGAGAAGCTGCCGAGATCACACAGGCCACAAAAGCAGCCCAGGCCAAGCTGACCAAAGACACAGCTGAGCCCGAACAGGCCGGAGAAGCTATCGAGGTCACACAGGCCGCAAGAGCAGCCAAGGTCGAGCTGACCGGAGACGCAGCTGAGGCCGAGCAGGTCGGAGAAGTTGCCGAGATCACACAGGCCACAAAGGCAGCCGAAGCCGAGCAGACCCGAGAAGCAGTCGAAACCGAGCAGACCGGAGAAACTGCTGAGGTCGGACAAGCCAAAGGGGCTGTCGGGGCTTCACAAGCCGGAGAGGCTGCAAAGCGGACCAATCCGACTTGGACATTGTTTGTGGATGGCGCATCGAGCAAGGAAATGTGCGGAGCTGGACTCCTCCTAACCAGCCCCACGGGGGAAAAACTGGCTTACGCCCTAAGATTTGACTTCAGGGCCTCCAATAACGAGTCCAAATATGAAACCCTTATCGCAGGGATGGTGATGGCTCGGAAATTGGGGGCTGAATCGATAAGGATCTACAGCGACTCGCAGCTGATAGTGAACCAAGTGTTGGGAAACTACGAGGTCAAAGAAGAACCACTGAAAAAGTATGTCGCCAAGGTACACGAATTGAGAACTCATTTCAAACTGTTCGTACGCGAACAGGTCCCGCGAAGCCGAAATAAGAGAGCTGATGCTCTGTCCAAGTTGGTCTCCACCTCATTAGGCACGCTGAACAAGGAAGTGCTAGTGGAGGTTGTCAGAGGTCGGGCATATGATCAGTTGGATGCGGCATCAGAGCCCTTGGCTGTTTTTTCAATGGGGAGTCAACCTGTTGGGTCCGTTCTGTCGCGACCCCATTTCCCCCTAAGGCGAACCAGAGGGCTGGCGGGCCGTCTGCCTAACTCTCGCCAGGACTCACGCAAGCACACTAACCCCAAATCCTTCCGAAGATTAACCTAAGCTATTACAATAGAGAATCTTCCAAAATAAATCGATTGCTAACACCACATTAACTTCAAAGATAACAGCATCCGAAGTTAGCCAATCGACGTCTCTTAAACACTTCACGCGTTACTTACAAGGATTAAAGCCATACCACACAAATACAAACATACATACCAAATATCAGAATTAGGGTTACACTTTTCCAGCTTCAAGTGGCAATCCAAAATAAAAGATACAATGCTTAACTTGGAATTCATTACAAACCGCAATCTAAATTCAAGTTGTTCAAGTACACTCATAGAAAATATAAGCAGCTCAAATTCTTTCAAACTTCACAACCTGTAAGGAAAACAAATGAACGTGGGGTGAGCTAAAACTCAGTGGTGCCCCAAAACATGCAATCACATAAGGCAAGTAACGAGTATTTAAACTTCACACTTAAGGAAAGCAGATAACAGCACAAGGTAGGATACAGGGCTCTCAGGAGCCATTTGCCTCGCTTGATCAAAAGTTATCGTAGTTGACCCTCCTTCAACTCTCACTACTTACGGTCCATGTAGATTCTCTTATTTTTCTTACTCCGGCCACCAGACATACCCCAGCTCCGGGTCCGCACGACAAATAAAGGAAGCAATATACTCGAGATATACCCTTAGGAAATTGGGAGCAGTATACTTGCGTATACCCTCAGGAAATTGGGAGCAGTATACTTGCGTATACCCTCAGGAAATTGGTCGAGGGATTCACCCAGCGACGTCACCACACTTGGATTCACTAAAATATTTCACACAAGTCACCACTCGAAAGGTTAGTGTGATAAAGTACACACCGTTCACTTCGATGGATCAGAAAATCATTATCCAATTATCACATATCAAGTCAAGAAAGCACTTTAATCAAGTAGGCATAGAACAAGCAGGGACACTCACCAAGAGTGAAGTTCAGATGTCAAGTTGAGGATCAAATTCCGCGTCCTCGCGATATCCTAAAATAATACCAAGTTTTGAAACTATAAGGTGGCTAAACCATTTTTAGGGTTACGTAGGAAAATTACTCGTATGTATACCTAGTTTATTTTCTTGAAATGAGTCGACAATCCGTTTAACATTAAAACTAGAAAAATACTTTGTAAAGTTTCCTTGAAGTTCCCTTTTCTTGTAAAAATGCTACTAGGATTATTTTGCGTGAAATAAGGTTTCTTGCCGAACAAGTCTTCTACATTTTTAGTTAAAGTTAGTGAAAACTCGCATTTTTGGAACTTTTCCTATAGACAACTAGCTAAGGACAAGTCTTAAAGAAAGAAAAAGAAATAAGGCAAGATTTATCGTTTAATTCTAGCATAAAAAATATTTTTGATTAGCTTGATCAAAATTGCTCGAGTTCACAGGGTCGAAACGACTTTCACAATTTCGATTCCATTTCGAAATCACATTATGACTCAAATTTGTCGACATGGTAAGATCACGTTTCAAATAGCAAATCACTAGGGCTTCCTCAATCATTAGCCCTAGATTTCAACAGATTCATTTCTGCTAGAAAAGTAAAACAAGTGACCAAGGCTTCGTCAATCATTAGCTCTTGGTTTTGGCAAGCTCATATCACATCTCAACTTAATCAAAATAAACATAAGGCCTCCAAGCAATTCCAGCAGTTAAATTTCATCAACTTTGACACTTATATAAAATCATTCAAATGGCCAAGAGCTTCATCAATCATTAGCTCTTGACATCAAATACTCAATTTAAATCACAACTCCATTCAAGACAAGAAGAGAACTATATCCAGCTTGAGTTTCAAATGACTCTAAGAGTTCAAAATTTCCTTTTCTTGTTTCGATAGTCAAGAAAAATCCCAGTAAATAATTTTATCAAAACCGTAATGCACGTAAAGTTTACTCAAATAGCCAAGGGTTCCATCAAGCATTAACCCTTAGCGTCCAACAATCATTTCTTATAGTAATATAGCCAACATTTCAACCAAACTTTTATTGTTCAAAAACAAGGATAACTTGACCATTTTCCAGCAATTGTCATTCCAAACTATCACGAATTCCATCTCAACATTTTTGATTAAATCCTCCAAAATATCAAATGTTTCATAGCTAAACAACTTACACTGCTTAAAATACACATCTCTCATGCATTTCTAAACCATTACATTCCAAGGGAAAATTCCAGAAATCAAATGAATTATTTCTGCTCAACCTCTCGGTCATTAATATTTCCAGCACTTCAATGTTCATAAATCCAACCTTTCCTCGGCTAAAAATGCTATTAGGCTCTCAAATTCAGTATGCAATTACTTGGCTAGACAACTAACATTTCCAGCTCGAAGATCAAGCGTGAACACTAATTATAACGTCACAGTTTCCAGATTCACTTTCATAGCCAATGATCATTTTTTATTCAGCACTTGCGTGGTTATAATCTAGCTTTTCTTTCGGCTAAACCAGTGTTTTAAGTGCTCAAATTCCTCATGCAGATGCTTGACCAATTGAGTAACATTTCTAGCTCAGAATTAAGTTCAAACACGGTTGTAATTATCCCCAAAATTCCAGAAATTTCCCAGCTATCCTCGAATGATCATGAATGCAAATTGATTTCATTTCATTTTTATTTTCTTGGTTAGCCGAGCTACTTAGCCCCATGCACGCCTCAATCATCATGTTGTTAGCTAGATAGTCATAAGTATCAACTTAGATCATCACAATATAGAAGATTAGGAACTACATTTCCAATTTATGCTCACGGAAGTTCCATTTCATCAAAACAGAATTTCTTATGCTCCTTAACTCATCATCCGAATGCACAAAATTAACATGCAAAGCCATAGTCAGGTAAATCAACTAGTGATTAGTCGTATAATCCCCAATACAGGTTCAGATTATCAAATTTAAGCAGATTACAACTGCATTTCAGATTTCTGGTTCACAAAATTTCCATTTCACTAAATCAGAATTTTCCCAAGTTCCTAATTCCATCGTCCAATTGTGAGAACCCGTATTTTCCCTTAATGTTTTCCTAGGGTTTTTCCCCTTTAATGGCATGTTTTCTGCATTTTCTGGCGTAGGAAAATTTTCTTGGTGGATTTTATGAGTAGTTATAGTTTTTAGATGATTTTTCTAGCATTGGGTAGTTTTTGAAAAATTACGGATAGATTATGGACGTGGGCCCCACTAGTGCGAAAAGTTCGGAAAAATTCGGCCAATAAGGTTAAGTTTCGGATACTGTGTAAAATTTATCGGGTGTGAAGAGATAAGTAGAGAATGTGAAGTGATTGATGTGAGAGGGGGAAAGAAGGATAGGAATGCATTTAAAGTAGTGACATGTGTCATTATATGGTTGGTGGTGATTTATGATTTACTATTCTTGTTTTTGACCTTTTGACTAATTGGTTAAATATCTTAAAAATTACCACAAAAATCACCATTTCTTACTCCTTGGTGGCCGGCCCTCTTAAGCTCGAGAAGGAAGAAAACTTCTTCAATTTTCAAGCTCCCAACTAGCTCAAATCATCCAAACCACTTGCCTAAACTAGTTTCTACTCCATAAAATCCTTCCATTAGGTGCTAGTGAATTGTTTGGTGAAGTTTTTGGAGAAGCTAAGGTGTTCTACAACTTCCTCTCTCTTGTTTACTTGGTAAGTGGTGATTACACTTCCTCCTACACTTAATGATGTTTAATTTGTGCCTAGTGGTGGCTAAAGTGTTGAAATTTGTGATTTATTTCTTGGTTTGAGATGAATTGGTGAAGTTTTTATTTTTTTGAGGAATTTTCTGGTTTAATGTGATCATGGTGTTGTGGTTATTTATGATGGTTGGTAATAAGGGGTTATGACTCTAGTGGATGTAAATGATTGATAATTGCAACCAATTTTGGGTTTGGAAGGAATTTGAGGAAGTTAGGGTTTCATGACCCCCTTTTCTGTCCGGTTTTGGATCATATGGTTAGAGGCCGAATTGGCCTTTCCTTAAAACTTCAGGGCATTTTGAGTAGTGTAGAATGAGATATGTCGTTTTTACTGTTGCTGTTCTGGGTGATCAGAATGTGCGAACTGCGATTGTAATCGTCTGTTTTGACTGGAATTGCTTTACATTTGGATGTTGGTGTCTTCTGATGAAATGTATCTTGATGTCTTAGCTACCGCATTCCTTTGGAATCAATGCATTTGGACCTGTATAGACTGAGTTGGACTAATTACAGCATAGTGTGATTTATAAACCTGCAATTACGGTTCTGGTTTGGTATTCTGCCTTTTTGACCTAGTTGTGCTAGGATTTGGACTGAGTGGCCTTCTACATTGTTGTATCCCTGTCTTTTAGCTTCGAGATGGTGGGTCTTACACCCTCATCCGATAAGTGTAGCGCATTTTGTGCCATTACCGCATTAGGAGGCCAAAACTGTTTTTGTTGTTGGGTTAAATGAGTTACATTTCCTGATTTTTTGGTTTGCTTTTATGCTTATATATGCATATGAAACCCTAATGGGGTTGTTATTGGCATGGCTTTATGACTCGTTATCGAGTCTTATGGTATTTGTTTACGTGATTTAGGACGTGACGAGGGTTCACGACGACCTTTTTAACATCGGTGCATGAAACATCACGTAGTTGAGTGGTGAGTATACTACTCACTTGGATGTTTATAATGTGGCTTTGCTATATGTGATTGTGATGCCTTGAAGGCTTGTTTGGCTATTGGAAATGATTAGGGTGGGGGTGTACTTGACCGCCCTCATTCCTTTTATTCTTGTGACTGACTGTTTACCGTTTCACTGTATTACTGTACTGCTATATGAGTTATTGGATTCCATTCATGGGATATTGTTTGGGTGTCGGTTGGACGAGTATCCAATGGCCCTACTGTACTACTGAGCTCAACCCCGTTGGTAGTCAATTGAATCAAGCCGGCGAGGGCTTGGTCGTGAAAATTGACATGTCACGGGGACTGTACTGGGGAATCTTGTAGTAATGAGACTCTTGATTCCGGTAAACTCGAGTATTACCAAAAGCTACTGATTGGAGTGCGGGCCCGGTTGGGGTATGTTTGGTGGAAGGGATGGGAGTGAAGTGGGTTCTACGGTTGGTACTCATAAACGTTGACGGAGAGTCAATGAGATTGGATCAAGAATGTAAGCGTGGAAATGGGCTCTTGAGAGCCGTCCGTATCCTTTTACCGATTTGTTTTGCTTCCTATTTGGATACTTGAAATGAACGGTTATGCTTAAGTGATCTTTGTTGCTTATGTGATAGTTGCTCACTGGGCTTTAGCTCACTTTGTTCCATTTGTTTTCCTTACAGGAAAATGATCATTTTTGGAAGATTATACTTGTTGGTTGCCAAATTGAGCCATGTATATGTCTATTTTGAATAGCTCTTTGCATGAAACCCTAATGTGTATTGGGTTCATCTTTTGATTGGCAAACCGATCATGTGTATCCATGATGAATAGCTTTTGGTATGCCAAATTGGTTGTAAATGTTGAATTGCAATGTATTAATGGTTGGTGGGATTTCGGATTCTACTATTCCAGGCACTATTCTTCATTTTCGTTTTTTTTAATATTCTTTTGTTATTTTGGTTCTTGTGGCTTGTTCGAGCGCGCTTTTACTTTCCCGAAATGTATTAGATCGACGTGAACTGATCCGTAGTCCTGGTGAGAGATGGGCAGGCAGTCCGCTAACCCCTTTGGTTCGCCTTAGGGGAAAGTGAGGCTGTTACACCAATTGCATAATTCAACATGCATGTCCTTAAACATTTTATTTTCACTTGGATAATTAAGATTATAACCTCAGATTGTCGAAGTTAAACAAATTAAGCACAGCATTTCTTAATCAGTCTCGACAGTCCAAATGTGCGCACATCAGAAAATTTTTCTTCTTCTCTAAATTCAGCATCCGATGGTCTAAGGTCAACATGCAAAGCTTTAAACAGTTTAATTAGTTAGTGATTAGTTACTTAATCAACAATGCAAACTCAAATTATCCAGGGTTACACAGATTAGCTCGGCATTAATCCAACACAGTCTCGGCAAACCCACATTCAGCGTACATCAGGTTTCTTTTCTTTTCTAGATCATCATCCAACGCATAAATTCAACATGCATGCTCCTAATTAGCTCAAGCAACCTCTAATCAGGTGTTCTAGATCCAAAATTTACCTCAACAGCGGGCTTAGCTTACGCACAAGGGAACTGTAAAATTTCTCTCGGCTCACGCACAGGTTTGGTTCTGGTTTTCTGGTTGCAGCTGAAACGGTGTTGCGGTTGGACTGATGAAATGGTTGCAGCTGGTGGAGGTGAAGGTACAGAAAGAACTCACACGGTGGTCTCCTAGTTTCTTCCCTCAGCTCACGGACAGAACAGAGAACTACAGCTCGGCTTTCTTTTCCTTAATCTCGGTTGCAGCAGCAGCTCTCTCTCCTCTTGGTCGATACTCACGAGGTAAGGGAATGAGATGGTCCGTTGTTGTGGTCTGAGGTGAAATGGTGGAATGGAGTTGCGGTTTTGAGGGAGGTTGAGTGTATGGAAGGGTTGAGTGTAGAAATGGTAGAAGTTGCATTGGCCAGATGGGTGGTGAGTGCTAATGTTGTCTGGAAATGTGTTTGGATTGCATGGAAATTTTGAGATTGTGTGGAGGGCATTTTAGTCTTTTCACATCTCTTCCCAATATCCACTTGAGTTCCTTAATTCTAACTTAACTCCAAAATTTATCCCGAATATAAATTAAGCTCCTAATAATACACTAATCTTGCAAGGCTTCAATTATCATAATTTTATGTCTTAAGTATATTTAGTATACTTGTGTCATTTTTATCTATAATTTATTGATTGCATCTTAATACTAAGGTTTCTATTAACCTTTAACATTATTAACGATTTAAGTTTAGCTATCGGAATTTAAAGAAATTAATTATTAAATCAATGAAATAATTTACCTTCGAAGTATTAATTTTAGCATAACAAGACCAAGTAGTTTATTAGTTTAGCGGAATTGTATTATTTTTCACTTAACATATTGGTCACGCACTTATATGAGAACAAATAGATAAATAAATAAAGTAAAAAGAAATGGTGCTAAAATTTAGTAAAGAATAAGAAATGCAAATGAAATAAGCAATGATTTTTATATATATATATTTTCAGGGTTCTCACATCCTTCCCTCCTTACAGTGAATTTTGTCCTCAAAATTCACACTTTCTAAGGAAATAAACCGGGGTACTTTTTCCGCATTTCTTCTTCTAACTCCCAAGTGGCTTCCTCGAGTCCATGATTCTTCCATAAAATCTTCACCAGAGGAATTTTCTTATTTCTCAGTTCCTTCACTTCTCTTTCCAATATCTGAACTGGTTCTTCTTCATAGGTTAACGTCTCATCTACCTCAATTCCTTCCACTTGTAGCACATGGCTTGGGTCGGGGTAATATTTCCTAAGCATGGAGACATGAAATATATCGTGAACCTTGGCCATGCTTGCAGGCAATTTCAACTGATATGCTACATTCCCGATCCATTTCAAGATTTCGAAAGGTCCGATATATCTTGGCTTTAACTTCTTACCTTTCTTGGATACTACTCCGCTCTTCAAGGGTTTAACTCTTAGGAAAACCTTGTCTCCTACTTCAAACTCCAAATCTTTTCTCCTTGTGTCGGCGTAGCTCTTTTGTCTACTCTGGGCAACTTGAAGCCTTTCTCTAATTAGTTTCACTTTCTCCTGGGCTTCTACTATCCAAGGTATTGCTGTTAGATTCACAACTTTCTTTTCTCCGACTTCATCCCAATGAATCGGAGATCGGCACCTTCTCCCGTACAAAGCTTCATAAGGTGCCATTTGAATCGAAGCCTGATAACTGTTATTATACGCGAATTCTACTAAGGTCATGTATTGACTCCATTTACCTCCAAAATCCAATATACACGACCTCAGTAGATCCTCCAAGGTTTGAATTGTTCTTTCCGTTTGCCCGTCGGTTTGGGGATGATACGCAGTGCTAAATTTCAATTTGGTCCCCAAAGACTCCTGAAATTTCTGCCAAAAACGCGAGACAAATCTTGGGTCTCGATCAGACACGATACTTACCAGGATACCATGTAATCTTAGGATCTCTTCTGTGTACAACTTGACCAGTTTTTCCAAAGAAAAGCTCATGCTTACGGGTAGGAAATGTGCGGACTTAGTAAGTCGGTCAACTATCACCCTGTGACAGCCCCACCTCCCCCTAAGGCGAACCAGAGGGTTCGGCGGGCCGCCTGCCCAGCTCTCGCCGGGACTCAGTCGTTCACTACAATCCTCAAATGAATTACAAGAATAAACCTCAAATATTACAATGTAAAAATCTCAAATATAACTCAAATGTTCCAACATTTACATATCAAAAGCGAAGCGTCCACGTTTCCACTGCGCCAGTCTGATCCATGATCCCAATTCTTATACAAGAGGAATTCCACAACAATAAAATCACAACAAACCTTCCTTCGCCACGAGCCCTGCGGAGGGGAATAAAATATTTTTGGGTTGAGCTAGAAGCTCAGCGAGTAACCAGAAAAATCAGTAATCCAATCGGTTTAACAATATTTCTTTTCAATGATGTCATAAATCACATGATAAGTCCAGAAACGATTACAGCATTTACAAAACATTAAATATGGAGTATCAATAATTCAAGAAACATATACAATGGAAAGCGATAGTAACATTCATGAAAAGGATACATTCATTTTTTATAAATAATCCCTCGTTCATCTTTTTATTCGTTCATCTTTTTTTTTTCCGGACGTTGGCCGGTCTCCACCCATCCGGACGTAGCCGGACTCCACCCATCCGGACGTAGCCGGACTACAAGGTAATACTCGAGTATACCAAATTCACCCAGGGTCACCATATCGCCCGACCGAGTCCGCTTCTGGCTCGGGTCGATCGGTAACGAAGGGCAGTGGCCAGTTCAGCCAAACGGCTTACATTCATGCGCAACTAGCATTTAATCATTAATCATTGAAAGTTTCATATTTATTTAGGTCGAGTGCGATAAAGTACACACTCGCCTAGAAAACTTGTTTTAACAATCATTGAAAGCACTTAACACATTATCAATCAATAATAACAAGCCAATAAGTCAAGGAAATATAGCAAACAAGGAACACTCACATGTAAGCACGCATGATATGCAAGAAAACAGTTCAAAAGTAACTTTGGAAACAGTTCAAAAGTAAATAAGACAAGAAAACAGTTCAAAAGTAACTTTGGAAACAGTTCAAAAGTAAATAATGCAGGAAACAGTTCATAAATAACTTTAGAAATAGTTTGAGGTCACTCACCTCCATGGCTCAGAAATCATCCATCATATAACATTGCCTTACTCAAATCCAAGTTTTAGATCACAAACTCAATGCAAACAAATCCTTTAAAAGTTCGGACAGCACTTCCCCTAAATTTGCTTACTTTTCCAGCCGTCATGGCTTCATGATTTCCTCATTCCAACCCAAAGGTACACACACAACAACAAGTTCATCCAATAGCCATTCAGCAAGCTCCAAGTAGTACTAGTACAAGTCAAACTAGGGAAAAGTCCGGAAATGAAAGTTAAGCTCAAAACCAGAAAAACAGTTTTGACGTCATTTTGCGGTAATGGCACCAAAGGCGCTACGATTGTCGGAAGAAGGTACAAGACCCACCGTTTCGAACCTAAGAGATAGGGGTACAATATTTAAGAAGGTCACTCAACCCAGTTTCGAGTGTAACCAGGTCAAAAATGCAAGATACCATACCAGAATCACAAAAATAGATTCACAGAATGCATTCCAGCAGAAACATCATAACTCAGGCTCTCCAAGTCCAAATCCAGAAATTGCAAAACCAGATAAAAGCTAAGAAACAGGGCTACATTTCATCAGAAGACCTCAACAACCAATTCGGAAGCAATTCCAGCCAAAACAACCAATTACAGGCGCAATGCTTACATTCGGGTAAAACCAGGACAGCAAGGGTAATTTCGACTTTTCACAAGCTACGCTGCTCCGATTGACCTGAAATTTTGTAGGCACCTCTAAAATGTCATTCCCTACAACTTTCATGTTTTAAGCCAAGGCCAATTAGGCCTCTATCTAGGACCTAAAAATTCGGACAGAATGAAGAACATTGAAACCTAGTTTTCCACTTTTCCTTCCAAAACAGAAATTGATTGCAATTGTCCACTTTTTCCACCTCATAGTGTCATTAAACATCATTTCCAATCATCATACATAACCACAACATCATGATCACAATTAAACCAGAAAATTCATCAATAAATTGAAAACTTCACCAATTCCTCTCAAACCAAGAAATAAACCACAAATTCATCACTTTAGCTACCATTAAGCACAACTTAAGCTTCATTAAGTGTAGGAGGAAGTTCAATCACCACTCACCTAGTAGACAAGAGAGGGAGAGTTGTTGGACACCTTAGCTTCCTTAAACACTTCACCAAATCACTTTCTAGTACCAAATGGAGAGATTTTATGGAGTAGAAACAAGATCAAATGGTTGGATGATTACACTCAAGCAAGATGGAAGCAAGAATCTTGGAGAGTTTTTCTTTCTTCTTAGCTAGAGAGGGCCGGCCACAATGGTGAAGTAAAAAAGTGATTTTTGTGGTAATTTTGAGATATTTAATCAATTGGTAAGAAAGGTCAAAAAGTCAAATAAGTCAAATAAGTGACCACCACTCTTAAGGTGACACTTGTCACTTCATTAATGCATTCCTATCCTTCTTTTTCCCTCTCACATCAATCACTTCACCTCCTCTATTTATCTCTTAACACCCGATAAATTTCACCCAGTATCCGGAACTTATCCTAATTGGTCGAATTTCTCCGAACTTTTCGCCCTAGTGGGTCCCACATCCGGTATACATTCTTAATTTCTCAAAACCTATTTGATACTAGAAAAATCATCCAAAAACTATATCTGCTCCTTAAAAATATCTAGAAAATTTCCCTACTAAAGAAAACGCAGAAAACAAGCCATTAAATAAATAAAACCCTAGAAAATGGGAAAAGTACGGGTTCTCACACTTATACTTTTCGGGGCGTCACAATCTCCCCTCCTTAAAAGAATGTCGTCCTCGACATTCCATCTTGTACCAATCAAGTCGAGACATCCCGCAAGAATCACTAAAAACCAAACCCACAGTCCGGCATCCTAAACTTCAAGCCTAGGATACACTACAGAGATCTGAAGCCTAAGCTCTGATACCAACTGTGACGACCCCACCTCCCCCTAAGGCGAACCAGAGGGTTCGGCGGGTCGCCTGCCCGGCTCTCGCCGGGACTCAGTCGTTCACTAGCTCACCCCAAAAATATTTTATTCCCCTCCACAGGGCTCAAGGCGAAGGAAGGACTTGTTGTGCTTATTCACGTGATTGGATGGCTTAGTTGGAATTGTTATATTTTGTACCGTTTGGATGTGGAATCATTTTATGTATAGTTGGAAATTGTTTCTGCTGCATTTATGACATGTAATTATTGGAGACTTGGATGTATATTTGTGGACCATGGATGTAAATTTGAGATTTATCTTGCAATTTATTTGAGGACCGTAGTGAACGACTGAGTCCCGGCGAGAGCTGGGCAGGCGACCCGCCGAACCCTCTGGTTCGCCTTAGGGGGAGGTGGGGTCGTCACACACCCAAATTGCATCAAATCCTTTTTGACTTCTAGGCAATCCTGTAACAAAATCCATTGTTATATGTTCCCATTTCCATTCAGGGATTTATAACGGTTGCAATAGACCAGAGGGCTTTTGATGCTCAGCTTTTACTTGTTGGCAGATCAAGCATTTCTGTACAAATTTTGCCACATCCTTTTTCAGACCTTCCCACCAGTATAACCCCTTCACATTGTGGTACATCTTAGTCATTCCTGAGTGTATCGTATATCTCGATCGATGTGATTCCTCTAAAATTTCTTTCTTTATTTCTTCATTTGCTGGAACCACAATTCGATCTCTGAACCTCAATACTCCTTCAGACCCTACCTTGAAATCTAGGGTTTTCCCTTTTTGCACTTTCTCTGCATTCCTCCGAAGCACTAGGTCCGTTTTCTGGGCCTCCTTAATACGCTCTAATAATGGTGACTTTAAAGACAAGTTCCCAAATAAAACCTTTAATCTCTCCAAGCGAGGGTTCCAACTACTTACTTCTTCTAACATGTCCCACTCTTTAACCATTAACCCTACTACTTGGGCCTTTCTACTTAGAGCATCTGCCACCACATTGGCTTTTCCTGGGTGGTAGTTAATCGAGCAATCGTAATATTCCAAAAATTCTACCTATCGCCTCTGTCTCAAATTCAGCTCCTTTTGGGAGAACAAGTACTTGAGGCTCTTATGGTCCGTATAAACCTCAAAAGTCACGCCATACAAGTAGTGTCTCCATTTCTTTAAGGCGAAAATCACTGCAGCTAATTCCAAGTCATGTGTTGGGTAATTCTACTCGTGGGGCTTCAACCTCCTGGAAGCATAAGCAACTACCTTACCCATTTGCATCAAGACACACCCTAGACCTTCTTTAGAGGCATCAGAGTACACGGTATAACCTTTCCCTCCGTCAGGTAATACCAAAATAGGAGCAGATGTTAATCGCTTCTTTAACTCCTGAAAACTTGACTCGCACTTTGGAGTCCAAATAAACTTATTCCCTTTCTTGGTTAGCTCGGTCATAGGTCCAACAATCTTCGAGAAATCCTGGATAAACCGCCTATAATAACCTGCTAATCCCAAGAAACTTCTAACTTGAGTTGGAGTTTCTGGCTGTTTCCAATTCATAACGGCCTCAACTTTTGCCGGATCCACGACAATTCCATCTTTAGAAACTCTGTGCCCTAGAAAAGAAATTTCATCCAGCCAAAACTCACACTTACTGAATTTGGCATACAGTTTATGTTCTCTTACTATCTGCAAAACCACCTCCAAGTGCTTAACATGTTCCTCTCGAGTCTTGGAGTAAATCAGGATATCATCTATGAAAACCACTACAAACTGGTCTAGATACTTCTTAAAAATTCTCTGCATCAAATCCATAAAAGCAGCTGGTGCGTTGGTTAGTCCAAAAGGCATGACTGCAAACTCAAAATGTCCATATCTTGTACTAAAAGCAGTCTTGGGTATATCCTCCTTCTTAATCTTTAACTGATAATACCCTTGCCTCAAGTCCAGCTTAGAGAAAACTACTGACCCTTGCAGTTGGTCAAACAGACTATCAATCAATGGTTGAGGGTATTTATTCTTAATTGTAACCTCATTTAACCCTCGGTAATCGATACATAACCTCAAGCTTCCATCCTTTTTCTTGACAAATAGAACGGGTGCTCCCCAGGGTGAATCACTCTCCTTCACAAAACCTTTCTCCAACAGGTCCTGCAATTGGACTTTTAACTCTTTTAGCTCGGCAGGAGCCATTCGGTACGGAGTTTTAGAAATCGGAGCCGTTCCTGGCACCAAGTCAATCTTGAACTCCACTTCTCTCTCTGGCGGTAAATTCTTTAGTTCTTCGGGAAAAACATCCGGAAATTCCCGTACCACTGGTACATCTTCTAACCTCACTTGATCACTGGGAGCATTAATCAAAAAGGCTAAAAAATCTTGCGCTCCTTTAAACAACATTTTCCGTGCCCGAATTCCTGAGATCATTGCGGACGATGCTAACCTACCTTTAACATCTAACCTCAGGGTTGCTTCTCCAGGTATACAAAATTCTACCACTTTCGCTCGGTAATCAAGCTTAGCATGATGGTGGCCTAGGAAATCCATTCCTATGATAACATCATAACCCCTTATGCCCAAACTGATTAAATCCACTAGCATTTTTCGCTCTCCGATCCAAAATTCGCAATTCTTATAGGCTAAGCTAGTGATTACATTCTTATTACCCATTGGTGTCCTAACTTCAAGATCAAAGGGTAATCTAACAGGTTTCACGTCGATTCCAGACATAAAAGTGGGATTTACGAATGAATGAGTTGCACTAGGGTTAATTAACACTTTAGCTAATCGATGAAAAATCAGAAGTGTACCTTCCACAACTTCCGAGGAATCGGGTACAGGTTGGTCATCCATAGCATACACTCTGGCAGGAACGGTTGGCCGGCTCCCTCCAGAAGTGTTTGGTCTAGCGTTCGGAGTAGTCCCTTCCTGCACTTTTGGACATCCCGAAATTTGGTGCTCATTACTTCCGCACTTTAAGCACTTTCCTTGCTTCCTCCAGCAATCATCCATAGTATGGCCCGATTTCTTACAATATACACAAGTCACTTGAGGAATTATTGCTCGACCTCCTAGCGAGGTATTCCTAGGTTGTCCCCTTCCATTCGATCCTCTTCTAGCTCCATTATTTCTTCCCCCTGCATTCCTTGTCCCGGTTTCTCTTGCTAGTGCGCCTCGTGGTGCTCCAGAACTAGTCATTCCGCTGGTTCCTCGGCCCACTTTGGCCGGTGGAGCATTTCCATACGTCGGCTCCCGACTACTACTAGGAGCAAATCTTTTCTTGGCCTGAAAGGATTTCACTTGGGCTCTAGCTACTTCAACTCTCTGGGCTCTCTCGACGGCATCTGCAAAAGTGTCTATCCTCACGGCAGCTAAACCTTCCTGTATTTCCACATTCAGTCCCTGCACAAACCTCCGGACACGCCTTTGCTCCGTGGCTATCAATTCAGGAGCAAAGCGGGACAGTTTTGTAAACTGGACTTCATATTCGGCGACACTCATCGCCCCTTGCTTACATTTTATGAAGTCGTCATCTCTCTTCTCTTGAATGAGAGGTGGAAGAAATTTGGCATTGAACTCCCTTGTGAAGTTCGCCCAGGTTCTTGGAGTATTGTTCCTGTCCCAGTTACCCCTTACCAGGTTCCACCAGGAGCGAGCAGCTCCCTCAAACTGGAATGCGGCAAAAGTCACTTGTCGCTCTTCCGCATAGTTTAAGGCTGCAAAGATATCGGAGATTCTCTCCCACCATCCTTCAACTACCTCCGGTTCGGGTCCTCCATAAAATTTGGGAGGTCTAAACTTCAGAAATCTCTCCAGTGCCCGATCATCAGAATCGGCTGGACCTCCTTGGTGATGCACTGGTCCAGAGGCTTGGTGTTCAGTCAAGCGCTCTAAGACATCAGTGATACGATTGATTGCAGTGGCCACTTGGTCTCCGGCCACTCCCCCTTGCCCTTGGTCTGGATTGACCTCGGGTTCCCTACCACTACCCGCTTCTGGGTGTTGTCTAGTGGGTCTCCCGCGTCCCCTTCCTATCACTTGGCGGTCCATAGCTTAATTATGCCTATTATGAAAAGTGAGGCAATTAGGGGAGTTGATTATTTATTTATAACTATTATTATTCTCTTTGTTACTAAAAATCAACTTGGAAATGGGGGAAAAAGGAAAATAAAGCACTTAGCATATATTCATGTGTGAAAGTCATACGGATAACAGGTTGGGACATTTTCCAAAAATAAGGCACATGAGCTAACAAAATACATACAAATAATCCCTAAAACAAAAATTAGGGATATGGTGCCTCGGAAGCAAGTCATCCACCTAGACAAAACTTGATGACTTAACTAATGTCCCCCTTTCCGAACCCTACATATCTAGTATAGTCAAGTCAAACCCAGCCTAACCCTCAGCAGGGCTGTCAGGAGAAGCGTCCTCTGCCGGATCCTCCTCCGGATCCTCCTGCTCGACGCCCTGAAGGATGCTCGTGGCCTCATCTATCATCATCACGGCATCAGCCCTGATACCGGCACTCCTATCACGTATCCCCTCGGCCAATCGAGTTACCCTCGATCTCTGTCACACTATCTCCACGCGAGCAGCCTCCAGCCTAGCATGCTCAGCTGCTACCCTCTGCTCTAACTCAGCTATACGGTCAAACTGAGTGTCCACCATGATACTCAGCTCCTCTACATCCTGGGTCAAAGTAAAGTTAGCGTCCCTCAACTGGCGACGCTCATCATCTAGGGATAGTACTAGCTCATTGGGGTAGGCATGGGTGGCCCTACACTGACTTCGGGGATGCCTATCAACTGGTGAGTAGCGTATATGAGCTCCTCCGCCTCGTGGCCTATAGGAAATGGACCTAAGAGGCTCTATATGTCCATTAGATGCTCCATTACCATTAGCATGCCCATTACCATTCTCCATACTTGCAAGAGAATTAAAACTTAGAGGTTAGAACTTAGATAACTAACTGAACCGGTTATTACTTAAGATATATCTAATGGTCTCAGTTCTTACTTCTGAAAAGGATTAGGGTTTCTAACTCGTCTAATATATCTCTCAGATAACTTTTCTAACCTAGGCTCTGATACCACCTGTGGCGACCCCACTTCCCCCTAAGGCGAACCAGAGGGTTGGCGGGCCGTCTGCCTAACTCTCGCCAGGACTCACGCAAGCACACTAACCCCAAATCCTTCCGAAGATTAACCTAAGCTATTACAACAGAGAATCTTCCAAAATAAATCGATTGCTAACACCACATTAACTTCAAAGATAACAGCATTCGAAGTTAGCCAATCGACGGCTCTTAAACACTTCACGCGTTACTTACAAGGATTAAAGCCATACCACACAAATACAAACATACATACCAAATATCAGAATTAGGGTTACACTTTTCCAGCTTCAAGTGGCAATCCAAAATAAAAGATACAATGCTTAACTTGGAATTCATTACAAACCGCAATCTAAATTCAAGTTGTTCAAGTACACTCATAGAAAATATAAGCAGCTCAAATTCTTTCAAACTTCACAATCTGTAAGGAAAACAAATGAACGTGGGGTGAGCTAAAGCTCAGTGGTGCCCCAAAACATGCAATCACATAAGGCAAGGAATGAGTATTTAAACTTCACACTTAAGGAAAACAGATAACAGCACAAGGTAGGATACAGGGCTCTCAGGAGCCATTTGCCTCGCTTGATCAAAAGTTATCGTAGTTGACCCTCCGTCAACTCTCACTACTTACGGTCCATGTAGATTCTCTTATTTTTCTTACTCCGGCCACCAAACATACCCCAGCTCCGGGCCCGCATGACAAATAAAGGAAGCAGTATACTCGAGATATACCCTTAGGAAATTGGGAGCATTATACTTGCGTATACCCTCAGGAAATTGGGAGCAGTATACTTGCGTATACCCTCAGGAAATTGGTCGAGGGATTCACCCAGCGACGTCACCACACTTGGATTCATTAAAATATTTCACACAAGTCACCACTCGAAAGGTTAGTGTGATAAAGTACACACCGCTCACTTCGATGGATCAGAAAATCATTATCCAATTATCACATATCAAGTCAAGAAAGCACTTTAATCAAGTAGGCATAGAACAAGCAGGGACACTCACCAAGAGTGAAGTTCAGATGTCAAGTTGAGGATCAAATTCCGCGTCCTCGCGATATCCTAAAATAATACCAAGTTTTGAAACTATAAGGTGGCTAAACCATTTTTAGGGTTACGTAGGAAAATTACTCGTATGTATACCTAGTTTATTTTCTTGAAATGAGTCGACAATCCGTTTAACATTAAAACTAGAAAAATACTTTGTAAAGTTTCCTTGAAGTTCCCTTTTCTTGTAAAAATGCTACTAGGATTATTTTGCGTGAAATAAGGTTTCTTGCCGAACAAGTCTTCTACATTTTTAGTTAAAGTTAGTGAAAACTCGCATTTTTGGAACTTTTCCTATAGACAACTAGCTAAGGACAAGTCTTAAAGAAAGAAAAAGAAATAAGGCAAGATTTATCGTTTAATTCTAGCATAAAAAATATTTTTGATTAGCTTGATCAAAATTGCTCGAGTTCACAGGGTCGAAACGACTTTCACAATTTCGATTCCATTTCGAAATCACATTATGACTCAAATTTGTCGACATGGTAAGATCACGTTTCAAATAGCAAATCACTAGGGCTTCTTCAATCATTAGCCCTAGATTTCAACAGATTCATTTCTGCTAGAAAAGTAAAACAAGTGACCAAGGCTTCGTCAATCATTAGCTCTTGGTTTTGGCAAGCTCATATCACATCTCAACTTAATCAAAATAAACATAAGGCCTCCAAGCAATTCCAGCAGTTAAATTTCATCAACTTTGACACTTATATAAAATCATTCAAATGGCCAAGAGCTTCATCAATCATTAGCTCTTGACATCAAATACTCAATTTAAATCACAACTCCATTCAAGACAAGAAGAGAACTATATCCAGCTTGAGTTTCAAATGACTCTAAGAGTTCAAATTTTCCTTTTCTTGTTTCGATAGTCAAGAAAAATCCCAGTAAATAATTTTATCAAAACCGTAATGCACGTAAAGTTTACTCAAATAGCCAAGGGTTCCATCAAGCATTAACCCTTAGCGTCCAACAATCATTTCTTATAGTAATATAGCCAACATTTCAACCAAACTTTAATTGTTCAAAAACAAGGATAACTTGACCATTTTCCAGCAATTGTCATTCCAAACTATCACGAATTCCATTTCAACATTTTTTATTAAATCCTCCAAAATATCAAATGTTTCATAGCTAAACAACTTACACTGCTTAAAATACACATCTCTCATGCATTTCTAAACCATTACATTCCAAGGGGAAATTCCAGAAATCAAATGAAGAATTTCTGCTCAGCCTCTCGGTCATTAATATTTCCAGCACTTCAATGTTCATAAATCCAACCTTTCCTCGGTTAAAAATGCTATTAGGCTCTCAAATTCAGTATGCAATTACTTGGCTAGACAACTAACATTTCCAGCTCGAAGATCAAGCGTGAACACTAATTATAACGTCACAGTTTCCAGATTCACTTTCATAGCCAATGATCATTTATTTTTCAGCACTTGCGTGGTTATAATCTAGCTTTTCTTTCGGCTAAACCAGTGTTTTAAGTGCTCAAATTCCTCATGCAGATGCTTGACCAATTGAGTAACATTTCTAGCTCAGAATTAAGTTCAAACACGGTTGTAATTATCCCCAAAATTCCAGAAATTTCCCAGCTATCCTCGAATGATCATGAATGCAAATTGATTTCATTTCATTTTTATTTTCTTGGTTAGCCGAGCTACTTAGCCCCATGCACGCCTCAATCATCATGTTGTTAGCTAGATAGTCATAAGTATCAACTTAGATCATCACAATATAGAAGATTAGGAACTACATTTCCAATTTATGCTCACGGAAGTTCCATTTCATCAAAACAGAATTTCTTATGCTCCTTAGCTCATCATCCGAATGCACAAAATTAACATGAAAAGCCATAGTCAGGTAAATCAACTAGTGATTAGTCGTATAATCCCCAATACAGGTTCAGATTATCAAATTTAAGCAGATTACAACTGCATTTCAGATTTCTGGTTCACAAAATTTCCATTTCACTAAATCAGAATTTTCCCAAGTTCCTAATTCCATCGTCCAATCGCATAATTCAACATGCATGTCCTTAAACATTTTATCTTCACTTGGATAATTAAGATTATAACCTCAGATTGTTGAATTTAAACAAATTAAACACAGCATTTCTTAATCAGTCTCGGCAGTCCAAATGTGCGCACATCAGAAAATTTTTCTTCTTCTCTAAATTCAGCATCCGATGGTCTAAGGTCAACATGCAAAGCTTTAAACAGTTTAATTAGTTAGTGATTAGTTACTTAATCAACAATGCAAACTCAGATTATCCAGGGTTACACAGATTAGCTCGGCATTAATCCAACACATTCTCGGCAAACCCACATTCAGCGTACATCAGGTTTCTTTTCTTTTCTAGATCATCATCCAACGCATAAATTCAACATGCATGCTCCTAATTAGCTCAAGCAACCTCTAATCAGGTGTTCTAGATCCGAAATTTACCTCAACAGCAGGCTTAGCTTACGCACAAGGGAACTGTAAAATTTCTCTCGGCTCACGCACAGGTTTGGTTCTGGTTTTCTGGTTGCAGCTGAAACGGTGTTGCGGTTGGACTGATGAAATGGTTGCAGCTGGTGGAGGTGAAGGTCCAGAAAGAACTCACACGGTGGTCTCCTGGTTTCTTCCCTCAGCTCACGGATAGAACAGAGAACTACAACTCGGCTTTCTTTTCCTTACTCTCGGTTGCAGCAGCAGCTCTCTCTCCTCTTGGTCGATACTCACGAGGTAAGGGAATGAGATGGTCCGTTGTTGTGGTCTGAGGTGAAATGGTGGAATGGAGTTGCGGTTTTGAGGGAGGTTGAGTGTATGGAATGGTTGAGTGTAGAAATGGTAGAAGTTGCATTGGTCGGATGGGTGGTGAGTGCTAATGTTGTCCGGAAATGTGTTTGGATTGCATGGAAATTTTGAGATTGTATGGAGGGCTTTTTTGTCTTTTCACATCTCTTCCCAATATCCACTTGAGTTCCTTAATTCTAACTTAACTCCAAAATTTATCCCGAATATAAATTAAGCTCCTAATAATACACTAATCTTGCAAGGCTTCAATTATCATAATTTTATGTCTTAAGTATATTTAGTATACTTGTGTCATTTTTATCTATAATTTATTGATTGCATCTTAATACTAAGGTTTCTATTAACCTTTAACATTATTAACGATTTAAGTTTAGCTATCGGAATTTAAAGAAATTAATTATTAAATCAATGAAATAATTTACCTTCGAAGTATTAATTTTAGCATAACAAGACCAAGTAGTTTATTAGTTTAGCGGAATTGTATTATTTTTCACTTAACATATTGGTCACGCACTTATATGAGAACAAATAGATAAATAAATAAAGTAAAAAGAAATGGTGCTAAAATTTAGTAAAGAATAAGAAATGCAAATGAAATATGCAATGATTTTTATATATATATATATTTTCAGGGTTCTCACATCCTTCCCCCTAGCTCAGGAGGTTACGAGCACTTGGTGGTGGCTGTTGACTACTTTACTAAATGGGTAGAGGCCGAACCACTCAACACCATCAGTAGCAGGTCGGTCCAGAAGTTCCTCTGGAGGAGCATTGTTTGTTGGTTTGGCACTCCCCGAGTCCTGATCTCGGACAACAGTCAACAGTTCGCCGACAGTTCTCTCCGAGGTTGGTGCTCAGAGCTCGGGATCAGACAACACTTCAACTCAGTAGGCCACCCCCAAGCGAATGGTCAGGTAGAAAATGTCAATAGAACTATCCTGCACGGCTTGAAGACTCGGATAGAGTCCGCTCGGACTGGGTGGATTGACGAACTACCTACCATACTATGGGCTTACCGAACTACTCCTCGAACTGCCACCCAGGAGACTCCCTTTGCCCTGACCTACGGGGTAGAGGCCATGATTCTCGCGGAGATTGGTGTTCCCTCCGACAGGGTACAGAACTTCATAGCCCAGGACAACAAGGATGAACTGTGGCTCAACTTGGATCTGCTCGAACAAAGGAGGGAAGAAGCGGTTATACGTATGGCTAAGTATAAGGGTGAGACACCTCTCCTTCAAACCGGGGGACCTTGTCTTGCGAAAGAATACCGTAAGTCGGATCCGGGGTACAGGCAAATTGGATCCAAACTGGGAGGGCCCTTATGTGGTGAAGGAGGCAGACTGAGCTGGATACTGCAAGTTAGAACATCTCAGCGGAGAAGAAGTCCCGCGTACTTGGCATAATTCCAACTTGAGGATCTTTCATTAGGGCTCAGCTCATGCATGGCCTGCGCTCCGACAGGATGGAGGCCAGCTCAAGCACAGGTTTTTATTAATGCTAATGTATTCGATTAAGGTTGAATTATCTCGCATAGGTTAAAAGCTAGCTCGTGCTTATCGAGATCAATACCAGTTCGCGCAAGTGTATTTTGATGTTATGACAAGAAAGTTATGAATGAAAAATACAGCTAAGTGTCAAGCAAAAGAAAGGCTTCATTCCATAGAAAAGAAATGTACAAGGGAGAGCAGAGCTCATACAAAAAATGAACTAGGACTAGAAAGTTTGGGTCTCTATCCTAGAATCCTACTCTAGTTCTCTCCTTCCTCCTCTTCCTATGTAAGGCCCAAAGACAACCTAAGAGGGGGGGTGAATTAGGTTGACTAAAATCTTAATCAAATTTATGCAATTTTTGCTTAATAAAAATTTACCTTCTTTTCTAGTAATGATCAATCAAGTAGATTAGAAGAAGAGAGCAATATTGATTCGAAAAACAAGTATAGATAAGCAATGAGAATTTTATTAAACAAAAAAGAATAAGATAGAATATCAAACCGATTGTCTACCAAGCTTTCCTCAAACTTGAAGACCAATCACTAGGTTGAGCAACTTCTCTTTGATGAAAGATGATCAACTAGATGTACAATGGAGGGAGCACTTCCTCCTTGCCCTAAGCCTCACTTAGTCAAGCTAAGAAGTTTTACAATCACTCAGATAACCCTCAACAAAGCTACACTAAAGAAACTTTCAATCACAAAAGAAATGCTCACAAGAAATTCACACCACTTGGAGAACAAATCTAGCTTTGGAGACTATTTTCAAGTTAAAATATTTCTTGAGATCTTGTAAACAAAGTGTGCAAAAGTCCACCTCTGAATCAGAATCGTTTGTATTTAAAGGGAACCAAAAATGGGCTTCATTAATACTTCCAACGGATAGAAGGCAGATGAAGAGTCAGCTAGCCGTTGGGGCTGTCGAACGTCCGACGGCTTAGTCATCGTCCGATCCTATCGTTCGAAAATCAGTCAAATTGTTATTCGGACGTCCGATGGGATTTTATCGTCCGAGCTTCTGCGTCCGAACGTTGTCCAGAGAGTTATCAAATCTTCGTGGAATTTTTAGGACGTCCGATGAGATTGATGTACGTCCGAAGCATGCGTCCGATCCTTCAGGACGTCCGATGCTTCCTTACGAGCGTCTGACAGAGTCTTGGCAGAGAGTCATCAACACTTTGTGGAATTTTTAGGACGTTCGACACGATCACTGTGCGTCCGAAGAGTACGTCCGATCCATCCGGACGTCTGATGCTTCCTCACGATCGTCCGACAGAATTTCCTTCTTGATGTTCTTCATCCTTTCGGACGTCCGACCGATTCCTTCGGACGTCCGACATGAGTGCCCTGTTTTTGCTTCTTCTTTTGGTTGATTTTCATTTCTTGACATCTTCGTACCTGATTCTTTGATAAGCAAAAACACTTATATTTGAAGAGAGTTAGATAAATATTTCAAAGTCCTTTGTGATCATCAAAACCAAGAATAACATTCTCCCCCTTTTTGATGATGACAAAACAAAGGTTTGAAATGAGATTTGATGATTTCAATAAAAACTCCCCCTTTCTCAATAGACAAGAACTCCCCCTTACTTAGTGAATCATAAAAAATTTTGAAAAACTCCCCCTCACTTGGCTGCCCAACCGAATTAAACAATTATCCAAAATATGACAATTAAGCAGCCAACATCCAACAATTTTACCAATTCAATCCATCAGCCAATCCAAATTTAATCAAATCATCCATCAATCAATCAATCCAACATCATCAATCATTAATCAATCCAGTCCTCTCCCCCTTTTTGTCATCACAAAAGGGCAATCAATCACATCCATCTCATCCACAAACACATTCATCAATGCAAACCAAAAAATTCATTACATCCAGACAATCATCATTCAAAATACTTAAACATCTATCAAACAGTACCAAAAGAAACATAAACATAATCATAACCAAATGTTGAATTCATCTACATATCCATTGTTGAACACCACAAACACATGAAATAGACAAACAAAATGCAAATGTCCTAAATGGTGAACTATGTGGATCCAGGTGTTCTTCGAGAGAGCTGATATTGGGAGAGGTCCTCCTCTTCAGCTTCTTCATCATCTTCAGCAGCCTCTTCAACTGGTGCCTTGCCTTTATCTGATGTGGAAGGGCCATGAGGAGTCACAGGAGTTGATGAACCAGGGTCTGGAATTGATGAGCTTGGATCAGTGGGGTGTGGCTCTTTGTCATGGGAAACTTCCTCAACCACAGGTGGGGGAAAAAAAGGTTCTTTTTGTCTAGGAAGGCTGTTTGTTGCTCAGAGGACATGGTGAGCATTAGACCATGTTCTAGAAGAAGAACATGCTGTTTGAGTTCACGAAGGAGTTCAATCACTTCATCATTGGAGGAGGAAGATGCTTTAGTGGCAGACTTCCTGGGATGAATGGGAGTGAGTGAAACAGATGAAGGATCATGTGCAGTCTTAGACCTCTGTTCACTAGATGATGCCCCCTTATAATCCCACATATTATCTTTAAAAACAAGATTTTTCCTTTCAAAATATCCTTTGGTAAAGGCATAAGAAGATGCTTCTTTGGGACAAACACCTAGAATTGGAACTTTGTAAAACTCAAAAATCTTTTGAAGAAACTTTCCATAAGATAATTTTCTGCGAGAATCAGTGGCATAGCGAAGTAAAAACTTGCACATGACAAAACCAAAATCAATACGAATTTTTTCTCGAAAACAGTAAAAGAGATACAACTCCATTTTGTTTGCATCAGTTCTATGGCCATCAGTGGGTACAAGCAGGTTTGAAATGATTGAAAAGGCAATTAGATTCACAGGAGCAAGATCATTCAGTTTAGCATCAGCAGGGGAGGAAAAACTTCTTTTAAAATAAGTCAACATTTTAGCCCCATCAAAATGATTATCAGCAGTAGGGTGCTCTTCATAGGAAAAGAAATTTGCAATTTTATCCTTGCATCCACGTTCAATGGTAGTATTTAAAATGGAATTCACAGTTTCAGAATCAAAGACTAAGTCTACCCCATTAACCCTGGACATGATCTCAGTTTGGTCAGTGTCTTTCCTAAGATTGGCAAAAAATTGATGCAGCATTTCAGGATAATAGACATTGGGCATAGAAATGAGATGTACCATTTCTGGAAAGCAAATAGACTCAGAATGGATTCTAAACCTATGTGGCGAAATTCAGAAGAGTTTACAGTTCGTTGAGGGATGACACCTTTCTGGGATATCCAGGAGTGTTTGTCTTTTGCAGCATCATCAAAGAATGTAGGGAGTGTGGTTGATTTTGGAGGCGGTTGAGAAGAGGTTCCCTGTCCAGATTCAGGCTGAGAGGTGGGTTGTGGAGTTGGCCGTGACATTTGACCCTTTACGGCTCCTCTCTTGAAGCGTTTGGATGAACGTTTGACCGTAGGAAGATCCTCATCCTCATCCCTGAGTGGATGCTTGCGTCCGGCAGTAACCTTTCCTCCTCTTAGATTCACCATTGTGCGAAATGTGTGGAATGAAGGATGCAAATGATGCACACAGTAGTAGGGAAGTGAATCGCACAGAAATTTTGGGACAAAAAGGCCTTGAACAAGATTTGACAGAGCGGTTATGAGAAAGTAGGGTTTTGAGGGAAATTTGGGAATTTGTGAAATGTTATGCGATTCGGTGAAATGATCAGGAGAAACGAGTCGCAATCGATCAGGAAAAGTTTTGGTTGAGTCAATTTGGGAATGAGAGCTTCAGAATGGTATGAATTTGAGAGTGAGAGACGAGAGAGTTTTCGTCCGAGAAGAAATAGAAGAAGAAGAGTTTGAAGCAAATGAGGAAGAAAGTTACTTTAAAAAGTGTACCGTTGCACTGTCGGACGGCCGAACGAAGTCGTGCGTCCGACATCTTCGTCCGAACAGGTGTTTTCTGGAAAAAATAGCTGAAGAACATTATCGGACGTCCGTTCATCTTCTTTCGGACGGCCGAAGGCTTTGAAAAATTTTAAGATGATTTTTTGATTATCCCTAATTTTGATCTTAGATGAATGAACTGATCTAATGGCAAAGCTTTTGTAAAAATATCAGCAAATTGATCTTTAGAACAAACATAATTTACACATACTTCACCTTTTTTAACAAGATCACGAATAAAGTGATGCATTATATCTATATGCTTTGTCCTAGAATGTTGAATTGGATTTTTTGTCAAATTGATAGCACTAGTATTATCACAGAATATAGGCATGCAGTCATATGATAATCCAAAATCATTCAAGGTATGCTTCATCCATAAAAGTTGAGCACAACATGCACTAGCGGCAATATATTCCGCTTCGGTTGTAGACAAGGAGATTGCATTTTGTTTCTTGCTAAACCAAGAGACTAAGCAATTACCAAGAAAGTGACAAGTTCCACTAGTACTCTTTCTATTCACACGACAACCTCCAAAATCAGCATCCGAATATCCATATAGTGCAAACTCACTTGATCTAGCATACCAAAGACCATAGTCTAATGTACCTTTCAAATATCTAAAAATCCTTTTAACAGCATTCAAATGTGATTCTTTTGGACAAGATTGAAATCTAGCACACAAGCAAACAACAAACATAATATCAGGTCTACTTGCGGTTAAATAGAGTAAGCTTCCGATCATACCTCTATAGTGCTTTTCATCCACATGATTACCTTCTTCATCTTTGTCAAGTTTTGTAGAAGTGCACATTGGAGTTCCAACTTGCTTTGAGTCCTCCATGCCAAACTTTTTCAGCAATTCCTTGGTATATTTTGCTTGATTTATAAAAATTCCCTCAAGGGCTTGATGTATTTGAAGTCCAAGGAAGAAATTTAATTCTCCCATCATACTCATTTCAAATTCACTTTGCATAGTGGTGGAAAAATCCTTGCATAGATACTCATTAGTAGCACCAAAAATAATATCATCAACATATATTTGCACAATAAGAAGGTCATTTAACACTTGCTTAGTAAACAGTGTGGTGTCCACAATACCTCTTTTGAAACCATTTTCAATCAAGAAACCACTTAATCTTTCATACCAAGCTCTTGGAGCCTGTTTTAAACCATATAATGCTTTAGATAGTTTAAACACATGACTTGGAAATTTTGCATATCCTTTAGCAACTAATCTGGCTTTATTCCTTACAACAACACCTTTATCATCCAATTTATTTCTAAATATCCACTTTGTGCCAATGATAGGTTGATTTTGAGGTCTATCAATAAGTGTCCAAACCTTATTTCTCTCAAATTGATTAAGTTCCTCTTGCATAGCCAAAATCCAGTTATCATCCTTTAAAGCATCATTGATCTTTTTGGGTTCAAAAAGAGAAACTAAAGCAAAATTGTCTATCAATTTTCTAGATGAAGAACGAGTCTTTACCTTTTCGGATGGATCACCAATTATAAGCTCTCTTGGATGATTTTGGCAGAATTTCCAAGCATTAGGAAGGTCTTTGACTGAATCATCATTCTCATCTTCATCACCCTTTTCTTGATCATTATGAGCTTCATCCATCATTTCCATTGCTGCTGGTTTAGAAATTCCTTCATCACCAATTTTCAGCTTTTCCATTCCTTCACGAACACCTACATTGTGACGCCCCGTATGATGGAGGGTTTTCATTTTTATATATATCTTTGTTGGACGAGCGGAGTAGCGCAGTTTTTCAACTTGGAAAAAGAAAAGAAAAGTTTTGAAACAAAAACAGGGACCAAATCCGGCCGTGAATCCGGCCAGTTTCTGGCCGGATAGCTGGCCGGATTGCCTTGCAGTTTTGAAAAAAAAATTCGATCAGCTACTGCCTTGAATCCGGCCAAGAATCCGGCCGGATTGTGACGTGTCACAGTCGGTCACCAGCTTTGACCGACTGTTTCCTTTCTTTTTAAACTGTTTTGGCCCCAAAATATCTCATTTCTTCCCTGGTTCTTCCGTGAGCTCTTGAGAGAAAGAAAGAACTCTTCAATTTCTAGTTTCATTTTTCATTCATAACTTGAGTTTTCACCGATGGTTTTGCAAACTATTCCACACAAGGGCTCACTATGGTGGTGTATAGCTTTGGATGGATTGGTTTTTGAAGGGAAGCTCTAGGTGGATAGTTTTCTTGAATTTGAGGTGAGTTGGCTAAACAAGTTCCCTTTTGTTCTAAAATTGGTGAATTGGTGGTTTGTGGTGATTAAATGTGTTATTTTGTGGAGTATTTTATGGGTTTAAGGAAATTATGATGAATTTCTGATTTATTGGGTATTTTTCTGATTTTAAATGATTATGATTAGTTGGCTTGAATTGATGGATTGAAATGGTGTTACATGAAGTGATTGTGCGTTAATTGTGATCGTTTGGGGAAAATTTACGCTTATGGTATAATTTCTGGTTTTAGGGTTTCAATTTGGGAATTTTTCCAAGGTTGGCTTATGAGCTTCTAATTGGCTCAATTGAGGGGTATTGAGGCCCTAATTGGATATGTTTTATCGTTTACGAATTGTATGAGCAATTGTGGTTAATTGCTATGTGATTGGGTTTGTTTGTAGGTTGGAAAAGTAAAGGAATTAAGGGGAAATGCTGTCCGATTTTAATAGCGTTGGTTACCTTAAGTTTCAAGTGAAAGGCTTGGACTTGAATGATGAAATTGGCTATATTGAACAAGGATTATGAGCCGTGGAGGTGAGTGACCTTAAACTACTTGCAACGTTACTTTAAAATATTTCTTGCATCGTTTCTTTGATTGCATATCCTGTGTGCCGGCATATAAGTTCTTGACATGTTTTGGCTCAAATGAGTACTTGAAATTCGTGTGCTGGACTCCGACGTCGCCTCCACCGTGTAATGTTCCTGTAGAGCACCAATGGGCTCTTTCTCAATGTTCAATGTTAAATGTTCAATGTTAAATGATCGTTTGGAGCGTTGGACGTCTAAGTACCATGATTTTATTGGCTCACGAGAGAAATGAAAGTGCATTGATTATTGAAGCATGACATTATTGAAATGAATGATTGTGAAACTGATTTTATTGGTTACTCGCTGAGCTTCTAGCTCACCCCAAAACGTTTTATTCCCCTCCACAGGGCTCAAGGCGAAGGAAGGGCTTGTAGTGTTTTATCCTGGATTATCTCGTGTATGGATTGAATTTGGATTTCCTTTTGTGTAATCGTCTAGTTTTGGACTTCCTCCTGTATAATAGTTGGTATCAAGGATCAGAGTGACGCAGCGGAAGTGGCGCAGCGGAAGCGTGGACGCTTCGCTTTTGATATGTAAAGTTTTGGAACCTTTGATGTATATTTGATATATATATATCTTGAAATTCAATTGAGGTTTGTAGTGAACGTGTGACAGCCCCTTAAGTCTTGGATATCCCTGTAAATTTTCAGGATTAACGGAGTGGTATAACCTGAGTTATAAACGAAATACTCAGACCTGTTTTGACCGTCAAATTCTGTTCTGTTCTTATATCCGGAAAGTTTATGGCTGGAACTTTGGCTTCACATTTGACTGAGTTACAAGCTGTTTGGGCTTCCGACCAAAACACCAAACTTATAACCCTATATCAGAGCTTTCTAACGCCCTTGGAATTTCATGAATCGGATTTATAAAACCTGAGATATAGCCGAGCAAACAAGGCCTGCCCGTGAAAATGACCAGAAATCTGTTTTGGTCCTGATGACCAATTTCCGTTCCGAATTTGGGTTGCCGACCTTCATGAAAGTTGTTCCATTTGGAATGAACTATCTAACTGCCAATTTTCAGCTCTTTTGAGAATGTGTAGCATAGAAAACAGTTTGCACTCAAAACTGACCATTTGTGCATTTGCCAGATTTCGTAAGTGATTGTGTTTGGTTCATTTGGGACTAAAGCCTCCAGTTTCAGTTCTGGATGTCTTCATAACAGTTGTTGTTCATCCTTTAAGCTTCGATATGGCGTCTCATATGCCTTAATCCGATATTCGTAGCTTAACTTATGGGATTGTATATATTGTATTTAGTGCTCTTTCGAACTTTAGGTTTGGAGTCCTGGCGCGAGCTAGGCAGGCGGCCCGCCGATACCCTTGGGTTCGCCCTTGGGAGAAGTGGGGTCGTCACAGTTGCTCAGGAAACAATTCCCAACTATACATAAAATGATTCCAAATCCAAACTGTACAAAACATAGGCCATCCATTAACGTGCACAAGTACTACAAGCCCTTCCTTCGCCTTGAGCCCTGTGGAGGGGAATAAAATAAACCCTAGAAATTTCTTTCGGGGCGTCACAGAACGACTGAGTCCCGGCGAGAGCTGGGCAGGCGGCCCGCCGAACCCTCTGGTTCGCCTCAGGGGGAGGTGGGGTCGTGACAGTTGGTATCAGAGCTTAGGCTTCAGATCTCTGTAGTGTATCCTAGGCTTAAAGTTTGGGATGCCGGACCGTGAGTGTGGTTTGACACATAAGTGATTGCTTGTAGGATTGCAATTTAGACGAGTACGTGTTGTTTGAATCTTAGTGCTTGTTTGGATGCTTGAGTGACTTCTCTTGACTTGAGTAGTGCAAGTTGAATGTCGAGGACGACATTCGTTTAAGGAGGGGAGATTGTGACGCCCCGTATGATGGAGGGTTTTCATTTTTATATATATCTTTGTTGGACGAGCGGAGTAGCGCAGTTTTTCAACTTGGAAAAAGAAAAGAAAAGTTTTGAAACAAAAACAGGGACCAAATCCGGCCGTGAATCCGGCCAGTTTCTGGCCGGATAGCTGGCCGGATTGCCTTGCAGTTTTGAAAAAAAAATTCGATCAGCTACTGCCTTGAATCCGGCCAAGAATCCGGCCGGATTGTGACGTGTCACAGTCGGTCACCAGCTTTGACCGACTGTTTCCTTTCTTTTTAAACTGTTTTGGCCCCAAAATATCTCATTTCTTCCCTGGTTCTTCCGTGAGCTCTTGAGAGAAAGAAAGAACTCTTCAATTTCTAGTTTCATTTTTCATTCATAACTTGAGTTTTCACCGATGGTTTTGCAAACTATTCCACACAAGGGCTCACTATGGTGGTGTATAGCTTTGGATGGATTGGTTTTTGAAGGGAAGCTCTAGGTGGATAGTTTTCTTGAATTTGAGGTGAGTTGGCTAAACAAGTTCCCTTTTGTTCTAAAATTGGTGAATTGGTGGTTTGTGGTGATTAAATGTGTTATTTTGTGGAGTATTTTATGGGTTTAAGGAAATTATGATGAATTTCTGATTTATTGGGTATTTTTCTGATTTTAAATGATTATGATTAGTTGGCTTGAATTGATGGATTGAAATGGTGTTAAATGAAGTGATTGTGCGTTAATTGTGATCGTTTGGGGAAAATTTACGCTTATGGTATAATTTCTGGTTTTAGGGTTTCAATTTGGGAATTTTTCCAAGGTTGGCTTATGAGCTTCTAATTGGCTCAATTGAGGGGTATTGAGGCCCTAATTGGATATGTTTTATCGTTTACGAATTGTATGAGCAATTGTGGTTAATTGCTATGTGATTGGGTTTGTTTGTAGGTTGGAAAAGTAAAGGAATTAAGGGGAAATGCTGTCCGATTTTAATAGCGTTGGTTACCTTAAGTTTCAAGTGAAAGGCTTGGACTTGAATGATGAAATTGGCTATATTGAACAAGGATTATGAGCCGTGGAGGTGAGTGACCTTAAACTACTTGCAACGTTACTTTAAAATATTTCTTGCATCGTTTCTTTGATTGCATATCCTGTGTGCCGGCATATAAGTTCTTGACATGTTTTGGCTCAAATGAGTACTTGAAATTCGTGTGCTGGACTCCGACGTCGCCTCCACCGTGTAATGTTCCTGTAGAGCACCAATGGGCTCTTTCTCAATGTTCAATGTTAAATGTTCAATGTTAAATGATCGTTTGGAGCGTTGGACGTCTAAGTACCATGATTTTATTGGCTCACGAGAGAAATGAAAGTGCATTGATTATTGAAGCATGACATTATTGAAATGAATGATTGTGAAACTGATTTTATTGGTTACTCGCTGAGCTTCTAGCTCACCCCAAAACGTTTTATTCCCCTCCACAGGGCTCAAGGCGAAGGAAGGGCTTGTAGTGTTTTATCCTGGATTATCTCGTGTATGGATTGAATTTGGATTTCCTTTTGTGTAATCGTCTAGTTTTGGACTTCCTCCTGTATAATAGTTGGTATCAAGGATCAGAGTGGCGCAGCGGAAGTGGCGCAGCGGAAGCGTGGACGCTTCGCTTTTGATATGTAAAGTTTGGGAACCTTTGATGTATATTTGATATATATATATCTTGAAATTCAATTGAGGTTTGTAGTGAACGTGTGACAGCCCCTTAAGTCTTGGATATCCCTGTAAATTTTCAGGATTAACGGAGTGGTATAACCTGAGTTATAAACGAAATACTCAGACCTGTTTTGACCGTCAAATTCTGTTCTGTTCTTATATCCGGAAAGTTTATGGCTGGAACTTTGGCTTCACATTTGACTGAGTTACAAGCTGTTTGGGCTTCCGACCAAAACACCAAACTTATAACCCTATATCAGAGCTTTCTAACGCCCTTGGAATTTCATGAATCGGATTTATAAAACCTGAGATATAGCCGAGCAAACAAGGCCTGCCCGTGAAAATGACCAGAAATCTGTTTTGGTCCTGATGACCAATTTCCGTTCTGAATTTGGGTTGCCGACCTTCATGAAAGTTGTTCCATTTGGAATGAACTATCTAACTGCCAATTTTCAGCTCTTTTGAGAATGTGTAGCATAGAAAACAGTTTGCACTCAAAACTGACCATTTGTGCATTTGCCAGATTTCGTAAGTGATTGTGTTTGGTTCATTTGGGACTAAAGCCTCCAGTTTCAGTTCTGGATGTCTTCATAACAGTTGTTGTTCATCCTTTAAGCTTCGATATGGCGTCTCATATGCCTTAATCCGATATTCGTAGCTTAACTTATGGGATTGTATATATTGTATTTAGTGCTCTTTCGAACTTTAGGTTTGGAGTCCTGGCGCGAGCTAGGCAGGCGGCCCGCCGATACCCTTGGGTTCGCCCTTGGGAGAAGTGGGGTCGTCACAGTTGCTCAGGAAACAATTCCCAACTATACATAAAATGATTCCAAATCCAAACTGTACAAAACATAGGCCATCCATTAACGTGCACAAGTACTACAAGCCCTTCCTTCGCCTTGAGCCCTGTGGAGGGGAATAAAATAAACCCTAGAAATTTCTTTCGGGGCGTCACAGAACGACTGAGTCCCGGCGAGAGCTGGGCAGGCGGCCCGCCGAACCCTCTGGTTCGCCTCAGGGGGAGGTGGGGTCGTGACAGTTGGTATCAGAGCTTAGGCTTCAGATCTCTGTAGTGTATCCTAGGCTTAAAGTTTGGGATGCCGGACCGTGAGTGTGGTTTGACACATAAGTGATTGCTTGTAGGATTGCAATTTAGACGAGTACGTGTTGTTTGAATCTTAGTGCTTGTTTGGATGCTTGAGTGACTTCTCTTGACTTGAGTAGTGCAAGTTGAATGTCGAGGACGACATTCGTTTAAGGAGGGGAGATTGTGACGCCCCGTATGATGGAGGGTTTTCATTTTTATATATATCTTTGTTGGACGAGCGGAGTAGCGCAGTTTTTCAACTTGGAAAAAGAAAAGAAAAGTTTTGAAACAAAAACAGGGACCAAATCCGGCCGTGAATCCGGCCAGTTTCTGGCCGGATAGCTGGCCGGATTGCCTTGCAGTTTTGAAAAAAAAATTCGATCAGCTACTGCCTTGAATCCGGCCAAGAATCCGGCCGGATTGTGACGTGTCACAGTCGGTCACCAGCTTTGACCGACTGTTTCCTTTCTTTTTAAACTGTTTTGGCCCCAAAATATCTCATTTCTTCCCTGGTTCTTCCGTGAGCTCTTGAGAGAAAGAAAGAACTCTTCAATTTCTAGTTTCATTTTTCATTCATAACTTGAGTTTTCACCGATGGTTTTGCAAACTATTCCACACAAGGGCTCACTATGGTGGTGTATAGCTTTGGATGGATTGGTTTTTGAAGGGAAGCTCTAGGTGGATAGTTTTCTTGAATTTGAGGTGAGTTGGCTAAACAAGTTCCCTTTTGTTCTAAAATTGGTGAATTGGTGGTTTGTGGTGATTAAATGTGTTATTTTGTGGAGTATTTTATGGGTTTAAGGAAATTATGATGAATTTCTGATTTATTGGGTATTTTTCTGATTTTAAATGATTATGATTAGTTGGCTTGAATTGATGGATTGAAATGGTGTTAAATGAAGTGATTGTGCGTTAATTGTGATCGTTTGGGGAAAATTTACGCTTATGGTATAATTTCTGGTTTTAGGGTTTCAATTTGGGAATTTTTCCAAGGTTGGCTTATGAGCTTCTAATTGGCTCAATTGAGGGGTATTGAGGCCCTAATTGGATATGTTTTATCGTTTACGAATTGTATGAGCAATTGTGGTTAATTGCTATGTGATTGGGTTTGTTTGTAGGTTGGAAAAGTAAAGGAATTAAGGGGAAATGCTGTCCGATTTTAATAGCGTTGGTTACCTTAAGTTTCAAGTGAAAGGCTTGGACTTGAATGATGAAATTGGCTATATTGAACAAGGATTATGAGCCGTGGAGGTGAGTGACCTTAAACTACTTGCAACGTTACTTTAAAATGTTTCTTGCATCGTTTCTTTGATTGCATATCCTGTGTGCCGGCATATAAGTTCTTGACATGTTTTGGCTCAAATGAGTACTTGGAATTCGTGTGCTGGACTCCGACGTCGCCTCCACCGTGTAATGTTCCTGTAGAGCACCAATGGGCTCTTTCTCAATGTTCAATGTTAAATGTTCAATGTTAAATGATCGTTTGGAGCGTTGGACGTCTAAGTACCATGATTTTATTGGCTCACGAGAGAAATGAAAGTGCATTGATTATTGAAGCATGACATTATTGAAATGAATGATTGTGAAACTGATTTTATTGGTTACTCGCTGAGCTTCTAGCTCACCCCAAAACGTTTTATTCCCCTCCACAGGGCTCAAGGCGAAGGAAGGGCTTGTAGTGTTTTATCCTGGATTATCTCGTGTATGGATTGAATTTGGATTTCCTTTTGTGTAATCGTCTAGTTTTGGACTTCCTCCTGTATAATAGTTGGTATCAAGGATCAGAGTGGCGCAGCGGAAGTGGCGCAGCGGAAGCGTGGACGCTTCGCTTTTGATATGTAAAGTTTGGGAACCTTTGATGTATATTTGATATATATATATCTTGAAATTCAATTGAGGTTTGTAGTGAACGACTGAGTCCCGGCGAGAGCTGGGCAGGCGGCCCGCCGAACCCTCTGGTTCGCCTCAGGGGGAGGTGGGGTCGTGACAGTTGGTATCAGAGCAGATAGGCTTCAGATCTCTGTAGTGTATCCTAGGCTTAAAGTTTGGGATGCCGGACCGTGAGTGTGGTTTGACACATAAGTGATTGCTTGTAGGATTGCAATTTAGACGAGTACGTGTTGTTTGAATCTTAGTGCTTGTTTGGATGCTTGAGTGACTTCTCTTGACTTGAGTAGTGCAAGTGGAATGTCGAGGACGACATTCGTTTAAGGAGGGGAGATTGTGACGCCCCGTATGATGGAGGGTTTTCATTTTTATATATATCTTTGTTGGACGAGCGGAGTAGCGCAGTTTTTCAACTTGGAAAAAGAAAAGAAAAGTTTTGAAACAAAAACAGGGACCAAATCCGGCCGTGAATCCGGCCAGTTTCTGGCCGGATAGCTGGCCGGATTGCCTTGCAGTTTTGAAAAAAAAATTCGATCAGCTACTGCCTTGAATCCGGCCAAGAATCCGGCCGGATTGTGACGTGTCACAGTCGGTCACCAGCTTTGACCGACTGTTTCCTTTCTTTTTAAACTGTTTTGGCCCCAAAATATCTCATTTCTTCCCTGGTTCTTCCGTGAGCTCTTGAGAGAAAGAAAGAACTCTTCAATTTCTAGTTTCATTTTTCATTCATAACTTGAGTTTTCACCGATGGTTTTGCAAACTATTCCACACAAGGGCTCACTATGGTGGTGTATAGCTTTGGATGGATTGGTTTTTGAAGGGAAGCTCTAGGTGGATAGTTTTCTTGAATTTGAGGTGAGTTGGCTAAACAAGTTCCCTTTTGTTCTAAAATTGGTGAATTGGTGGTTTGTGGTGATTAAATGTGTTATTTTGTGGAGTATTTTATGGGTTTAAGGAAATTATGATGAATTTCTGATTTATTGGGTATTTTTCTGATTTTAAATGATTATGATTAGTTGGCTTGAATTGATGGATTGAAATGGTGTTAAATGAAGTGATTGTGCGTTAATTGTGATCGTTTGGGGAAAATTTACGCTTATGGTATAATTTCTGGTTTTAGGGTTTCAATTTGGGAATTTTTCCAAGGTTGGCTTATGAGCTTCTAATTGGCTCAATTGAGGGGTATTGAGGCCCTAATTGGATATGTTTTATCGTTTACGAATTGTATGAGCAATTGTGGTTAATTGCTATGTGATTGGGTTTGTTTGTAGGTTGGAAAAGTAAAGGAATTAAGGGGAAATGCTGTCCGATTTTAATAGCGTTGGTTACCTTAAGTTTCAAGTGAAAGGCTTGGACTTGAATGATGAAATTGGCTATATTGAACAAGGATTATGAGCCGTGGAGGTGAGTGACCTTAAACTACTTGCAACGTTACTTTAAAATGTTTCTTGCATCGTTTCTTTGATTGCATATCCTGTGTGCCGGCATATAAGTTCTTGACATGTTTTGGCTCAAATGAGTACTTGGAATTCGTGTGCTGGACTCCGACGTCTCCTCCACCGTGTAATGTTCCTGTAGAGCACCAATGGGCTCTTTCTCAATGTTCAATGTTAAATGTTCAATGTTAAATGATCGTTTGGAGCGTTGGACGTCTAAGTACCATGATTTTATTGGCTCACGAGAGAAATGAAAGTGCATTGATTATTGAAGCATGACATTATTGAAATGAATGATTGTGAAACTGATTTTATTGGTTACTCGCTGAGCTTCTAGCTCACCCCAAAACGTTTTATTCCCCTCCACAGGGCTCAAGGCGAAGGAAGGGCTTGTAGTGTTTTATCCTGGATTATCTCGTGTATGGATTGAATTTGGATTTCCTTTTGTGTAATCGTCTAGTTTTGGACTTCCTCCTGTATAATAGTTGGTATCAAGGATCAGAGTGGCGCAGCGGAAGTGGCGCAGCGGAAGCGTGGACGCTTCGCTTTTGATATGTAAAGTTTGGGAACCTTTGATGTATATTTGATATATATATATCTTGAAATTCAATTGAGGTTTGTAGTGAACGACTGAGTCCCGGCGAGAGCTGGGCAGGCGGCCCGCCGAACCCTCTGGTTCGCCTCAGGGGGAGGTGGGGTCGTGACAGTTGGTATCAGAGCATAGGCTTCAGATCTCTGTAGTGTATCCTAGGCTTAAAGTTTGGGATGCCGGACCGTGAGTGTGGTTTGACACATAAGTGATTGCTTGTAGGATTGCAATTTAGACGAGTACGTGTTGTTTGAATCTTAGTGCTTGTTTGGATGCTTGAGTGACTTCTCTTGACTTGAGTAGTGCAAGTGGAATGTCGAGGACGACATTCGTTTAAGGAGGGGAGATTGTGACGCCCCGTATGATGGAGGGTTTTCATTTTTATATATATCTTTGTTGGACGAGCGGAGTAGCGCAGTTTTTCAACTTGGAAAAAGAAAAGAAAAGTTTTGAAACAAAAACAGGGACCAAATCCGGCCGTGAATCCGGCCAGTTTCTGGCCGGATAGCTGGCCGGATTGCCTTGCAGTTTTGAAAAAAAAATTCGATCAGCTACTGCCTTGAATCCGGCCAAGAATCCGGCCGGATTGTGACGTGTCACAGTCGGTCACCAGCTTTGACCGACTGTTTCCTTTCTTTTTAAACTGTTTTGGCCCCAAAATATCTCATTTCTTCCCTGGTTCTTCCGTGAGCTCTTGAGAGAAAGAAAGAACTCTTCAATTTCTAGTTTCATTTTTCATTCATAACTTGAGTTTTCACCGATGGTTTTGCAAACTATTCCACACAAGGGCTCACTATGGTGGTGTATAGCTTTGGATGGATTGGTTTTTGAAGGGAAGCTCTAGGTGGATAGTTTTCTTGAATTTGAGGTGAGTTGGCTAAACAAGTTCCCTTTTGTTCTAAAATTGGTGAATTGGTGGTTTGTGGTGATTAAATGTGTTATTTTGTGGAGTATTTTATGGGTTTAAGGAAATTATGATGAATTTCTGATTTATTGGGTATTTTTCTGATTTTAAATGATTATGATTAGTTGGCTTGAATTGATGGATTGAAATGGTGTTAAATGAAGTGATTGTGCGTTAATTGTGATCGTTTGGGGAAAATTTACGCTTATGGTATAATTTCTGGTTTTAGGGTTTCAATTTGGGAATTTTTCCAAGGTTGGCTTATGAGCTTCTAATTGGCTCAATTGAGGGGTATTGAGGCCCTAATTGGATATGTTTTATCGTTTACGAATTGTATGAGCAATTGTGGTTAATTGCTATGTGATTGGGTTTGTTTGTAGGTTGGAAAAGTAAAGGAATTAAGGGGAAATGCTGTCCGATTTTAATAGCGTTGGTTACCTTAAGTTTCAAGTGAAAGGCTTGGACTTGAATGATGAAATTGGCTATATTGAACAAGGATTATGAGCCGTGGAGGTGAGTGACCTTAAACTACTTGCAACGTTACTTTAAAATGTTTCTTGCATCGTTTCTTTGATTGCATATCCTGTGTGCCGGCATATAAGTTCTTGACATGTTTTGGCTCAAATGAGTACTTGGAATTCGTGTGCTGGACTCCGACGTCTCCTCCACCGTGTAATGTTCCTGTAGAGCACCAATGGGCTCTTTCTCAATGTTCAATGTTAAATGTTCAATGTTAAATGATCGTTTGGAGCGTTGGACGTCTAAGTACCATGATTTTATTGGCTCACGAGAGAAATGAAAGTGCATTGATTATTGAAGCATGACATTATTGAAATGAATGATTGTGAAACTGATTTTATTGGTTACTCGCTGAGCTTCTAGCTCACCCCAAAACGTTTTATTCCCCTCCACAGGGCTCAAGGCGAAGGAAGGGCTTGTAGTGTTTTATCCTGGATTATCTCGTGTATGGATTGAATTTGGATTTCCTTTTGTGTAATCGTCTAGTTTTGGACTTCCTCCTGTATAATAGTTGGTATCAAGGATCAGAGTGGCGCAGCGGAAGTGGCGCAGCGGAAGCGTGGACGCTTCGCTTTTGATATGTAAAGTTTGGGAACCTTTGATGTATATTTGATATATATATATCTTGAAATTCAATTGAGGTTTGTAGTGAACGACTGAGTCCCGGCGAGAGCTGGGCAGGCGGCCCGCCGAACCCTCTGGTTCGCCTCAGGGGGAGGTGGGGTCGTGACAGTTGGTATCAGAGCATAGGCTTCAGATCTCTGTAGTGTATCCTAGGCTTAAAGTTTGGGATGCCGGACCGTGAGTGTGGTTTGACACATAAGTGATTGCTTGTAGGATTGCAATTTAGACGAGTACGTGTTGTTTGAATCTTAGTGCTTGTTTGGATGCTTGAGTGACTTCTCTTGACTTGAGTAGTGCAAGTGGAATGTCGAGGACGACATTCGTTTAAGGAGGGGAGATTGTGACGCCCCGTATGATGGAGGGTTTTCATTTTTATATATATCTTTGTTGGACGAGCGGAGTAGCGCAGTTTTTCAACTTGGAAAAAGAAAAGAAAAGTTTTGAAACAAAAACAGGGACCAAATCCGGCCGTGAATCCGGCCAGTTTCTGGCCGGATAGCTGGCCGGATTGCCTTGCAGTTTTGAAAAAAAAATTCGATCAGCTACTGCCTTGAATCCGGCCAAGAATCCGGCCGGATTGTGACGTGTCACAGTCGGTCACCAGCTTTGACCGACTGTTTCCTTTCTTTTTAAACTGTTTTGGCCCCAAAATATCTCATTTCTTCCCTGGTTCTTCCGTGAGCTCTTGAGAGAAAGAAAGAACTCTTCAATTTCTAGTTTCATTTTTCATTCATAACTTGAGTTTTCACCGATGGTTTTGCAAACTATTCCACACAAGGGCTCACTATGGTGGTGTATAGCTTTGGATGGATTGGTTTTTGAAGGGAAGCTCTAGGTGGATAGTTTTCTTGAATTTGAGGTGAGTTGGCTAAACAAGTTCCCTTTTGTTCTAAAATTGGTGAATTGGTGGTTTGTGGTGATTAAATGTGTTATTTTGTGGAGTATTTTATGGGTTTAAGGAAATTATGATGAATTTCTGATTTATTGGGTATTTTTCTGATTTTAAATGATTATGATTAGTTGGCTTGAATTGATGGATTGAAATGGTGTTAAATGAAGTGATTGTGCGTTAATTGTGATCGTTTGGGGAAAATTTACGCTTATGGTATAATTTCTGGTTTTAGGGTTTCAATTTGGGAATTTTTCCAAGGTTGGCTTATGAGCTTCTAATTGGCTCAATTGAGGGGTATTGAGGCCCTAATTGGATATGTTTTATCGTTTACGAATTGTATGAGCAATTGTGGTTAATTGCTATGTGATTGGGTTTGTTTGTAGGTTGGAAAAGTAAAGGAATTAAGGGGAAATGCTGTCCGATTTTAATAGCGTTGGTTACCTTAAGTTTCAAGTGAAAGGCTTGGACTTGAATGATGAAATTGGCTATATTGAACAAGGATTATGAGCCGTGGAGGTGAGTGACCTTAAACTACTTGCAACGTTACTTTAAAATGTTTCTTGCATCGTTTCTTTGATTGCATATCCTGTGTGCCGGCATATAAGTTCTTGACATGTTTTGGCTCAAATGAGTACTTGGAATTCGTGTGCTGGACTCCGACGTCTCCTCCACCGTGTAATGTTCCTGTAGAGCACCAATGGGCTCTTTCTCAATGTTCAATGTTAAATGTTCAATGTTAAATGATCGTTTGGAGCGTTGGACGTCTAAGTACCATGATTTTATTGGCTCACGAGAGAAATGAAAGTGCATTGATTATTGAAGCATGACATTATTGAAATGAATGATTGTGAAACTGATTTTATTGGTTACTCGCTGAGCTTCTAGCTCACCCCAAAACGTTTTATTCCCCTCCACAGGGCTCAAGGCGAAGGAAGGGCTTGTAGTGTTTTATCCTGGATTATCTCGTGTATGGATTGAATTTGGATTTCCTTTTGTGTAATCGTCTAGTTTTGGACTTCCTCCTGTATAATAGTTGGTATCAAGGATCAGAGTGGCGCAGCGGAAGTGGCGCAGCGGAAGCGTGGACGCTTCGCTTTTGATATGTAAAGTTTGGGAACCTTTGATGTATATTTGATATATATATATCTTGAAATTCAATTGAGGTTTGTAGTGAACGACTGAGTCCCGGCGAGAGCTGGGCAGGCGGCCCGCCGAACCCTCTGGTTCGCCTCAGGGGGAGGTGGGGTCGTGACAGTTGGTATCAGAGCATAGGCTTCAGATCTCTGTAGTGTATCCTAGGCTTAAAGTTTGGGATGCCGGACCGTGAGTGTGGTTTGACACATAAGTGATTGCTTGTAGGATTGCAATTTAGACGAGTACGTGTTGTTTGAATCTTAGTGCTTGTTTGGATGCTTGAGTGACTTCTCTTGACTTGAGTAGTGCAAGTGGAATGTCGAGGACGACATTCGTTTAAGGAGGGGAGATTGTGACGCCCCGTATGATGGAGGGTTTTCATTTTTATATATATCTTTGTTGGACGAGCGGAGTAGCGCAGTTTTTCAACTTGGAAAAAGAAAAGAAAAGTTTTGAAACAAAAACAGGGACCAAATCCGGCCGTGAATCCGGCCAGTTTCTGGCCGGATAGCTGGCCGGATTGCCTTGCAGTTTTGAAAAAAAAATTCGATCAGCTACTGCCTTGAATCCGGCCAAGAATCCGGCCGGATTGTGACGTGTCACAGTCGGTCACCAGCTTTGACCGACTGTTTCCTTTCTTTTTAAACTGTTTTGGCCCCAAAATATCTCATTTCTTCCCTGGTTCTTCCGTGAGCTCTTGAGAGAAAGAAAGAACTCTTCAATTTCTAGTTTCATTTTTCATTCATAACTTGAGTTTTCACCGATGGTTTTGCAAACTATTCCACACAAGGGCTCACTATGGTGGTGTATAGCTTTGGATGGATTGGTTTTTGAAGGGAAGCTCTAGGTGGATAGTTTTCTTGAATTTGAGGTGAGTTGGCTAAACAAGTTCCCTTTTGTTCTAAAATTGGTGAATTGGTGGTTTGTGGTGATTAAATGTGTTATTTTGTGGAGTATTTTATGGGTTTAAGGAAATTATGATGAATTTCTGATTTATTGGGTATTTTTCTGATTTTAAATGATTATGATTAGTTGGCTTGAATTGATGGATTGAAATGGTGTTAAATGAAGTGATTGTGCGTTAATTGTGATCGTTTGGGGAAAATTTACGCTTATGGTATAATTTCTGGTTTTAGGGTTTCAATTTGGGAATTTTTCCAAGGTTGGCTTATGAGCTTCTAATTGGCTCAATTGAGGGGTATTGAGGCCCTAATTGGATATGTTTTATCATTTACGAATTGTATGAGCAATTGTGGTTAATTGCTATGTGATTGGGTTTGTTTGTAGGTTGGAAAAGTAAAGCAATTAAGGGGAAATGCTGTCCGATTTTAATAGCGTTGGTTACCTTAAGTTTCAAGTGAAAGGCTTGGACTTGAATGATGAAATTGGCTATATTGAACAAGGATTATGAGCCGTGGAGGTGAGTGACCTTAAACTACTTGCAACGTTACTTTAAAATGTTTCTTGCATCGTTTCTTTGATTGCATATCCTGTGTGCCGGCATATAAGTTCTTGACATGTTTTGGCTCAAATGAGTACTTGGAATTCGTGTGCTGGACTCCGACGTCTCCTCCACCGTGTAATGTTCCTGTAGAGCACCAATGGGCTCTTTCTCAATGTTCAATGTTAAATGTTCAATGTTAAATGATCGTTTGGAGCGTTGGACGTCTAAGTACCATGATTTTATTGGCTCACGAGAGAAATGAAAGTGCATTGATTATTGAAGCATGACATTATTGAAATGAATGATTGTGAAACTGATTTTATTGGTTACTCGCTGAGCTTCTAGCTCACCCCAAAACGTTTTATTCCCCTCCACAGGGCTCAAGGCGAAGGAAGGGCTTGTAGTGTTTTATCCTGGATTATCTCGTGTATGGATTGAATTTGGATTTCCTTTTGTGTAATCGTCTAGTTTTGGACTTCCTCCTGTATAATAGTTGGTATCAAGGATCAGAGTGGCGCAGCGGAAGTGGCGCAGCGGAAGCGTGGACGCTTCGCTTTTGATATGTAAAGTTTGGGAACCTTTGATGTATATTTGATATATATATATCTTGAAATTCAATTGAGGTTTGTAGTGAACGACTGAGTCCCGGCGAGAGCTGGGCAGGCGGCCCGCCGAACCCTCTGGTTCGCCTCAGGGGGAGGTGGGGTCGTGACAGTTGGTATCAGAGCATAGGCTTCAGATCTCTGTAGTGTATCCTAGGCTTAAAGTTTGGGATGCCGGACCGTGAGTGTGGTTTGACACATAAGTGATTGCTTGTAGGATTGCAATTTAGACGAGTACGTGTTGTTTGAATCTTAGTGCTTGTTTGGATGCTTGAGTGACTTCTCTTGACTTGAGTAGTGCAAGTGGAATGTCGAGGACGACATTCGTTTAAGGAGGGGAGATTGTGACGCCCCGTATGATGGAGGGTTTTCATTTTTATATATATCTTTGTTGGACGAGCGGAGTAGCGCAGTTTTTCAACTTGGAAAAAGAAAAGAAAAGTTTTGAAACAAAAACAGGGACCAAATCCGGCCGTGAATCCGGCCAGTTTCTGGCCGGATAGCTGGCCGGATTGCCTTGCAGTTTTGAAAAAAAAATTCGATCAGCTACTGCCTTGAATCCGGCCAAGAATCCGGCCGGATTGTGACGTGTCACAGTCGGTCACCAGCTTTGACCGACTGTTTCCTTTCTTTTTAAACTGTTTTGGCCCCAAAATATCTCATTTCTTCCCTGGTTCTTCCGTGAGCTCTTGAGAGAAAGAAAGAACTCTTCAATTTCTAGTTTCATTTTTCATTCATAACTTGAGTTTTCACCGATGGTTTTGCAAACTATTCCACACAAGGGCTCACTATGGTGGTGTATAGCTTTGGATGGATTGGTTTTTGAAGGGAAGCTCTAGGTGGATAGTTTTCTTGAATTTGAGGTGAGTTGGCTAAACAAGTTCCCTTTTGTTCTAAAATTGGTGAATTGGTGGTTTGTGGTGATTAAATGTGTTATTTTGTGGAGTATTTTATGGGTTTAAGGAAATTATGATGAATTTCTGATTTATTGGGTATTTTTCTGATTTTAAATGATTATGATTAGTTGGCTTGAATTGATGGATTGAAATGGTGTTAAATGAAGTGATTGTGCGTTAATTGTGATCGTTTGGGGAAAATTTACGCTTATGGTATAATTTCTGGTTTTAGGGTTTCAATTTGGGAATTTTTCCAAGGTTGGCTTATGAGCTTCTAATTGGCTCAATTGAGGGGTATTGAGGCCCTAATTGGATATGTTTTATCGTTTACGAATTGTATGAGCAATTGTGGTTAATTGCTATGTGATTGGGTTTGTTTGTAGGTTGGAAAAGTAAAGGAATTAAGGGGAAATGCTGTCCGATTTTAATAGCGTTGGTTACCTTAAGTTTCAAGTGAAAGGCTTGGACTTGAATGATGAAATTGGCTATATTGAACAAGGATTATGAGCCGTGGAGGTGAGTGACCTTAAACTACTTGCAACGTTACTTTAAAATGTTTCTTGCATCGTTTCTTTGATTGCATATCCTGTGTGCCGGCATATAAGTTCTTGACATGTTTTGGCTCAAATGAGTACTTGGAATTCGTGTGCTGGACTCCGACGTCTCCTCCACCGTGTAATGTTCCTGTAGAGCACCAATGGGCTCTTTCTCAATGTTCAATGTTAAATGTTCAATGTTAAATGATCGTTTGGAGCGTTGGACGTCTAAGTACCATGATTTTATTGGCTCACGAGAGAAATGAAAGTGCATTGATTATTGAAGCATGACATTATTGAAATGAATGATTGTGAAACTGATTTTATTGGTTACTCGCTGAGCTTCTAGCTCACCCCAAAACGTTTTATTCCCCTCCACAGGGCTCAAGGCGAAGGAAGGGCTTGTAGTGTTTTATCCTGGATTATCTCGTGTATGGATTGAATTTGGATTTCCTTTTGTGTAATCGTCTAGTTTTGGACTTCCTCCTGTATAATAGTTGGTATCAAGGATCAGAGTGGCGCAGCGGAAGTGGCGCAGCGGAAGCGTGGACGCTTCGCTTTTGATATGTAAAGTTTGGGAACCTTTGATGTATATTTGATATATATATATCTTGAAATTCAATTGAGGTTTGTAGTGAACGACTGAGTCCCGGCGAGAGCTGGGCAGGCGGCCCGCCGAACCCTCTGGTTCGCCTCAGGGGGAGGTGGGGTCGTGACAGTTGGTATCAGAGCATAGGCTTCAGATCTCTGTAGTGTATCCTAGGCTTAAAGTTTGGGATGCCGGACCGTGAGTGTGGTTTGACACATAAGTGATTGCTTGTAGGATTGCAATTTAGACGAGTACGTGTTGTTTGAATCTTAGTGCTTGTTTGGATGCTTGAGTGACTTCTCTTGACTTGAGTAGTGCAAGTGGAATGTCGAGGACGACATTCGTTTAAGGAGGGGAGATTGTGACGCCCCGTATGATGGAGGGTTTTCATTTTTATATATATCTTTGTTGGACGAGCGGAGTAGCGCAGTTTTTCAACTTGGAAAAAGAAAAGAAAAGTTTTGAAACAAAAACAGGGACCAAATCCGGCCGTGAATCCGGCCAGTTTCTGGCCGGATAGCTGGCCGGATTGCCTTGCAGTTTTGAAAAAAAAATTCGATCAGCTACTGCCTTGAATCCGGCCAAGAATCCGGCCGGATTGTGACGTGTCACAGTCGGTCACCAGCTTTGACCGACTGTTTCCTTTCTTTTTAAACTGTTTTGGCCCCAAAATATCTCATTTCTTCCCTGGTTCTTCCGTGAGCTCTTGAGAGAAAGAAAGAACTCTTCAATTTCTAGTTTCATTTTTCATTCATAACTTGAGTTTTCACCGATGGTTTTGCAAACTATTCCACACAAGGGCTCACTATGGTGGTGTATAGCTTTGGATGGATTGGTTTTTGAAGGGAAGCTCTAGGTGGATAGTTTTCTTGAATTTGAGGTGAGTTGGCTAAACAAGTTCCCTTTTGTTCTAAAATTGGTGAATTGGTGGTTTGTGGTGATTAAATGTGTTATTTTGTGGAGTATTTTATGGGTTTAAGGAAATTATGATGAATTTCTGATTTATTGGGTATTTTTCTGATTTTAAATGATTATGATTAGTTGGCTTGAATTGATGGATTGAAATGGTGTTAAATGAAGTGATTGTGCGTTAATTGTGATCGTTTGGGGAAAATTTACGCTTATGGTATAATTTCTGGTTTTAGGGTTTCAATTTGGGAATTTTTCCAAGGTTGGCTTATGAGCTTCTAATTGGCTCAATTGAGGGGTATTGAGGCCCTAATTGGATATGTTTTATCGTTTACGAATTGTATGAGCAATTGTGGTTAATTGCTATGTGATTGGGTTTGTTTGTAGGTTGGAAAAGTAAAGGAATTAAGGGGAAATGCTGTCCGATTTTAATAGCGTTGGTTACCTTAAGTTTCAAGTGAAAGGCTTGGACTTGAATGATGAAATTGGCTATATTGAACAAGGATTATGAGCCGTGGAGGTGAGTGACCTTAAACTACTTGCAACGTTACTTTAAAATGTTTCTTGCATCGTTTCTTTGATTGCATATCCTGTGTGCCGGCATATAAGTTCTTGACATGTTTTGGCTCAAATGAGTACTTGGAATTCGTGTGCTGGACTCCGACGTCTCCTCCACCGTGTAATGTTCCTGTAGAGCACCAATGGGCTCTTTCTCAATGTTCAATGTTAAATGTTCAATGTTAAATGATCGTTTGGAGCGTTGGACGTCTAAGTACCATGATTTTATTGGCTCACGAGAGAAATGAAAGTGCATTGATTATTGAAGCATGACATTATTGAAATGAATGATTGTGAAACTGATTTTATTGGTTACTCGCTGAGCTTCTAGCTCACCCCAAAACGTTTTATTCCCCTCCACAGGGCTCAAGGCGAAGGAAGGGCTTGTAGTGTTTTATCCTGGATTATCTCGTGTATGGATTGAATTTGGATTTCCTTTTGTGTAATCGTCTAGTTTTGGACTTCCTCCTGTATAATAGTTGGTATCAAGGATCAGAGTGGCGCAGCGGAAGTGGCGCAGCGGAAGCGTGGACGCTTCGCTTTTGATATGTAAAGTTTGGGAACCTTTGATGTATATTTGATATATATATATCTTGAAATTCAATTGAGGTTTGTAGTGAACGACTGAGTCCCGGCGAGAGCTGGGCAGGCGGCCCGCCGAACCCTCTGGTTCGCCTCAGGGGGAGGTGGGGTCGTGACAGTTGGTATCAGAGCATAGGCTTCAGATCTCTGTAGTGTATCCTAGGCTTAAAGTTTGGGATGCCGGACCGTGAGTGTGGTTTGACACATAAGTGATTGCTTGTAGGATTGCAATTTAGACGAGTACGTGTTGTTTGAATCTTAGTGCTTGTTTGGATGCTTGAGTGACTTCTCTTGACTTGAGTAGTGCAAGTGGAATGTCGAGGACGACATTCGTTTAAGGAGGGGAGATTGTGACGCCCCGTATGATGGAGGGTTTTCATTTTTATATATATCTTTGTTGGACGAGCGGAGTAGCGCAGTTTTTCAACTTGGAAAAAGAAAAGAAAAGTTTTGAAACAAAAACAGGGACCAAATCCGGCCGTGAATCCGGCCAGTTTCTGGCCGGATAGCTGGCCGGATTGCCTTGCAGTTTTGAAAAAAAAATTCGATCAGCTACTGCCTTGAATCCGGCCAAGAATCCGGCCGGATTGTGACGTGTCACAGTCGGTCACCAGCTTTGACCGACTGTTTCCTTTCTTTTTAAACTGTTTTGGCCCCAAAATATCTCATTTCTTCCCTGGTTCTTCCGTGAGCTCTTGAGAGAAAGAAAGAACTCTTCAATTTCTAGTTTCATTTTTCATTCATAACTTGAGTTTTCACCGATGGTTTTGCAAACTATTCCACACAAGGGCTCACTATGGTGGTGTATAGCTTTGGATGGATTGGTTTTTGAAGGGAAGCTCTAGGTGGATAGTTTTCTTGAATTTGAGGTGAGTTGGCTAAACAAGTTCCCTTTTGTTCTAAAATTGGTGAATTGGTGGTTTGTGGTGATTAAATGTGTTATTTTGTGGAGTATTTTATGGGTTTAAGGAAATTATGATGAATTTCTGATTTATTGGGTATTTTTCTGATTTTAAATGATTATGATTAGTTGGCTTGAATTGATGGATTGAAATGGTGTTAAATGAAGTGATTGTGCGTTAATTGTGATCGTTTGGGGAAAATTTACGCTTATGGTATAATTTCTGGTTTTAGGGTTTCAATTTGGGAATTTTTCCAAGGTTGGCTTATGAGCTTCTAATTGGCTCAATTGAGGGGTATTGAGGCCCTAATTGGATATGTTTTATCGTTTACGAATTGTATGAGCAATTGTGGTTAATTGCTATGTGATTGGGTTTGTTTGTAGGTTGGAAAAGTAAAGGAATTAAGGGGAAATGCTGTCCGATTTTAATAGCGTTGGTTACCTTAAGTTTCAAGTGAAAGGCTTGGACTTGAATGATGAAATTGGCTATATTGAACAAGGATTATGAGCCGTGGAGGTGAGTGACCTTAAACTACTTGCAACGTTACTTTAAAATGTTTCTTGCATCGTTTCTTTGATTGCATATCCTGTGTGCCGGCATATAAGTTCTTGACATGTTTTGGCTCAAATGAGTACTTGGAATTCGTGTGCTGGACTCCGACGTCTCCTCCACCGTGTAATGTTCCTGTAGAGCACCAATGGGCTCTTTCTCAATGTTCAATGTTAAATGTTCAATGTTAAATGATCGTTTGGAGCGTTGGACGTCTAAGTACCATGATTTTATTGGCTCACGAGAGAAATGAAAGTGCATTGATTATTGAAGCATGACATTATTGAAATGAATGATTGTGAAACTGATTTTATTGGTTACTCGCTGAGCTTCTAGCTCACCCCAAAACGTTTTATTCCCCTCCACAGGGCTCAAGGCGAAGGAAGGGCTTGTAGTGTTTTATCCTGGATTATCTCGTGTATGGATTGAATTTGGATTTCCTTTTGTGTAATCGTCTAGTTTTGGACTTCCTCCTGTATAATAGTTGGTATCAAGGATCAGAGTGGCGCAGCGGAAGTGGCGCAGCGGAAGCGTGGACGCTTCGCTTTTGATATGTAAAGTTTGGGAACCTTTGATGTATATTTGATATATATATATCTTGAAATTCAATTGAGGTTTGTAGTGAACGACTGAGTCCCGGCGAGAGCTGGGCAGGCGGCCCGCCGAACCCTCTGGTTCGCCTCAGGGGGAGGTGGGGTCGTGACAGTTGGTATCAGAGCATAGGCTTCAGATCTCTGTAGTGTATCCTAGGCTTAAAGTTTGGGATGCCGGACCGTGAGTGTGGTTTGACACATAAGTGATTGCTTGTAGGATTGCAATTTAGACGAGTACGTGTTGTTTGAATCTTAGTGCTTGTTTGGATGCTTGAGTGACTTCTCTTGACTTGAGTAGTGCAAGTGGAATGTCGAGGACGACATTCGTTTAAGGAGGGGAGATTGTGACGCCCCGTATGATGGAGGGTTTTCATTTTTATATATATCTTTGTTGGACGAGCGGAGTAGCGCAGTTTTTCAACTTGGAAAAAGAAAAGAAAAGTTTTGAAACAAAAACAGGGACCAAATCCGGCCGTGAATCCGGCCAGTTTCTGGCCGGATAGCTGGCCGGATTGCCTTGCAGTTTTGAAAAAAAAATTCGATCAGCTACTGCCTTGAATCCGGCCAAGAATCCGGCCGGATTGTGACGTGTCACAGTCGGTCACCAGCTTTGACCGACTGTTTCCTTTCTTTTTAAACTGTTTTGGCCCCAAAATATCTCATTTCTTCCCTGGTTCTTCCGTGAGCTCTTGAGAGAAAGAAAGAACTCTTCAATTTCTAGTTTCATTTTTCATTCATAACTTGAGTTTTCACCGATGGTTTTGCAAACTATTCCACACAAGGGCTCACTATGGTGGTGTATAGCTTTGGATGGATTGGTTTTTGAAGGGAAGCTCTAGGTGGATAGTTTTCTTGAATTTGAGGTGAGTTGGCTAAACAAGTTCCCTTTTGTTCTAAAATTGGTGAATTGGTGGTTTGTGGTGATTAAATGTGTTATTTTGTGGAGTATTTTATGGGTTTAAGGAAATTATGATGAATTTCTGATTTATTGGGTATTTTTCTGATTTTAAATGATTATGATTAGTTGGCTTGAATTGATGGATTGAAATGGTGTTAAATGAAGTGATTGTGCGTTAATTGTGATCGTTTGGGGAAAATTTACGCTTATGGTATAATTTCTGGTTTTAGGGTTTCAATTTGGGAATTTTTCCAAGGTTGGCTTATGAGCTTCTAATTGGCTCAATTGAGGGGTATTGAGGCCCTAATTGGATATGTTTTATCATTTACGAATTGTATGAGCAATTGTGGTTAATTGCTATGTGATTGGGTTTGTTTGTAGGTTGGAAAAGTAAAGCAATTAAGGGGAAATGCTGTCCGATTTTAATAGCGTTGGTTACCTTAAGTTTCAAGTGAAAGGCTTGGACTTGAATGATGGAATTGGCTATATTGAACAAGGATTATGAGCCGTGGAGGTGAGTGACCTTAAACTACTTGCAACGTTACTTTAAAATGTTTCTTGCATCGTTTCTTTGATTGCATATCCTGTGTGCCGGCATATAAGTTCTTGACATGTTTTGGCTCAAATGAGTACTTGGAATTCGTGTGCTGGACTCCGACGTCTCCTCCACCGTGTAATGTTCCTGTAGAGCACCAATGGGCTCTTTCTCAATGTTCAATGTTAAATGATCGTTTGGAGCGTTGGACGTCTAAGTACCATGATTTTACTGGCTCACGAGAGAAATGAAAGTGCATTGATTATTGAAGCATGACATTATTGAAATGAATGATTGTGAAACTAATTTTATTGGTTACTCGCTGAGCTTCTAGCTCACCCCAAAATGTTTTATTCCCCTCCACAGGGCTCAAGGCGAAGGAAGGGCTTGTAGTGTTTTATCCTGGATTATCTCGTGTATGGATTGAATTTGGATTTCCTTTTGTGTAATCGTTCATATTGGGATTGTATTGAACGTTTAGAATTGCTTGGATGTGTAATCGTCTAGTTTTGGACTTCCTCCTGTATAATAGTTGGTATCAAGGATCAGAGTGGCGCAGCGGAAGTGGCGCAGCGGAAGCGTGGACGCTTCGCTTTTGATATGTAAAATTTGGGAACCTTTGATGTATATTTGATATATATATATCTTGAAATTCAATTGAGGTTTGTAGTGAACGACTGAGTCCCGGCGAGAGCTGGGCAGGCGGCCCGCCGAACCCTCTGGTTCGCCTCAGGGGGAGGTGGGGTCGTGACAATGCAGTGTTTACCGCTTCAGCCCAAAGGTATTTTGGCAAACTACATTCACTTAACATAGTTCTAGCAGCCTCTTGTAGTGTCATATTTTTCCTTTCTACAACACCATTTTGTTGTGGAGTTCTTGCAATTGAAAACTCATGTGTTATGCCATTATGATCACAGAAATCTGGAAAACCACAATACTTGAATTCCGTTCCATTATCACTTCTAATCCTAACAATTTTTAAGCCAAGCAGATTTTGCACTTTAGCAAACAATGAAGTGAAATTCTTGAAGGCATCATCCTTATGAGCAAGAAATATCACCCAAGTATATCTAGAATAATCATCCACAATCACAAAGCAGTATTTCTTACCTCCCAAGCTAGTGATTTGAGTAGGACCAAATAAGTCAAGATGCAAGAGTTCTAAAGGTTTAGAAGTTGAGACACACTTCTTTGGTTTAAAAGAAACTTTTGTTTGCTTTCCAAATTGACATGCATCACAAATTTTATCCTTTTCAAAACAGATTTTTGGCAAGCCTCTAACCAGCTCCTTTTTCGAAATTTCCTTTAGTAAATCCATGTTAAAATGACAAAGTCTCCTATGCCACAACCAAGGATCTTCATTTGAAGCTTTAAGACATTTGAAGCTAGAAGAATCAATTTTATCAAGAACCACAATATATATGTCGTTAAACCTCTTACCTTTGAACACAACATTATATTTGGAATCAAGCACAATGCATTCATGCTTTTAAACAACACATTCAAGTCTTTATCACACAATTGACTAACACTAAGCAAGTTATAACCTAAATTATCAACTAAGAGCACATTATGAACAAAAGTTTCACCATCCTTACCAACATCACCTATTCCAATTGTCTTAGCTTTCACATCATCATCGAATGTCATCTTTCCACTTGATTTTGATTTTAGCTTTATGAACAAAAAGGGATCACCGGTCATATGCCTTGAGCAGCCGCTATTAATAAAACCATTTGGACTTGTTTGAGCCTTTTTCCTGAAAAGAGAAAATGTTTGGTACCCTTTTTAATTTTTGGGTCCACAATAGTTAGCATTGTATCTCACTAACCATATGCATTTCATCCCTTTGTTCAGATTTCTTTTCACATAGCAATCTCCTTTCAAATGCCCTTTTTGACAACAAAAATCACACATAATGGAAGAGTCCTTAACATGTACTGGTTTGACATATCTCAATCCATTTCTTCTATATGTTGTGAAACCGTGTGCATTTTTGTTGCGTGCTAATGTTCTTTGATGAGCAGTAAGAAAGGTAGATGACATGTTCTTTTTGAGAAAATCTTGTTTTCTTGCTTTCAAAGTCTCATCCAAGTTGTCCATTCTTTTCTTCAAATCACCATGTCTTTCTTTCAGCATTTTACAAATATTTGTCTTTCTATCAAGCTCATTTTGAACATTAAATCCGGCTCTTACAAGACAATCATTGTCAGTCTTTAGTTGTTTATTTTGTTGAAGAAGACTTGTATTTTCATGAATGAGAAAAGCAATTTTCTGTTTTAGCTGTTTGTTTTTATCATAAGATTCCTTCAAGGCATTATGCAGTTTTTCAACAAAGGATTCAAGATCATCATCTTCTTCATCATCACTTTCAGATTGAGAGTGTATAGAAGTTACCTCATTATCTCCAATAGCCATGAAGGCCATTTGAGCTGATTCTTCCTCTTCTTCAACTTCCCCTTCAGAGTTGCATTCATTCCAAGTAATCTGGAAGTTGTTGAATCTTGGCTTTCGATCAGCTTTCCCATCTTTTATTTTCTTCATGGGGCATTCGTTTGCATAGTGTCCAGGCTGTCCACATTCATAGCATTTGTCCACTAGCTTCTTGTTGAATTCTTGTTTTCCTTTGTTCCTTGCATTTGATGAATAATTTTGAAATTGATTGCTAGGTCCTCCCTTTCTAAACTTCCTTTTATTCAAGATTCTCTTGAAGCCTCTTGTGATGAGAGCAAGATCATTATCATCACCATCCGAGTCTTCATCATCCAAGTGAGCTGGATCATCTTCACTTTGAGTAGTCTTTAGAGCAATATTTCTCTTTGCTCTAGCATCCTCTTCCTCCTGCACTTTAGATTTCAGTTTCAACTCATAAGAGGTTAGTGAGTTAATGAGAGATTCAATAGGCACAGAATTTAAATCCTTAGCCTCCTCTATTGCAGTCACTTTATTTTCCCATTCTTTGCCCAATGCATTGAGAATTTTCCTGTTCTTCTCTCCCAAGGTGTACTCTTTGCCCAACACCTCGAGATCTTTGGTCAAGTCATTGAACCTGCAATACATTTTGTCAATATCCTCAAGAGGTTCAATTTTAAATGATTCATACTTTGTGACCAAGATAGCCTTTTTCTGTTCTCTCACGTTGTCACCACCCTCATGGATTTCTCTTGGCTTATCCCACATTTCTTTGGCCGATTTACAACCTTTTACTCTAATTGATTCATTTGAATCTAAGGCACTATAAAGAACATTCATGGCTTTGGCATTCAATGTGAGATTAGTCCTATCTTGAGCATTCATTTCAGCTCTTCTTTTTGGCCGAAGCAACTCTGTATCTGCATCAAGAAAGTTAGTTTCAAGCGGTCCTTCACTCACAATAAACCATAGCTCAATATCAATAGATTGCAAAAAGATAATCATCATTTCTTTCCATCTAACATAATTGGAGCCACTGAACATGGGAGGCCTAGTAACAGATTGCCCCTCAACAAACATAGCATGACTGGTTGTCATCTTTACTCCAAGCCATTTGAGCTAAATCTCTAGGAGACCAAGTTCTGATACCAATTGTAAGGCCCAAAGACAACCTAAGAGGGGGGAGAATTAGGTTGACTAAAATCTTAATCAAATTTATGCAATTTTAGCTTAATAAAAATTTACCTTCTTTTCTAGTAATGATCAATCAAGTAGATTAGAAGAAGAGAGCAATATTGATTCGAAAAACAAGTATAGATAAGCAATGAGAATTTTATTAAACAAAAAAGAATAAGATAGAATATCAAACCGATTGTCTACCAAGCTTTCCTCAAACTTGAAGACCAATCACTAGGTTGAGCAACTTCTCTTTGATGAAAGATGATCAACTAGATGTACAATGGAGGGAGCACTTCCTCCTTGCCCTAAGCCTCACTTAGTCAAGCTAAGAAGTTTTACAATCACTCAGATAACCCTCAACAAAGCTACACTAAAGAAACTTTCAATCACAAAAGAAATGCTAACAAGAAATTCACACCACTTGGAGAACAAATCTAGCTTTGGAGACTATTTTCAAGCTAAAATATCTCTTGAGATCTTGTAAACAAAGTGTGCAAAAGTCCACTTCTGAATCAGAATCGTTTGTATTTAAAGGGAACCAAAAATGGGCTTCATTAATACTTCCAACGGATAGAAGGCAGATGAAGAGTCAGCTAGCCGTTGGGGCTGTCGGACGTCTGACGGCTTAGTCATCGTCCGATTCTATCGTCCGAAAATCAGTCAAGTTGTTGTTCGGACGTCCGATGGGATTTTATCGTCCGAGCTTCTGTGTCCGAACGTTGTCCAGAGAGTTATCAAATCTTCGTGGAATTTTTAGGACTCCGATGAGATTGATGTACGTCCGAAGCATGCGTCCGATCCTTCAGGACGTCCGATGCTTCCTTACGAGCGTCCGTCAGAGTCTTGGCAGAGAGTCATCAACACTTTGTGGAATTTTTAGGACGTCCGACACGATCACTGTGCGTCCGAAGAGTACGTCCGATCCATCCGGACGTCTGATGCTTCCTCACGATCGTCCGACAGAATTTCCTTCTTGATGTTCTTCATCCTTTCGGACGTCCGACCGATTCCTTCGGACGTCCGACATGAGTGCCCTGTTTTTGCTTCTTCTTTTGGTTGATTTTCATTTCTTGACATATTCGTACCTGATTCTTTGATAAGCAAAAACACTTATATTTGAAGAGAGTTAGATAAACATTTCAAAGTCCTTTGTGATCATCAAAACCAAGAATAACATCCTATTCGGACTCAGGAGTGGTTACTGGCAAAAAAGGATCAGCAACCAGATCTACCAACTTTCGCCCGCGTGTGTAGCCCTCTACCAGGCGGTCGAACTGCTCCACAGCACTGGGGTTGTAGTTCAAGAATTTCCCCAGGTCAAATCCCGGCAGACCCAGCTCTTGCACTTCCTTCAGCGCCTGGGTGTATCCATGTTGTAACACTAGGGTGTTCAGAATGGCCAGGTCACCCATGAAGTCATCCGACCTCAAGAATGCCCGAACAGCCTCTTGGCATCCTACAGCCCTGGCCGCTGCCGCCTGAGCTGTGACGACCCCACCTCTCCCAAGGGCGAACCCAAGGGTATCGGCGGGCCGCCTGCCTAGCTCGCGCCAGGACTCGAAACACAAAACTAATAAAATGATAGTAAACCAAAAGAGAACTGTCTATAATATATACAACCACCACAAGTTCTATTTACATCTTCAAAAGCATCAAGTCAAACCTCTCTAATATACTATAACAACAACCAGTAGAAGGTAGACCCTAAGGAGGGTCCTTATACAAACCACCAAAACAAAAACAAACATCCTAACTGTCCAACTATTACAAACGAGACCTAACTATACTAACGGCAGAGTCCCAAAGTTCCCCGCGTCGTCCCCTGCTAAGGAAAACAAAGGAAACGGGGTAAGCTAGAAGCTTAGTAAGTAAACAGGGGTAAAAACGTAAATTTCACGTAACCACATTTACACAGTAGGAGTAAAGCAAAAGCAGAAAAATAACATCACATGATAAGGATACATATGGCTTCAAAGCCAAGTCATTTGCCATGCGTGATCTCCTGTCGACACTCCGTCGACCATAAATAAGGTCCGTAGAACTTCACTTGTACACCCACCGGACACCTTATCACCCTCACTGGCCAGTCACCTCACAAACTTACCCGGGCAAACGAAATCACAAACTTGAGCTTGAGTCACAAGCTCGGGTCACAAACTTGGTTCACAACTCGGTGAACCGGATTCACAAACCTGGTGACCTCAATCCAAGTTGGACTGACTTCGACCAAGCCCTAACCGGCTCGAATAGTCCCTCGAGGTATTGAGATCAGCCCCAAACTCACAAATTTCACAAAATTATTCAAAAGTTACCCTGAGCCACAAGCTCAAGGGTTTTAGTTCCAAAATTGCTCATATACACAAGCCATGTATAGATAGGTGCGCAGATTAGGGTCTAGGTCGAGTGCGATAAAGTACACCCTCGCCTAGGTACCCTCTTCATACAAATCGAAACACATAAGCAACGAACACACAAGAGCGGCCTGAATACTTACTCAAAATACCAAAAGTAGTACTAAAGCAAAATCGCTTCGCGCGTGTTCGCTAGTAGTGGGCCCCACCGGCTCCGCCTAGCTCACCACTGTCTGAAATAGAAGATTTTACCACATTATATCACAAACGGCTACTAACAGATCCAAAACAAGCAAAACGGCAAAAAATCGGCACACGCGCTCGCGCGGAACGGCAAACGGAAACGGCCAAATCGGCCATCTCAAACCGTTTTGATCAAAGGTTAGGCTAGGAATATCGGATCAAGGTGAGCGAGACACCGTTTCGAAGCTATGAGGAAGGCCTACGATTCTCATGAAGACACCTTAAACTAGATCCGAATTAACACAAGTCGAAATCATGGAAAACGGTACCAGAAGTTTGCACTTTGAATGACAGACAGGGTCTGTTTACTGGACCATAACTTCCAGCTCACAAGTCCAAATCAGGAAATTCCAAAGGCATTAGAAAGCTGAGACATAAGGCTAAAACTTTGATGTTTTGGCCAAGACCTGAATCCACTCAGAACAGAACGAAAATTGAGTGCCAAAGTACCCGTCAGAACTGTCCAGATACAAGGCAGTTCTGACGATCAATCTTGTTTTAGTCATAACGGAAGCTACGGAACTCGGATTTCGACGCACTTTATACCGTTTCGAAGATGAGACCAAGATCTACATTTATTAAGAAGGAGTTGACACCCAGATCGTACGGGATCAAAACGGAAAACCCACGGTCAGAAGCTGAAATTCAAAACGTACACAAACTAATGTCTAAAACAGGCCTGAGTGTTCTGTCTATAACTCAGAATACGCTAATCCGTTTGACCTGAAATTTTACAGAAATATTCAGGACTTAAGGGGATACAATGTTTAAGAAGGAAACTTTGTCCAGTTTTGAAGGTAACAAGGTCAAAAATGCAAGACACTATACCAGAATCGCAAAACAGGGTCACAAACCGTATTCTAATACAAACATCATAATTCAGCCTACACAAGGCCAAATCCAGAAATTCCAAAGCCATCCGAAAGCTTAGAAACAGGGCTACATTTCATCAGAATACCTCAACACCCAAATCCAAAAACATTCCAGGTAAAACAACCCATTTCAGACGCAGTTCTAACATCCTGATGAACCCAGAACAGCAATAGTAATTTCGGCTTATCTCATTCTACACTACTCCGATTGACCTGAAATTTTACAGGAACCTTTAAAACATCAATACCTACAACTTTTATGTTTTAAGACAAGGCCAATTCGGCCTCTATCTAGGACCAAAAATTTCGGACAGAATGAAGAACCAAGAACCCTAATTTTCCAGAATTTCTTCCAAAACAGAAATTGATTGCAATTATCAATCATTTACACCTACTAGAGTTATTAAACATCATTTCCAATCATCAAAGATAGCCACACCATCATGATCATATTAAACCAGAAAAATCACCAATAAATTGAAAACTTCATCAATTCATCCAAAAGCAAGAAATAACCACAAAATTCATCACTTTAACTATCACTAGGCATCAATTAAGCTTCATTAGATGAAGGAGAAGGTTCATTCATTACTCACCTAGTAAAACAAGAGAGAGAGAGTTGCTTGACACCTTAGCTTCTCCAAACACTTCACCAAACTACTAAATAACACCTAATGAAGAGATTTTATGGAGTAGAAACAAGTTTATGTGATTGTTTTGGAAGATTTGAGCTAGATAGAAGCTAGAAATTGGAAGAGTTTTCTTTCTTCTTTGTTCAAGATGGCCGACCAAGAGGGAGGAGGAAAGAGTGAATTTTTGGTAAGTTTTTGAGATATTTTAACTAAATGGTAAAAAGTCAAAAAAAGTGAATAGTTGTCCAACAAGTCCAACCAATGAGATAGTGACACTTGTCACTCCATTTAAAGCATCTCTATCCTTTTTCTCTCTCACATCAATCACATCACAACCTCTACTTATCTCTTAACACCCGATAAATTTCACCCAGTGTCCGGAACTTAACCTAAGTGGCCGAATTTTTTCGAACATTTCGCACTAGCGGGTCCCACGTCCGTTATATATCCTTAATTTCTCAAAAACTAACCGATACTAGAAAAATCATCTAAAACCTATATTTACTCATAAGAATTATCTGGGGAAAGTTCTAGTAAAGAAAAATGTAGAAAAGGCGGACGATAAAGAAAGAAAAAAAAACCCACTTAAACTTTCTAATAAATAAACTAGGGTTTTCAACCTTAACCGAGGTTAGGGTTTTACTCCTTAGCCTTAAAACCCGAATTCCATCCCACCGATTTACGAATAACCCTCATCTCAGCTTACGGACGGACTGGGGCCTCACATGAGCTGCCAGCTCGACACCTCTTTGCTGCTCCTCCTTCAGCTGGGAGGTCAACTCAGCATTCTTCTTCAGCTCCAGCTCGAAGTTCGAGTGGACTTGTGCGAGCTGACGTTTCAGGCTCTCGGCCTCCGTTGCGGCAGCTTCGTACTGGCTTAGCAGCTTTTCATTAGCTGCTCTCGTCTCGCTCATTAGCCGGAGCAGGCTCTCATAGCGCCTGGCCAACTCGAGGCCTAACACGTTCATCTGGCAAATCGATTTTGAAGGATAGGTCAGTCTTAAGGAAAGGCAATTTTTGCCAACAAGGGCAAGCAAGGGTGTGAGAAGAAGACCGACCTGAGCTTCTCCCGTGTAATAGTAGTCGAGGAGGTCGGAAGGATTTATGATTTTGACCAGGTTGTAGTCCCGCGGAAGGATGGCCCCATGCACGAACTCCCGAGCTACCTCCGGGAACTGAGCTCGATCGTTAATAGACAACTTCCATTGGGGGCAGAAGTGCATGGGGTGCTAGTGCGTGACCAGCCGAGTCTGGGGGTCGAAGACCGAGGTGCTTTGGTGCTGCCACAGGTCAGGAGGAGCCTCAGCTCGGGCCTGCTCCTCGGCGGTGTTGACACCATAGTGCCCGGTATGAACAGGGTCAGGCGTCGACCCCTCTTCCCGAACAGGGGACGAGGTCGTCTCCACCCTGGCTCTCTTGGCCGTGGTTTTTTTCTTCTTTTTCTTCCCTGTCTCAGCTGCTTGGGAGGACCGAACAAGGATTGGTTGAACAGGCGAGGTAGGTGTCGAGTTGGCTAGGATAGTCGAGGGAGTTTGAGTTGGGGTGCTCGAGCTGCCTATGTCCCCAAGAGTCAAGAGCTGCGAAAATCTCTTCACTGCACAAAAATGAAGCCCAAGCAGTTAGCAATCGCACGAGCTAAAAACTCAGCTCCAACAAACAAAAGACAAGGACAAGAAGATTACAGGTGGCCAGCTCATCCGGGAGAGAGCTGTACTTTCTGGGGACGGATCCGAGGAGTTAGCTCGGATCAGGCCAGCCGCCCAGAGTTGGGCATTGTTAAACTCCTTCACGTTCAACCTCATGTCCGAGCTGAGTAGGTGATTGAGCTCAGACACAGGAAGTGGGGAAGGAATAGGATCAGAAACTTGAGTCTCCGCTCTCCAAGTCGAGGGAGGAAGACCTAAGTTTTTCACATAGAAAAATTGGGGCTTCCAGTCCTTGATAGAGGAGGGCACCCCCGCGAACAGCTCGCGGGTGAGGGTTTTTGCTCCGCTCCTACGAGTAAAGTAGAACCACCTGAGCACCTTGCCGCTGATCTTCATTTGGAAAATAACCCGGAACAAATCAATTAAAAAGGGGATTTCAAGCACGCGACAAGGAATGAAAAAACCTATAATGGAACGAACAGCATTTGGGATGAGCTGGGTTATGCGGATGCCCCAGAAAGTGAGGATCTCGAAAAGAAAATTGGGGATAGGAAGGCGGAGACCAGCTATCAGCTGGTCCCTGTTGATTGCCACGAATCTGGGAGGAGGTCGGCTAGCAACTTCCCCAGGCGGGGCGGCCCTGGGTTCGAACTGGGCAGGGATGTCATACTTCTCTGCCAGTTCGTTGACATCTTTTTGCTCCAGGGCAGGGGGAATAGTGTCGACCTCGCCGAAGTCGCTGCTAGGTCCCCCCGAGGTCCCCACTACTATTTGATCTGGAGTTGTTTGCGCAGCAGCTCTGACAGGAGGCTCGATGGGTTGTTCGGACGGATTCATTATTCTAGCAGGAGACAGAACGGGGGAGGGTACGAACTCTGACCCGGACAAACTAGAAGTAGAAGAGGAACTAAAAGAGGTAGAAGAACTGATATCCACAAGTATGGGGTGAGCTACCCTACGCCTAGAGGCAGAACTGGTAACGTCAGAGCGATCGGAGGAAGAAGAAGACATAAAAAAGGAAAGGGAACTTACTGGTGAAACGAAGAGGTCGAATGAAAGACTGATCTAAGGGATGCGCGAACTAGCCCTAGGCTCTTAATGCAAGACGAACGGGCGGACTCTCGAAAGAAAGAATGAAGAAGCGAGCTAGGAAGCAGGGAAGCGAACTGATGAAGTGAAAGAAGGGGAGTGAAAGTGACGCCTGGAGGGCCTATTTATAGGCAACCATCAGGGCGGGAAAACGAAGGGGCGCGCCTTTATTTTCGAATTTATGTTGGGAACCGTCATTATGAGGCGAGGTGACTATTGAGGTGACGGATATATGAACCGACACGACGGTTACTCAGGCGAATGCCAGACGGGAGGGCCCCATGGCGAACTGACACCACGCCTCGAAATTCGATCCAGATTCACGCGACTAGTCGATGACTCTAGACTAAAATGGGGGCTAGTGTAGTAGGGCCCATACGCACGTGAGCTCGGATAGGAAGAACTGACTAACCTGGCAGGGCAGCTCGGACAATCAGGGCATAGTTCGGGCGGTTGTCGCTTCTCGATTGGATGGGCTTGGTGGGCCGCGGTGCCCGAACTTGTCGGGGCTAACTAACGGAGCCCTAGGAGGGGTTCCCCTCTGCTGAGGACTCATTGTCCTATAAAGAAACTATCACCAAGGACTCTATAAATACAATGCATTGGGAGGCCACAAGGTACACCATTGATAGTTGATTATACAGTCACTTCGTCCTAAAATCTCTACTGACTTGACCGTCGGAGTTGCTCCGGGGAACTAGCCCCGCCGTTTGTCCATTTGCAGGTCGGTTCGCTCGCCTTGCCAGCTCGCTCCCTCTCAGCTCGCTCAGCCCATCGCAGCTGAGCTCGGATCTCGTTTTTGGCAGTCGCATCAATAGTCATTATCAATAACTGACTAAAATCACCCTTATCTTCAGGAAATTGAAAGCTTATCCTATCCCTAGAGTTTAGGTTTGAGGTCAGCTCGATTTATACCATGTTGGGATAGTCTCAGTGGCCACGTGTCATACATGCAATGTATACCTCTTTATTAGCTCCCCCAAATCAGACTTTATTCTTATCTGAATGGATCTGACCTTTAATGAAGTAGATAGGTGGTAATCTATCATTAGCCAAGTTAGATTATCATTACATCCTGGACGCATCAGTCGACATTTCAAACACCACTTTTTTAAGATTTCACGTGCAACTACCTTTTTAAATTTCAAAAGTCCAAAAGAGTCTACACTCTTCCCCTTATTTTTGCTCTATAAATAGGGTACTTCTCATATCTATTTTACTATTTTTTAGCTTCCAGCAATTTTTCCCAGTTCCAGTCTTTCAATTTCGTACAACCATCCACTAAAGAAATTTTGGCTTTTCTTCTCCGGTAAATACTCCCTTCTTTCATTTTTTCATCTGTCGCACCCCATTTTTGAAATAAAATTAAAAGTGTTTAAAATGAGTATTTGATTTTATTTTAGAAAAAAAAGAAAAAGGGCCTAAAATGGAACTTAGAATATGTGACGGTTTGGACTCAAAATAATAGTGTTAAAAGGATTTTTAGAAAGAGAGTCGCTATTTGGTATCAAATTTAGGTATAACAAGTCACTTAAAATATTTGAAAAATAAAAAAAGTAAATAAAACCCTTTTAAAAGACTCCAGGTCTTTGAAAACAAGAGAAAATGAGTTCGGGAGTTACGGTTGAAGAAAGGGAAAGCGAAGATTTGAAAGGTTTAAATCTAAAGCATCCTTTTCAACCTAGCCATGGCTAATTGCGAGATTTAGTTAAAAATTTTCCTAATTTAACCCCTAACTTATCACACTTGGATATTTCCTATATAGATACAAAACTAAATCTAGAGGGTGTCGAGAGGGACTAAATGTCTCTTCAAGATTTAATTGGTACAAATCACATTAATTGTGAAACCCAAGAATGATCCCTCAAAGAGGTCACAAATATGTAAAAGATGAGACTTAAAAGGAAATTATGATATATACGGGTACGGGAGATTAAGATTTGTGACACAATTTTCCTTCTTCTAGAGGGCTAATAGCGTTCTAAGGCTAAAAAGTCATACTCACTCATTTTCCATATTCGAATGGTGACTCTCCTAACCTAGTCAATCAAATGAACTAACTTACTTCTATTTTCCTAAATGAGATGCAATTCCAAATGATATAGTTCAAACATATAGAGGATAAGGGAATAATAGTAGGGAAAATATCATGCAAATGGGTAAAAAAAATCCTAAAATAGAAAATATGCGTGAAATGGAATGAATGATACACAAGAGATGAATGTAACACGTAGACAACCTGAGAGTCTAGTGTTGGCCTAACCCATTTTTAGAAATTCTCACTAACATTGGACTAGCAAGGAAGCGGAGAGAAAAGTCATAACTAGCATTGGACTAGTGTGGTGACATCATGCATTCATAATACATAATAAAACAAATAAGGCATGACTTAAAGCAAGTAAATATGTAAGAGCACATAACACATAACACATAAGCATAATATCTAGATACAAAAATCCTAAAGGAAGCAGATAAACACATAAGCACACAAATATGCAAGTAAATAAAACCTAACTATTACATTTGGAAACCCTAACTACAATCTAAAAGAAAAATTTTGAAAAAAATAAACCTATCTATTACATTTATCTAGTTAATAACATTTTCTTGCAAAATATAACCTATCTATTACATTGGCTATCTGATTATATTTTTATACAAAAGGATATTACCTATCTATTACAATTGGGCATTTAAATGCCTCCAAATAATCACAAGACTTAAACTAAACAAGCATAAAATGAATAAAAACTTAAAATAAATAAATGAAAGAAAAACACATAAACATATAAATACATAAAAACACATAAAAGAATTTAAAAGGGTAATAGATATACTTCGCGGCTAAATGAAGGGAAGGAAGAGTTGTCTAAATTTTCCAAAATCAACAAATGGTCAATGCACCAATTTATTTGATAATTTTAAAAGAAAATGTAAACATATACCAAATTCTCCTTTTATTGTGAAAAATTATAAATAAACATAAAAAACATCTAGCATTTATAAATTAAATCCATTAAAATGAAGCATAATTAGCAATTAAAGAAATAAATAATTGTAATTAAGAAATAAAAAACTAATAGGGACTAAATTGTAAAAATAGAAAGTTTTTAGGTCAAATTATAATTGTTAAAAAGATCAAGGGTCAAAATTAAGTAAAAATAAAGTTTAGGAACCAAAATGCAATTAAATTAAGGACCTAAATGAAAGAAATCCAAAATTTTATGGCCACAATAAAGTTACCCAAAAGATTAAGGGCCAAAATTCAAAATTCGTTTTTGATTATACAAGAAACCATGTTGGCCCAAAGAAAAATGGAAAAATGTAGATTATTGTGATACTATTACAATATCGGAAAAATGTAATAGTTAGATTTCAAATGTTGAACTAAAAATATCAGATACCATGTTGCAGACATAAATATATATCTAAATACTAGTATATTTATGCAAAATGTTTTATGTAATAGAGATCATGTGTGTAATTCCGTCACAGGTGGTATCAGATACCATGTTGGCCTAGAAAAATGGAAAGATGGCTTCCCACTTGAACGTGGGGCTGTCACAATTATCTTGTTAAAAAAACACAAAGGAGTCCAACTAAAAGCCCGAGTAACCAACCAAAAAATGTATTGAGTTTAATCATTCCAAAACCAAAGTAAAACTCCAAGAAAAACAAGAACCAAGCCCAATCAGAAATAATAAGTAGGCCCAACGTTTTTTCTTCCCTTTTTTCTTTCTTTCTTTCTCTTTCTTTTTTTTTTCTTTTTTTTTATTCTTTTCTTTCTTTTCTTTTCTCTTCTTCTTCTTCCCTCTCCTTCTCCTTCTCTAGTAGATTGAAGTTTCAACAACTGGCGGCCATGGCAGATGCCAACGCTGGCGGTTGCCGGTGATATTTCTGGTCATAAAAAGTCACCAAAATACATCTCCTCACTCAATTTTTCGTGTAGAATGCTTTTTCAGCCTTATTTTTTACAAAAAAAAAATGAAAGAAAAGTGGTTCAATTCCCAAATTACAGCCACGATTTTATTTTTAAAAGAACACATAGATTAACACCAAAATTCATAAAATTTATACCAAAATACTCCTTGTAATTTCTACAATACAATTGTAACCTTAAATTAACAAAAAAAAAACCCAATTTAATTCAATTTTTCATTTTGGCTTTTTTACAAACACATGAAAGGCAAACACAAAAGCTATTTTTCTTTCTTTAATCATGTTTATGACCCCTCCCCAAATTTTAACTACACAACAACAAAAGGAGCCAGCAAAACAAGAGAAAATTAACACAACAAAACATGGATTTCATATGATTAAAAAGCTGGAAAATATCCCAATGAATGTAGTAATCTCTTGGTTGAAGTTTTTGATGAAATCTCCAAGCATTAATCGTCCATTTGTTTCCTTTGTTTGTCTCCTTTCCTTATTTTCTTATCCTATCTTCTTGTTGGCTTTTGTGTGTGTGAAATTGAGAGGGGATAGGGAGGGGGGTACTGAGAAGAGGAGGAAAAATTTACGAGTCGGTATGTCTTTGTTGTAAGAAAATTTTGAGAAAGAGGGAGAGAGATGGCCAAGAGAGTGGAATGATTTTTTTAGTGTGGAGTTGTTGTGTTAGTATGTTGTAAGAGTGAGAAGAGAGGGAGAAGCCGAGAGAGTTTTGGAGATTGGGGGAAATTTTGAGTAGTTGTCTTGTGTAGTTGAGAAAGGCAAAGAAGAAAAAAGTGATGTCTGGGCAAGTGTGTGAAATTGAGAGAGATAGAGACCGAGAGTGAGAATGAATTGGTGGAGTTGCTTTTTTTTTAATACAAATTTGAGTGATGAGCTATTCCTGTACTATCCAAAACTTGGAGAGAAAGAAAAGGATGAAAAATCCATCCAAAAAATCTGCCCAAAATTTCTAGCTATTCTGTACTATTGCTAGTTCGTTGCATGAAGAAAGAGAAATCACGCGCATACGTGTACGTGAAACCACCAATTTTTTTATTTTTTCCATTTTTTTGCACAAACCTACAAAAAAATTAAAATAATTATTCAAGCAATTTAAGTGAAAATAGCACACTTGAAATTAAGAAAAATTTGGTGTCTACATCAACAATCTCCTCTCTACATCTTAATCAGTAAGTCTTTCTTTCGATTTCTTTATGTCCGATCATTTTGATATCACTACTTCTTCACCAAGATGTAGACAGATTCCTAAGATTGTTAGGGTAAAAATTGTTTCTTCTTCTTCCCATTCTTCATCTTCATCCTCTATTTCTTTCGGTCGAAATTTTGATTCTAATCATCTCCTGAAACTATTCGAGCCTATAGAAGTCATGAGTTCTCCTGCTTCTTCTAGAACTCCATCTACTAACCTTAGGGCAGATCCTGTAGAGTATGCTAACTCTATTAAGCAACACCCATTATACAACATGCTCCTTCAAAAAAGTTTGGTACTGAGTAGGAAGAGGATCAGATCGGTGCCAACGACCGATGTTACCACCTAGAGGTCTAGCCCGACTTACCTAACCTTAACTCCATTAACTTTGGCCACATCCCTAATTTCTCCTCTGCTCTTTCTCAAGGGGATGGAGACAAACTAGTTGTCACCTACTCCATCCTAGGTCCTTTGGAGCCTAGATGTGATGCCCCACTTCTCCCTAAGGTGAACCAAAGGGTATCCGCGGGAAACCTGCCCAGCTCTCGCCAGGACTCAAGACAAATCGATTCAAGCTTAATGATACATAACAATTAATAGAAACCAATTAAAGAAAAGTCGCTTTTGTGAGAACCCGTAATTTTCCATTTTCTAGGTTTTATTATTTTTCATGGCTTGTTTTCTGCATTTTCGTGAGTAGGAAAAATTTCTAGATAATTTTAAGGAGCAGATATAGTTTTTAGATGATTTTTCTAGTATCGAATAGATTTTGAGAAATTAAGAGCGTATACCGGACGCGGGACCCACTAGTGCTAAAAGTTCGGAAAAATTCGGCCAACTAGGTTAAGTTTTGGATACTGGAATTAATTTACCGGGTGTTAAGAAATAAGTAGAGGATGCTATGTGGATTGGTATAAGAGAGACAAAAGTTAGGCAAGTCATTAATGAGGTGACAAGTGTCACCATTTGAGTGGGTTTACTTTATGACCACTATTCATGGTCTTACCAATTGATCAATTAAATCAAAAAAATACCAAAATTTCACCATTTTTCTCCTTCATCTTGGCCGGCTCTTCAAGCAACAGAAGAAAGAAAACTCTTCAAGTTTTTGGCTTCAATCTTGCTCAAGTTCAACAATCTAACCATTTAATCTTGCAATTTCTCCATAAAACCTCTTCACTTAGTGTTAGTGAGTTGATTTGTGGAGTTATTTGGAAAGCTAAGAGGACCTATTGCTCTCTCTCTCTTGTTTCTAAGGTGAGTTGTGAAGAACCACTTTCCTTCCTCTAATGATGCCTAATTCATGATTAGTGGTGGTAGAAGATGCAATATTATGGATTACATCTTGATTTGTGGTTGAATTAGTGAAGTTTTTTATTTATTGGTGATTTTCTGTTTTAATATGAACATGATTGTGTGGCTATCTATGATGATTGGAAATAGTATATAATGACTCTTGAAGGTGGAAAAAGTGGATAATTGCAACCAATTTCTGGTTTGGAAGAAATTGTAGAAAGTTAGGGTTTTATTGGGAACATTCTGCCCGGTTTTGTATCTCCTAGTTAGAGGCCGAATTGGCCTTAGCTTAAAACATGAAAGTTTTAGGGAATGACATTTTAGAGGTGTCTACAAAATTTCAGGTCAATCAGAGTAGTGGAGAATGAGAAACGTCGAAATTACCCTTGTTGTCCTGGTTTTACCCGAATGTAAGAATTGAGCCTGTAATTGATTGTTTTGGTTGGAATTTCTTCGGAATTGGTTGTTGAGGTCTTATGATGAAATGTATTCCTGTTTCTAAGTTTTCGGATGGCTTTGGAATTTCTGGATTTGGACTTGGGTAGGCTGAGTTGTGATGTTTACACCAGAATGCGTTTTGTGAATCTGTTTTACGGTTTTGCTGTAGTATCTTGCATTTTTGACATGGTTGCACTCAAAAATGGGTTGAGTGACCTTATGTAATGTTGTAACCCTGTCTTTTAGCTTCGAAACGGTGTATCGTACACCTTCATCCGGTAATCGTAGTGCCTTTGGTACCATTACCACAAAAAGAGGTCAAAACTGTTTTTTCAGGGCCAAAGCTAATTGCATTTCCGCATTTTCTGGTTTCCTATAATGCTTGTATATGCTTATGGAACCCTATTGGGGTTGTATTTGGCATTGGTTTATGACTCATTATCGAGTCTCATTGTACTTGTTTGCATGTTTTAGGGCGTGACGTTGGTGCACGACGTTCTTTTGACGGAAGTGCATGAAACACCATTTGCAAGCTTGGTGAGTGTACTACTCACTTGTGTGTTACTATATGGCTTTGAATGTGAATTGCTTGAAGTGAATTGAATGTGAATTGATTGAAGTGAGAGCGTACTTTATCACTCTCACTTATTATTGACCATGTTATTGGAATGTTATACGACATGTTACATGAAATGAAAGTACATGGCTTGGTGTCGATTGGACGAGTATCCAACGACTACAATTGTTATCTTTGAGCTCAACCCCATTGGTAGTTGATTGAATCGAGCAGGCGAGGGCTTGGTCGTGCCAATTAATGATGCTTGGGGAAAGTGTTATATGGAATCTTGTAGTATGAGAGACTCTTGATTTCGGTATACTCGAGTAATACCACAGTGCAAGTGTTTGGAGTTCGGGCCCGGTAGGGGGATGTTAGGTGGAAGGAATGGAAGTAAAGTGAAGTCTACGATTGGTTACTTTTAAACATTGACGGAGAGTCAATGAGATCCGATCAAGAATACAAACGAGGAAAAGGGCTCTTGAGAGCCGCCCGTATCCTTTTATCATCATTATTGATGTGTGTTTTATGTACTTTTGATGAATTGGACTGAAAGCTTGATGCATCTATGAACTTGGTTGCTTGAGTAGTATTATCTCACTGGGTAATTAGCTCACTCTATTCCTTTTGTTTTCCTTACAGGAAAATAAATACTTTTGGACTGCAAATGATATTTGGTTGCCGAAATGAGCTAGTTGGACATATCTTTTGTATAGCTCATTGATTGAAACCCTAAATGTACTTTTGGGGCATTTTCTCTTTTGATTTGGCAAACCGTGTATATATTAACTTTTGAACACTCTTGTATGCCACTTTGGCTTGTAAATGCTAAGTTTCAAGATGTGAATGTTTGCTTGGTATTTGATTGGGTTCTGACGGGTCGGTTACTATTCATGGCCGACTCCGGATTTCATTTTTTTTTATTTTGGGTTATTTTGCCATTTTGACTTGTTTACGCGCGTTTGTAAGTTCCGGAACGATATAGATCGCTCTAAACTGCACCGTTAGTCCTGGCGAGAATTGGGCAGGCAGTCCGCTAACCCCTTTGGTTCGCCTTAGGGGAAGGTGGGGCTGTCACAGCTTTCACAACCGAATATCCAAATCTTACACCACAAGTTCGAAGTACATCAATTTCCAAATCTTACATCAGGTTCTCAAAAGATACATCAAGTCTTAAAATACAACCATTAAAAGTCGACTAACTATTTACAACCAAGATTTTCAATAAAAAACATAACCTAGTCTGCTTTTCATAATCTTCCAATCCACCTGTTAAGGAAAACAAATCTACGGGGTGAGCAATTGCTCGTGAGGCCAAGAAACACACATGCAAGCACGTTGTCCAAGTAACAATCCCATTTAACAAGTAAAATAGTAATATTCAAGTAAATAACAATTCAACCTAGAAAATGTAAACAGAAACAATTCAAGGATATAAGAGCTCTCAGGAGCTATTTTTCACTTGCACGATCAAGAACCTCCACGAGTTGACACTCCGTCAATCGGGTAGGTTATAATCCGTAGAACTTCACTTGCTCATTCCCCGATCACCATTACATACCCCTGTACCGGGCCCGTCTGTCTTTTATATGAAGCGATACTGCTCGAGTACGCTAAGTAAGATCTCCCATTTGATCAAGCTTATACACGTTTCTCATGGCTCACCGAGCTTCTCGATCGTGCCCAGGCCAGCTCGAGTCGCAAGGTCGGCCGATGAGATTTGGGCGTCCCCCACTAGTATCACTAGGAGTCGAGGAGATTCACTCCAATCGACTTATGCAGCCATAGCATAATTAATCATTGAAACACTTCACTTAATTCACTTAACAAGTCAATTCAAGCGATTCACTTCAAGTAATTCAAGTACACTTCACGTAAATATTCACTTCAAGTATTTCACGTCAACTAATGCAAGTACACTTCACTTAAATGAGAACGAGTGCGGTAAAGTACACACTCGACTCTGGATTTTCAAAATATTCAATCACTAATAACGATTAAACACGTAACAAGTTCACATATACTTGACACTCACCTAGACAAAAGGAGAGTGTGTTGCACAGATCAAGTACTTAAACGTCCCTTGTGAGATCCTCTTGAATGTCTCCTTGAACACCTAAGCAAACAATAGTTAACTATCACTCATAAATCCTTTCTTATCAAGAGAGAGATTGTACACTTGTACTATCTAAGAAAATAACACGAAATAGAGCTTTACTTGCTCAAAATTCAAGGTTCGAAGGTGGTGTTTAATAACACAAGGAAAAACTGATTTTCTTCGTGAAAATAGGTCCAAAATGATCAATTAGGATTGAAGGATAGGGAAGAGTCTCCAAAAACTCAATTCCCGTCAAGTTTGAAAATTTCAGATTTGAGGTGCATTCTTTAAAAAATCATATCTCACTCTTCGTAAGTCCAAAATTAGAAAACTTAGTACCCTTGGAAACTAATTCCAAAGTACTAAAAGTTCCTATAAGACACTTTTCCATGATTCTAAATGGAAGGCACTCAAATTTTGGCTTCAAGTTGCTGATTTGGATTCCCAAGACAGATTCAGGGTTGGTTTTTGACAAACTTTGGAAATTCAAAAAAATTCACAAAATATGAACTAGCCTCTCAAATTTGAAAATCAATTAGAGTTACAATCAAAGTTTAAAACACAACAAATGTAACATGAATCGGAGTTTTGAGCGCCAAGATATAGCAGCTCAAACTTGGTTCAAAATGAAGACCATTGGACAATTTTCTAGATTTGAAACACAAACTTTGGGACTTCAGTTGGGCATCGAGATAGACTTGGAATAGCACCAAATTGGGTATGATTACACTACCATATAAGGACTAATCCTCTGTCAAATTTCATACAAAAATTCATACGGAAAGTCAGTTAGCAAGACCACTAAATTTCTAGGAATATACAAGACAATTCTGCCTTATGCTTTCGTTTTCCTTTTTTTTTTGAACCTTTGAGCTAGTACGGTTCACTCAAGTTGAATCAGGAAATGTATTTTATACAGTTAGAAAATTGGAAGTGTCTAGTTTCAAATGCCGCTAACAGCACTCAATTTCGACATCAGAGCAAAGAGTTATGGTCGTTTAAAGTTCGCTGCCAGGTAACCCCTGTTACCCGTTTCCAGCTTTGAAGAATTTTCAAAAATGCAACTTTTGACCAACCAAATCAAGTGATTTTTGGTGAAAACTTTCCACAAAACCTATACAACATATCTACATCAAGATCAAGGCAATTTAACCACAAAAAAATTGAACCAAGGCCTCTGCACAAACAGGGCAGAATCCGGCCCTTCTTCCCTTTGGTTTCCTTTGAGTTTCTTTCCACTTTTTCAACATATAACCACTAGTTTAACACTTAATCAACATAAATAACATCCAAACTCATCATATCACTCCAACATGTCCATTGTGGGATTTCATAGAGCCCACTCACATGATTTTCAACTAACCAAAGTTACCCACATGAAGCTACAAGCTTCTAAGTGTAATTTAACCCACTTAAACTAAGATTTAAAGATTGGATGATTCACTACCTCTTGGTGTTGTTAGAGCAGAATTTTCGGTCACTTTGAGCTCCAAGAAACCGTGGAAATGGTGCTCCTTTCCTAGTCCAAGATAGTCTCCAAGTTGTTTGCATGTTGTGGTATGAATTTGGAGTGAATTTGATGGAAGAAATGAAATGATATAGTGAAAGGTTTTGGTCTTCTTCCTCCTATGGAGTTTCGGCCAGCATCTAAGTGTAATTTAACCCACTAAAACTAAGATTCAAAGATTGGATGATTCACTACCTCTTGGTGTTGTTAGAGCAGAATTTTCGGTCACTTTGAGCTCCAAGAAACCGTGGAAATGGTGCTCCTTTCCTAGTCCAAGATAGTCTCCAAGTTGTTTGCAAGTTGTGGTATGAATTTGGAGTGAATTTGATGGAAGAAATGAAGTGATATAGTGAAAGGTTTTGGTCTTCTTCCTCCTATGGAGTTTCGGCCAGCATGAGTGAGGTGAGAGGGAGTGAAAATCTGATAATGAAGCTTCTCATGGAAGCTTGGTGGTTGGTGGCCTTTGTGCACAAAAGTCAACTCTCCAATAGTGCGCGTACGCGCGCGTTTCATGCCCATTTCCTCTCGGGTTTGTTTTACTTATGCACTAAACCTCTAATGCACTTCCTTTAACACTATTATTATCCACTCTTATTAGTCTAACAATAATTTCTAAAATCCTCCAATTAGTCGCACGCGCAAAAACACGAACTTCCGACTTGTAAGCGACAAAGCGAAATTTCTAAAGAATTCTTATAACGATAGTATAAGTAACTAATACTTGAGTACTTAATCATAAAAATAACCATTTTAGGGTAAACCAATAAATAAGTGAATAAATCGATAAAATAAATAAATAAAAATAAAATAAATCACGAGTCCTCACACTAGATAGTTAGCCCTGATGAAAGAGCCAATTGATCTCCTCCTGACTATGTCTCCATCTATAGGGAACAACTCGTTTTAGGTCTAAGACTTCCCATTTTTCTTGCCCTTTTGATATCTTGGCCTGTTGAGGGATTAGGATCACCCAACTTCACCCCAACTCCATTAGAACCATTATAGGCTTCCTTATCTACTATAACTTCGTGTAATTTCTTATTTTCTTTCCTTGTTCTGAGTGTGCCGTACGCTTAAGATTTCTCATACCAGGTGGTTCTACTTTGCTAGGTGTTTTGTAGCAAAGATAGCAAAGGCACTTAGAATATTTTCTATAGAGTTCTCTTTTCTATTAAAAGATGGAAGAATGAATTCTTCTTTGTAAAAATCAACTTCTTTCCTCCCAATTTTTGGAAGGAAGAGGAAGTCGAAGTCGATCCCTATCCTGTTGACCTAGACATGGATGCCTTTGACTTGCTTCTAAATTCTAAAGTCAAATATACACCAAGGAGTTCTCTAATAGTCAAACTGTAGTTGTTGGACTGGTTAATCTTCTATCCAATGATCAGGATAGGGATTTATCCCAAGAGAAATATGAGAATTGTAAAATTTCCTTTCTCTTCCTTTCTTTTTTTTTTACTTAGTGTTTTGACACCTATTTTTTCTCTTTACAGTGAGATGATTCTCGCAACTACTGTCATCCGAAACTTATGCCCAATCCTCTCCAAACCAGTAATAGGGCGACTCTTCTACCCAACAAGTTAGTTTCCTCTTGTACAACCACTCACGATAGATAAGCAGAATAAGAGGCAGAGTAAGGGCAGAAAGGCTATCCCCACTTTCTTCATCTAAGAAGGCTACCTCCACCATAACCTAGTAGGTCACTACAAGGAGTTCTGATGTCGAATTATGGGTTTAGCTCAGCTGAACAGTAGGTATACCATGCACTACTACCATTAATGTGACACTTCAAGTACACAGTGCCACTAAACCCCAACCAACATCTCACTATCTATGATCCCCATCATTTTTGTCTATAATGAGGTCTTTTTATCAACGACGGGGCTCAATATTCGCACATTGCCCACGAGTTGACCCACGACTTAGTGTTGCCTAGGGATAAAAGGTTCATGGAGCTAGCTTCCAACTCTGAGTTGTTAGACATTTTTTATTCTGCCCAAGCTCAAGTAAGAAGCCAAAGTCTTTGATCCTCTCTTTTTTTTTCTTGAAACAAGTTTCCCTTTAAGAAGATTTCTCGTTTTTCTTTATTAAATTGATTACCATGTTTCTTTTCTAAGGAAAATGCATCAGGTACGGAGGTGGCTCGCCACTTTGAAAAGTTGATGCCTGATCTAGAGAAGGCTACCAAGAGAAATTAGACTTTTGAGAAGCAACTCAGCACTGCACAAAAGGAGCTTGATTCTCTTCGAGCTCAGTTCTAGAAGGCACAAGATGAGTTCAAGATCTCCCATACCCAGGTTGCCTCACTTCAAACTAGCTTACAAGAGGCTCAAAAAAGTTATGCTAAACTAGATTGTAAACACAATGTTAAGATGGCTAAGTCTTTCCAAAAAGGGGAGAGAAGAGCTATCAGAGAATTCATTTGCTCTCCCAAATTTGAGGAAGACCAAGCCACTCTCAGTAGACTAACCTTCTAATATAGCTACTCTAAGGCACTAATTGAAGTTGAGGAAATGAACCATCCTGATTTTGACTTATCAAAGTTTCCGAACTACGATATCAAGGCTAACAAAAAGCTTGACACATTAGTTGATGGCTACACCAAAAGCTACAAGTTAGAAGAGGTTCTTGCCAACCTTAAATTTGAGCTGGTCAAGTAGCCTGAGCAAGACTCAGAGAAGGAAGCTGACCAGGACAACGTTGTCCATGATAAAGTGGTCACCGGCAAGGCTAATGACAAACAACCCATAGTTTAGTGCCTTATTTCTTTGTACTTAATACTTGTTGTACAAAAGAAAATTTTCCATTGTTGCCTTTTTTTAATGAACTCTTTCATATTGTTGCCTTGCTATATATATTTTTTTCTATAATATATTTGGATATATCTTGCCCCCTTATTATACTTAGAAATTTTTTCAAAGTGAACTAAGTTAAAAGAATATGGTCACTTGCGTACTAGATAGTTAAAAATTTATCTAATTTAAATGACAAGTGTTCGCAATCAATAAGAATTCAAACCAGAAAAGATATCTTTATTTCAAATAAATGGAAAGTACAAAATCAAATCCAATTCCTTATCACTAGACAAAGAGTTTCAAATTTAGTTGTGTGCCAGGTGCATAGAATTTCTCCCCCACTGAGCCGAGCTAGTTTATAATATCTAGATCGTCCAACCTTTGTAACCGTGTACAAACCTTCCAATTAGAATCTAATTTATTTGTTGCATGTACACGGCTAATTGAATTCTTCCTCAAGACAAGATTTCCTACTTTATATCTCTTTTGCCGAAGTTTAGTGTTATAGAGCTACTTGTTCTTTATACTTAGCCATTCTTATTATGGCTTTCCCCTCTTTTACTCAAACATATCCAGGTTATATCTCATTTCTTTATTATTGAGTTTCAAAATGAAATTTTGGAGTCTAGATAGGGAAAAGTCCACGTCTGCTAGTACAATTGCTTCTGCCTCATAAGTTAGTGCAATCAGAGTTTCTTGAATTGCTGTTCTCAGTTTGGAAGGTCCATAGGATACTCGGTAGTTCATCTATCCATATCGACCTCGCTTGCTCCATTCTAATTTTCAACCCGTGTAGAATTATCCTATTCATATTTTCACCTACCAATCGACGTGAAATTCTATTTTATTTTCAGCTCTTCACACCACTCCTTAAAGGAATTCTCCGTGTACTTCCTTTTATCCGAGATCCACACGTGATATCCCAAAGCCACACACTTTCTCCCTATTATGAAACTCAAGTGTTCAGCCTCTATCCACTTAGTGAAATAGTCTATGTCCACGACCAAATATTCATAGCTTTTTGGGAGGAAAGGGTCTAAGTAGATCTATTTCCTATTGAGCAAAAAGCCAAGGGCATTGACTAAGAGATTATCTCCTGAGTAGGCTAATGATAAACTCACTACAAGAAAATAGGTCATCAGTGATAGCATAGAATTGTCACAGAATAGTAAAAAATCGTCACAAATGATAATTATTGAAAAGGTCATCACTATACCTCCATCAGTAAAAGTAAGCAGTGACGACCATAAAAGTCGTCAATGAAATATCATTTTTAGTGACGACATTATGGACCCAGTTTTATTGACAACTTGAACCTATTGTCAGAAGTATCTGGATACGGGTCGTCACTGAAAATTGGTGATGGTTGTCACTTATATTGTCATGTTACCGACAGCAATTTTTGTCAATAATATGATTTGATGCTAATGACGACATTATGTTGCGTAAGAGGAAGTTCCTTTTGCTAGATAGGTGTTTCTTTTGTGACAACTTAATTTGTCAATGAAAATTTTCAATTAATTTTTTTCATTGCCAACAGTACTCATGATAAAATAAAAAGAAACAATATATCTTGACATGTTAACAAATAAAATAAATAGCTGCATGAGAAGCTGCATGCCAATATACCACAAATTATCTTCAAATGTCATATAAGTTCTACATCGCAAAACAAATGTTTCGATAAGGGGTCTAGGCATCCCAAATTTTACATCAAAATAAAGTAGTTTTACAAAAGGCTATTGAAATAAAGAAGTAGAAAACTCGTAAGTGAGCTGCATAGAAAAAAGACATTTTCCATCTCCAATGTTGGTCAATCAAAGCCATAGACTCAAGTGTTGGGAATTTTAGTATTATTCACTGATCTTCCAAAAAGGTTGAATGAACAGCCTTTTTCTGCATTAAAGAAGAAAAATAAGTAGTAAATATGGAGACGAGCAAAACATTACAGTAAAAGTAACTTTGATTAGCTTTTTAGACCTTTACTTACTTGACATAATTGAATGTAAAATAATAAAGGGAAAGCACAAAAGATCCTTGAAAAGGTTGGCTACAAAATGCAAAATTTCTGTTCACAAAAGAAATTGGATCTATTTCATTTTCCTTTCTTAAAGGGTAAAACAGTGAGTTACAGATAGCACCATAGGACGGGAGTACGCCAACAACGGCTTGGGTGATCGAGGAGGTGAGGATCGCGTGCAAGCTCCAAGCGGATCCATTACTAAGGCTCGCGCAAAAAGACTTCGTGAGCAACTCAATGTACTTGTTCAGACCATACACAAGTCCTTTGAGAGATTCATACACCCTAGTGAAGGTGATCGAGGTCCGGTATTGAGCATTGAAACTATACACGAACTTTAGGGTTTTGCCAAACCCTAGTTTCCATTTTAGTAGTTCGTTTATTTCCTCAATAGTTTGATTAGCTTGAATAATTGGCTAAAATGCATGTTGCACATAAAATCGCCAAGGGTAGGATTGCTATTTTGTTCATCATTATTTGTTAGGGTGGGCTGCCTAAGAAGGAAAGCCCGCATGAGGCCCTATCCGTCGAGGGTTGAGCCCGTAGCTTCCGTTTCTGTTTCCGTCACGTATTAGGGCCCATATCAGCCGCACCTTTTCCTTACTAGATTAGGGTTTTTACATGTAGCCTATATAAGGCACCACATTACGTCATTAAAAGGGGTAGACATTTTTTATCATAAAAACCTAGTGTGAGAATTTTCTCCATAGCTTTCGAGCAACCCTTGAACAACTTAGAGTTTTACTCTAGTGTTCTTGTTTGACTTATCAATTCAAGAACCACACTTGAATTGTGGCGCCTTCTACACTTGCCTGAGGTTCGCTAATTCGTTTGATTACGGGTTGAGATAATATCAACAAGTTCGTAGTCACGGGGATTAGAGGGGTCGTAGGGTTTCCGCTGCTACCGTTTCTTGCGTTCGAAGTCAAATCCAACAAGTGATCTTGGGTCGCGAATCTTCTCACCAACGAGATTCATATCAGCTGATATCAGAGCTAGCTTGTTGGTAACATCGTTTATCCCTCTTTTGTGTCTTAATTCGTACCTTCTGTATCTGTCTCGTTAGTTAAATTCTGTCCGCAAGTTTCCTTGTTATCAAATTCTGGTCGCCGTGTTTGGAGTCTGTTCTTAGTATCGCGTCCTTATTGCTGTTTCTATTGGGTCTTGCGTGTTACAATCTGGTCATGTATTGTTGATTGTTCCACCGTCTATGTCCAGTAAATTGAGGTGTCAGCCAGTGTTGATCATTGTGCCAAAGACGAACAACAAAGCATTGAGTCATTTAGATTTCGGTCTTGCCGCACTTAACATTATCCCTTGCATGGCCCAATCTGACCGAATTGTCTCTTAATTGTTGTGCATGTCTCTTGTTCAACATCTTGTTGTTGTCGTCAGTAAGTCCCAACCTGAGTCAAAAAAAAAAAAGTCAGTAGCTAATCCTTTTTCCTTGTCTCCCCGTAGCTGTCCGCAATTTCCAGTTTGTGTGCATCGTGTCTTGCGTTAGTTTTCAGGTTGTATCACCAAGTTTTGTGCCTAGTTGTTCACTATTGTTGCTCAGACTCGTTGTCCATTGCTGTGATTGGGTCCTGCTCAGAAAACAAGAATATATATATATATATAGAACCAGCCGCTAGTCTTATTCTTTGTAAAAAAATTCTGCCCGTCAGTGTTTTGGTGTCTTTCTTGTGCCGTTTTAATTTCTGGAAATTCTGGGAATTATTTGTGTTATTCTTAGGCTATTTGTTTGGTAGTTACACCGTTTGGGTTTAAAGAAAAAAAAAACAAAAAGAGAAGAAGAAGAAATCTGTCCATTCTTTCTTGCTGAGTTTTGGTAGTTTCCAAAATCTGTTCGTTCTTTCTTGTTGAGTTTTTAGTTGTTTCCAAATCTGTTCATGTCATTTTTCTTCGTGTTGCTTATCATCTAGGAAAGTATTGGTACCTTGTTCTTGAAATTCTTGCATCAAATTTGCTGGTTTCACGAAGATCATGAAGGGATCCTGGATATTCTTGAAATCTGGAAATTAGCCTTGATATTCTTGAAGTTATTTGCTGGAAATTTTGGTTTGATCTTGAATTCTTGAAATTTTCTTGCGCATGACATTGAAACATACCTGAACTTTGAGCTCTAATTGTTGGGAACCAAGAATCACAACCTGCCCAAACATTAAAAATCACCAAAATAGGCCGCACCAAAGCTGCAACCAAACCTGGAAATTTGTGTGTTTGAATCGAACCAATAGTTCATCTTTTGGCTGTATAAAAAAAAAAAAAACTGTTGCAGCAGCCAATTTGATCTTGAAAGGAACAAAATAAATTGCCCATCTTGTTCCACAACCAATTAAGGGGAATCGGGTAACACCAAGCAAGAAAAAGAAAAGGCAGCTTCCTAGTCTCCAAAACCCAAAAGATTTCTAAAAGCCAAAGACTTCCAAAACTGATAGACTAACTTTTAGCCGCATCTTGTTCCCTATTTTATAGCTGCACAGTGCCTAAATTCCTGCCTATCTTTTAGCTGCATCACCTGCTATATTTTAGCAAACGGCCCAGAAAAAAAAATTCCAGCAAAGCAAAATGACCACTTTCCTTGTCGATTAGAGTTTTTTTAGTGTTGTTCTTAATTTTTTGCAGCTTTTGTGTCAATTCCTTTTCCAGTTTTATTCTTGAATATATTCTATCACTCCATTCTTAGTGTCCTAATTTTGTTTTCCAAGAAAATCTCTACTCTTACGAACCTCAAATTCAAGCGTGAACTTGATTTTTTAAGCTAAATTTGAGCACTTGAGGAGCTCTACTTTCTTCAAGGTTTTGCAAGGGGCTGTGAGAGAATATTTTGGTGAGCTTATTAGAGTGATTTGAGTGACCATATACGAGTGTGAGAGTATACACTTAGGGAGTGAAGTGAAAAAAAAAAGAGAAAAGAAGCAAAAGAAAACATTACTTTTTTTCCCCTATTTCCTTTTTCTTTGCTACTAACCCTTGCAGGTACACTTGAGACTCCATGTCTAGTGGAAACGAAGGAGTATCCCGTTCCATGAACTTTCAACAGATGATGGAGCAGATGGAAAGGCGTTTTCAACGCATGCTAGAACCCATTCAAGATGAGTTGCTGCAACTCCGAGCGTCTGGGACACCAAAAAACCTCTAAGTCCACGTGAAGGCGAAAGGACGTGGAGGAGTCATCCGATGGTTCCAATAATGATGATGAGAGTCATCCGATGGTTCCAATAATGATGATGATGATGAGGAACCTCGAATTCGACCAAGGCAAAGGAACCAGACTGGACATACCGATGTATTCAAGGGAATCAAAATGAACATCCCTGAATTCAAAGGACGGTCCAACCCCGAGGCCTTTCTAGAATGGTTATCCAAGATCGAAATGGTCTTTTCTTGCCAAAACTACACCGAGGAGCAAAAGGTACAGTTGGCAACCATGAAATTCACTGAGTACGCGGTGGTTTGGTGGGACCAAATCAAGAAGTCTAGAAGGAGAAATGGGCTTCCTGAGCTCGTTGCATGGCCCGAGTTTCTAGTCATGATGCGCACCCGCTTTGTACCTAGACATTACACTAGGGATTTGTACCACCGATTACAAACCTTAGTCCAGGGCAACCGGAGTGTGGATGAGTACCATAAGGATATAGAGATCCTGATGCTTAGAGTGGATGTACAGGAGGATCCTGAAGCCACCATGGCGAGATTCCTGAACGGGTTAAGACTCGAAATCGCTGAACGAGTAGAACTTCAACATTATATGGAGTTGCATGAGCTTGTTGACAAGGTCATTAAGGTCGAGCAAAGGCTCAAGAGGAGGGGTAACACTCGAATGACTTTCAGCAATACCGCCAACTCTACCAACCGGCCATTCCAACCACGGAATGATTCTCGGCCTTCGCGAAATGCTCCTACACCCAAGCAGAGATTCGAGGGAGGTAAGGTGGGTAATTCTAATGTGGGGAAACCACCCTCTTCGGTTCCGAAGTTTGAGGAGCCTAGGGTACACACTAGAGCTCGTGATACTCGGTGCTTCAAATGCCAAGGTAGGGTCCATATTGCTAGTCAATGTCCCAACCAAAGGACTATGATTATGATGCAACATGGCGAGATCGTGAGCGAGGATAAAGCCGAGAATGAAGGTATTCCACCTCTTGAAGGAGGTAGTGATGGTGAGTCGCCAAATGAAGAGGAACATAATGCACCCGAGGGACATTTTGGGACTACCCTAGTTGCAAGGAGAGCATTGACTGCACGTGTTAAGGAGGACGAGCTCCAACGGGAGAACATCTTCTACACCAGGTGCTTCGTCAACCAAGCACTTTGTAGTGTGATTGTCGATAGTGGGAGCTGCACAAATGTAGCTAGTTCACTCATGGTGGACAACTTGAAGCTGCCTACAAGGGATCACCCACGGCCCTACAAATTCCAATGGCTCAACAATTCTGGGGAGGTTCGAGTAACCAAACAGGTTCTTATATCCTTCCAAATTCATAAATACTCTGATGAGGTATTATGTGATGTAGTCCCTATGCAGGCTAGTCACATTATACTAGGTAGGCCATGGCAGTTTGACAGGCAGGTAACTTTTGATGGTGTGACTAATAAGTATAGCTTCTTGTACAATAGTAAGAAAGTCACCCTAGCTCCCCTTTCTCCAAAACAAGTGCATGAGGACCAATTGAAATTGCAACAAGAGTTTGAGAGGTATAGTGGAAAAAAGAAAGAAAATAAGAGAGCCGAGGCAAAAAAAGAGAGGAAAAATGCTATAGATAGCTCGGCAAGTGAGGTAAAATTCGAGGGAAAACAAATGCTCCTGATAAAAGCCAAGAAAGTGAGGAAGTTAATGAGAGATGAGCAGCCACTTCTTATGCTTGTTAGCAAAGAAGTAGCTCTGCATGTGCATGAACTTGATATTGACATACCTCTGGAGGTTAAGTCTCTTTTACAGGAATATGCTGATGACTTCCCCGAGGATGTGCCAAGTGGATTGCCGCCACTTAGAGGCATTGAGCATCAAATTGATTTCATCCCTGGGGTTTCATTGCCAAATCGACCAGGTTACAAGAGCAACTCGGAGGAGACTAAGGAGTTGCAAAGGCAAGTGGATGAGTTGCTTAGCAAAGGATGGGCATGTGAGAGCTTAAGCCCGTGTGCTGTCCCAGTCATTTTGGTGCCCAAAAAATATGGTACTTGGAGAATGTGCACCGATTGTAGAGCCGTAAATGCCATCACCGTAAAGTATCGCCACCCTATACCTCGCTTAGATGACATGCTTGATGAGTTACATGGGGCTGTGTTCTTTACCAAAATTGATCTCAAAAGGGGATACCATCAAATTAGGATTAAGGAGGGGGATGAATGGAAAACTGCCTTCAAAACTAAGTATGGATTGTATGAGTGGTTAGTGATGGTTTTTGGGCTAACTAATGCACCTAGTACCTTCATGAGGTTAATGAACCATGTTCTGCGTCAATTCTTAGGGAAATTTGTGGTAGTTTACTTTGACGATATCCTAATTTATAGCAAATCTTATGATGAACACTTAGAGCATATTAAGGCTGTTATGGATGTACTTCGAAGAGAGAAGCTCTATGCCAATCTCAAGAAGTGCAATTTTTGCACTAATGAGCTTGTGTTTCTAGGACTTGTTATAAGTGCGTAGGGAATGAAGGTGGATGACCAAAAGGTGAAAGCTATCCAAGAATGGCCAACACCAAGATCTGTGGGTGATGTTCGGAGCTTTCATGGACTTGCGAGTTTCTATAGGAGATTCGTGAGGGACTTTAGCACCATTGCTGTCCCCTTGACCGAATTGATCAACAAGAATGAGAACTTCCATTGGGAAGAATCTCAAGAACAGGCTTTTCGCGCTTTAAAGCACCAACTCACACACGCACCTGCACTTGCTTTACCTGACTTTTCTAAGACATTTGAAATTGATTGTGATGCTTCAGGTATTGGAGTTGCAGCTGTGTTGAACCAAGGTGGAAGGCCTATTGCCTACTTTAGTGAGAAACTCAATGGGGCTGCACTGAACTACTCAACTTATGATAAAGAGTTGTACGCCCTCATTCGAGCACTACAAGTGTGGTAGCACTACTTAAGACCTAAGGAATTCGTGATACATACCGATCATGAGTCCCTTAAGTACCTTAAGGCCCAACACACCTTGAGCAAGAAGCATGTAAGGTGGATTGTATTCGTGGAGTCCTTTCCGTACGTGATTAAATACAAGGCTGGGAAGTCTAATGTGGTTGCGGATGCACTCTCCTGAAGGTACTCTCTACTCACCTCCTTAGATGCTAAGTTGTTAGGGTTTGAGCTGATTAAAGAGCTCTATACCCAAGATAGTGACTTCGGTGAGCTTTACACTTCTTGCAAACACATTGGGCAAGGTAAGTTCTTCATTTCCGATGGTTACTTGTTTTGTGCCAATCGGCTTTGCATCCCACATGGATCACTCCGAGAACTCTTGGTAAGGGAATCCCACTCAGGTGGACTTATGGGACACTTTGGGGTTGATAAGACTCTTGTCATGCTGCAGGAACACTTCTATTGGCCGCACATGAGGAGACATGTTGCACGGGTGGTGGAGCGATGCTTAGCTTGTAAGAAAGCTAAATCCAAGGTACACCCGTATGGCCTTTACACCCCGTTACCTATCTCTAGTGCACCATGGATCGATATTTCTATGGATTTTATACTTGGTTTGCCTAGATCCAAGTGTGGCCATGACTCCATTTATGTGGTAGTTGATAGATTCTCTAAAATGGCACACTTCATTGCTTGTCATAAAACATGATGCATCTCATATTGCTAACTTATTCTTTAAAGAGATTGTGAGATTGCATGGCATTTCTAGGACCATTGTATCTGATAGAGATGTCAAATTTCTGAGCTTTGAAGATACTCTGGTCTAAGTTAGGCACCAATTGCTATTCTCTACTACTAGCCACCCCCAAACTGATGGTCAAACTGAGGTGGTGAATCGGACAATAGGTACCTTGTTGCATGCCATCATAAAAAAGAACTTGAAATTTTGGGAAAAGTGTTTACCTCATGTAGAGTTTGGTTATAATAGGGCTGTCCATTCTATTACTGGTTTCTCTCCATTTGAATGTGTTTATGGTTTAAATCTGCTAACACCACTTGATCTAGTGCCATTACCTAGTAATGAGCGCACACATTTAAAGGGTAAGAAACGTGCAGAGTTTGTTAAGCAACTGCATGAGAAAGTCAGGGTCAACATTGAGAGAAGAACTGCTCAATATGTCAAGCAAGCTAACAAAGGTCGCCAAAAGCTAATTTTTGAGCCCGGCGATTGGGTGTGGTTGCACATGCGCAAGGAACGTTTCCCTGTTCAAAGGAGAAACAAATTACAACCACGGGGTGATGGACCTTTTCAAGTGTTGGAGCGCATCAATGACAACGCCTACAAACTTGATCTTCCTGGTGAGTATGGAGTTAGTGCTACATTTAATGTCTCTGACTTAGCTCCTTTTGATGCAGATGACGATTTTGATTTGAGGGCAAATCCTTCTCAAGAGAAGGGGAATGATAGCACCATAGTACGGGGGTACGCCAATAACGGCTCGGGTGATCGAGGGGGTGAGGATCCTGTGCAATTCAATGTATTTGTTCAGGCCATACACAAGTCCTTTGAGGGATTCATACACTCTAGTGAAGGTGATCGAGGTCCGGTATTGAGCATTGAAGCTATACACGAATTTTAGGGTTTTGCCAAACCCTAGTTTCCATTTTAGTAGTTCGTTTATTTCCTTAATAGTTTGATTAGTTGAATAATTGGCTAAAGTGCATGTTGCACATAGAATCGCCAAGGGTAGGATTGTTATTTTGTTCATCATTATTTGTTAGAGTGGGCTGCCTAAGAAGGAAAGCCCGCATGAGGCCCTATCCGTCGAGGGTTGAGCCCGTAGCTTCCGTTTCTGTTTCCGTCACGTATTAGGGCCCATATCAGCCGCACCTTTTCCTTACTAGATTAGGGTTTTTACATGTAGCCTATATAAGGCACCACATTACGTCATTAAAAGGGGTAGACACTTTTTATCATAAAAACCTAGTGTGAGAATTTTCTCCATAGCTTTCGAGCAACCCTTGAACAACTTAGAGTTTTACTCTAGTGTTTTTGTTTGGCTTATCAATTCAAGAACCACACTTGAATTGTGGCGCCTTCTACACTTGCCTGAGGTTCGCTAATTCGTTTGATTACGGGTTGAGATAATATCAACAAGTTCATAGTCACGGGGATTAGAAGGGTCGTAGGGTTTCCGCTGCTACCGTTTCTTGCGTTCGAAGTCAAATCCAACAAGTGATCTTGGGTCGCGAATCTTCTCACCAACGAGATTCGTATCAGTTACCTTCTCTGGTAACTGGATAAATTGTTCAGGAAGATCTATTTAAGGACTCCATAATTTATTGTATGGTCAGAAAATTTCTTTCTGGTCTAGTAATATTTCCTTACCTATAATCTTGAGATCTTTGTTGAGTTTTCGACAACAAATATTCTTGGCACTCTTCTTGACTACTTGTGAACTGATTTTGGAAATGTTTTCTTCTGATGAAATGTAGCTTTTGGAACCTAGTTTCTAACCCACGAACCATTCTCAATTTTAGGTTGTATTGAGTGAGATATGGTTCAATTTCCAAACTGTGACAGAGCTGGAAAACTGGAAAACCTTTCCTTCTTGCTGGCCGACTGGTCTAGTTTGTTGTGGGATGTTTTATTTCCAAAATTTTGATGCCAATCAACCGTCAATTACTTTTTGAATGTTTAAAGGACCTTGGTTCCAAAAATGAACCGAATTGGAACTGATTTCATTGTGCAAAATGTTTGGAAAGAAAGAAAATGGTGAGATGGCAGATTTACTTTGGGAATTTCACGAACTTGGATTATTTTGTTAACTGTTCCCACATGATTTTTTGCATGAAATTTGATAGAGATGTAGTTCACATATGGAAGATTAAATGTACTAAATTTGGTGTATTTTCAATGCCATTTCGATGGCCAAATGTTACCTCAAAAATGCCTTCTCAAATCTGGAAAATGACTGGACAGGTCATGAAAGTCAACCAACTTTGGACTGATGCATATCGATATTCAAAACTCTGAATTTAGTTTCGCTTATTGTGTTTGAAACCTTGATTGGAACTTATATTTTTTTACGAATTTCATAGCATGATTCGCTTTCTGAGAATTATGCCAAGTTTCTAAATATTACCGAAAACCAAGACTGATCCTGTCTTACTTGTTTAAATCAGCAACTTTGAGCTGAAAAGTGGATGCTTTCTGTTTAGAATCTTGGAAAAATATCCTCTAGGAACTTTTAGTACTTTAGATCTAGTTTCCAACGGTACAAAGTTTTCCATTTTTGGACTTACGGGACTCGAGATACGATTTTTCAAAATAGTATCACTCTAAACTGGAAAAATTTCTGTTTTCAACCAAATTACTCCTTTAAGAACTTTCCACCAACTTTGGAAAATGCCTTCTCAAATCTGGAAAATGACTGGACAGGTCATGAAAGTCAACCAACTTTGGACTGATGCATATCGATATTCAAAACTCTGAATTTAGTTTCGCTTATTGTGTTTGAAACCTTGATTGGAACTTATATTTTCTTACAAATTTCATAGCATGATTCGCTTTCTGAGAATTATGCCAAGTTTCTAAATATTACCGAAAACCAAGACTGATCCTGTCTTACTTGTTTAAATCAGCAACTTTGAGCTGAAAAGTGGATGCTTTCTGTTTAGAATCTTGGAAAAATATCCTCTAGGAACTTTTAGTACTTTAGATCTAGTTTCCAACGGTACAAATTTTTCCATTTTTGGACTTACGGGACTCGAGATACGATTTTTCAAAATAGTATCACTCTAAACTGGAAAAATTTCTGTTTTCAACCAAATTACTCCTTTAAGAACTTTCCACTTTCCATTGTGAATGTTGGACTATTTTAAGTTTGTTTTCATGGTTTAATATAAAGGTCTCTTTGGAACTTTGAACTTTCATTTTCAATCTTGGTTTCCGAAGGTTAAACATATCTTGATGCATTTACTTGGTCATATAACTCCCTTGGTTAATGGTACTTTTCTTCGTACTCAAATTAGGGACTTCAACTCCTATTCTTATGGCCTTGATAATTGTACTAGAGTTGGCAATCATACAAGTATTTTAAAAGAATGATTTGAAAGGTTTCTTGTGAACGTAATTAGTAATACTCGGAATGTTTTGGCCAAGCTTCCAAGTAAAAATGTGTTTATCTTCCTTATTTGAAAACCAAAGCTTCTATCGCCATAGTCTCTTGAGTATACGCCCTCGATTTAATTATTGAAAATGGATGTTGAGTGAGGCTTTTATTAAAAGAGAACTTGAGAATTTTACTCGATTTGCGGGTACAACTTGAATTGGTGGCTAAAGAAGTTAGTGAGCTGTTAGTGGCGGTTTTACTAGATTTTAACTAAATGAGTTTGAAAAATGAGAAAGCTCACTTATACTTGAAACTTGGGCGTTCAACTAGGGAATTTTGACAAGAAACTAATCCTCCATCTTTCTTGGTTTCGTGCCAAAACTTAGAGATCTGTTTAATCTTGAACTTGGAGAATTTTGGACATGACTTGACTTGGATTAATGTATTCTTAGATATTTTCAAAGGCTACCCTCATGGATTAAGTTATTAAGTGATATTTGTATTCCATTTGAACACGTTATCTCTTAAATGAGAGTAGCGGGAATACTACTAGACCTTTGTTGATTGTCTAGGTGATTTGTAATTGTACATGTCTCAGGTGATCAAGAGGATCCCGAGGAACCCGTTTGATCTTGCCTCGCTCTTGCTTTACACTTTTAATTTAGTGAGTGTTCCTTGTAGGTGTTTGTGACTTGAATAGTTTTGCTACATGTTTACCGCATATTTCTTGTGTGTTTAAGTGTTAAGTGTTTCCTATAATTGCTCCTATGAAATTTTTCACCATTTTAATGTGAATGCGTACTTTATCTCACTCGACCTGCTAAAATAATAAATTTCAACCGTTTAACCATGAATTTCTACCATTTACCGGTATATTTGATTACTTACGCATGTTGTAAGTTCTTACCTGAATTGGGCCCTGCCTTTGGTTACTAACTTGCTCGAGCCAGGACTGGATTCGGTCGGGTAGGTTGGAACCCTGGGCCACCATATCGGTATACTCGAGTATTACCATAGGAGGGATAAGGCGATGGCCAGACAAACCGGGGGAAATATTGGAGTTATTAGGTACGATTGATCGAAACAATTCCACGTGAACACCGTTTCCTTTTAATGTGTGTTTATTTCTGTAAAATGATAAATGTCTCATTTTAAATGTGCCAATTTGACACCTTGAACCGTATATGCATTATGCTCAATTTACTTGATTTATTGGAACTGCTAGTGTGTTTTGGAATCTCACTGGGCTATTTAGCTCATTCCACGCTTTTGTTTTCCTTAACAGGGTTCAGTACCGAGAGTGCTCACGAATAGTTCTAAATTATTTTCTTTTGGAGACTTCAACTTGTATTATAGCGATGATTGTTGTACATAATCTTTTGGGTTGTATTTAAGTTTGAAAGTTAACTAATGGTAAGTATGAAATGTTTTGGAGTACTTTAAATATTATTAAAAATATTTGAAGTATTTCTAGTTTTTGAATTATGGATTGTAGTGAGCCCCGACGAGAGTTGGATAGGTGTTCCGCGGATACCCTTGGGTTCGCCCTTGGGAGAAGTGGAGGCGTCACAGGTGGTATCAGAGCTACTTCGCGTGGTCTTTAAGCGGGGTGAGCTTGGGCCAAGTGGTGTTATGGTCCTTATTATGTGAATGAGTAAAAACTTAAGTACTCTTCTAAAGCGTAAGCTGTGAATCATGAATGTGATAGGTATAAACCCCTTATCTTGATACTTGGGAAAAATTAGATATGTATGTTGGGTAGAAATCTCAATATGATGATTTACTCTTGGGATTGGCCGGTTCGAGTTGTGAATTACCTTATTTCGGATTCTTGTACTCGAATATTTAAGAGTTGAGGGCAATGTTAAGGATTTGGGATCTCTATTTGCAGGGAATAAGAACGAATTGATATTTTACGTGAATAGTTACAGGAAATCAATAATCGTTTAACTAGAATGACACACCAATTAAGAGAGAGAGGTGGAGAAGATCGTGGCTAGAGGATGCTAGTGTAGGAATGAAGTTGACTATGTTAGGGAACGGGAATCATCTAGTTCCAATTAATCTAATGAAGCACTACTTTTAATCTTTCGTAATGGGACGATGGGAATAGGACTTAAGAGTTTGTGCCTTGAAGATGCATGTACTTTTGTTAATCACCTGTTTACTTTTATTTACTGACCTTGACTTGGTATGTACTTTATTTGACTGTAACTTGTGTTATGATCTAATGAGCTCTAGTTTGTGTTTGACTTGTACGGTGATAATGTTATTTGTGCAAGTGATTCCATTTCTTTAGAATTGTTACCGGTGTGTGTGTGTAGTTCAGTTATGATTTAGTGTGGGGTTTATGCATGTGCATCTAGATTAGCTGTGAACATGGAAGCTAGAAGACAACGAAAAGGACGTCAACCCAAACAACCCCGAAACCAAAGGGGTAGATAATGATTCTGCTACTGATCAAAATACCGAGCCAAGGGTTGGGGGAGGAGATGATCAAATAAGATTAGTTTTAACTCGCATGACGGATGTACTAGAACTCTTAGTAACTCAACAGGGTCAGGGGGTTGGACAAGAAAACCAACGTGAAAATCAAGAGATAGGGGAGGATCGAGTTTTGGAACGGTTTCAGAAATTCTTCCCACCCAAATTTTATGGAGGACCTGACCCAGAAGTGGCTGAAAATTGGTTAGAAAATATAAGGAATATATTCAATGTCTTGAACTACACAGAAGAAAAACAAGTCACTTTTGCTATATTTGAACTAGAGGGAGCAGCTCGAACCTGGTGGAACATTATAAGAAACAAGTGAGAAAGAGATCAAACTCCAAAAATTTGGATAAACTTTGTACAATAATTTAATGAGAAATTTCTTCCTCCACTAGTCCAAGAAAAGAGAGAAGACGATTTTATAAAGTTTCGTCAAGGAACTGTGAGTGTGGCTGAGTATAAAACACAATTCACGAAATTTTCTAAATATGCTCCAGAATTGGTGGCTACGGAGTGGAAGAGAATAAGATGGTTTATCCAAGGATTAAATTTAGAAATCCAAGTTGCCTTTGCCGCAGCACAGATTGAAACATTTAGTGACGCTCTTGAGAAAGTACAAAGGGTAGAGAGCACAAAATCCCAACTGAGAATCTTTCAAGCGAGGAAAAGAAATGTATCCGATAGTAGTCACTACCTTGAGGTACCAAGAGAAATTGGACCGCCACCTAAAGTTAGAAAAGGAGTGGATGGAGTAAGACTACCACTTCCTTCACCACCCATGATAAAGAAACTAGAAGGAACTATATCACGAGGAGCTCAGTAGGACAGATACAATTAAGAAAAATTTCGCAGGCAAGTCAAGTCACAACTCCTCGTCTGACTTGTGGATATTGTGGAAGGATGAATCATACCGAAGAAAACTGCTGGGTAAAGGGGCGAAAGTGTATGGGATGTGGGAGCGCCAACCATAAAGTTCACGACTGTCCAAAGTGGTATTCACAAGAAACAACTATTCAACAAGGAAATAAAACTATCCCTCGACAAGTCAATGAAGGAGGAAACCGACCAATGGCGCCTGCAAGAACACCTGCAATGATCACACAACAAGGTCTAGGGTTATCAAAGGTTATGGAAGGTATGAATTTTGACCAATGGCGCCTGAAAGAACACTTGCAATGATCACACAACAACGTCTAGGGTTATCAGAGATTATGGAAGGTATGAATTTCGAGAACGAAATTTTTTTCAGGAGGGAAGGTTGTGAGGACTCGAAATTTTTTCTTATTTTTATTTTATTTTACTGGCTTATTAGATTATTTATTCACCCGTTTATCCCAGATAATTTATTTCATCCGTTTTAAGTCCATTTGTATGCAAAAATGTCCCTTTTATAATATTAAAATATTTCGTTAGCAAATTTAAATTTTCTACGCCTCGTTTAACGAGAAATAATGAGTACACATTTTTCGAGATAATATTCAATTCAAGAGTGCATTAGTTTTGGAGAATTAAAAATTATCAATAGTAGACTAAGAAAAGTTAATTAAGGGATTAGATGTGAGTAAGTTCAAATTAAACTTTTACCGCGCGTGCGTCAATAGTTTCCCGAAAGTCGCGCCGGTATGACTAATTGGAGATTTGAGGAATTAATACTAGACTACTAAGCGTGAGTAATTACCATATTAAAGGAGGTACCTTGGAAGATTAGTGCATAAGCATACCAAACGAGAGAGAAAATGTTGGTACGAAACCCTATCGAGTCACTATTAAGGGTTGACTTTGTGCACCAACTTTAAGTGAGCTTCTCTAACACAATTCTTCATTCTTGCTCTCCAAGAATTGGACCACCAAACCTTTCTCTCTCTCATTCCATTCGGCCAACCCACAAGACAAGAAAGGGAAGAAGAGAACTCCTCACTTCTAGCTTCCATTTTGCTTGCAAAACATCATCCAACCATCAAACTCCTTGGGTTCTTGCTCTAGCTTGAAGGGAAGAGAGGGGCAGCTGGTTAAGGGCTGTTTTAAGGAGTTTCTCACAACAAAAATATAGGGTTTCTTCTTGGGTTTTGAAGGTACAAACATCTCTCACCAAAACTCTTGCTTTCTTGTTTCATTTCTTGGTTTTGAAGCTTGTAGCTTCCTTATTGTTGTTGTTACTTGGATTTTGTGACGGCCCCACCTCCCCCTGGGGCGTACCCCAGGGTTCGGCGGGTCGCCTGCCCAACTCTCGCCAGGACTCACTCACTCATATCTCAAGAAAAACAAACGTACATGCATAGAAAATGAATAACATATCCACTTCAACTTATATATACATTGATGCTCAAATCCAGATACAAATCTTCTACACGCCAAGATACTTTCACGTGTTTACTGTCCGAGTCCAATCAACCCTAGTCGAGCGCTAGCGCGAGTACCATTCAAAGTTCAAAACTAGACTACTCTGTACAAGTATCACGCCTCGCTCGTACCCCTCTGCTAAGGAAAACAAATGGAATGGGGTAAGCTATATGCTTAGTGAATAATCAGGGGGAAAAATGTAAAATCACATCCAATAAACAAGTAAATCAGGATATTTCACATCAATAACAGAAAGGTAACATCACAATGGTAGGATACGGGTGGCTCCAAAACCAGTTCAATTTCCCAAGTTTGAACGCCTGTTGACACTCCGTCAACTAAAGTACTCATAGACCGTAGACTCCACTTAACTTTCCCCGTTCACCTTATCAACCCCCGCTGGCCTGTCAACAGCACACAGCAGCTTGAGCGAAACAAAATAACTTAGCTTTCATTAAAGCTTTAACAAAGAACTAAATCCCAAGGTTAGCATGGAACTAACTTCGACCAAGTCCCGGCTGGCTCGAATAGTTCTTCTACCCTTGGAACCGGGCTGGAACCAAGTCCTGAGATATGCAATCTCTCAATAGATGATATCTCTAAATAAGGTACACAACAAAGTACTTACCCCAACAGCATACAACAAAAGAGGTTTAATTCAACTCATGTAATCACCCCCATCAGCACACAGCAAAAGATTGATACTCAACATAAGACATGTAGTCTCACATATGAAATCAAAACAAAGGATGGGTTTAGGTCGAGTGAGATAAAATATACCCTCGCCTAAGGACCTATTTAACATATACAAAGCACTTTAACAATTTTCACATCAATAAACAACCCAATTACTCACCAAAGGTCTAGTGCCTCTCAAAAATCACGTTCAGGTCCAACTCCTTGGTTGGTGTCCAAATCTGCGATAAAATATCATTTGTGAATGTAAACCTTTCTAGAATTCGAAACATAGGAGTTTCGCTTCACGAAAATCAAGTAAATGTAATTCACTTAAGTAGTATTCACGATACTTATCAAATTCTGAAAAATTAATGCTCGCTCTTAAACCTTTGAAACTTTGAAACAATTATGTTTGAAAATACCATTTGAGTCGTAAGTACGAGGAGAACGTCTTCGGAGAGTTGTTATTTCATTTCCCAAGGGTACAAGTTTGGCCAAGTTCTAAGTCATATACTGTGACGCCCCGAAAAAAATGAGTTTGAGAACCCGGAAATTTTCTAATTTTCTAGGGTTTATTTTATTTAATCGCCCACCTTTTTTTCATTTTCCTTATTAGAAAAATTCCCCAGATAAAGTTTATGAGCAAAAATAGTTTTAAAATGATTTTTCTAGTATCGGTTAGTTTTTGAGAAATTAAAAGCGTATTTTGGACGTGGGACCCGCAAGTGCGGTAAACGCAATATATTTTTGACAACTTGTTGGATTTTTGTATTAAGTGATATTACTGTACAATATGTTAAGATATTTGTATTGGAGAGACAAAAAGATAAGTTTTAAACCTAAAGGTGACAAGTGTCACTTTCTTACTCAAGGGTGGACTTTGACCATTTTACTACCTTTACTAATTGATTAAAAACTTGACCCAAAATTCATCTTCTTCATAAGCTCCTTGGCCGAACCTCTTGGAGACAAAAAGAGAGAAAAGCTTCCAATTTCTTCCTTCTATTTCTTGCCCAATCTCACAAACCAACCGTTAAAACCGTGATTTGCTCCATAAAAACCTTTCTCTTGGTGGTATTAAGGTGTGTGGTGAAGTGGTTTGAGAAGAAAAGGTGCTAAGTTGGGTCTTTCCTTGGGTTTGCATGGTAAGTGACTAAGGAACCTTTCCTTTGATCTTGATAATGTTCAATTAGTGATTGGTGGTGGTTTAATAAGTGATTTTATGGATGATTTCATGATTTTGGTTGAAATTAGTGAAGTTTTATATTTAATTAGGATTTTTCTGTTCTCATATGATTGTTATTATGTGGTTATGTATGATGATTGGAAATGATGTTTAATGATTCTAGAAGGTGGGAAAAGTGGAAGATTGCAAGTAAATTCTGTTTTGGAAGAAATCTGGAAAATTAGGGTTCTTGGTTCTTCATTCTGTCCGAAATTTTTGGTCCTAGATAGAGGCCGAATTGGCCTTGGCTCAAAACATGAACGTTGTAGGTATTGATGTTTTAAGGGTGCCTGTAAAATTTCAGGTCAATTGGAGTAGTGTAGAATGAGATAAGCCGAAATTACTATTGCTGTTCTGGGTTCATCAGGATGTTAGAACTGCGTCTGAAATGGGTTGTTTTGACTGGAATTGCTTTGGATTTGGTTGTTGAGGTCTTCTGATGCAATGTAGCTTGATGCCCTAGCTACCATATGCCTTTGGAATTTCTGCATTTGGACTTGTTTAGTCTGAGTTGTACTGATTACAGCATAGTGTAATTTGTAAACCTGCAATTAAGGTTCTGGTTTGGTATTTTACATTTTTGACCTAGTTGTACTAGGATTTGGACTGAGTGGCCTTCTACATTGTTGTAGCCCTGTCTTTTAGCTTCGAAACGGTGGGTCTTGCACCTTCATCCGACAATCTTAGCGCCTTTGATACCATTACCGCAAAATGACGTCAAAACTGTTTTTTTTGGTTTTGAGCTAAACTTTCATTTCCGGACTTTTCCCTAGTTTGACTTGTACTAGTACTACTTGGAACTTGCTGAATGGCTATTGGATGAACTTGTTGTTGTGTGTGTACCTTTGGGACTGGCTGAGGATATAATGAAGCCATGATGGCTGGAAAAGTAAGCAAATTCAGGGGAAGTGCTGTCCGAACTTTGAAGGGATTTGTTTGCATTGAGTTTGTGATCTAAGACTTGAATTTGAGCAAGGCAATGCTATATGATGGATGGTTTCAGAGCCGTGGAGGTGAGTGACCTCAAACTATTTCTAAAATTATTTATGAACCATTTCTTGCATTATTTACTTTTGAACTGTTTTCAAAGTTACTTTTGGAACTGTTTTCTTACATATCATGCGTGCTTGCATATCAGTGTCTTGTTATTATTGATTTTGCTTTCAATGATTGTTAAAACGAGTTTTCTAGGCGAGTGTGTACTTTATCGCACTCGACCTAAATAAATATGAAATTTTCAATGATTAATGATTAAATGCTACTTGCGCATGAATGTAAGCCTTTTGGGCTGAACTGGCCATTGCCCTTGTTACCGGTCGTCTCGAGCCAGAAGCGGACTCGGTCGGGCGACTAGGAACTTGGGTGTACGTTTCGGTATACTCAAGTATTACCTTGTAGGTTGGTGGAGCCTGGCCAAAAGCCAGGGACGGGGTGAATGAATGCACGAATGAAACCAAATGCAATGAAATGACAGGAGAACGAACGTATCCTTTTCATGAATGTTACTATCGCTTTCCATTGTAAATGTTTCTTGAATTATTGATACTCCATATTGAAATGAACTATTGTTAAACAGATTTGATAACTGATTTTATTGGTTACTCGCTGAGCTTCTAGCTCACCCCAAAAATGTTTTATTCCCCTCCACAGGGCTCAAGGCGAAGGAAGGGCTTGTAGTGTTTATTCATGGATTATCTCATGTATGGATTGAACTTGGATTTCCTTTTGTGTAATCATTCATATTGGGATTGTATTGAACGTTTAGAATTGATTGGTTGTGTAATAGTCTAGTTTTGGACTTCCTCCTGTATACTAATTGTGATCAAGGATCAGAGTGGCGCTGCGGAAGCGTGGACGCTTCGCTTTTGATATGTAAAGTTTGGGAACCTTTGATGTATATTTCATATATATATCTTGAAATTCAATTGAGAATTGTAGTGAACGACTGAGTCCCGGCGAGAGCTGGGCAGGCGGCCCGTCGAACCCTCTGGTTCGCCTCAGGGGGAGGTGGGGCCGTGACATATACCTCGATAACAGAAGACATATCTATCCTAGATGGTTCAAGTGGTATTTGCTCTCAAGCCTTACTCAAGTCGTAAGCAGCTCTTTCTAGTCCTCGGGCGTAAATTTGGGCAGCACGCCCTTTGTATTTACCTATTTTCCAGCCATTTATGGCTTCATTATTTTCCTCAATCAGTCCCAACTTTACACACAATATAAATGCATTCAAATATCCGTTCAATAGTCTCAAAGTCACACAAGTACAAAATCAAGCTAGGAACATGTGCGGAAATGAAGTTTAAGGCCTAAAATCAAAGGCAGATTTGATGTCACTTAGCGGAATGGACACAACAGAAGATACACTTATCAGATTGGGGTGAAATTTATACTGTTTCGAAGCAAAGACAAAGGCCTACAACTTTGATGAAGATCACTCAATCCAGTTCATAGTGTATCTAGGTCAAAAGTCCGGATTACAGAACCAAAATCTAACATTTGGGCTAGTTAACCGCATTACGCGTAAACGATAATAACTGAGGCTACCGAAGTCCGATTAAGGCGTTTTCAGAGCCGTTGGAAAGCTAAGACATAGCACTACAACTTCTGTGTTTTGGATAAAAGCGAATTCAGTACACATCAGGGTGAACAGACACGGTTAGTGTTGTGAAATATCAAAACTGTCCATTGGACTAAACCTATGAGAGTCAGGGGTATTTTTGTCTTTTTACAGGCTACAATGCTCCGATTGAGTTGAAACTTTGCAGGAGACTATAAACCATCATTCTCTACAACTTTCATGTTTTATGTTAAGCCTAATTCAGCTTCTAACACAATGAACTGGAACCAGGAAAAACTGAAACTACAATTTCCAGAAATCTGGAATTTTGTTATATTCAATCTATAATTCACATTTTACCTTAAAACTACCACTATTTTCTCCTTTACAAGATTATATACCATATATATACATCATATAACACCTAACCCACAAGGAATATAAGTGAATAAATCAAAACCCTAACTCAATATTCCTCCCTCCAATCATCAAAACCATTTGAAACAAGCATCACAAGCACAACTCTAACATTAATACCCAACTTAATCATGATTAATGGAGAAAGAAAGAGTGATCAGCCATTATACCTCAAGACAAGATCTTGCAAGAGTGATCCTCCACTACTCTTTGAAATTTTTGGTTCCTTAAGCTTCCCAAGCTTCCAAACTATTGATTAATCGGTTTAGTTTTTCTTGTTTGCACTCAAAAGATTGGATTCAAGGTTAAAAATTGAAAAACTCTCCTCACTCTCTTCCCTCTCCTTGCTCTCGGCCAAACCAGAAAAAAAAATGAGGGAAAATGAAGCAAAATGGATGATAAGAAGGTAGGACTTTGGCTTGGTCAAGGAACCATAGGTGGCCAACACTTGTCACCACCAAAACCAACTAAAATTTTGTTTTCTTTTCCTTGCATTTTGGGTCAAATATTTCGGCTATAAGGGCTAAAGATGAGGGAGATATTTTGCAACAATATCAAGGATATGTGGTGGTAGGGAAGTGGTAGTCAAGTGGTGTGTTCAATCGGTAGTGATCGATACCCGTCGGTTTAACACATTTTTCCTTAAATCGCGTATACTAGGGTTTTTTCTTAAAGATGAGGGAGATATTTTGCAACAATATCAAGGATATGTGGTGGTAGGGAAGTGGTATTCAAGTGGTGTGTTCAATCGGTAGTGATCGATACCCGTCGGTTTAACACATTTTTCCTTAAATCGCGTATACTAGGGTTTTTAACTTATAATTCACTAACTTATGATTCTTACTTCTAATCACACACTTAATATCATCTAAAACTCACTTTTAATCACTAAATTTGATCCACACTTCGTACCGGATAGTCGCACTACATATAGACGTAAAACCCTTACTTCTATATTCATTTGCACTTATTGTGGAGTGATTGGGTAGTAAGGCTGTTATAAAGTAATAATTTCTAAGTAAAAGGAATTTTAATAAAATGTGCATGATTTTACAAGTCCATTAAAAGTAAGGTTTCGATTAAAACATGAGAGATTTAAGAAAATCGATTAGTCACAAGTTACCAGGGTTTTTTTTTCTTTTGATTAGAATTTAGGGTTTCTAATCTTTAAAACAAAACAATGTCTTAAAACAAAAAATAAAATATAGAAACCGTAATATCCTAAAAGTCGGGGTATCACAATCTCCCCTACTTAAAAGAATTTCATCCTCGAAATTCATTCATTTATTCGTAAATTCATATAGTTATTCGTAAATAAGTACAAGCAAAATAAAATAGCTATAAGGTTCAATAAAAGCATATTCAACTCATAAAATGAAAATTAATAAAACACATTGAAAATAACACACTTTCTTGGTATATATCATAGTAATTCACACATCCTACGGGACAGTAACCCTAGGTATTGCTCAGACACTATACTTAATCAAAACTTGACGAAGTACAACCAAGTACGTAGGTGTGAATAACTAGGGTCCCCAATCTCACTAATATCTTCAATATATCTTAAATCCAGACTACTCATATTCCCTGTGCCTTAGCTTTTGCCATTCGAACTTACTCTCATATTACTCGGGATATCGACTTATCATAAAGGTATCACTCTTTGATATTCAGGTACAAGAATCCAAACATGTGATAATTCACCACTCGAAATGACCAGGTTCAAGAGGAAATCAACCACTTTTGAGATTTCTACCCAACATACATATCTAATTTCCCCAACAATAGACATTTGTTCCATACTTAACAAGTCAATCCCACAGTCCGAGAACCATCTCATGGCACGAGCTCAATAGGATCTCTGATACCACCTCTGACGGCCCCACCTCCTCCTGGGGAGTACCCCAGGGTTCGGCGGGTCGCCTGCCCAACTCTCGCCAGGACTCACTCACTCATAGCTCAAGAAAAACAAACGTACATCCATAGAAAATGAATAACATATCCACTTCAACTTATATATACATTGATGCTCAAATCCAGATACAAATCTTCTACACGCCAAGATACTTTCACGTGTTTACTGTCCGAGTCCAATCAACCCTAGTCGAACGCTAGCGCGAGTACCATTCAAAGTTCAAAACTAGACTACTCTGTACAAGTATCACGCCTCGCTCGTACCCCTCTGCTAAGGAAAACAAATGGAATGGGGTAAGCCCACTTTCACATTTTTCCAACAATATCAAGTCATCTACTTACAGGCAAGTACTTAGAGATGCATATCTACTACTATAAATCAAGTTTAAGGTGATGGATCATGTTATACCTTCTTAGTGTACTAGATCAGAATTTTTGGCCCTCAAAATACTCCAAGAAACCGTGATTTCCAGCACCCTTTTGCAGCTCAAAATGATCTCCTAGTGTTAAGCTAAGTATGGTGCAAGTTTGGTTGAATTTGGAGATGTTTTGGTGGTGGTTTGAGTAAGAAATTTTTGGAACAATGGAGTTAGAGAGGGAGGGAGAGCTGGTCGGCAGTCTTGGGTAGAGGAGAGAGAGTGTGATCAGATTTCTAAGCTTCCAAGAGAAGACATTAACTTGTGGCCTCAAGTCACCCATTAGTCAACTCACATTAGGGTGCGTTTGGCGCGATTAGGGCTCGATTTTCTCGCGCGTTTGGTTCACTAGTGCACTAAACCTCCAATGTATTTATATTCATGTAAATATTATTCACTCTTAATTGTCCCAAAATAAGAGTCTAAAGTTCCTAAATTTAAATCGCGCGTATAAAAACGCGTATCTCCAATTTAAGCGTGATAACGCGAAACCTCCGAGAAATTCTTATAACGATAGTACTAATAACTATCACTTGAGTATTTAAACATTAAAATGCCTAATTTAGGTCCATTGTACATGTCTCCAATATTCCAAACTTATTGTGCTCTCAATCGGTCAAGATTTCCAAAGACGTGTTCACTATTTTCACTAAACAAGCTCCCGGAAATTAATTTTTGATACAAGTCACTTTAAAAATATAATGAAACTATATTTCCATGTAATTAGGTCTCAAGAGCTTAGAAAATAATATTTGGAATAAAAGACCAAATAAATAATTAAATAAGCTAGAAATAGGAGATTAAATAAGTAAATTTTGCGAGTCCTCACACACGATACTTATCAAATTTTGAAAAATTCATGCTCACTCTTAAACCTTTCAAACTTTGAAGCAGTTATGTTTGAAAATACCATTTGAGTCGAAAGTACGAGGAGAACGCCTTTGGAGAGTTGTTATTTCATTTCCCAAGGGTACAAGTTTGGTCAAGTTCTAACTTATATACCTCGATAACAGAAGACACATCTATCCTAGATGATTCAAGTGGTATTCGCTCTCAAGCCTTACTCAAGTCGTAAGTAGCTCTTTCTAGTCCTCGGGCGTAAATTTGGGCAGCACGCTCTTTGTATTTACCTATTTTTCAGCCATTTATGGCTTTATTGCTTTTCTCAATCAATTCCAACTTTACACACAATATAAATTCATTCAAATAGCCATTCAATAGGCTCAAAGTCACACAAGTACAAAATCAAGCTAGGAACATGTGCGGAAATGAAGTTTAATGCCTAAAATCAAAGGCAGATTTGACGTCACTTAGCGGAATGGACACAATGGAAGATACACTTATCGGATTGGGGTGAAATTTATACCATTTCGAAGCTAAGACAAAGGCCTACAACTTTTATGAAGATCACTTAATCCAGTTCATAGCGTATCTTGGTCAAAAGTCCGGATTACAGAACCAAAATCTCACATTCGGGCTAGTTAACCGCATTATGCGTAAACGATAATGACTCAGGCTGCCGAAGTCCGATTCAGGCGTTTTCTGGGCCGTTGGAAAGCTAAGACATAGCACTACAACTTCTATGTTTTGGCTAAATACGAATTCAGTACACATCAGGGTGAACAGACACGGTTAGTGTTGTGAAATATCAAAACTGTCCATTGGACTAAACCTTTGAAAGTCAGGGGTATTTTTGCTTTTTGCAGGCTACATTGCTCCGATTGAGCTGAAACTTTGCAGGAAACTATAAACCATCATTCTTTACAACTTTCATGTTTTATGCTAATCCTAATTCAGCCTCTAACATAATGAACTGGAACCAGGCAAAACTGAAACTACAATTTCCAGAAATCTGGAATTTTGTTATATTCAAGCTATAATTCACATTTTACCTTAAAACTACCACTACTTTCTCCTTTACAAGATTATATACCATATATATACATCATATAACACCTAACCCACAAGGAATATAAGTGAATAAATCAAAACCCTAACTCAATATTCCTCCCTCCAATCATCAAAACCATTTGAAACAAGCATCACAAACACAACTCTAACATTAATACCCAACTTAATCATGATTAATGGAGAAAGAAAGAGTGATCAGCCATTATACCTCAAGACAAGACCTTGCAAGAGTGATCCTCCACTACTCCTTGAAATTTTTGGTTCCTTAAGCTTCCCAAGCTTCCAAACTAATGATTAACCGGTTTAGTTTTTCTTGTTTGCACTCAAAAGATTGGATTCAAGGTTAAAAATTGAAAAACTCTCCTCACTCTCTTCCCTCTCCTTGCTCTTGGCCAAACCAGAAAAAAAATGAGGGAAAATGAAGCAAAATGGATGATAAGAAGGTAGGACTTTGGCTTGGTCAAGGAACCATAGGTGGCCAACACTTGTCACCACCAAAACCAACTAAAATTTTGTTTTCTTTTCCTTGCATTTTGGGTCAAATATTTCGGCTATAAGGGCTGAGGATGAGGGAGATATTTTGCAACAAACTTATGATTCACTAATTTATGATTCTTACTTTTAATCACACACTTTATATCATCTAAAACTCACTTTTAATCACCAAATTTGATCCACACTTCGTACCGGATCGTCGCACTATGGATAGGCGTAAAACCCTTACTTCTATATTCATTTGCACTTATTGTGGGGTGATTGGGTAGTAAGGCTATTATAAAGTAATAATTTCCAAATAAAAGGAATTTTAAGAAAATGTGCGGTATTTTACAAGTCCATTAAAAGTAGGGTTTCAATTAAAACATGAGAGATTTAAGAAAACCGATTGGTCACAAGTAACTAGGGTTTTTTTTTCTTTTGATTAGAATTTAGGGTTTCTAATCTTTAAAACAAAACAATGTCTTAAAACAAAAAATAAAATATAGAAACCGTAATATCCTAAAAGTCGGGGTATCACATATTTGGTCAGTTGAAGTAGGCTCTATGAACTCCCACCTTGGTTAAATAAGGGCTGTCATGATATTTATGTGTGTGTTAGTATGTTTGTGATGAGTTTTAATGGAAGAAAGTAGAAGAGGAGAAAGAAAGAGAGAAACCGTGAGGAAGAGGTGCTGTCCGAAATTCTATTCTTGTTTGGTCAGTAGTTATTTTGAAATTTTTGATGTTTGTTGGCTGTGAAATTGGTTGTTGTATATGGTATATTGTGTGTACAAAGTGTCGTCCAAAAATCACTTCATTTGGTTGAACAAAACTTGGAATTTCGAAATTGAAAGGAACCTAGAAATTGTAAACAGAATGCCCAAATAGTGCATCTTTGATTGAACATAACTCTCTGTACGGAAATCGAAATTGAGTGTTGTCAGTGAAATTCAAAACTAGACATCCGTAGCTTTCTAACGGTGTAAAAATCACTTTCTAGTTCAAACTGAGTAAACAGTAGTGAATAGATAAAGTCGGCTGTTCTGTTCTGCCTGTCCCATTCGAATGGACATGAGAAGTTGCAACTTGTGACTTAAATTTGAACTACTTGTGAACTGATTTTGGAAATGTTTTGTTCTGATGAAATGTAGCTTTTGGAACCTAGTTTCCAACGCCATCAACCATTCTCAATTTTAGGTTGTATTGAGTGAGATATGGTTCAATTTCCAAACTGTGACAGAGCTGGAAAACTGGAAAACCTTTCCTTCTTGCTGGCCGACTGGTCTAGTTTGTTGTGGGATGTTTTATTTCAAAAATTTTGATGTCAATCAACCATCAATTACTTGTTGAATGTTTAAAGGACCTTGGTTCCAAAAATGAACCAAATTGGAACTGATTTCATTGTGCCAAATATTTGGAAAGAAAGAAAAGGGTGAGATGGCAGATTTACTTTGGGAATTTCACGAACTTTGATTATTTTGTTAACTGCCTTCCCACATGATTTTTTGCATGAACTTTGGTAGAGATGTAGTTCACATATGGAAGATTAAATGTACCAAATTTGATGTATTTTCAATGCCATTTCGATGGCCAAATGGTACCTCAAAAATGCCTTCTCAAATCTGGAAAATGACTGGACAGGTCATGAAAGTCGACCAACTTTGGACTGATGTATATCGATATTCAAAACTCTGAATTTAGTTTTGTTTATTGTGTTTGAAACCTTGATTGTAACTTATATTGTGTTACAAATTTCAAAGCATGATTCGCTTTCTGTGAATTATGCCGAGTTTCTAAATATTCACTACAAGAAATTTGGTCATTAGTGACAACATTTCTCAGCGACGAAAAAAAATTGTCACAGAATGGGGTCCTTTAACCACAATACAAAAAGTTGTCACAATTGAGTCAAGGGAGCCAACACATCAGTGACGACCTTGCATTGTCGTCACAATTCGATTCCCGCCAGGAGCCATGGAGAAAGCGAGAACTGCAACAGTGACAACTTTCTAAAAGTTGTCAGTATTAATAGCACTTTCTTTGACAACTTTGCAATTGTTGTCACTGATAATATTGTATAGCCGTTAGTGACAACCTAGTCTTGTCACTGTTTGATTTAAAATATTTATTGCTTTTTGCAACTATTACTCCTAATTTTTTGTAATCATTATGTGTTCTCTAATGGTTTTTAACTGTTATATACTTATGAGCCTCTTTATTAGTTTAATTTTCTTGTATATGTAATAATTTCATTAGAATAAAAATAATTAAAAAATAAAAAATTCATTAGTGTAAATAAACTTATGACTACTTAACTTAGAATGATTATTAGTTAATTTGATATGAATATAAATAAGAGTTTTCAAATTGAACTAGCTATCGTAGTGGATAAATCCTAAGCTCCATACTTAATTACCTAATACACTTTATGTATTAGTTTAATTGTGCATTTTTTTCTTATTTGAAGATAATGGATTAATAGTGAAGTTTTGTATTGGATGTTAATTGAATGTGTGTTATTTAAAATGTACTTTGTTAATTGAATATGCTCTATTTAAAATTTCTACCAATTACAATTTTGACACAGTATGGTTAATAATTTTTGAGGCAGTATGGTTAACAACAAATGGTTAATAATACATTAGTAAATTATTTTCAAAAAATTTAATATGTTAGTAAATTCAAATAAAAGTTAAAGTTACAAATTTGATTCAATTAACTAGTACCGAAATTTTGTGACGACAAAATAATAAAAAAGTTGGCGGGGACTCTTTTGTTGAAAATTGGGAGAAATAAACACTCTTTTAACTCATAGTACTCTCCAGAGAGATACAAGCCACCGTTCCTTTTCCCAAACTCCCCACTCTGACTCTTCACTTTTCTATCTCGCATCCCTCAAAGAAGAGAAAACACTCTCCATTTTCCTTAAACTCTCGGCCAAATATGGATTCCCCAAGCTGAAATCGATTCATTCTCCCCTAACTCTAAGGTAAGTCCTCTCATATCTCTCCTTGTTTTTCTTCTTTTTCCCCCAATTACGTTGCCCTAATTTTTTTTCTTTTAGATTGTTTGAGTTGTGGGTTCAATAATCTCATAGAAAAATTTAAGTTGTGGGTGCAATAATCTCCTTCTCCGTTGCATTAGTTCTTCCATGTATTAGAGCTTCCATCCTCAATTCTCTGGATTACCGAAAAGCCCATAGACAATAAGAACTTAAAAAAATACAAGAGTGGGATTAATTAGGACTGTTTTTCATTCATGTTAGGTATGGTTTTTGGGGTATATTTAGCCCAAAACTACAACGTCCCCAATGTTCTAAAGCTCCGGAATAATAGTTTGGTAATTATCAACCACATTGAAGAAAATTACCGTAAGCCCAAGAATCGACACATTGGTGAGTAGTTGGCCAGCATTTCTGGCGTTATGTTTAGTCCACCAGGTGTTTGATTTGAGTTTGTTTTCTGTTTAGGGGATACCTTTTGGGAGGATTTTTTTGATATAGAGAGAAAGGTGTTTTGCAGGTCTGGGGTTTATAAAATTTAGTGGAAGGATTACGAATTTAGTTATAGATGTTGGAAGAGGGAAATAAGAGAATTTTAAAGAATAAGACACTTCAAATTTTGCAAGTAGAAATGTCCCCAAAGATGGTCAAATGTTTTGTTCAAGTATTCTGCAATCTGTTCAGCATCTTATATGGCCTATTTTGTCTCATTTAATCCTGTTACTGTCTTACTGTTGTATTTTTTGCTTGTTAAAAAGTCATCTTTGGAGCATGGATTACTTTTGATTAGCTCAAATGATCTCTAGAACATAGTCATCCCTGGTTGTTAAAAATCATTTACCACTAATTAACTGAAACACAGATTACGCTTGACTATGCTTGATTGTAACGACTATGCTTGACTATCCTTTAACTTTTGAGCAATAATGTTCTATTTAAATTCATAGTTTCAGGCCTTATTAGATCCATCTACATATGTACAATTTGATGTGAATTAGATGCCAAAACCTTAAATTGTTTGTACTATGATTTGTATTTTTTTTTTTTGCTATGCTTGAAGCTGCTGACATGGGTGCAGTGTCTCGGTAGGAGGTTATCATTTAGCTGCTTATACTGATTATGTCTTTGTATACATGGCTAGAATATATGGGTTCATGCTGCATCAGCTAGTCAAAAAATTGCTGCAACATCAAGGGATGGATTGGCATCTCCTACATCTGTTGAGATGCAAACATATGAGCCTCCCACTGCAGCAGGTTGTATCTAACCAGTCCGTTGGTGGAAATAATACACCTAATGAGAACAAGGATCTTCATGACAATGGAAATGGTTTGTAAGATCTACTTGTAACTGCATTACAACTTAATATATCTCATGTCATGTTTCATTATTTATATTAATAATCTTCTAAATATGTTTTGGTTAGACCATGTGAACTTAAGTAGGAAGAGAGGTCATACTCATAACATTGCATTGTTTAAGGAAAAAAGGGCTGGAAAGAAAGTAAAAGTTAACATCTCAGAATTGAGTGGAAGAATAATTGGAGAAGGTGCTCAAAAGTTTATCTCAAAGGTGCTCGAAAGTTTATCTCAGAGAAACAATGCTGAAACTCACTAATGTAAGTTAACTTCATAGGAGAGACACAATTTTCCACTTGACTTATCAAGTTGTATCATTTTTACTGATTTTGGTATGATCGAACTTCATATTTCAGAATAGTTTCACTCATGATGAACGTCAACATATTAAGTCAGCATTGCTTAAGCAACTAAATTCACAATACCAAAGTCGGCATTATACATTTGATAAGATCTTCAAACAATCTGGGACAATGGAGGAAGCACTGGCAAATCATCTTGCATATGTGGTAGAAAATGATTGGAGTTTCCTTTGTCACTACTTTTGCAGTCCTGAATTTAAGGTAAATGGCCTGATTGTTTTTCAATTACTGTTTCTTAATACTATACATGCTATATTTTGTTGAATTTGATTACTCCTTTCACTTCTTTAATGTAGGCAATGAGTGAGAGGAATAAGATTAATAGAATTGTTGTACCTTAATTTTATTGATCAGAGATAACATATTGTACTTATGCTTCTTCTTGATGCTTAGTGTGAAAGCTTGTAAGCTGTAATAATCCCAAATCTTGGTACATGAATGAAACAATTTATTATTTTTCTATTTGTCCTTGCTAAGGAATTTTCAATTATTGTGTTGTTTTTGGGGTAATTTTATACTCCTTTCTATCTATGCTATACTTGTTTCAAACGGTTGGGTCTTGTCAACAAAGTTTCTATAAAAGTGACAATTTTCAGTTTGTTCTTGGAGACATTTGCATATAAACAAGCTACAAGCGGTCTCTAAGCTAACTGGTAGAAAAGAAATTGGTCTTATCATCAGTGACGATTAAATAAATGAGGTACACATTGCCTCAGTTTCTCCTATATGAATGGGTAGCTCGACACCTTGTATCGTGATTGACATTACTTTGGTTATCATACTTGACACATTGTATCCTCTGCTTTGCATTACTTTGGATTGGTTTGATTTAGTTTAGTTTAATTTATTTGAATGTTTATCTAAGCAAGCGAATCAAAGTTGCTTTTCCTTTAGTGTTGGGCTTGTAGTCTTATCAACTGGTTATATTGTTCATAGCAGTACTTATAGCAGTTCTTGTTGCCTTATCAACTTGTTATATTATTCCTTTGAAGTTGAAGTTTAATAGCAGTACTTATTTCTTGAGCTGATTTTGTGCAATAGTTCGGGTTGATTTTGGTTTTTTTTTTGGGCTGATTTTGAACGTACAGCTTTAATTATTGAGGTTCTTATTGGATTGCATATTTTAGCTAAGCAACCTAAGTATTGTTACTTCTCCTTCAATGTTTTAATCCTCCCCTTATCTACTTGTTTTACTACTTTATTACAGATAAATGCTCTTTAAACAAAATTTTGGGAGCTGTCTATAGCAATGACTGAAGAACGTTGAAGACAAAGTCGCAATTTGCTCATGCAAGGGTTTGCTTGGATGTTCTTTGGTTTCTTGAACTTAATTCCTTTTGTAAACGTACCTTATGAATATGTGATACTTGGGCACAATGTTACTTTTGTAGACCTTTGTTGGGTAATGCGCACCTCAATATGACATTTGAGTACTTAATATGCTATATTGGCATGTAGCCTAATGCAACAACTACTTTTGATTATCAATTGTTTAGATTACTTCTTTCTATTTATTTTAGATAAATAATTTACCATGCTAAATTGTGAGTTTATTGAAATGGAGCCGACAATGTTGAAGATCACCAATGACAAAAAAGAGCTGTTACAGAACAAGAATTAAAAAACTCTTTGTGACAACAAAGCATGTCACTAACTCCAAACTTCAATTGTGACAACAAATGTTGTCAATAAGTAGATCATATAAGTGACAAATTCGGACACTTTTTAGTGACAACCCTGATCAATACATCTCTGACAACACGCTAAGTCGTTAATAAAACTCTTTCATATTGTTGTCACTAATGACAACCATTCACTGACGACTTTTTGTGTTGTCACTATACACTTTTACCGACGGAGATATAGTGACGACTCTATGACGACTCAAAAGTTGTCAATAAAAGTCATTAGTGACGACATTTCTATGTCTTGTGATGACATGTTGTTGTCACTCATGACCAAATTTCTTGTAGTGATTACCGAAAACCAAGACTGATCCTATCTTACTTGTTTAAATCAGCAACTTTGAGATGAAAAGTGGATGCTTTCTATTTAGAATCTTAGAAAAATATCTTCTAGGAACTTTTACTACTTTGGATCTAGTTTCCAGCGGTACAAAGTTTTTCATTTTTGGACTTATGGGACTCAAGATACGATTTTTCAAAGTAGTGTCACTCTAAACTGGAAAAATTTCTGTTTTCAACCAAATTACTCCTTTAAGAACTTTCCTCCTTCCTTTGTGAATGTTGGACTGTTTTAAGTTTGTTTTCATGGTTTAATGCAAGGCTGTTTGGAACTTTGAACTTTCATCTCCAATCTTGGTTTCCGAAGGTTAAACCTCTCTTGATGCATTTATTTGGTCATATAACTCCCTTGGTTAATGGTACTTTTCTTCGTACTCAAATTAGGGACTTCAACCCCTATTCTTATGGCCTTGATAATTGTACTAGAGTTGGCAATCATACAAGTATTTTAAAAGAATGATTTGAAAGGTTTCTTGTGAACGTAATTAGTAATATTCAGAATGTTTTGGCCGAGCTTCCAAGTAAAAATGTGTTTATCTTCCTTATTTGAAAACCAAAGCTTCTATCACCATAGTCTCTTGAGTATACGCCCTTGATTTAATCATTGAAAATGGACGTTGAGTGAGGCTTTTATTAAAAGAGAACTTGAGAATTTTACTCGATTTACGGGTACAACTTAAATTGGTGGCTAAAGAAGCTAGTGAGCCGTTGGTTGCAGTTTTACTAGATTTTAACTGAATGAGTTTGAAAATTGAGAAAGCTCACTTATATTTGAAACTTGGGCATTCAACTAGGGAATTTTGACAAGAAACTAATCCTCCATCTTTCTTGATTTTCGTGCCAAAACTTAGAGATCTGTTTAATCTTCAATTTGGAGAATTTTGGACATGACTTGAGTCGGATTAATGTATTCTTAGATATTTTCAAATGCTACCCTTATGGATTAAGTTATTAAGTGATATTTGTATTCGATTTGAACACGTTATCTCTTAAATGAGAGTAGCGGGAATACTACTAGACCTTGGTTAATTGCCTAGGTGATTTGTAATTGTACATGTCTCAGGTGACCAAGAGGATCCCGAGGAACCCGTTTGATCTTGCCTCGCTCTTGCTTTACACTTTTGATTTGGTGAGTGTTCCTTGTAGGTGTTTGTGACTTGAATAGTTTTGTTACGTGTTTACCGCATATTTCTTGTGTGTTTAAGTGTTAATTGTTCCCTATAATTGCTCCTTTGAAATTTTTCACCGTTTTAAGGCGAGTGTGTACTTTATCTCACTCGACCTACTAAAATAACAAATTTTAACCGTTTAACCGTGAATTTCTACCATTTACCGGTATATTTGATTACTTGCGCATGTTGTAAACTCTTAGCTGAACTGGACGCTGCCCTTAGTTACTAACCTGCTCGAGCCAGGATTGGGTTTGATCGAGTTGGTTGGAACCCTGGGCCACCGTATCGGTATACTCGAGTATTACCACTGGAGGGATAAGGCGATGGCCAGACCAACCGAGGGAAATATTGGATTTATAAGGTGCGGTTGACCGAAACAGTTCCACATGAACATCGTATCCTTTTAATGTGTATTTATTTCTGTAAAATGATAAGTGTCTCATTTTAAATGTGCCAATATGATACCTTGAACCGTATGTGCGCTATGCTCAATTTACTTGATTTATTAGAACTGCTAGTGTGTTTTGGAACCTCACTGAGCTATTTAGCTCATTCCATGCTTTTGTTTTCCTTAACAGGGTTCAGGACCGAGAGTGCTCACGAATAGTTCTAAGTTATTTTCTTTTGGAGACATCAACTTGTATTATAGCGATGACTGTTGTACATATTCTTTTGGGTTGTATTTAAGCTTGAAAGTTAACTACTGGTAAGTATGAAATGTTTTGGAGTACTTTAAATGTTATTAAAAATATTTGAAGTATTTCCAATTTTTGAATTGTGGATTGTAGTGAGTCTCGGCGAGAGTTGGGCAAGCATTCATCGGATACCCTTGGGTTCGCCCTTGGGAGAAGTGGGGGCGTCACATAAAAGAGTTGCAAAGCAAAAGCATTCAACTATTACATAAGTAGCTTCAAATCAGGTGAAGAGCTTGTCAACTCTGAACAACAAGGTGTGTACTATCAATGTCATACCTATATTAGCAGCTGAACTTGTTACATATGTCTAACCATGACAATTTATTACTACAACTTTTGAATAACATGAAAACTCAAAAGAATTTGTCTCAATGGGAAAATACTATACATACAAATTTCAAATGAGGAAGAAATACAGTCCAAATATTCTCAATAGTGGTTGCTTATTACAACAGTTCGCAGTTGATATGTATTTCAAGCTTGAAGCACAAAGGCTTGACTTTTATAGGAGTAAATAGCTATTGATTAGATGAGAACAGCTCTAAGGCCTAATGGACTGTGTTATTCAAGGGTAGCCTCGAGGATCTCAAGTAGAACAATGAATCCCTCTACCAGTATCATTCATAGGAGGTCCCCGAGATATGAAGAAAAAATATGTTGAGGCAATGGCTTTCCTCCAAAGGTATGGAAGGCCAGATTTATTTCTATCTATGACATGCAATCCTTCATGACTAGAAAATAAATTATGGTTCCCACTAATGAAGCTTCGAATAAACTTGTGTGCTTGAGTCTTCCACACAAAATTGGAATTGCTCAACGAAGAATTGTTCAAAACAGATTTTTGGTGAAGTAGAAGCATACATGTTTGTCATCGAATTCCAGAAACATGGTTTGTCGCATGCTGACTTCCTCATTGTTTGTGCCAAATTACCTAATGAAAAAACAAATAAGCACTTATTCAATATGGTATACAACCACATGATGCACGGACCTTGTGGTAGATTAAAGCCAAATAATGTTTGCATGCAAGGACGAGTACTTAAATTATGCAAGAATAAATATCCAAAACAATGGGTAGAGGAAACTACTCATGGGGAAAACGCATATCCGACATATAGGCGAAGAAAAGATGGCAAAGTTGTAATCGTCAGAGGCAAAGAACTCGACAACAGATGGGTTGTTCCATATAATCGCACCTTCTCGCTAAGTTCAACTGCCACATCAATATAGAGGTATGCTCAACTATCAAAGTTGTTAAGTACATGTATAAATACATTTTTAAAGGTCATGACAAAGTGCATTTTCAGGTAAATTTAGGAACGATGCCTTGTTGAAGTAGGAGATGATGACATGGATCGCACACCAATCGCTCACGTCTGTCCCAGGCCTGCTAGACATGGAGTTATCTCCAGTATTAGTAAAAGTGTGTAGAGAGCCTTAAAGGCTTTTAGACCACTCCAGGTTGTTCAAGAGCCTTAAGGAATAGTCTAGAAATTGTACATAAGAGTCTTGCTTTGTATAGAAGATTCTAGAGACTAAACATAAGAAGATTTAGTGTAGAACTTTCTAGAGTCTTGTAAAGCTTTCTTGGCTCACCTATAAATAGGCTGAGCCCCCTTATTTGAAAATCATCTTGTAGAAGTGTTTCAAGTGTAATACAAGATTTTCTTAACCTCCAACGTTTTTCATCTTTACTCACTACTTTTAGCTTTCACACAATTTCACGCACTTAGAGGTTAGGCTAAACTAGCAAACCGTTCATAGTTCAAGTCTTCAAAAATTGCTAGTGCCACATGGCATGTGTGCTTATAAAATATTAAGCAACTCGTAACAAAATGTTGAAGAAGTCACAGAATTCCAATCTGCAAGATGGGTTTCTAGAATTGAATCGATATGGTTTATATACAGATTCTCTTTAATGAGATGCATCCCTCAGTTATGAACTTATAGCTGCATCTTCCAAATTTTCAATCTATGACTTGCAAAGACAGTGATGATATCAGAGATATTCTCAAAAATACGTTGTGGAAAAAAACTATGTTAACATAGTTTTTCCACATGAACACAGTTGACTCACTTGCCAAAAATTTGAAATGCACATATAAAAAATTTCCAGAGTACTTTGTTGGGCATTCGAATGAAAGATATTAGTCACCAAGAAAGTAAAAATACTCCATTGGAAGAATCATCACAACCAATCCAACTAAAGGAGAATACTACTTCTTGTGACTTCTATTATCAAGTGTTCGAGGGCAATTATCTTTTGACGACCTCAAAAAGTTCAATGACAGATATGCAACAACTTTTCAAGAAGCAGCAATAATGAGAGGATACTTTGAATCTAATAATGCCCAAGAACATTGCCTTCAAGCTACTCTCTACCACATGCCTCATAGCTTTATGAGGCTTTTCATTACTCTTTTGGTCTACTTTCCACTAGCAAATCCAAAAGATCTGTGGTTAAAATTTCAAAGTTCCTGATGAGAACATGAAGATTTGGATCCCTTTCAAGTTCAAGGAAATTTGTTTGATGGTTGATGGTGCAATTGGGCTCAAGAATCATTGAAGATTTGTAATGCTTATTTCTTGTTATTTATTTAATTAAGTTTTCAGCAAATATTGTTAGTTAATTAGAGTTAGTCTTGAGTTATTTTTGAGTCCTTAATAAGAAGAATAAAGGCTAAGGTCATGTTGACCATAGTTAAGTCTATTTGAGTTAGTTTCCTATTCTAGTTGAATTAGAGTTTTAGAAAAGTAGTTAATTCCTTCCAAATTTATTTAGGAAGTTGTGTCAAGTTTAGGAGTCAAGTCAAATAAGGAAACTTGTATTGTTTCCAATTTAGATTAGGGTTTTGAGTCTTGTAAGACTATAAATAGCCAAGCTTATGATATTTTCAAGGGGGAAGGCAATTATGAATAAAATTTGAGATTTTTCTCTTTCTTGTTCCTTTGGGAACGTTCCTTGATACAAAGTGAGTTATGTCTCCTTTGTTCAAGTTTTGACTTATCAATTCAAAACCATGTTGAAATGTGGCTTCATTCTACCCTTCTATTCAATCTCGAGAACATGAAGATTTGGATCCCTTTAAAGTTCAAGGAAATTTGTTTGATGGTTGATTGTGCAATCGGGGCTCAAGAATCATTGAAGATTTGTCATGCTTATTTCTTGTTATTTATTTAATTAAGTTTTCAGCAAATATTGTTAGTTAATTAGAGTTAGTCTTGAGTTATTTTTGAGTCCTTAATAGGAGGAATAAAGGCTAAGGTCATGTTGGCTATAGTTAAGTCTATTTGAGTTAGTTTCCTATTCTAGTTGAATTAGAGTTTTAGAAAAGTAGTTAATTGCTTCCAAATTTATTTAGGAAGTTGTGTCAAGTTTAGAAGTCAAGTCAAATAAGGAAACTTGTATTGTTTCCAATTTAGATTAGGGTTTTGAGTCTTGTAAGGCTATAAATAGCCAAACTTATAATATTTTCAAGGGGGAAGGCAATTATAAATAAAATTTGAGAGTTTTCTCTTTCTTGTTCCTTTGGGAACGTTCCTTGATACAAAGTGAGTCATGTCTCCTTTGTTCGAGATTTGACTTATCAATTCAAGACCACGTTGAATTGTGGCGTCATTCTACCCTTCTATTCAATCTCGAGCGGTCCTTGATTGTCTAGAATCCATCCAATTTATCCATAACCTAATCAAGATAGATCCTTTCACTGCCTGATCGATTCAATTTCTTCTCGAATGGTTCTTGGAGAATCAAGTTCGCATCATCTGGTATCAGAGTTTCGGCTCTTGATTCAGGTTAATATCCTTTTCTTTTCTTGTTTTCTCCTTTATTCTTCTACCAAACCTTTCCCAATTCCAAAAAAAAAAAAAATTGTCACCTTAGAGTTTGAATTTCCACCGCTTTATTTGTGTCGTTGTTCCAGTTGATTCCTTAGTTCGTTGTTGAGTCTCCAATCATGTCTTGTTTGTGTCGCATCTTGTTTCGTTGTTTGTCAAAATCTGTCGTAGTGACTTGTATTGAGTTGTCAAAAAAAAATTTCAGAGATATTGTTCATGCACAATAGCAGTTACTATTCATTGTTGCTACTGTAGCAGTACTGTTCATCCGAATTTTTTTTTCCATGCCTTGTGTTTGTTTCTTGTTGTTCCTGAGTCTTGTAGTTGGTTTGGTAATTTCTTGAAGTTCTTGGATTGCATAGTGGGTTCTTGAAAAAAATCTTGATATTTGAAAACCCTAAAAGCCATCCTCTTGAATCTTGAAGTGTGGCTACCTTGTTTGGTTTCCAGATCTTGATTGGTTTCCAAATCTTGATTGATTTCCAATCAAAGACCCATTCTTACATTTTAGCCACCACCTCTTCTACTTTTTAGGACTTTTCTTAGCCCATTCATCTTATCCTCACTTTCAGCCATCTCTTCCTATATTTTAGGGAGTTAGCTGCCACTTGTCACCCCTTTTTAGGAGAACAATTCGGACACACAAAGACAAGAAAAGGCAGCCTTGCGCTGGATTTGGAAATTGAGAGGGATTTGGAATCTTATTTCCACATTCTTGACTTTTAATTCTTGTTAGACTTGGTTCATATTATCAGCTGCCAAAATCCAAAAATACACTTAGGAAACCTTCACAAAATAGCAATTTGTTTTCCAAAAGTGCATCCAAGAATCAAGCAAACTAAACTTCCAAATTTCAACCAAGTACAATTGGATTGACAAATAGAGCATGTGCAATGGTTCGTGTTCATAATCAAGTTGAGTTGGCGACATGCTTCTTGGATTGCATATATCAAGACATTCTCCGAGTTACTCCTTTGTAAGCAAGCACTCGATTTGAGGACAAATCGTCTTTCAAGAGGAGGGGAATGATGAGAACATAAAGATTTGGATTCCTTTCAAGTCTAAGAAAATTCACTTTACAAGTCTTCACATTCCAATGATGGTTGATCGTGCAATCGGGCTTGAGAATCATTGAAGATCCAATCCCGTGTCATGCTTATTTCTTGTTATCATTTATTTAATTGAGTTTTCAGCAATGTCAGTTGTTAATTAGAGTTAAATTGAGGCTTAAGTAAGTTGTTTGAATTAGGGAATAATAAAGGCTAAGATCATGTTGACCATAGTTAAGCCTATTTGAGTTAGTTTCCTATTCTAGTTGAATTAGAGTTTTAGGAAAGTAGTTAATTGCTCTAAATTTATTTAGGAAGTTGTGTCAAGTTTAGAAGTCAAGTCAAATAAGGAAACTAGTATTGTTTCCAATTTAGATTAGGGTTTTGAGTCTTGTAAGGCTATAAATAGCCAAGCCTATGATATTTTCAAGAAAAAACAATTACGAATAAAAATTGAGAGTTTTCACTTGTTCCTTGGGGAGCGTCCCTTGATACAAAGTGAGTCGAATCTCCTTTGTTCAAGTTTTGGCTTATCAATTCAAGAACATGTTGAATTGTGGCGCCATTCTACCATTCTAAACAATCTCGAGTTGTCCTTGATTGGTTTCGAATCCGTCTTTTGTACCCATAAACTGATCAAGATAGATCCTTCCGCTGCCTGATCAATTCGATTTCTTCTCAAGCGGTCCTTGGAGAATCAGATTCGTATCAGTTCCCGATCTAATGATTTTCACCAACAATCCAACATACCTCCTGAGCAAGTCCAACTAAAAGTATTATACGATATTAGGAAATTTCTGCAGTCAATAGGAAAAATTATCAACAACTATTCATTAGTTTCCAGAATTTTAAAATTCAATGAAGCAACAGTAGAGACAAGAGATGCTATGACAAAAACTCAAATAGAGGTAGCATATGAAAATCTTAGCTGAATCAATCATCTTAACACTGAGCAAAGAGTAGCCTTTGATACTATTATTGAAGCTATATAAACAAACCAGCAACAATCCTTCTTCCTTGATGGTCCCGGAGGAACTGGAAAAACTTCTTTGTACATAGCCTTATTAGCTGAGATTGGGTCTAAAGGTTTCATAGCGGTCGCTACAACATCAAGTGGTGTTGCGGCATCTATACTCCTTGGAGGACGAACAGCTCATTCCCGATTCAAAATACCAATTGACATGAATGTCAACAATATGTGTAAAATCAACAAACAAAGCACACTAGCAAAATTGCTCCAACAAGCAAAGCTTATAATACGGGATGAAGCTCCAGTGAAACACAAAGTTGGAGTCGAAGGAGTCAATAAGTTGCTAAAAGATTTAATGCAATTAGATACATTATTTGGAGGATAAATATTAGTTTTTGGAAATGATTTTTGGTAGGTACTTCTAGTTGTCACCTAAGGCTCAAAGAATGACTGTAGACGAGCATCATAAATTCTTACATCTGGCCGCAATTACAAAAACTTGAGCTAAAGCAAAACATGAGAGCTGCTGCAAATCTAGATTTCACCAAAGGATCTTCTACGTATGGGAAATGGATCAGAACCATTCATCCATAATTACAGTGTTCACATTTCTCAGAAGCTGTTGATACCATTTACAAATAAAGAAGAATCACTCAAACAACTCATCAACCAAGTGTATCCTAATCTACAGAGATTTGTAGACAACGACTATTCATATATCAATAGAATTATATTCATAACAAAGAATGACTTTATCGACCACATAAACAGTACATTGATAGAAACTTTCCTAGAAAAAGCTTTAAATATGTCAGCAGAGATAAAGTCATACCTATCAACAAGCTCCCTTCGAGGATTTTGTAAATAGCTTGACTCCAAATGGCTTCCCTCCCCATAGAATGGCACTCAAGCTTAACTCACGAAGTATATTACTCACTAACATAGATCTAGCAGAAGGCTTGTGTAATGGTACAAGACTAATATGTCAGTCATTAGAGACTATCATACAAGCAATTATTAAGCTGCGGTCAATTCACTGGAAAACAAGTTTTCCTTCAATAGAATAACATATGAGATATTATTAGCATGAATAATAAATTAATAATAAAAAAGAAAAAAGAATTTTAATTAAGCATTTAATACCATTTCATTCTAATTTGGATCCCAATTCATGTTAAAACTCTTAATATCACTATTTAAAAATAAAAAATGTAATGATTCAAACTCAAAACGATGGACACCAAAAGTGCAAAGTTAAAGTTATTGACTGACAACAATTTGATGTTGGCCCTTAGCCATTATTCCATTTCCATTATTAGTCCTAAATCTAGGGGTGTGCAACGAATTCGAAATCAGTAAATTGGAAGTTTGAAATCGGAATTTTTCAAAATTTTGACATAGATTTTCCCGACCGATTTCGAATTCGAAATGGCCAATTCCGATTTCGAAATCAATTCCGAATTCACCGAATTCAAAAACCTATTCCCTTTTTTTTTCTTGTTCAAAAACCTGTTGGAAAACCTGTTCGAATTTAATGACTTCTCACAAGTCTGCCATGGAAAACTTCATACGAGAATATAAAACATCACAATACTTATATAACCATTCCAATCCAAATTTCAAATACAAAACAATTCCAGTAAATAATACAAAACAACAAATATCAAATAATACAAATGTAAGCAACAATTCCAGTCCAAATTTCACACAAATAAGATAGCAAGGCTAAGTGAATGAGCTTGCTGGGGGAGTAGTAGATCTATCATCTATTTTGGTGAAGTGAATGAACTTGCATGATAGGTCCCTCCACAAATCCACCAGCCATTATTCTCCCTTTACAAGCAATAGTCACGTCATCTCTCTCCCTTTTACCATATGCAGAATTGTAAAATCTCTTTCTTACTATTAAAATCTACTTTTGGCAAAGCAAAGCCGTCACATCATGAATTCCATTAATTGGAGTGATCTTATGATTCTTATCAACAGTCAACACCCTTTTGAACTTAACTAGGGCTTTCATTTTCTACTACTTCCAAAGAAGAACAAAAGGAAGCAATAGCAGTTGCAGCCATGGTCAATAAAGCAATGCAACAGCAGCAGACTCCTCCAACTCTCCTACTCAGAAGCTGTTTGATGAAATGCCTAAGAAAAATAAACTAGAAACATAGATGAAGGCTAAGTAAAATCACCCACGTACCTCAATTTGTCCTTGAAGATGAAGGATCTTGATGGCTAGCTGATGATGGCTTGAAGATGAAGACTGTCAGGCTTGAAGATGAAGGTGAAATCGAGAGTAAGAGAGAGTGAAGATGAAAGTTGAGGAAGTAGGAAAGCTGAAGGCAGAATAGTTGAGCTCCTTCTCAAGTCTCAAGTCTCGAATGAAGACTCAAGACTGGCAAACTGGCGGTGGAGGCGGAGCCATGGAGGAAGGAAGATGAGACTTGGAGAGATGAATTGAGGAAGAGGTAAAAGAGCTTAATAGATTAGGTTTTGCACTTTGCACTTTTGCTTTTTTGTCTTTTTGGAGGATGTTTTGTAATTTTTGTTAATTGTTAGATGTATCGGTATTATTGTTATTAACTTATTATGTTATATAATATAAATTATATATTACATATATAATATAAATATTGTAAAACGAAATCGAAATTATATTTCCGATTTCGATTTCCTATTTCGAATTCCAATTTGAAATCGGTAATTCCGATTTCAAAAATTATATTTTTGAATTTGACCTGATTTCGACCAATTCGAAATCGGTTGGTAAATTGAAAATTTTCGACTTTGCACACCCCCACCTAAATCTACCAAACATTACAAACTTTGGGGGATTAAATTTGTTTTGACCGAATCATTGGAAGCTAATTTGGCACACAAATCAAATATTGGGGACCAAAACTATAATTCTACGTTTCAAATTAAGTTACTTTCCTTAAAGCCCAGGATAGTCAATCTAGAATACAACATGACGTCTGCCATGCACTCACGGCCCCTATTAAAGGTAGAATATAGGCGAAGGCTCTGTTTGATAATCCAATTCAATACTTAAACTTAATGAATTCAGATATTAATATATTTAGACTGTTTGATAAACCAAAATTGAACATCTGAATTAATTAAGTGGCTCTGAATTTTCTAAACAAAACTTGCTCTCAAAATTAAGCAATAAACTATTCACTTATCACTGAATGCGATATACACTCAAATGTAGTAGATTTAATATTTAACAATAATGGATTCAGATTTCAAATTTCAGATTTCAATTTTATCAAACGCATCCTAAGAGAATGAATAACATACGTTAGCAAGGATATTAAATCATCCACTCGAAAGGCAGATTTAGGAGAATAGTTAGAGCAAAAAACAGACGCTGGAACTTGTTTATCTTTGTAACAGTCCAAATTTTAGCAATATGTTGCGGACAAAGATATATTTAAGCAGAACAAATCAAGAATTATCACTACAACAAACACCAGATATTAAAAAATGCAAAACTTGAAGGAGCAAACCACGAAGCATTCACATTCAGCCTCTGCCTCATGATCGTCATCCATTATAATTATTAATTACTGAATATTGATTCAGCTTTTGGGTGAAAGAATTTGAAAAAAGAGAGTCCATCGTTTAGGTATCTGCACACACCAAAGCCTTCTATTTTATGATTACTAATACTTGATACATTTTTATTATAGTGCCCAATGAAGCAAAAATCTGGGAAATCTTGCATTTCTATGGGGAGTGGGTTTTCTTTGGGTATGATGCAGAATTGGCATTTTCCACAAATTGTAGACAATTGCAATGGCTTGAAACAATTCAATAATCAGGATTAAAATTTGCCAATACTTGATATATTTAAACGGACATTTAGGTGGACAATACATATTATAGCTGAAAATTGTTTTCATGTTTACATTTATAGTTGGTTTTTATATAATCACCTATAATCGATATTAACAATTACTGATGCAATGGATCACAAAAGGTTTCTAGCAATTGGTAGACGGGATTCTATCATTTTAAAAGTAGGAAAATTCTATGGTCTCTTCTAGAAACTATTTCTTAGATTTGTATCCTTGATGAAAAAAGCAATTTATATTTTAAATGATTGAAATTATTATCTTATAAAAAAAACAATTATTTCACTATTCAATGGTAATCCAGCATATGGTACGATATTTTAAAAATTACTGTAGAAAATACCTTAAAAATAATGGTCGGAAATTGAAAGTAAACGAAAATTTTGAAATTATGGAGGGGCCAGGAGGTAAACAATCCACTTTACAGCAATATTGGTTGTCTACATCAGCATATGTTGTCTACATCTATAATTTTAATAGTTATATTTCTTGTTTTAGTGTCTACATAGTTAGTGAAATTTCTATTAACAATTGCTAGTAGTAATATTTTTTGGTTTAGTTTCTACATAGTGATTGGAATTTCGATTAGAGTAAATGGTAAAAATCACCACTAAACTATCTGTGACAGCCCCATCTCCCCCTAAGGCGAATCAAAGGGTTCAGTGGACAGCCTGCCCAGCTCTCGCCGGGACTCAGTCGTTCCCTCAAACAAATAAAAAATAGAACTACTAGAAAGAGCAAAACTAGGATCCAAAAACTTAAAACAAAACTTATATACATTGCTATCTCAGAAAGAAATACAACCGTCGAGTATACAAAAGTTCTCCAGTCACCATACAACCAACCCGTGCCAAGCATTAGGGCGAGAACCATAACAAAACCAAAAAAAACACTAGACCCAGCTAGTCTATACAGAGCTCTCGTTCTTGCTCGCCTTCCCCTGTTAATGAAAACAAAACTAAAGGGATGAGCTAAAAGCTCAGTGAGGGTCCGAACATAGAATCAAGTCATAAATCAAACGATAAGTCAAGAAACAGTTACAACATTTACAATAAACCATACATGAAAAGGATACGTTCGTTCGTTCATTCGTTCGTTCTCCTGTCATTCCCCTTTCCTTCATTCATTTGAAAATGCATTTTTCGTTTATAGATAAAACCCTCGTTCGTTCGTTCATTTCATTCACCCTCTCCTGGACATTGGCCAAGCTCTACCAACCTCCACCAACCTACAAGGTAATACTCGAGTATACCATACGTTCACCCAGGTCACCAAATCGCCCAACCGAGTCCGCTTCTGGCTCGAGTCGATCAGTAACAAAGGGCAGGGCCCAGTTCAGCCAAAAGGCTTACATTCATGCACAAGTAACGTTCCAATTGTTCAATCTTTGAAAATTTCACATTTATTTAGGTCGAGTGCGATAAAGTACACACTCGTCTAAAAAAACTCGTTTTGGAAATCAATAAAGGCACTTAACACGTTATCTAACAAAAATACAAGTCATGAAGTCAAGAAAATACAACAAACAAGGAACACTCACCTAATTATGCAAAATAACGTCCAAAATGTCCTACCGGATCTTACCCTTGGTCTCCGAGAAAACCTAAGATGCAACGAGAAAGAATATTACAAGTCATCTAGCAAAACAAGTAAGTGACATCCAAAGAAAACCGGCAAATGATAAGTAAAACATATAAAGATGCCTTTATAGTGAAAAGGGGATATTTGGATCGGAGGACGGAAATAACTAGGGATTCATAACCAAACGCAAAACTTACTTAAACGGGTTATAAAATGTCCGGCGGAAAACACTTGGACCAAAGACAACTCGGACTCCAACGAGATAGACTAAAAATATTGTTTTCGGAATCATTTAGATAGTTCAAAATCAACTCATACCCAAGCAGCTAGGATAGACTAAACGTCATGATAAAAAAAATCGTGTGAAAAGGAGGACAATACTACCTTACGTTCACACTTAAAACCCCACTTAAAAGTGGTTCACTTGTGGCCGAGAAAACCCTAAATCATACCTCTATATTTTGGGAAGGAGTAAGTAGCATTTGAAGTTTTAAACTAAAGAGGTATCATGTTTTAAAAATGGAAAACCGGTCATGGTATTGGCCAAACAAAAGTATACAAGTTCAAATCGAAACTTAGCCCTCGAGCAAAAATTTGGGCAGCACGCCCTTTGTATTTACCTATTTTTCAGTCATTTATGGCTTCATTATTTTCCTCATTCAAACCCAAAGGTACACACAAAACAATCTAAGTTCAATAGCGGTTCAATAGGCTCAAGACAATACAAGGACAAAATCAAGCTAAGAACAAGTGTGGAAATGAAGATTAGTGTGGAAAACAAAAGACAGTTTTAATGTTACGAAGCAGAACAGAGGTAACAGGAGCTACACTAATCGGATTGAGGTGTAATTTACACCGTTTCTAAGCTAAGAGAAAGGGCTACAATGTTGAAGAAGGCCATTCAGTCCAGTTTGCAATGTATCTAGGTCAAATTTACAAAAACAATCCCCATATTTCCAGTTCGCAGTTTACTGTGGCAGTCCGGATTCATTCGGTCATATCTCAGCATCTACAACTCTAATTCAGGTAATTCCAAATCCATTTGAAAGATAATATACAAGGCTATAATTCTTAAGAAGATATCATCAACCAATTCGGTAATATTCCTGGTCAAACTAACCACTTACAGAGGCTGATTTTCATTTTCGGACAGAAACAGGGCAGCAGGGGTATTTCGGTCTTTTCACAGGCTACGTTGCTCTGATTGAGCTGAAACTTTGTAGGCCACTACAAAACATCATTCTCTACAACTTGCATGTTTTGTGCTAAGGCCAAATCGGCCTCTAACTAGGTGTAACAGTACCGGGCAGAATTGGGAAAAAATGAAACCCTAATCTGGAATTCATGCATTCAAGTGCTAATCTTCCACAAAACAACATCTAAAACAACTAAAAATCACTAATAACCAATTAATTGAAGTAAAGAGGATGTTCTTGGCAAAATACCTTAAAACCACAAGAAAGGTAGGAGCTTAGGTTTTGTCCTCCAAAAATCCTTCCATTCAAGTTCCTAATCTTCCTTAACTAGCACTTTGTATGGAGTAATTTGAGTTTCCAATGGTTGGAACTTAAGATTTGGCTTGGATTTGAAGTTGAAGATGAAACTTTTCCTCTCTTTCTTTCTCTCAAGTGTTCAGCCAAGAAGGAAGAAGAAATGGGATATTTTGGGTCAAATTTTGGTATTTAGTAAAGGTAAGAAAGTTAAGTCAAAGTCCAACTCCAATCGGGTCGCGACACCTAGCACCTTTTAATGTTATTCTCATCCTCTTGTCTCCCAATACAAATTAATCTAACTAACCTCCAATTATCTCCTAACACCTGGTAAAATAATAATACTTAGCACAAAAATCACTTAGTCTCCAAAATTTTATCGCGCTAGCGGGTCCCACGTCTATAATGCACTTCCAATATAACGTACACTAACTTGTACCAAGAAAATGACTTGAAAACTATTTTCACTTATAAAAATGTATAAAACTTTAATATTTTAAAGGACAGTATAAAAATGAAGGCAAAAATAAAATAATGCCTAGAAAATGTGAAAATTTTCATGTTCTCACACTCTCTCCCCCTTAAGAAATTTCGTCCTCGAAATTTTTACCTTCATTTAATTCAGACGAGTCCGGAACTGTTTGGGTGCCTAACGCATAAGCTTTTGCGGGCCCACTAGTTCGGTTGCCTCTTTCATTTGCTTGTTTTGTTTTAGCTCCCTCCAGTTGCGGAATACTATCTCCGCGCGACTGTCTCCTCGGACAGTTGCTAACTTGGTGCTCACCACTCCCGCAAATCAAGCACTTCCGCCCTTTCCGCCAACAATCGTTCCCGGTATGATTGGCCTTTTCGCAATAGCCACAAGTCAAGTAGGAAGCCATCTTTTGGCTTTCTGGAGAAGTCTCCCCATGTCTGGTTTGGCTTCCTTTGATAGACCTTTCATCTCCCGCCCCTAATGTCCATGGCGGGTAGGACAAAAAGTTCACTTTCTGCACTTTAGAAGGTGCTATTGATTCACTAGGAGGTTCTTCAATCACACTACCAACTGCACCTCTTTTCCGAGTTTGGGAGGCTTTTACTTGTGCCTTTGCATTCTCGATTCGTTGAGCCTTCTCAAGGGCCTCCGTAAAAGTATTCACTTGCGCCGCGGCTAACGCCTCTTGGATGTCCAAATTCAGTCCCTGTATAAACCGTCTTACTCTTCGCCGTTCAGTGGCTACTAGTTCAGAAGCAAACTTGGATAATCTTGTAAATTTTGTTTCATATTCGGCCACACTTAACGTTCCCTGGCGTAACCCAATAAACTCCTCCTCCCTCCTTTCTTGGACTAAAAGTGGGAGGTACTTCTAGTTAAATTCTCTTATGAAGTTCGCCCATGTCCAGATGATCTGTTCTCTTTCCCACTTTGCTCTAATTACGTTCCACCATGATCGGGCCGGTCCCTCAAATTGAAATACTGCAAAGTTCACTTGCCTTTGCTCAGTGTAGTTTAGGGATGTGAAGATATTAACCATGATTTCTATCCATTGTTCAGCCACGTCCGGATCGGGCCCTCCAAGGAATTTTGGCGGAGCAAACTTCTGGAACCTTTCAGGAGCCTTATCCTCGCCCATCTCAGGGTTCCGATTTTGGTTTACGGGTATTTGGCCTTGTTGATCCACCAGTCTTGCCAAGATATCCGTCATCTGTTGCATTGCCGTTGCCATTTGGTCTCCAGTCGCAGCTCTTGATCCCTGCCCTTGCTCGGCTGACGTTTCCCTTTCTCCTCTTGATTCCGGGGTCCGCTCAGTTCCCCGACCTCAACCACGTCCACGATTACGTCTCCCGTCCATAGATATGTTTTTCCCTCTCTCTTTTCTTTTCTTTTCCCCAAAAGGTAATTTAGTGAATAAACACAGTAAATTGACTAAGCACCAATTCCAACATACCAAATACACAAGTAAACATATACGCACATAACACACCATATCAAGGAGGCAGATAAGCAAATACACAAATACATATCAAGTTTGACAGATAATCATGTACACAACCACATCTATTCACATGCTAACATCATGTAGTAGCCATATACGGGTGCATTAAAAGAAAAGGGATACGTCGTCCCACACCCAGATAAAAGAACCCCGTCCGGTCTCTCACGTCACTTTCTATCCAACTAGATGTCCATTGACCTCTTGAAATCATTCTGGTCAAACAATGCCTATTCAGGTTCCCAAAATGCGCGTCTCAAATACTTAACACCGCCTCAACTCTAGCGTACTCGGGCACAAGAATCCGAAAGATGACAATTCACATCTCGAGCTGGCCAGTCCCAAGAGTAAACTATCTACAATCGAAATTCCTACCAGACGTACCTATCTATACTCATCAAATACCACAAGAAAAATTAAGACCTATCACATTCGCAATTCAGAGCTTAGGCTTGAACAAGCACTTAGTCCTTCATACCTATTCACCACTCAGTCCAGGCTCACTCCGCGCAGAGACCACGCGAAGCAGGCTCTGATACCACCTGTGACAGCCCCACCTCCCCCTAAGGCGAACCAAAGGGTTCAGTGGACCGCCTGCCCAGCTCTCGCCGGGACTCAGTCGTTCCCTCAAACAAATCAAAAATAGAACTACTAGAAAGAGCAAAACTAGGATCCAAAAACTTAAAACAAAACTTATATACATTGCTATCTCAGAAAGAAGTACAACCGTCGAGTATACAAAAGTTCTCCAGTCACCATACAACCAGCCCGTGCCAAGCATTAGGGCGAGAACCATAACAAAACCAAAAAAAACACTAGACCCAGCTAGTCTATACAGAGCTCTCGTCCATGCTCGCCTTCCCCTGTTAAGGAAAACAAAACTAAAGGGATGAGCTAAAAGCTCAGTGAGGTTCCGAACATAGAATCAAGTCATAAATCAATCGATAAGTCAAGAAACAGTTACAACATTTACAATAAACCATACATGAAAAGGATACGTTCGTTCGTTCATTCGTTCGTTCTCCTGTCATTCCCCTTTCCTTCATTCATTTGACAATGCATTTTTCGTTTATAGATAAAACCCTCGTTCGTTCGTTCGTTCGTTCATTTCATTCACCCTCTCCTGGACATTGGCCAGGCTCCTCCAACCTCCACCAACCTACAAGGTAATACTCGAATATACCATACGTTCACCCAGGTCACCAAATCGCCCGACCGAGTCCGCTTCTGGCTCGAGTCGATCAGTAACAAGGGGCAGGGCCCAGTTCAGCCAAAAGGCTTACATTCATGCACAAGTAACGTTCCAATTGTTCAATCTTTGAAAATTTCACATTTATTTAGGTCGAGTGCGATAAAGTACACACTCGCCTAAAAAAACTCGTTTTGGAAATCAATAAAGGCACTTAACACGTTATCAAACAATAATACAAGTTATGAAGTCAAGAAAATACAACAAACCAGGAACACTCACCTAATTATGCAAAATAACATCCAAAATGTCCTACCGGATCTTACCCTTGGTCGCCTAGAAAACCTAAGATGCAACGAGAAAGAATATTACAAGTCATCTAGCAAAACAAGTAAGTGACATCCAAAGAAAACTGGCAAATGATAAGTAAAACATATAAAGACGCCTTTATAGTGAAAAGGGGATATTTGGATCGGAGGACGGAAATAACTAGGGATTCATAACCAAACGCAAAACTAACTTAAACGGGTTATAAAATGTCCGGCGGAAAACACTTGGACCAAAGACAACTCGGACTCCAACGAGATAGTCTAAAAATATTGTTTTCGGAATCGTTTAGATAGTTCAGAATCAACTCATACCCAAGCAGCTAGGATAGACTAAACGTCATGATAAAAAGAATAGTGTGAAAAGGAGGACAATACTACCTTACGTTCACACTTAAAACCCCACTTAAAAGTGGTTCACTTGTGGCCGAGAAAACCCTAAATCATACCTCTATATTTTGGGAAGGAGTAAGTAGCATTTGAAGTTTTAAACTAAAGAGGTATCATGTTTTAAAAATGGAAAATCGGTCATGGTATTGGCCAAACAAAAGTATACAAGTTCAAATCGAAACTTAGCCCTCGAGCAAAAATTTGGGCAGCACGCCCTTTGTATTTACCTATTTTCCAGCCATTTATGGCCTCATTATTTTCCTCATTCAAACCCAAAGGTACACACACAAAAATCTAAGTTCAATAGCGGTTAAATAGGCTCAAGACAATACAAGGACAAAATCAAGCTAAGAACAAGTGCGGAAATGAAGATTAGTGTGGAAAACAAAAGACAGTTTTAACGTTACGAAGCGGAACCGACATAACAGGAGCTACACTAATCGGATTGAGGTGTAATTTGCACCGTTTCGAAGCTAAGATAAAGGGATACAATGTTGAAGAAGGCCATTCAGTCCATTTTGCAATGTATCTAGGTCAAATTTACCAAAACAAACCCCATATTTCCAGTTCGCAGTTTACTGTGGCAGTCCTGATTCATTCAGTCATATCTCAGCATCTACAACTCCAATTCAGGTAATTCCAAAGCCATTTGAAAGATAAGATACAAGGCTATAATTCTTAAGAAGACATAATCAACCAATTCGGTAATATTCCTGGTCAAACTAACCACTTACAGAGGCTGATTTTCATTTTCGGACAGAAACAGGGCAGTAGGGGTATTTCGGTCTTTTCACAGGCTACGTTGCTCTGATTGAGCTGAAACTTTGTAGGCCACTACAAAACATCATTCTCTACAACTTGCATGTTTTGTGCTAAGGCCAAATCGGCCTCTAACTAGGTGTAACAGTACCAGGCAGAATTGGGAAAAAATGAAACCCTAATCTGGAATTCATGCATTCAAGTGCTAATCTTCCACAAAACAACATCTAAAACAACTAAAAATCACTAATAACCAATTAATTGAAGTAAAGAGGATGTTCTTGGTAAAATACCTTAAAACCACAAGAAAGGTAGGAGCTTAGGTTTTGTCCTCCAAAAATCCTTCCATTCAAGTTCCTAATCTTCCTTAACTAGCACTTTGTATGGAGTAATTTGAGTTTCCAATGGTTGGAACTTAAGATTTGGCTTGGATTTGAAGTTGAAGATGAAACTTTTCCTCTCTTTCTTTCTCTCAAGTGTTCAACCAAGAAGGAAGAAGAAATGGGATATTTTGGGTCAAATTTTGGTATTTAGTAAAGGTAAGAAAGTTAAGTCAAAGTCCAACTCCAATCGGGTCGCGACACCTAGCACCTTTTAATGTTATTCTCATCCTCTTGTCTCCCAATACAAAATTAATCTAACTAACCTCCAAGTATCTCCTAACTCCTGGTGAAATAATAATACTTAGCACAAAAATCACTTAGTCTCCAAAATTTTATCGCGCTAGCGGGTCCCACGTCTATAATGCACTTCCAATATAACGTACACTAACTTGTACCAAGAAAATGACTTGAAAACTATTTTCACTTATAAAAATGTATAAAACTTTAATATTTTAAAGGACAGTATAAAAATGTAGGCAAAAATAAAATAATGCCTAGAAAATGTGAAAATTTTCAGGTTCTCACACTATCTAAACGGTACAGGCTTGTCATCAACCCTTTTTTTTTTTGGTTAAATAGGTCGCTCAATTCCTTAAAATGAGCCTTTTGAATCATATCGTCCAATTAAGCCAATAAACAAGTCGAAAAAAAGCATATTTGACCTGCTATTATAGGTTTTCAAAGGTTTTCAAGAAAAAAAAAAGAGGCTTTGAATTCAGGTTATTTCCAGTTGATTTAGAAGAGAGTGACCCTAAGTGCCTATCTTTCTAGTGTCAAATAGCCCCTAAATTATTGCCTTTGCACGGTTTTGTCCCCTCAATAATAAATTGTCACAAATAAGCCCTTGAACAAAAAAAACATGCTTAGTTTAAGGACTTCCATTAATTTTGGTCATTAGAGGTGACAAAATTAGGGGCAAACTGGCAAACAAAAAATCAACCCACGAAAACAGCCTAAAAGGCCTTGTTGACTAATTATTTTATCAAATTAGAGCTAGAGAAGATGGAAGATGAAAGATGAAAGAAGAGTAAAAAACATTAAATTCCATGTTATTAGTTGACTTAATATAGTAGGTTTTTAGTCAAATTGTGGGTTGGTTTTTCAATTTGATTGGTTTTGTTCCTAATTCCGTTATATTTAATGCCCAAAATTGACAGAAATTCTCAAACTAAGCATTTTTTTTTGTATTTTGTGACAATTTATAATTGAGATGTCAAAACTGTGCAAAGTGAATGGTTTAGGGCGTGTCGAAAAGTTTCCTCTTTATTTTCTGATTAGCAATCAAAGCAAAGTTTACTCTTAGATGAAGCCAATCAAGATGCCTGCCAAGCTTGAGAAATTCGGTACTGTTTTCCTTACAGGCTCTTGGTAAAGCCCAAAAATTTCCACCATAAAACTCTAGGAGTTAAATTTCATGAAATCAATGTATTAGGGAAGACAATTTACACACGTAAGAATATATGGGGGAAAAGGGAATAATATCAACAATAATATATCAATCAAGCACCATAATAACAAAGCTATCAAATTTCACTCTTTATTCTTCTCACCTGACGACAATAATAAGCGTAATAAGACTTCCTACTTATAGACTAGATCACTTGATAAACAAGTCTTGATAACCATAATAAATTGCCTTATGAAATACCAATTTCTAAATAATAAAACTATCATAATTTGACTCTAATAAACTATTAAAAACTTGACTTGACTATAATATTCTACTAAACAATAACATAGAAGTTTTTTGGCTTAATATGCCAATATTGCCTCTTTTAAGTCAAACTGTCCTATGAATTAGGTTCATTGCAATCACAGATAATAATATACTTTGTAAAATTGGGCAATAACAGTTTGTACTGGTTCTTCATCTTCAAACACTTTCCTCATTGTAACAATCTAGGCACTTGGATAGACTTTTCGTTGCATAATTTGATGTCAATTCAGTTCATAATTTTAGTAATCACAATTTAATAGATAGGATTTTTCTTCTATTGTCACACTAACAATCAATCTAACAATTCCCCGAACCAATCTTATGATCCAATCTTCACTGATTGAATTATCTAGAACCAACCTAGTGGCCTTACTCGATCAACTAACTTCTTTGTAGCAACTTTTAGGCTCTATTTCTAATAGCAGAAATTATTTTAGACTAATCTCGTATTGGAGATAATTCTTTACTGTTCAAAGGCACCCCAAGATCAATTTTTTGAACTTAGTGATCTGATACTAGATATTTGCATAAAAATTGCGTGGAAGGATTTTCTGCCCACCTAAAATTTTAACTAATGAATGCTATAAGTCCTCAAAATTGACCAAAATAAGGCAAATTGTCAAATATAGCTCTAAGTTTCGTCAGCATCATGTTTGAAACTTCAGTGGACTGAAATTGATTTACAACTAGATATTAGCAAAATATGAGATCCAAATTAGGAAAATATATATTAGGAAAACACAAGCAAGTTCGAAATGAAGTGACTTACTTTTAGAGAAGTTATAATCAACTTATTTGGTATCAAGTTTTTTTTTCAACAAAATTATAGTTAGTTTGGACGAATGATCTTGTTCTCCTTTAACTTTTACCAATTTTCCTATTTATCCATACTCGTAGAATGGAGAAATTGACTAATTTGGGAATGGCCAAACTAAACATTAAACTAGATCTTAGTGAAAAACATGAAATTTTGTCTCAATTGGTATTGCACTTAGTGACCAATTAAAACCCAATCCAAAAGTTTGAATACCTAATGGACACTTTTAAATTAGTCAACTATTAAATAATTATCCAAAACTGCTAAATAGGTATAGTCTTCCCTAATTTTAATGTTAAACACTAAATCAAACCTCAGTGGGGGAAGTAAAGTGAAAATTGCCTACTTAGACTTTTCTTGAAGGGATCGCTTAGAATCAAATTTATAAGATGAATAATGTAATGGACAACTTTTAAAAGTTGAGGGATCAAGTAAGTAAAAGTCATCAACTATAGGACTCATTCACCTAATTAGTTTGGGAGTTGTTTGAGTCAAGTCTTCGCGGTTAACAAGATGAAGAAAATTCAGCTAAGTTTTGTGGTAATCAAACGACTGCAAAAAGAGAGGTAGAACTTACCAATTTTAAATTAATGCATGAAGTTGAAACCTGTCGAAACATTTTCTCAACCTCCTCCAGCAAGAAAGTACACGAGGACAATGGATCGGACTTTCTTGTATTGTCTTGTAGCGTGATGATACAAGTGTTGGACCTTGAATTTTATCAGGGCGAATCGCAACTGGACAAGCAGTAAGTTGTGCCTAATTGGGGATACCTTTATGGTAGGAACCTTTCTACCATAGGCAGCTCCTCAAAGCATGACACGTGTATTTGTAAAATAGGAGCTCACGGACCGTTATGTTGCAATGGTAACACGCATGGAGATAAACCAAACAAGACATGTCCGGATGCAGCCTTTTTTCCCCTTCAATTCTTCCGTTCACTGTGCATTGTTTCCCCACTGCTTTATTACATTTAAAAAATTATGAAACTATAATTTTCTGCACCTAATATACCAAACAATTTAATAAAATTAATAACAACATACCAACAATATATACCCATGACATAAATATACTAAGCAATTATAAAAATTATTAGGATTATATAGTTACTTTAGAAGTTGCTCCCAAAGACCGTGCAACTAAATTTTTCATTCAAACTAACGATAGTACCAAAACAAAGACTAATTAATGAAAATACGATCTCGAAAAATTTTTAATTCACAGTCACAATATGTGAATTCGTGATAAATATAAAAAAGTATGGTACTTTGATCATATAATGAAGGAAAGCCATAAAGAGCAGGCCATTTACGGGAAAAATTTTCATTAATAAAAATACCAACTCTTCACGGCTTTCTTATCAGTCCTCCAACGTATGAGCAAAGTGCCAATAATTAAATTAGTAATTTTTTTGATTTATACATAATTAAATTTTTTTTTTTTTTGCATTTCCACAAAAAATAAATGAAAATTTTTTATCAAAAAGCACAAAAGTCAAAATGATTGGTCTAAAAGGGAAAGGAATAGCAGATATGTACAGTACTTGTATTTCATGTTCGAAATGCTACAGTGCTGTTTTTGAAAAACACCCTAAAAAACATCTAATTCAAACGGAACCAATCTTCATTATTTAAAGGAAAAATCATTCAAAACGTCCATCACATTTTAGAAGATGACTTTTTTTGTCCCTCACTTTTAAAAGTGTAATTTTACGTCCCTTACAAATTCACATTGACCAAATTTGGTCCCTATCTAGGTTTCCGACTAGTTTTTGTCGGAATCCACCACGTGACTTACATGTGATCATTTTTTAAGGGCAAAATTATCAAATCAAATTTTTACATAATCTGATTCATAGTCCCTCACATTTCACAAAATGAATTTTGTTGTCCCTTACATTTTACAAAATGAGTTGCTTCGTTCCTCACATTTCAAAAAATGAATTTTTCCATCCCTCATATTTTTTAAAATGAATTTTTTCATCCCTCATTGATCATGTATACGAATAGTTTTTTTTCTATAAACCCACGTATATGTCTATTTGATTTTACCTGAACAGTATGAATAACATGTAATTTATCTCTATTAGATTTCATCTAAACATGCTAATCGTAGTTATACACATGCTATTCAATAGATATATATAGGGGTTTTAAACTAATAATTTTGTTTGAAACCCATGTATATATTTATATGATTTCACCATTTGAACTTATTCAATATTTGTGACATTTCTCTTTTGGTAATAATTTATTTATTGAGTTGTATAATAAGGTCATCTAATTAATGGGTCCTAACTCGAATTCTATAATTGTACTAACAAATTTCAGTTTAAATCTGAAATTTCTACTCGACACTTTTAAGAACAACAGTTGAATTACTTGCCTTGTGATTGTGTTAAAATTTGAAAGTGATAATCACTTATTTCTTTTTGTCATACTTTTCTTTTGTTTACTTTTTCTATCCAAATTTAATTCGATATAAACACTCGATAATATTTAGGATTAAATGTCTTCTTTATTTTCAAATTTCGAGTAAAAGAAAATGAATATAAGTGAAAAACTAACAATTTTTTTAAATTCATGTATATATCTATTTGATTTCACTTGAGCAATACAAATAGTGTGTAATATATCTCTATTTGATTTCACATGCTATTCGTACTGTTCAGGTGAAATCAAATAAATATATACATGGATTTAAAAAAAATTATTCACATACATGATCAATAAAAGATGAAAAAATTCATTTTGAAAAATGTGAAGAACGAAAAAATTTATTTTATGAAATGTGAGGGATTATGAATCGAATTATATAAAATTTGATTTTACAAATTTGCCCTTAAAATATAATCATGTGCAAGGCACGTGGTGAATTCCAATCAAAAACCAGTCGGAAACCTAAGTAGGGATCAAATTTGACCAATGTGAATTTGTAAGGCACGTAAAATTACATTTTTAAAAGCGAGGGACGAAAAAAGTTATTTTGTAAAATGTGAGGGACGTTTTGAACGATTTTCCCTTATTTAAAATACCAAATCTGTGAATGTGTTTTAACTGTTATCCATTGGTTTCCTAAAGTATCATTTTTCCATCAAATACCAGCTCTTTAACATCCATTTTTTCATAAATAAATTTATTTATCGGATAAAATAAAAATATACCCGTTTTTCAATAAATAACTATTTCCAAGAAATAGCTGGTGTTTTATTGAAAAACGGGTTTATTTTTATTTTATCCGATAAATAAATTTATTTATGGAAAAATGGGTACTCTGTTCTTATAATAGAAAAAAGTTATAAAGAGCTAGCGTTTTATGGAAAAATGGGTACTCTGTTCTTATAATAGAGAAAAGCCATAAAGAGCTGGTGTTTTTTGAAAAACGGATTTATTTTTATTTTATCCGATAAATAAATTTGTTTATGAAAAAATGGGTGTTAAAGAGTTAATATTTGATAAAAAAAGAATACCAGTGGATAACAGTTAAAATACATTCACAGATTTGGTATTTTAAATAATGAAGACTGTGATTTAAAATACCAAATCTGTGAATGTGTTTTAACTGTTATCCATTGGTATCCTAAAGTATCATTTTTCCATCAAATACCAGCTCTTTAACACCCATTTTTCCATAAACAAATTTATTTATCGGATAAAATGAAAATATACTTGTTTTCCAATAAAACACCAGCTCTTTATGGCTTTCCTCTATTATAAGAACAGAGTACCATTTTTTCCATAAAACACCAGCTCTTTATGCCTTTTCTCTATTATAAGAACAGAGTACCCATTTTTTCATAAACAAATTTATTTATCGGATAAAATAAAAATAAACCCGTTTTTCAATAAAACACCAGTTATTTCTTGGAAATAGCTATTTATTGGAAAACAGGTATATTTTTATTTTATCCGATAAATAAATTTGTTTATGGAAAAATGGGTGTTAAAGAGCTGGTATTTGATGGGAAAATGATACTTTAGGATATCAATGGATAACAGTTAAAACACATTCACAGATTTGGTATTTTAAATAATGAAAATTGGTTTCGTTTGAATTAGATGTTTTTGGGGGTGTTTTTCAAAAATAGCACTGTAGCATTTCGAATGTGAAATACAAGTACTGTACATATCTGTTATTCTTTTCCCTTTTAGACCAATCAATTTGACTTTTGTGCTTTCTGATACATAATTAAAATTTTTTTTTGTGAAAATGCAAAAAACAAAATTTAATTATGTATAAATCGAAAAAATTACTAATTTAATTATTGGCACTTTGCTCATACGTTGGAGGACTGATAAGAAAGCCGTGAAGAGTTGGTATTTTTATTAATGAAACTTTTCCCATAAATTGCCTGCTCTTTATGGCTTTCCTTCATTATATGATCAAAGTGCCATACTTTTTTGTATTTATCACGAATTCACATATTGTGACTGTGAATTAAAAATTTTTCGAGATCGTATTTTCGTTAATTAGTCTTTTTTTTTCGTACTATCGTTAGTTTGAATGAAAAATTTAGTTGCACGGTATTTGGGAGCAACTTCTTAAGTAACTTGTTTGGATAGGGTATTATTTGAAATATTATTTGGAATAAATATTGTTGCACTTTTTGTGATGTGATGTATGTGAGATAAAAAGGTGGTTGGGAATATAAAAAGGTGGGTTGAAAAATGTGTTTATGATGCAAGCGAAATATTATTTGGGATAAATTCACTATCCAAACAAACCAATATAATCCTAAATATTTTTATAATTGCTTAGTATATTTATGTCATGGGTATATATTGTTGGTATGTTATTATTAATTTTATTAGAAAATTATAGTTTCACAATTTTTTAAATGTAATAAAGCAGTGGGGAAACAATGCACAGTGAACGGAGGAATTGGAGGGGAAAAAAGGCTGCATCCGTATACGTTTTGTTTGGTTTATCTCCACGGGTGTTACCACTGCAACATAACGGTCCGTGAGTTTCTCATTTTACAAATACACGTGTCATGCTCTGAGGGGCTGCCTACGGTAGGAATGGTCAAAGGCTTCCTACCATAAAGGTTTCCCCTAATTGGTTGCATTCACTTTTCATCATCACTTTTGATAACATTATCCAAGTCTGACACAGGGTCTGATGCTGTTCTTTTGACGGCATTATGGAATATTACATAGGGAAGAATTCTTCAGGTGACCGTTAGAGAGCAGCCATGTTTGATATCTTTTTCTACTAATTTGTTGCGGGATTATAGAGAACGTTTGCATGATTCAGCTGTCCACAATGGACCCCTTTAGCCCTTCTGGAATGAGCTCATTTGAATTGCTATTTTTTAAAATTTTTATAAAAAGATATATTATAATATTTTGATAAATATATAAAGTAAAACTGTGATAGAGAAATATGTTGCAATATATGTTGGCATGTTAAAAGAAATTTAATAATTGACGAATTTTTTAATTGTCAATTATTTGCAAAAATATTTTAGTTGCATCATAAACATGTTTAATTGAGAGAAAATGCTTCAATAATGATAGTTATGACTATGAAACAGTTTTTAATTGATATAATAGGTTATCACACTTTTAGCGACTATTCGATTACCTGTTAGACTAATTCACCAAAATAGGATAACACATAAAAGTAAGGAAGTAAATTTCTAATCTAAAATAGTAAGTCAATATAGTAAATTAGTAACTTTTATGCCTCAAAAGGTAAATTAGAATAATTATGAAACTTACTTTTTAAAGAATTAAATTACTACTTTATATCACAAGCTTACGCTTCAGATAGTAAGTCAATGTAGTAAATTAGTAACTTTTATGCATCAAAAAGTAAATTAGAATAATTATGAAATTTACTTTTTAAAGAATTAAATTACGACTTTATATCACAAGCTTACTTGTTAGAGAGTAAGTCTAGTTCAAGTAATAGTAAGTTTGTATACATAAATAGTAATTCTTATTGATAACTTAGTAAATTTGAATAATGGTCAAAACTTACTAATTTATGGCACAAATGTACTATTTTAATAAAAAAAACTTATCTCAAACTAGTATTAGGAAGTTTATTTGAAATAGTGATAAGAATTTTTATTAATGATTGAAACTTAGTATCCGAGTTAGTTAGTACTCATAATAAACCTATATAATACATGATTGTATGTATAATTTTAAAATATTTTGTATTTATATATTTTAAAATATTATGAAAAATGTTTTGACATTCCACGTAACCTTGTAAACCTATATAAAAATGTTTTTGAAAAGTTTGAAAGTTTGGAAAACAATAACAACAAATTTTCCTAGTTATATATAGAATATCACTTGTCTACATATCATAGTTTATATAATTTAATACCTGTGAATATAATAAGATGATAAAGTTTTAATAGATTTATTGTTTGGACACCAGAATTTATAAGAGTTAAACTTGTATCAATGCAGCCCAAACAAAATGAGAGACATAGTATAACAATTAATATAACAATCAAAGTCACAAAAATAATATAAAAAATGATTTGGACTTTTTTTCCTTGGAGATTGTTCATAAAAATGAGATCCAACTATTAAATGAAAATCACATGCATATATAAGCTATTATATAATTTAAATAAAATTCAGTTCATGTATAAAACTATCCAAAAATAATTAGCACACTATAATACAATGTTATTTTAACAACAGAAAAGTGTTTGCCAAAAGTTTCAAATATCCATGACATATGTATAAGAGATATTTTACCTTATTTGTATCTCACATCTAATCCTTAAGGTTAATTTAAGCTAGAATAATTTTGATAATAGAATAATTTTGTTTTTAATTAACAAATTGAAATTTTTTAGAAAATAAAAGCGAAATATTTTGGGAACTTCGTTTTTTATTTTCTCAAATTTAAATTTTTTTTTTATATTTTAGCAATTGTTGCAATCAACTTTTCATTTTCTAGACTTTTTTATCAATTTAAAATTAGTTTCATTAACAATAATTGATGTTCCATTAATCCGAGGATTGGCATTCTATTGCTATTATTTTATATGTAAAAATTTAACCTGGGTAACAAAATAAATAATAGCTACCTAAAAAAAGGAAATAGGTGCTCAATTGATTGCATTCAAACTACGAATTCTGTTAATGCATAACCACTAAAGTATATTTTCATTTGTATGAAATCAATATGCATCATATATTGACCAGGATTAAATTACTGATTAATTAAACAAATCATACCTAAACTCATGATGTGATACGTACTGCATTTTGTCACCTTTATATTCATGTCATTGTCCTTTCCTTCTATTTATATTTTAAAGGTGTAAAGTTATCTTGATTATGTTAGTGAAAAAGCATAAAATATTTTGTACAATTATTCCAATTTATTTACAAAATTTTAGTACTTTTAGAAGAAACTATTTATTTTAAGAATGGTTTACTAATTTTCTAGTAAACATATATATTACATCAAAAGGTAGAAAAAACTTGATTTTATTGTATTTTAATTAGGAGTACTTTTACCAGTAATAATAGGAAGAGTGAAATTGGTACAAATTTCTAAACAACAAGCAATGTACACCTAAATATGGGAATTTTTTACATTGATCAGAGTAATATATTAAATGTATGCCATAAACGTATACAATAAACTAGCTTTAATAAATGTATACGATAAACTAATTTATGGCATACATTTATTAAAACTAGTTTATGGTATATATTTGTTATATTAGTCTTAACAACCAAAATATTGTGTATGTTGCTTGTATTTTGAAATTTGCACCAATTTTACTATTCCTATTATTACTGGTAAAAGTACTCTTAAATAAAGCACAATCAAATCGAGGTTTTTACACCTTTTAGATGTAGTAGTTGTGTTTACTAAAAAAATTAGTAAACCATTCCTACAATATATAGTTTCTCCTAAGAGTACTAACATTTTGTAAATAAAGTGGAATAATTTTGTAAAAGATCTTATGCATTTTTCACTAATATAATCAAGAGAATTTTGGACCTTTAAAATATAAAAAGAAAGAAAGGACAATGGCATGAGTATAAAGGTGACCAAATGCAGTACATGTCACATCATGAGTTTAGGTATGATTTGTTTAGATAACCAATAATTTAGTTCTGATCAATATATGAAGCATATTGATTTCCTACAAATGAAAATATAATTTAGAAGTTATGCATTAACGGAATTCATAGTTCGAACGATTCAATTGAGCACTTATTTCCTTTTTTTAAGTATCTATTACTTATTTTTTTCACTTAGTTTAAATATTTATGGGTAAAATAATAGCAATAGCATGCCATTCTTCGACCAATGGAACTTTAATTATTATTAATCACACTAATTTTACATTGATGAAAATTAGTCTAGAAAATGAAATGTCAATGGCAACAATTGCTAAAAACTAACAATTTTTTTTTTTATTTTGGAAATATAAAATGTAACGACTCCACCTCCCCCTAGAGCAAACTCAAGGGTTTGGCAGACCACTTGTCCAATTCTCGCCAGAACTCATGCACTCACTCGAACCAAATCACAATTTTCAAGCCAAACAATTTTTTAAAACCAAGAAAGTACTTGAATAACAACAGCCACAATCCTTAGGCAACAACGTTAACTATTAAAAACATAATATTCAAATACAAATGAAATCTACACTTTCAAATGTCCAAAAATCGCTCAGGGAATCATACTAACTCTAGACAAAAGTTAGCTAGTCTAGCGCCTCCAATTCTTCACTTCAAATTCCTGTTAAGGAATAACAACTTAAAGGGATAAGCGGACGCTCAGTGAGGCCAAGAAATCAAGCAAGCAAGTAGAGCAAGTACCATAATTCAACTCAACTAGCACATATACAGAATAACAACAATGGTTTCACATAAATCCACAAAAGGACTAAAACACGTTCATTAAGAGGATATAGGAGCTCTCAGGAGCCAATTTCCCCATTGCAGTAGATTGATCCAAACCCGTTGACACTCCTTCAACGTTTAAAGAAGTAAAAACAATGACCGTAGATCTTCACTTTATACCAATTTTCCGTCCACCAAACATACCCCTTACCGGGTCCGAACACCAAATACACACAGTGGTGATAATACTCGAGTATACCCAAGTAAGAACAAGTATGGTCGATGAGATAACACTCCAATTGACTTAATCAAGATAGAGATACTGAGACGGAATGAGAGGCACCTCCCACTCGGAGGTGGTATCAGAGCTGCTTCACGTGGTCTCTGCGCGGGGTGAGATTGGGCCAAATGGTCTTATGGTCCCAATTATGTGAATAAGTGCAAAGGACTAAGTGCTCTTCATGAGCGTATGTTGTGAATCATGAAAGTTATAGGCGTAAAACCTTTATCATGATACTTGAGAAAGATAGATATGTACGTCATGTAGGAATCTTAAACTTGGTTGATTTGCACTTGGGAGCGTACGGCCTGAGATGTGAATTCTCCTAGTTTCGGATTCTTGTACCCGAGTACCAAAAGTGAAGTGCACTAGAATAAGGGTCAATATCTTGACTGCACTTGAGATAAATTTGGATGGCAAAAGTCAAGGCATGAAAGATTCTGGTATTCAACTTGAGATTAAACTGATTAAGGAGAATGAATCAATGAGTGTCGTCAGGGACTAGTTTCGTGCATGTCTGTGAGAACCCGAAAATTTTCATATTTTCTAAGTATTATTTTATTTCCTTGCCTACATTTCTATACTGTCCTTTAAAATATTAAAGTTTCTATGCATTTTTATAAGTAAGTACAATTTTAAATCATTTTTCTAGTATAAGTTAGTGTACGTTAAATTTGAAATGCATTATAGACGTGGGACCCGCTAGTGTGATAAAATTTTTGGTGACTAAGTGATTTTTGTGCTAAATGTTATTATTTTATACGGTGCTAGGAGATGATCAGAGATTAGTTAGATAGATTAACCATTGGGAGAAGGAAGATAAACTTAAAACATTCAAGATGCCACGTGTCGCGAATCGATTGGAAGTTGGATTTTGACCTAATTCTTACCTTTACTAAATATCAAATTTTGACCAATTTCTTTCTATTTTTCCTTGTTCTTGGCCGGCCCTCTAGAGAGAAAAAACAAGAGAGACTACTTCAATTTCTAGCTTCCAACCTTGCTTGAATCTTGAGTTCTAGCCAACCAAATTGGGAAGTACTCCATACAAATGCTCACTAAGGAGGCTTAAAGGTTTTGGTGGAGTTATTTTGGAGGAGGAAGGTCTAAGCTACCATTTTTCCTTGTGGTCATAAGGTATATTGTCAAGAAAATCCTTCTTTACTTCTAGTAATTGCATATTAGTGGTTTAGAAATGAGAAATATGTAGTTTTATGAGGAATATTGTGATTTGAAGTAATGATTGAGGAATTTTCAGTTTTCTTAGAGAATTTTCTGCCCTCATGTGATGATTAATGGTTGGCCATGATTTTCTAGTTTTGATATGTGAAAAATCTAGTGATTTAGTGTTAGTTTCATTTGCCTAAAGAAATTTTCCAGCTTATGTGCACAATTCCAGCTTAGAGTTTCCATTTGGTAGTAATCTGCCCTGTTTTTGCACTGTATTTTTGTCCTTAAGAGAGACCGAATCAGCTCTTACTTAAAACATGAAAGTTGTAGGTTTTTGAGTTAGCTAGCTACTGAAAAAATTTCAGCTCAATCGTACTACTGTAACTTGTGAAATGACCAAAATACCCTTGACTGTCCACAAGCCTTGTTTCACGGATAGTTTTCTGTCCTCTCTGAGATTTCGATTTTTGACCATGACAATGCATGATTTGGCTTTGGAGGTCTTCATATGGAATGTAGGTATATGTCTTGGCTTCGAAACGCCATAAGATTCGTTTCAATCTGATAACTGTAGCTTCAACTGTCACGGCCCCACCTCCCCCTAAGGCGAACCAGAGGGTTCGGCGGGCCGCCTGCCCAGCTCTCGCCGGGACTCAGTCGTTCACTACAGTCCTCAAATGGATTACAAGATAAATCTCAAAAATACATCACAGTCTCCAATAATTACATGTCACAAATGAAGCGGAAACGATTTCCAACTATACATAAAATGATTCCGCATCCAAACGGTACAAAATATAACAATTCCAACTAAGCCATCCAATCACGTGAATAAGCACAACAAGTCCTTCCTTCGCCTTGAGCCCTGTGGAGGGGAATAAAATATTTTTGGGGTGAGCTAGAAGCTCAGCGAGTAACCAGGAAAATCATTAAACAAATATATTTCACAATGTTGCATTTCGATCATTTCGATGATGTCATGATTCAGAGATCAAATGTACGTTTAGTGCTCTCGTGAGCCGTTGAAATCACAGCACTTGAACACCCAACGCTCAAATAGATCATTTAACATTAACGTTAACATTAGGAGGGAGCCCCTTTTTGAGCTCCGGAGCCATTTGCTCCGTCATGTCACGAACTCACGAAAATGATGGAGACGTTGGTGTCCAGCACAAGACTTTCCCAGAACTCATTGAAGCCAAATAATGTCATGAATTCACATGCAAGCACGCATGAGATGCAATCGAATACATAATGCAAGAAACATTTCACAAGTACTTTGGAAATAGTTTAGGGTCACTCACCTCCACGGCTCAGAAATCATCCATCATATATCATTGTGTTGCTCAAATTCAAGTCTTAGTTCACAAACTCAATGCAAACAAGTCCTTTCAAAATTCGGACAACACTTCCTCTTATCTTTCTTTACTTTTCCAGCCATCAAGGCTTCATTATTTCCTCATTCCAACCCAAAGGTACACACACAACAACAAGTTCATCCAATAGCCATTCAGCAAGCTCCAAGTAGTACTAGTACAAGTCAAGCTAGGGAAAAGTCCGGAAATGAAAGTTAAGCTCAAAACCAGAAAAACAGTTTTGGACGTCATTTGCGGTAATGGTGCCAAAAGTACTACGATGGTCGGATGAAGGTGCAAGACCCACCGTTTCGAAGCTAAAAGACAGGGCTACAACAATGTAGAAGGCCACTCAGTCCAAATACTAGCACAACTAGGTCAAATATGCAGAATACCAAACCAGAACCGTAATTGCAGGTTTACAAATCACACTATGCTGTAATTAGTCCAACTCAGTCTATACAGGTCCAAATGCATTGATTCCAAAGGCATGCGGTAGATAAGACATAAATCTACATTTCATCAGAAGACACCAACATCCAAATCCAAAACAATTCCAGTCAAAACAGACGATTACAAGTGCAGTTCGCACATTCTGATCAACCCAGAACAGCAACAGTAAAATTGACATATCTCATTCTACGCTACTCCAATTGCCCTGAAATTTTACAGGCACCTCAAACACATCAATACCTACAACTTTTATGTTTTAAGCAAAGGCTAATTAGGCCTCTAACCATATGATCCAAAACCGGACAGAAAAGGGGGTTATGAAACCCTAACTTCCTCAAATTCCTTCCAAACCCAAAATTGGTTGCAATTACCAATCATTTACATCCACTAGAGTCATAACCCTTCATTACCAACCATCATAAATAACCACAACATCATGATCACATTAAACCAGAAAATTCCTCAATAAAATAAAAACTTCACCAATTCATCTCAAATCAAGAAACAAACCACAAATTTCAGCACTTTAGCCACCACTAAGCACAACTTAAGCTTCATTAAGTGTAGGAGGAAGTTCAATCACCACTCACCTAGTAAACAAGAGAGGGAGAGTTTTGGACACCTTAGCTTCCCAAAACACTTCACCAAACCACTTACTAGCACCAAATGGAAAGATTTTATGGAGTAGAAACAAGATCAAATGGTTGGATGATTACACTCAAGCAAGATGGAAGCAAGAATCTTGGAGAGTTTTTCTTTCTTCTTAGCTAGAGAGGGTCGGCCAAGCTTGCAGAAATTTGGGTGCTTTTTGGGTCAAAATTGAGTATTAGTAAAGGTAAGAAATAATGGTCAAAGTCAAGGTTGAATAGGAAGGTGACACTTGTCACCCTTAGGTTCAAAACTTATCTTTTTGTCTCTCCAATACAAATATCTTAACACATTGTAAAATAATATCACTTAATACAAAAATCCAACAAGTTGTCAAAAATATATTGCGTTTACCGCACTTGCGGGTCCCACGTTCAAAATACGCTCTTAATTTCTCAAAAACTAACCGATACTAGAAAAATCATTTTAAAACTATTTTTGCTCATAAACTTTATTTGGGGAATTTTTCTAATAAAGAAAATGTAGAAAAGGCGGGCGATTAAATAAAATAAACCCTAGAAAATTAGAAAATTTCCGGGTTCTCAAACTCATTTTTTTTTCGGGGCGTCACAAATTCGGCCTCTAACTGGGAGCTAAGAATTCGGGCAGAATGTTCCTTCACAAAACCTAATTTTCTGAAATTTCTTCCAAAACAGAAATTGATTGTAATTAACCACTTTTTCCACCTCATAGAGTCCTTAAACATCATTTCCAATCATCATATATAACCACACAACCATGTTCATATTAAAACAGAAAAATCCCCAAAAATTATAAAACTTCATCAAGTCAACCACAAATCAAGAAATAATCCATCAAACCATCTCTTTAGCCATCACAAGTCACTAATTTAGCATAATCAAGAACAAAGAAAGGATTGCTAGACATGAACCTTGAAATATCAAGAAAGTTGATGGCTTAGTCCTTTGCCTTCTCTAATCACTCCACCACTACCTTCAATCTTCCTAAACAAGTGACTTTTGTGGAGGAATTTGAAAGTTTAACGGTTGATTCACAAGATTGAGCAAGAAATGGAGTTGGAGTTGAAGGCTTTCTTCTTGTATTTTTGCTCCAAGAGGTTCGGCCAAGCTTGCAGAAATTTAGATGCTTTTTGGGTCAAAATTGAGTATTAGTAAAGGTAAGAAATAATGGTCAAAGTCAAGGTTGAATAGGAAGGTGACACTTGTCACCCTTTAGGTTTAAAACTTATCTTTTTGTCTCTCCAATACAAATATCTTAACACTTTGTAAAATAATATCACTTAATACAAAATTCCAACAAATTGTCAAAAATATAATGCATTTACCGCACTTGCGGGTCCCACGTTCAAAATACGCTCTTAATTTCTCAAAAACTAACCGATACTAGAAAAATCATTTTAAAACTATCTTTTCTCATAAACTTTATCTGGGGAATTTTTCTAATCAAGAAAATGTAGAAAAGGCGGACGATTAAATAAAATAAACCCTAGAAAATTAGAAAATTTTCGGGTTCTCACACTCATTCTTTTCGGGGCGTCACACCTTTTGTCATCTTTCCTCCCATGGTGGAGTAATGTGGACTGTGGATATGCCCATCCCGTGAAGGGTAGAAAACTTCAGCTCTTCACTGGGACGGACAGCAACTCGATCAACTCCAGTCAAGTTAACCCCAATGCTATAAAAAATGAGAGAAAGGAGACGTGAAAATCCATACTTAAAAGAGATAGTGTGTTTCCTTGTTGTCGTCCTTATGTAGCTGATAATGATATTCAGGAGTGGGATGCGGGCGTAGGAGGATTCCCTATTGCGAAACATCTAGTTCAGAAAATATATGTCACTTTTTCGGACCTCCCTGTGACCACTCTTCTTTGGAATCACTGTCACGGCCCCACCTCCCCCTAAGGCGAACCAGAGGGTTCGGCGGGCCGCCTGCCCAGCTCTCGCCGGGACTCAGTCGTTCACTACAATCCTCAAACAAATACAAGATAAAATCTCAAATATAAATCAAATGTTCCAACATTTACATATCAAAAGCGAAGCGTCCACGCTTCCGCAGCGCCACTCTGATACATGATCCCAATGATTATACAAGAGGAAGTCCAAAACTAGCCTATTACACATCCAATCAATTCTAAACGTTCAATACAATCCCAATATGAACGATTACACAAAAGGAATCCAAATTCAATCCATACATGAGATAATCCAGGATAAGCACTACAAGCCCTTCCTTCGCTTTGAGCCCTATGGAGGGGAATAAAATATTTTTGGGGTGAGCTAGAAGCTCAGCGAGTAACCAGTAAAATCAGTCATCAAATCTGTTTAACAATAGTTCATTTCAATGATGTCATTTCAATATGGAGTATCAATAATTCAAGAAACATTTACAATGGAAAGCGATAGTAACATTCGTGAAAGGATACGTTCGTTCTCCTGTCATTTCATTTCATTTGTTTTCATTCGAGCATTCATTCACCCCGTCCCTGGCTTTTGGCCAGGCTCCACCAACCTACAAGGTAATACTCGAGTATACCGAAACGTTCACCCAAGTTCCTAGTCGCCCGACCGAGTCCGCTTCTGGCTCGAGACGACCGGTAACAAGGGGCAATGGCCAGTTCAGCCCAAAAGGCTTACATTCATGCGCAAGTAGCATTTAATCATTAATCATTGAAAATGTCATATTTATTTAGGTCGAGTGCGATAAAGTACACACTCGCCTAGAAAACTCGTTTTAACAATCATTGAAAGCAAATTCAATAATAACAAGACACTGTTATGCAAGCACGCATGATATGTAAGAAACAGTTCCAAAATTTAACTTTGAAAACAGCTCAAAAGTAAATAATGCGGGAAAGCGGTTCAAAAGTAAATTTGGAAACAGTTCAAAAGTCAATAATGCAAGAAACGGTTCATAAATAATTTTAGAAAGAGTTTGAGGTCACTCACCTCCACGGCTTTGAAACCATCCATCAAGCTCCAAGTAGTACTAGTACAAGTCAAGCTAGGGAAAAGTCCGGAAATGAAAGTTAAGCTCAAAACCAGAAAAACAGTTTTGACGTCCTTTTGCGGTAATGGCACCAAAGGTACTACGAGTATCGGATGGAGGTCCAAGACCCACCGTTTCGAAGCTAAGAACCAGGGCTACAACAATGTAGAAGGCCACTCAGTCCAAATCCTAGCACAACTAGGTCAAATATGCAGAATACCAAACCAGAACCGTAATTACAGGTTTACAAATCACACTATGCTGTAATCAGTACAACTCAGTCTATACAGGTCCAAATTCATTGATTCCAAAGGCATGAGGTAGCTAAGGCATCAAGCTACATTTCATCAGAAGACACCAATATCCAAATCCAAAACAATTCCAGTCAAAACAGACGATTACAAGTGCAGTTCGCACATTCTGATCAACCCAGAACAGCAACAGTAAAATCGACATATCTCATTCTACACTACTCCAATTACCCTGAAATTTTACAGGCACCTCAAACACATCAATACCTACAACTTTCATGTTTCAAGGAAAGGCCAATTCGGCCTCTAACCATATGATACAAAACCGGACAGAAAGGGGGTTATGAAACCCTAACTTTTCACATTTCCTTCCAAATCCAAAATTGGTTGGAATTTCCAATCATTTATACCTACTAGAGTCATTAACCATCAATTCCCATCATCAAAGATATCCACAACATCACATTCATAGTAAACCAGAAAATTCCTCAATAAATTGAAAACTTCACCATAAATTCCTTCAACCTATGAAATACTCCACAAAATAACACACATGGCCACCACAAACCATTAATTAACCAATACTAGAACAAAAGTCACTTGTATAATCAACTCACCTCAAATTCAAGAGAGCTACCAACTTAGAGCTTTCCTTCAAAAACCAATCCATCCAAAGCTTTAAACCACCATAGAGCACCCTTGTGTGAAATATTTTCCAAAACCATCGGTGAAATCGCAAGATTTTGGGACAAAATTGAAGTTGGAAAATGAAGAGGTTTCTTTCTCTCAAAGCTCACGGAAGAACCAGGGAAGAAATGATATATTTTGGAGGCCAAAATAGTTTAAAAGAAAGGAAACAGTCGGTCAAAGCTGGTGACCGACTGTGACACGTCACAATCCGGCCGGAATCTGGCCGGATTTCCGACCGGATTCTTGGCCGGATTCAAGGCAGTGGCTAAGTCGAATTTTTTTCAAAATGTTCAAACAATCCGGCCAGCAATCCGGCCAAGAACTGGCCGGATTTGCGGCCAGATTTGGCCCTTGCTTTTTTTCAAAACTTTTCTTTTCTTTTCCAAGTTCAAACGTTGCGCTCCTCCGCTCGTCCAACAAAGATATATAGAAAATAAAACCCTCCGTCATACGGGGCGTCACAATCACACAGTGCGCTATCATGTAGATTAGAAGGTGATGACGAGTGTCAAAAACACTAGCAACCATTATCTCTCTACAGGAGATCATGAGTAAGGTATATTCGAGTACTTCACACTCAAGAATCCACCAACTCTCCATTGTGTCTTGTCTTGTTGACGGTGTTAGCATAAAACTCGCGCACCAAATCCGGATAGTAATAAGAAGGCAAAGTGAGAATTGGCACCCATTTGAGTTGGTTAAACACCTCCGTGATACGATAGGCCGTCTCAATCTCTGGGTGGATGTGCTTCTTGAAAATGAACTCCAAATTAGCATGCTCTTTGTGCCACTCTTGATTTTTTAAAGTTGTGAATCTAGCGCTATCATAGAATGTAGCTTCAAAGTGTCAAGACATGCTTTCCCATTGACGCCGAACCACAGGTTGGGGTGAAGGGGACCTTTCTTCCTTACTCTCCTCAAATTCTTTGCTAACTTCTATTTCTTCACTTCCTTCACTATCCTCAACACTAGAAGAAGAATGCTTGTGAATGACAAGCCTTTTTCCTCTCGTCATAGTATCTAAGAAAAAAATTACAATTATCTTCCGAAACTAGGATAATGATTTGCACACATCACATATTCCCTAAGAAATAATTCTTATAACATACTTAAAGAAAAATCCTTTCACTTATAATAACCGTAGGCATTTTATAGAATTATCATGCATGTATAAGGATTAAAATTAACTCAAATAACCACAATTACACATTTTCATGCCAATAAGAATCAATTAAATACTAAAAAATATCCAATAATATGATATTAAAGACATGACATTAAAATTGTCAAAAAATTTTCAAAATCACCAACTAATGAAAAAGAACAAAAAATATGATCAACTTAGTGATTTTATCAATAATCATGTTTATATCAATTACAAATTAGTCACAATAAACAACAATTTGCCATCAACATAATTATGCAAAAATTATCCCCAAAAATCACAAAATTCATCAAAATTACTCTCTATAAGCAATGTACATCCTAAAATATCATCAACCAACCAATGTTAGCTAATAGCATCAATCAAATGGGCTTAATAACAATCCAAGCTAGTTTTTCAATTTTATCCAAATATAGCAAATCAAAAATTTTTAATAACTAATAAAGCATCAAATTGTTACATTTGAACATGTAAACATGTTTAAACATCCTTAATAAGCAAATTGGAAGCCATTAACATCATCAAATATCATCAAAAATTTGAAATTAGAAGATGTCAGAAAACTCAGGAAATTGAAAATTACCAATTTCGAAAATATAAAGATTTAATAAAAAAAAATTATCTCAATCACGTAGAAGGATGTTTTGTGAGAACCCGAAAAATTTTCTTATTTTTATCTTATTTTACCGGCTTATTTAATTATTTATTCACCCATTTTCTCCGAATAATTTATTTCAACCATTTTAAATCCATTTACATGGAACTGTGACTTACATATATTTTTAAAACATCTCGTTAGTAAATTTAATTTTTGGAATCTCGTTTAGTAAGATTTAGGAATACGCGTCTAGAGGCAATATTCGATCTGAGAGTACAGTGACCTTGGAGATTTGAGGACTCATGCGTTAGTCTTAAAATAGTTATTTTTATGATTAATTACCCTAGTATTAGTTACTTATATTATCGTTACAAGAATTCCTTTTAGGGTTCGTTTTATCACACGCGAATTGGAAGTTCGCGTATATCGAGCCAGAGCGGTTAATTGGAGATTTAAGGAATTTATTCTAGACTACTAAGAGTGAATAATTATAATGTTAAAGAAAGTACATTAGAGGTTTAGTGCACAAGTGAAACAAACCAGAGAGAAAACGGACACAAAATGCGCGCGTGCGCGCACTATTAAGAGTTGACTTTTGAAGGAATTTTAACCACAAATTCTTAAGCTTCTCCAAGAAGCTTCATTGATCAGCCTTCTCTCTCTCTCTCACTCACCATAGCCGGCCAACTCCAAGCAAGGAATAAGAAGAAAACTCCTCACCATTTCACTCCAAATCCGACTCCAAATCACCTTAAACTTTGCATCCAACCTCAAAATTTCTTGGAGATCCACTTAAGCTAGAAGAAAGGCATCATCTCACGGTTTTCTTGGGGCTTTAGAGGTGCAAAAATTTTTGATTTGTCTCAAGGATTAGGAGGTAATCATCTAATCTTTTAATCTTGGCTTTAGTGAGTTAATCATGGCTAAGAAGCTTGTAGCTTCACTATTGAGGTTGTTATTTGAATTGGAATGATTGATGTGGGCTCTATGAAATTCCACCTTGGATGTATGGGCTGTTATGATGATAATAAGTGTTTTTTGTGTTAATTATGTGTTAAACAAGATGACATTAGTTAGAAAAGTGAAAGGAAAATCGAAGGAAATTGCATAGGAAGACCAGCCAAAATCTGTCCTGTTTTTGCCAGGCCTTTGGTTCAAATTTTTGTTGCTCAAATGACTTTGAAACTGATGTAGATATGTTTTATATGAGGTGAGGAAAGTTTCTACCAAAAATCATTTGATTTGGTTGAGTAAAAGTTGAAATTTTGAATTTGTAGAAATCTGGAAAAATGTGTTCAGGTGGTCCGAACAGAGCTTCTTTGAACAAACAGAAATCTCTGCTTAGATGTCAGAATAGTGCCATCAATGGCATTCAAACCTAGACATCCATAGTTTTCTAATGGTGTATCATGCACCTTCTAATTCGAACTGAGTCATCGATCAAAGTCGGCTGCCCTGTTCTGTTAGTCCAACCGAGAGGAAGTTAAAAGCTGCGACTTGTAGCTCTAATTTGTCTCATTTTCGAACTGAATTTCAAAATGATTTCTTCTGATGAAATGTAGAATTGTGAATCTAGTTTCCAACTCCACTGACCACGCTCAATTTTAAGTTGTATTGAGTGAGATATAGCCCAATTTCCGAACTGTACCAAAGTTGAAAACCCTAATTTTGCTAGCGGAATGGTCTAGTTTGACTTGGGACATGTTGTTTCAAAAATTTTGGTGTCAAACACCAACCAAATGTATATTACATGTTTCCTGGACCTTAGTGTCACCAATGAACCAAATTGGAGTTGATTTCATTGGGCAATATGTTTGAAAATGGAAAAGGAAACAAGAAGACAGATTTGTCTTCAAAATTTCTTGAACTTTGGTAGTTTTGTTAACTATCTTCCCAGATGATTTTTTACATGAAATTTGATAGAGGAGTAGCCCTCATATGGAAGTTGAATTGTACCAATTTTGGTGTCATTCTAAGACTGTTTTGATATACAAATGATAGGCCAAAGTTGTTCTTCAAAATCTGGAAAATTTACCAACAGTCTTCATTTTTGGGCCAACTTTGGGCTACTATATTTTGACACTCAAAACTCCGAATTTAGTTCTGTTTGTTGTGTTTCAAGCTTTTCTATAACTCTTATTGTAGTATGAATTTCAGAGGCTAGTTCATTTCCTGTGAATTTTGCCGAATTTCTAAAGTTTGCCGATAAACAAGACTAAAACTGTCTTGTGTGCTTATAGCAGCCACTTTGGGCTGAAATTTGAATGTCTTCCTTTCAGAATCCTGGAAAGGTTCTTCTAGGAACTTTTAGTATTTTGAACCAAGATTCCAACGGTATAAAGTTTTCCAATTTTGGACCTATTGAGTGCAAGTTTTGATTTTTCTAAGTTGACGTGCAAAAAATGAAATTTTCCGAATCGATGGGAAATGAGTTTTGGAGACTCTTCCCTATCCTTCGATATTGACTGACCATTTTAAACTTGATTTCATGAAGGAAATCAATTTTTCCTTGTATTATTAAACCCCACTTTTGAGCCTCGATTCACGAGTAATTAAGGCTCTCTTTTATGATATTTTATTAGTATTGTACAAGTGTACAATCTTCCTTGTTAATAGGGGGTTTATAAGTGATAGTGTGTGATCGTAAATTATTATTTGTTCAAGCGCTCAAGGGGACCTTAAAGAGGATCTCGAAACGAACGCCTAACGACTTACTTGCTCGTTCACTCACTCTTATCTTGACTTGGTGAGTGTCAAGTGTGCGAAAAATTGTTACGTGCTTAATTGTTTTTATTGATTGAGTATTTTGAATATACCGAGTCGAGTGTGTACTTTATCGCACTCGTTCTCGTTTAAGTGAAGCGTATTTGAATTGCTTGAAGTGAATTGCTTAAAGTGAATTGCTTGAAATGAATTGTTAAATGAAATAAGTGAAGTGTTGAAATGGTTAATTATGTTATGACTGCATAAGTCGTTGGAGTGAATCTCCTCGACTCCTAGTGATAATGTTGGGGGACGCCCAAAATCTCATCGGCCGACCTTGCGACTCGAGCCGGCATGGGATTGGTTGAGAAGTTTGGTGAGCCATGGGAAAGTGTATAAGTTTGATCTATTGAAGAGATCTCGCTTAGCATACTTGAGTAGTATCGCCTTATATAAAAGAAGTGCGGGCCCGGAGCAGGAGGAGTAACGGTGAACGGGGGACGTGTAAGTGAAGTTCTACGGATTATAACCTACCCGATTGACGGAGTGTCAACTCGTGGAGGTACTGGATCGAGCAAGTGGAAAATAGCTCCTGAGAGCTCCCGTATCCTTATCAAGTGTGTTTTATTGTTAAATTGTGAGCTACTAGAATGTCATAGTTTTCATTCGTGTTTAAGTGATATTGTTATTTGAACTACGTGTTTTGCATGTTTTCTTGGCCTCACGAGCGTTAATTCACCCCGTTAGATTTGTTTTCCTTAATAGGAACGAAAATGGAAGGAATTATGGAGAAGCCAACTTGATGGCTCTTTTGGTTGGGATTTTGATTGTAATTGTTAAGACAACTTTTGGAAGTTGTATACTTTGGAAAGTTGATGTATTTTGAAAAATTGTGATGTAAGATTGAACGTTTGTGTAAAGAAGCGACTTTCTTCATATCTTCGACTTTTATTATTTAGTTATTTACTTTAAGCTTAGATTGGATTGTATCGAGTCCTGGCGAGAGTTGGGCAGGCGTCCCGCTGATACCCTTGGGTTCGCCCTTGGGAGAAGTGGTGGCGTCACAGTTGGTATCAGAGCCTAGGCTTTAGATCTTTGTAGTGTATCCTAGGCTTGAAGTTAAGAATGTCGGACTGTAGGAATGGTTCAAAATTTAAATAACCGTTTGTAGGGATGAAAATTAGAACCTAGATTTGAATTGATGGACAATTAGGAGTCTCGATCTTGTAAGAGATATGTGGGATAGTACGAGATGATCAAATCTAGTTTATTTAGTGTACTTGGACCTATCTAAGCTTTTAACTTTAAAAGTAAGTTATGGAAGGTAATGGTGGTATTGAGCCGTCTTGGACGCGCCTTCCGATGGCCCATTGTCGAGAACGGCCTAGGGGAGCTCATTGGAGGTATAGCCCAACTCGCCGAACTAGGACTCCATGTGATTTCCAGAGGACTCACTTGTACCCAAATAACATGGTGTTAGCGATAATCGATGACCAAAAGCAATTGTCTGAGGAAACTAGAGTAGATTGAGAGGATAATCAAGGACTGAGGGCAATTATGGATGCCTAGACTACTAGAATTCCTGAAATGGAGACTGAGGTACTTGAGGAGCGAGGAAAAGACAAGGGCTCCTTATGAGCAGCTTCAAAAGCTAAGAACCGACTTGTTAGGGTAGTATACAAAATTAGAGACTGGACGAATAAGTCGATGGCTGGATGTGTCCCTCGGTCGAACAAGTGGTAAATGGCAAGATACGTGACGGAAAAAAAAAGAGGAAAATTCCTAGTGCTGAAAGTGAGAACAATCCTATTGAAGTAATAGAGACTTCTAGTTCCACCAATCACTAAGCTAGTGATCTGGTCTACTTTAGTAGTTTTGTAGTTGGGATTAGCTGGGGTGGTGCTAGTTCAAAGGCCATTGTATTTTGCTTAACTGTGTGACCTATCTTTTGAAGAACTTGGATCTACTCTTGACTTGCTTGACTAAATGTACTTTTGTAGCACCTGTGTGCTATATTTTGTAAATGCCCATGACTTGCTAATTGTATGAATTTTGAAATACTAGTATATGCAAGTTGGCTTTATTTCAAATGTTTCTCATGTTACCTTTTGTTTTAAGTGTTCCCTCGTATAATTGTTTTTAATTTGCATTTAGACATACCTAAGACTATGAACGGCCGTGGAGGTGCAAGGGACACAGGGCGTGGGGTTAGGCAACCCGATGCCCATAGGGATGATCAAGGATTGGCAACTGATCCGAGCCAAGGGCAAATGAATGAAGAGGATAATCAAGTGGTTATTGCCATTAACCGAATAATAGATATTTTTGAGTGGTTAGCTGAACACTAAAGCCCTAAACCAATCAACCAACCTGAACCAAGAGAGCAGTGAGGATAGAGCGATTTCTGAAGTTCACCCATCTAAGTTTCATGGAGGCTCTAACCTCAAAATAGTAGATTGGTTTGAGGGGATGAAATGAGGCACTAGTGAAAGTAAGAGGTTTGGGTTTCTTCTTGAACAACTTTGTAGATGAGTATTGGAGAGTGAACTAGGGCATGAAACTTTTATATTAGGGAATAAGGTCTCCATATTTTGTTATGTTTGTAAGTAATGATAGTAATTGTGTGGAGTCTCAAGAATTCGTTCATATTAAGTAGAGAATAGTTAAGATTTATATTCTGGGGTACTATAAGCCGAAGAATGAAAGAGTAATATAGCCAGAATTTTCATTGTGAATAGTTACTCATTTTGATCCTTTGATTTGCCTGGCAGGCTAGCATTTGACTTAAGCCAACTGGTAAGATGACAAATTTGGAAGAAATGCGTAAGGAAATGGACATTCTTCGAAATGACGTAGAATTTCAAAAGAAATTGGCTGACTACTGAGAAGGACGGTGGAAATAAGAATATGCAGAGAAAATTGAGTTGCTACACAAGAACGTGGAACTGGAGAAGAAATACAAAGGAAATTCTTAAACTGATCAAGCCGTGACTTCTCACGTAACTTGTGGATATTGTGGTAAGATTAACCATGCTGAGGCCGAGTGCTGGAGAAAACAAGGAAAATGTTTGTGGTGCGGTAGTACCGAACATAAGTTTTCGAATTGTCTTGGAGCTTCTAAGAAAAAAGGAAATACTCAGCAGTTTGCTAGATCCACTGCAAAGCAATCGAGGGCTAGAAGGGATGATTAATACTATTGGCTGTGAGAGAAATCCAAGTAATGGAAGTAATACGAGTGGGTGATGGATTTGACTCCACTCGAGGAATAGGAGTTGTAGTTTTACCCTAGTCTAGACTAGCACTTTTGGAGGTTGTGATCTTTTGAAAAAGGGAAAGTCTTTTGTTGTTTTGTATCTTGGCAACTTGGCACGTTTGGTTTTAGTCTTGTTGTTTGCCTTTTCCTCTTGAAATGATTTGATAAACCTATTCCAACTTAATGTAACTATTATGATCTTTTATGAAATATGAAATTTACCTTGCTTTTAATTAATTTCATGGCTTATAGGCGTATTTACACTTTGTGTCGCGCCCCATTTTTTTTAAAAAATAATAAATGGTTTAAAAAGTGAATTTTTGATGAAAAAAAAGAAAATGAAAAATATGGGTCTAAATGGGACTTGAAAATGCGACGATTTGACCCAAAATAAAAGTTTAAAAAGGGTTTTGAACGAAAATCGGAATCGCCACTTGGTATAGAGTTAAGGTGTACCAAGTCACCTAAAATGAGTTTTCAAAGGAAAAAGTAGAGAGAAACCCCTTTTAAACGACTCCTAGTCTACGTAAACCAACGAAAAAGGTTCGGGAGTCACATTTGACGAAGGGGAAGGCAAGGATAAAAATCCAAGGCACCCCTTCGACCTAGCCAAGGCTAGTTGCGTGATTTAGTCAAGAATTTTTTCTTATTTTAACCAAAAGATTTATCACATTTGGACGTACTATATGAATGCAAACCCTAGACCTAGGGGGACATCGGGGGGGCAAAATTTCTCTTCAAAGCTTGAATGGTGCCAATCACATTAATTGTGATGCCCGATAATGACTCTTTGGAGAGGTCACGAATAATGCAAAAATATGAGACTCTAAGAAGAGGAAAAGAATAAAATAATTATAGAAATATACATGTCTTAAAGGAATGCATCATGTCTGATACGGGGGACTAATGTTCGTGACTCAATTTTCCCTTTAATAGAGGGAATACGAGCGTGCTAAGGTTAGAAAAGCCAAACTCGTCCATATCCCATATCCAAGGGGCTAATCCCTAGTCTAATCAGGCAAAATGCACTAATATACCCCCTAATTTCCTAAATGAGATGCAAATTTAAGTGTTATGTATCACACATAGGGGTAAGGGATATTTTATTAGAGGAAATATTATGTAAAAATGATAAAGATCCTAAAAATGAAAAAATATGCATGAAGTGTAATGTAATCATACAAATATGATCTAACGAGGGAGGTCCCTAAGGGTCTAGCATTGGACTAGCCCATGTCTATGGATCCTCACTAGCATTGGACTAGTGGGAAATCGGAACAAAGAACCACAACTAGCGTTGGACTAGTGTGGTGACGGGAAAGGAATCACAGCTAGCATTGGACTAGTGTGATAACATGCATTTATTATAGTCTAAGAAAATCAGATAAAGCATAATAAAGCAAATAAGCACATAAATCACATAAGACACATAACACATAGGCATGATATCTAGATGCACGTCCTAAGAAAGCGGTAACACATAGCACATAGGCATGCAACACACACAAGGCAAGTAAAACAAATAAAGCCCTAACTATTACATTCGGGGGGGAAGCCTACTACAATCTAAGAGGGAAGGAATTAAATGAAAGGATATAATAGCCTAACTATTACAATTGTGGCATTCAAGTGCCTTTCAAATGATCAAAAAATGAACGAAAATAAAATAAAAATACTAAATTAAAACAAATAAAGCGAATAAATAAATAAATAAAATGAAAGCTTTCAAATGGCATGCAATTGAGCACATAAAGTCACATAAGGTCAAATAAAGTCAAGAATAAAGGATAAAGTGTACCTCCCTTGAGTTGATGCCCTAATAGGGTGAGATTACTTATTTACCCTCCAAAATAAAATAAAAGGTCAAGGCATCACTTTAATTAACAAATAATCACAAAAGATAAAAATGAACATGAAATTGAATCAATTAAATCATGTAAACAACCCACAGTTAAAAAGGGTAAAAGAAGAAAGGACTTAATTGCAAAAATTTACAAAGCTTTGGGGTGAAAATTAAAGAAAAATAAAGTTTAGGGACCTATTTGCAATTACATTAGGGACCCAATTGAAAGCATTGAAAGTTTGTAGGGCCATAGTGAAATTAAAGAAAAACACAGGAGGTGATCTGCAAAATCGTTCTCTGGTTTCTTAATGGATCAGCACTGGGCCATTTTATTTATTTGTTTGGGATGAAAACCTCCCCCAACCCAACCGAGACCCATAGCAAAAGAATGGACCAATCTGTCATTTATAACCCCAAGAATAACCAATAAAGTCAATGGGCTTCTACCCTCTAGCCCAAATCAAAACCCAAAAATAAAAGACTCAACCCACTCCTTTAAACCCAGGCAAAATAATCTCTCAACACAAAATCACTTGTTTCACTAAAACCCAACATGATAAAATCAATTAAAATTATTAAACCACAATTATGACCTAAAATCAAGAATTAATCCACCCAAAAGACTACTTAAAAAAAAAGACAGGATAATTAAAGTCTAAAAGGGCAAAATAAGTTCAACTTTTCCAACTTTCAAGTCCTATCAGAAATTAGGCAAAAGCCAAGGAACAAAGGCCAATATGTACAAAACATGAAGAGAACTAAACCCAGGGGTCAATTTGAAATTAATTCAGGACCCAATTGAAAGAAAAAATCAAATTATTCGGGCTGTTATGAAATTACTTATGGTTCAGGGGCCAATTCGCGAATTTCCAAACGTTTGCAAACAAATGGTTCGCTGAAACTTTCTTCTTCAGTGTGACTCAGAGGAAAGTTTTTGCAACCCCTGATGCTCCCACATTTCGGCAATTTTACACGGCAACAACACACCACACCATCATCCGACATCAAAGACAGCAAAATTAATGAAAGAACCAACTCTAAAATTCCTTGGTTTCCTTCCCCTTACTAACAAACTCCCAGGTTCTGGCCAGCTTTGAACTGGCCAGAGCCCCTCTTGAACGTAAATAGAAAAAGGATAAAATCTCCTCTTTTTTGGTTCAAAATTTCCATTCGGGCATCTTATCAAACACTAAACGGGCATGGAGAATTTCAGCAATTTCTCGCTCAAATGATGCAAATCAGCGCCCAAAATTTATCAGAAACAAATATTTCAGTTCAATCAACCCACAAAAAACATGTATGTTCTTAAAATCCTGAACAATCGACATGAAAATTTGCCATAGCAGCCCACGGCAGACATGCTTTGAAAGAATACTGAAATGTAAAGGAAAAGAGCAACTTACAGTGTTGTCTCGGTGAAGCTCCGCAAGCAGTAATGGCAGATTCCGGTGGTGGCAGCGGCAACAGCAACCAGTTGCGGGTTCCCCTGTTCCCTTGGACTCCCTTTGCTCTATTTCTTTGCCGAAGCTTTTCCTTTTCCCTCCCCTTTTCTTTTTTTCCGTCTACGCTTTGGCTCACTCTCTCGTTTAGCCTACCCGAAGTTGTTTGCCGAAGACTTCCTCTCTGTTCTTCCTTCTATCCATTGCCTTTTCTTCCTTTTCCTTGTTTTTTTTTTCTTAGTTCCCCTGTTTTTCCCCCAGCCAAAGATCTCTTTTTTTCCTCTGATCCGCCGCCCTTTTTTCCTCTTTGCCACCAGATTTCTTTTTGTTTCCCCCAATTTCCTCACCAGCTCAATCCCGAAGCCCCTTCTCGGTTGATGGCCAGCCCCTTTTCCTTTTCTTGTTGCTCTATTTTTCCCTTTTCCCTTGTTTTTGATTTCAGTTGCAGCCCTCTCTGTTTTCCTTGGCTCTCTTTGTTCCTCCCTTTGCCGAGAAGCTCCTCCTCCATTTTTCTTTTCACTTTCGTAAGCTGTCCGAATACTCCCCCCGATTTTCCAGATTTTTCTGCTCTTGCTCTCCTTTTCTCTTGCCAAAACCCCTTCCCCTGTTTTTTTTCTTAGCCTTTTTCCCTTCACTCTTGTTCCTCCCTATTTTTCCAATCTCCTTGCCGAAGGCCTTTCTTGCTTTCTTTTTGCTTCGTTTTTCTGATTCCACGAAGCTCCCTCTATTATTCCCTCGGGTCTACACCCACCCCCTTCTCTCTACTTCTGTTTTCATTTTAAAGGCACCCCAAAGAAACTAAACCTAAGATGAAAGGCCAAGATTTCATCCTCCAAATAGGTCCATGTGTCTTTTAATTGACTTTTCTCTTTTTTTTTTCAATTTTATGCTGAAATGTCTAGAAATGAGGTTAGTAAAACAAAAATAACATGAATAATAAATATCGATAAAGATTAAAAAATTAAATTAATTAAACTAATAAAGTTAACAATCAAAAATTTGATGTCTACACTTTGCCCCACACCTTTAGATTGGTAAGATGACATGGACAGTAGTAGACGTAGTCAACATTGTACTTGAGAGCGTAAGCAACCCCGAGGTCTTGGAGATGACCAGGGATCGGTGGTGAAAAAAAAAATTGAGAGCTTAGGGTTGAAGTTGGGACCCAATATTTGATTGCCAAATTGATATATTAAAGTTATGAGACTTGGGTTAGTGAAAGGAAATGTTTGATAGATTGAATGAGCCTAACAATTAAGGGACATGATATAATATTTGGGATGGAAGTTTGAGACTATACATAGACTATCGAAACTTGAATTAAGAACGAATACCCTTTCGTCTCATATAGATGAGAGTTTGATCAACTGCAAGGGCCGTGGTATTATTCAAATTGGATTTAAAATAGAAGCCATTACTAGTTGAGAACCCCAGAAACTAATGTACTCAAGATCACTTTTAATTTAAGACATGGCACTTTGAATTCACAACTACGCCTTTGGGTCAACTAATGCACTAGCAGCAATTATGGACTTAATGCATCGAGATTTTAAACCGTATTTAGATCAATTTATAGTGGCATTCATTGATGACATATCAGTATATCCTAAAGTTCGAGAAGATCATGAAAAACACCTGATGATAGTTTTACAAATCTCGAGAGAGCGCCAACTTTTCTTAAGTTTAATAAATGTGAGTTTGGTTGGAAGAAGTAGCCTTTCTAGGTAATACAATATCTAAGGAAGGAATTGTTATAGACTCAGCTAAAGTGGAAGCTGTTTAAGAAGAAACGACCAGAAAATCCTACCGAAATTCGAAGTTCTTAGAGTTAGCCGAATTTTACCTTTGGTTTATTAAGGACTTGTCTAAGATTGCAAGACTTGGTAAGTTATTTGGGATTTTAAATGTGAGGAAAAATTTTAAAAGTGAAAAGTGCTTAACCGATGCACCTGTGTTAACCTTACCGAGCGGAGAAGGTAGTTTTGTAATTTATACAGATGCTTCAAAGGATGGTTTATAATGTGCATTATTATTGCATGATAAGGTGATTGTATATGCCTCTAGAAAGTTAAAAAATCACGAGAGAAATTATCCAACTCATGATTTGGACTTAGCGGCTGCGATATTTACATTAAAAAAGTGGAGACATTACTTGTATGGGATAAACATGAGACCGATTAAGTTGCTCTATAACTTGGAAGTTAAAACACCTATTGGGGAAAATCAAAGTTTGATTGCTAGTTGGATGAATAGAAATTGCGGAATATGGGTTGGAAAATGTAAGTTAGTGATTAATCTGATAGGCTTAACCACTAAGAGAATGATATTGTCCTAAGTGTGAATTTCGAGGACGAAAATCTTTTTGAGGGAAGGATGTGAGGACTCAAAAAATTTTCTTATTTTTATCTTATTTAATTTTTTATTCACCTGTTTTCTCCGAATAATTTATTTCAACCGTTTTAAATCCATTTATATGGAACTATGACTTACGTATATTTTTAAAACGTCCTGTTAGTAAATTTAATTTTCGGAAGCTCGTTTAGTAAGATTTAGCAAATACGCGTTTGGAGGCATATTCGATCTGAGAGTACAGTGACCTTGGAGATTTGAGGACTCATGCGTTAGTCTTAAAATAGTTAATTTTATGATTAATTACCCTAATATTAGTTACTTATATTATCGTTACAAGAATTTCTTTTAGGTTTCGCTTTATCGCACGCGAATTGGAAGTTCGCGTATATCGAGCTGGAGCGGTTAATTGGAGATTTAAGGAATTTATTCTAGACTACTAAGAGTAAATAATTATAATATTAAAGGAAGTACATTAGAGGTTTAGTACACAAGTGAAACAAACCCGAGCGAAAACGGACAAAAAAACCGCACGTGCGCGCACTATGAAGAGTTGACTTTTGAAGGAATTTTAACCACAAATTCTTAAGCTTCTTCAAGAAGCTTCATTGATCAGCCTTCTCTCTCTCTCTCACTCACCATAGCCAGCCAACTCCAAGCAAGGAAGAAGAAGAAAACTCCTTACCATTTCACTCCAAATCCTACTCCAAATCACCTTAAACTTTGCATCCAACCTCAAAATTTCTTGGAGATCCACTTAAGCTAGAAGAAAGGCATCATCTCACGGTTTTCTTGGGGCTTTAGAGGTGCAAAAATTTCTGATTTGTCTCAAGGATTAGGAGGTAATCATCTAATCTTTTAATCTTGGCTTTAGTGAGTTAATCTTGGCTAAAAAGCTTGTAGCTTCATTATTGAGGTTGTTATTTGAATTGGAATGATTGATGTGGGCTCTATGAAATTCCACCTTGGATGTATGGGCTGTTATGATGATAATAAGTGTTGTTTGTGTTAATTATGTGTTAAATAAGATGATATTAGTTAGAAAAGTGAAAGGAAAACCGAAGGAACTTGCATAGGAAGACCGGCTGAAATCTGTCCTATTTTTGCTGGGCCTTTGGTTCAAATTTTTGTTGCTCAAATGACTTTGATACTGATGTAGATATGTTGTATATGAGGTTATGAAAGTTTCTACCAAAAATCATTTGATTTGGTTGAGTAAAAGTTGAAATTTCGAAATTGTAGAAATCTGGAAAAATGTGTTCAGGTGGTCCGGACAGAGCATCTTTGAACGAACATAACTCTCTGCTCAAACGTCAGAATTGAGTCCCTGCATTCAAAACTAGACATCCGTAGTTTTCTAACGGTGTATCATGCACCTTCTAATTCGAACTGAGTCATCTATAGTGACTGATCAAAGTCGGCTGCTCTGTTCTGTTAGTCCAACCGAGAGGAAGTTAAAAGCTGCGACTTGTAGCTCTAATTTCTCTCATTTGCGAACTGAATTTCGAAACGATTTCTTCTGATGAAATGTAGACTTGTGAATCTAGTTTCCAACGCTACTAACCACGCTCAGTTTTAAGTTGTATTGAGTGAGATATAGCCAATTCCCGAAATGTACCAAATCTGGAAAACCCTAATTTTGCTAGCGGAATGGCCTAGTTTGACTTGGGACATGTTGTTTCGAAAATTTTGGTGTCAAACACCTACCAAATATATATTAGATGTTTCCTGGACCTTAGTGTCACCAATGAACCAAATTGGAGTTGATTTCATTGGGCAATATATTTGAAAAGGGAAAAGGAAACAAGAAGACAGATTTGTCTTCGAAATTTCTTGAACTTTGGTAGTTTTGTTAACTACCTTCCCATACGAGTTTTTACGCGAAATTTAACAGAGGAGTCGCCCTCATACAATTCTAAGACTGTTTTGATATACAAATGATAGGCCAAAGTTGTTCTTCAAAATCTGAAAAATTTACCAACAATCTTCATTTTTAGGCCAACTTTGGGCTACTATATTTGGCACTCAAAACTCTGAATTTAGTTCCATTTGTTGTGTTTGAAACTTTTTCTAGAACTCTTATTGTAATATGAATTTTAGAGACTAGTTCATTTCCTGTGAATTTTACCGAATTTCTAAAATTTGCCGAAAAACAAGACCAAAACTGTCTTGTGTGCTTATAGCAGCCACTTTGGGCTGAAATTTGAATGTCTTCCATTTAGAATCCTTGTGATACCCCAACTTTTAGGATCATCTTTTGTTTAGTCTTAAAGAGGATATTACGGTTTCTTTAGTTTATTTTTAATTTAAAAACATTATTTTGTTTTAAAGAAGAGACTAAAGTTATTTCTTTCGGTTTGATTTAAAACCTTGTTTTATTTTAAAAGACTAGAAACCCTAAACGTCTAATCAAAACCCTAGTTCCACTTGTGACTGACCGTTTTCTCAAATTTCTCATATTTTAACCGAAACCCTAAATTCAATTTATGGAATTGTAAAATCCCTCACGTTTTCCTTAAAAATGCCCTTTTATTTGGAAATTATTCATTTATAATAGCCCTACTACTCCATCACCCCACAATAAGTGCAAATGAACCTAGGAAGTAGGGTTTCACTTTTCGTTTTCAAGTTGGAGTGAATTAGGGTTTTCACATTTTTTTTCATAGTGTGACTATCTGGTACAGAGTGGGGATCAAATTTGGTGATTTAGAGTGAGTTTTAGATGATATTAAGAGTATGATTAGAAGTGATAATAATAAGTTAGTGAATTATAAGTTAAAACCCTAGTATACGCGATTTAAGGAAAAACGGCTCGAACCGACGGGTATCTATCACTACCGATTGAACCCACCACTTGACCACCACTTCCTTACCACCACATACCCTTGATATTTTTGCAAAATATCCCCCCTCATCTTCAGCCTTATAACCGAAACATGTGGCCCAAAATGCAAGGAAAAGAAAGAGAAATTTGGATGGTTTTGGTGGTGCCAAGTGTCGGCTACCTATGGCCTTAACCAAACCTTCTTGTCTTGTCTTCTTATATCCCATTTCAGCTCATTTTTCCCTATTTTTTTTCTGTTTTGGCTGAGCTTAAGAGAGAGAGAGAGAGCAAGAGAAACACCTTCAATCCATCTTGAGTTTGAACCATTTGAGTGAAAACAAGAAAAACTAAACCGATTAATCACTAGTTTGGAGCTTGGAAAGCTTAAGGAACCAAAGATTTCAAGGAGAGGTGAAGGATCATCCTTGAAAGCTTGTGTCTTGAGGTATAATGGCTGATCAACCATTCTTTTTCCATTAATCATGATTAAGTTGGGTATTAATGTTGGTATTGTGTTTGTGATGCTTGTTTCAAGTGATTTTGATGATTAGAGGAATGACTTTTGAGTTGGGGTTTCTTGTGGATTGGTGTTGTATGATGCATATATGTGGTATATGATCTTGTAAAGGTAGTAGTAGTGGTAGTTTCAAGGTGAACATATGAATTATAACTTGAAATAACAAAAATTCCAGATTTCTGGAAATCTTAGCTTCAGTTCTGTCCGGTTCTATTTCATCATGTTAGAGGTCGAACTAGGCTTAGCACAAAACATGAAAGTTGTATATAATGACATTTTATGGTTGCCTGAAAAATTTCAGCTCAATCGGAGCAACGTAACCTGTGAAAAGATGAAAATACCCTGACTGCCCTAGGAGTAAAGTTAGTGAACAGTTTCGACAGTACACCAAGTTGGTTGCATTTTTTCACCTGGATACGTACTGAAATAGCTTTTGACCAAAACATGAAAGTTTTAGTACTTTGTCTTAGATTTTCAACGCCTCCAAGAACGCCTTAAACGGACTTTGGTAGCTTGAGATATGTCCATTTAAAGGTAGTGCGGTTAACTGGTCTATTAGTTGGAATTTGGTTCTGTGAATTGGGAATTTGACTGGGTTACACTGGAATTTGGACTAAGTGATCTTCATGAAAATTGTAGCACTTTGTCTTAGCTTCGAAACAGTATAAGTTTCACCTCAATCCGATAAGCGTATCCTCGGTTGTGTCCGTTACGAAAAAATACGTCAAATCTGTCTTTTGTTAAACCTCATTTCTGCACTTGTTATTAGCCTGATTTTGTACTTGTATTACCTTGAGCCTATTGGACGGCTAATGAAATGAAATTATGTTGTGTGTAACTTTGGGTTTGATTGAGGAAAAGAATGAAACCATAAATGGCTGGAAAATAGGTAAATACAAAGGGCGTGCTGCCCAAATTTACGCTCGAGGACTAGGTAGATATGCTTGCAACTTGAGTAAGGTTTGAGAGTGAATACCACTTGAACCATCTAGGATATTTGCACCTTCTTTTATTGAGGTATATAAGATAGAACTTGGCCGACCTTGTACCCTTGGAAAAATGAAATTTATGACTAATAGATATACTTTTCTCCATTTCGTCGACCCAAATGGTATTTCAAAGTATAATTGTTTCCAAGTTTCAAAGTCTTAAGAGCGAGCATGAATTTCTTAGAATTTGATAAGTATCTTGAATATTACTTAAACGAGTTGCATTTACTTGATTTTCTTGAAGCGAAACTCCTATGTTTCGAACTCTAGAAAATTTTACATTCGTAAATGATATTTTATCTCAGATTTGGACTCCAACCAAGGAGTTGGACCTGAACGTGTTTTTTGAGAGGCACTAGACTTTTGGTGAGTGCTTCCAATTATCTGGATGAACTGGACACTTGTTTTAATACTTATCCATGAAAATACATGATACGAGATTTGTTGATCGGGCAAGGGTGTACTTTATCCCACTTGCCCTAATATGATATCTACTTGTTTATTGTTGCAATTAACTTGATATATTTGTACTTGATTCGTAAGTGTGGAGCGGCAGCATGTACCACACTCTATCCGAGTGGGAGGTGCCTCTCATTCCCGTCTCCATACTTTTATTTTAATTCAATCGATTGGAGTGTTACCTCGTCGACTTGTTGGGGACCCCAAACCCCATTGGCTAGTTAATCGAGTCGAGCCGGCAAAGGCTTGGTCGATTGGGTAACGAACCATGGGTCTTTCGTTTTGTCGAGTGGAGTGATATCTCCTCGACTAATCTGTATACTCGAGTATTACCACCCGTGTTTATTGAGCATTTTGGACCCAGTAGGGGGTTTGATTGGTGGACGGAGAGTAGTGTAAGTGGTGTTCTACTGGATTGGTTACTTACTTGAAGGTTGACGGAGTGTCAACTATTACTTGATCAAGCTCTGGTGATGCAAAGGGGAATTTGGCTCCTGAGAGCCATCCGTATCCTTATACTTTGGAGTGATTATTGTTTATTGGATTATTGTTTCTTTTGAAAAACTTCTACACTTGCTCACTTTGAGATTTGCTACTTGAAGTATTATCGCTCACTTTTATGAACTATTCATGCTCATTACTTTGCTACGTGATACTTGCACTTTTAAATAAGGGTTAACTTGCTATTTGGAACCTCACTGGGCTTTTAGCTCATTCCACGCCATTTGTTTTCCTTACAGGGGGTATGAGCGAGACGTGAGACGTGTACAGACTAGCGTAGTCTAGTTGTTTTGAATTTGTAATTGTACTCGCTCTAGTCGCTCGATTAGGGTTGAATGTGCTGAGAATTTAAATCTTTTGATGTATTTGGGACTGTATGGATGATTGAGATAGAAATGAATGTATTCGTATGTTCCAATCTTGGGAACCGTTATTTTGTTTATTATCAAGGTTGCACCTTATTTTCATTGATGCGAGTGAGTGAGTCCTGGCGAGGGTTGGGCAGGCGGTCCGTTAAACCCTAGGGTACGTCCAGGGGGAGGTGGGGCCGTCACAATCCTAGAAAGGTATTTTCTAGGAACTTTTAGTATTTTGAATCAAGATTCCAACGTATAAAGTTTTCCAATTTTGGACCTATTGAGTGCAAGTTCTGATTTTTCTAAGTTGACGTGCAAAAACTGAAATTTTTCGAATCGATGGGAAATGAGTTTTGGAGACTCTTCCCTATCCTTTGATATTGACTGACCATTTTAAACTTGATTTCATGAAGGAAATCAGTTTTTTCTTATGTTATTAAACCCCACTTTTGACCCTCGATTCACGAGTAATTAAGGCTCTCTTTTATGATATTTTCTTAGTATTATACAAGTGTACAATCTTCCTTGTTAATTGGGGGTTTATAAGTGATAGTGTGTGATCGTAAATTATTATTTGCTCAGGCGCTAAAGGGGGCCTTCAAGAGGATTTTGAAGCAGACGCCTAACGACTTACTTGCTCGTTCACTCACTCTTATCTTGACTTGGTGAGTGTCAAGTGTGTGAAAAATTGTTACATGTTTAATTGTTATTATTGATTGAGTATTTTGAATATGCCGAGTCAAGTGTGTACTTTATCGCACTCATTCTCGTTTAAGTGAAGTGTATTTGAATTGCTTGAAGTGAATTGCTTGAAGTGAAATAAGTGAAGTGTTGAAATGGTTAATTATGTTATGGCTGCATAAGTCATTGGAGTGAATCTCCTCGACTCTTATTGATAATGTTGGGGGACGCCCAAATCTCATCGGTCGACCTTGCGACTCGAGCCGGCATGGGCTTGGTCGAGAAGCTTGGTGAGCGATGGGAAAAGTGTATAAACTTGATCTATTGGAGAGATCTCGCTTGGCATACTCGAATAGTATCGCCTTATATAAAAGAAGTGCGGGCCCGGAGCAGGGGAAGTAACGGTGAACGGGGAACGTGTAAGTGAAGTTCTACGGATTATAACCTACCCGATTGACAGAGTGTCAACTCGTGGAGGTACTGGATCGAGCAAGTGGAAAATAGCTCCTGAGAGCTCCTGTATCCTTATCAAGTGTGTTTTATTGTTAAATTGTGAACTACTAGAATGTCATAGTTTTCATTCGTGTTTAAGTGATATTGTTATTTGAACTACGTGTTTTGCATGTTTTCTTGGCCTCACGAGCGTTAACTCACCCCGTTAGATTTGTTTTCCTTAACAGGAGCAGAAATGGAAGGAATTATGGAGAAGCCAACTTGATGGCTCTTTTGGTTGGGATTTTGATTGTAATTGTTAAGACAACTTTTGGAGGTTGTATACTTTGGAAAGTTGATGTATTTTGAAAAATTGTGATGTAAGATTGAACATTTGTGTAAGGAGGCGACTTTCTTCATATCTTCAACTTTTATTATTTAGTTATTTACCTTAAGCTTAGATTGGATGGTATCAAGTCCTGGCGAGAATTGGGCAGGCGTCCCGCTGATACCCTCGGATTCGCCCTTGGGAGAAGTGGGGGCGTCACATATTTAGTGATGCTAACAGTGCAAACAATCCTATGAAAATCACCCTAATTGACGTCCAATTGATGGATTTAGAAATGAAAAATCCTAACCCTCAATCTCTTAAAACCAAATTTTAAGGTGTTTTCTTGAATTTCAATCAGTTAAAAAGGTTCTAAGAGGATCAAAAGGTGTTAGATTGATGATTTCTAGCAAAAACGGAGTAAAAATGAAGATTTATGAAGTTTGTGTGTGTTTGTGTGGGATACGTGTGGTGAAAGAGAGAAAGAAGAAGAAGAAATAACCTACGTTTTCCTTCTTTAAAATCTCTTGCCCGAAAACGCGGCTCGGAGCCTGCATTTTTAGGTTGCGTTTTGTGCCTTAAATTTATAGAATGTAATATGCGGGTTCAAGAAAACGTGACCTTTTTTAGCCTGCATTTTTTGTGCATTTTTTTCAAAATGCAATATGAAGGCTCTAAAAACATAGGTTGATCCCACGTTTTCCTGAGCCAGCGTTTTCTTTTTTGCAGTTTTCTACAAAAAAAAATGAACTTTTTAAAATTATACTCTTTACCTCAATTACACAAAATGCATTTTAGATCATTCTTTTGGTAAAATAATCGATGCACATACATGTAAAATAATCAAACATGCATTCTAACCCTCTTTAACAAATAAAAAATATCATTTACACAAATTGAGTGGTGGAGTTCCTTGATTAAAGTTTGCCAATTTCATCTCAAATGGTTATCTTTGCTTCCATTTCCAATTCCTATAAATGATAAAGTAATTTAAACATATGATTTAAAAATAAAATTAACATAAATCACCAAAACAGTGGATTGCCTCCTAATTAGTGCTTTTGTTTACAGTCGTTGGCTTGACTCTTTTCTTTGAAGTTTCTTAGGTTGAAGAAGAATAGCCTAAAGGACAACTAAGTCCTTTAGGGATCATTTCACCTGCCAAGTAGGGTTTCAACCTTTATCCATTGACCTTGAACCTCTCATTTCTTGCATTTATGACCTCGACTACTCCATAAGGGAATACTTGAGTTATTTCAAATGGTACCAACCATCTCGACTTCAGTTTTCCGGAAACAACCTAAGGCATGAGTTATATAAAAACACTTACTTGCCCGACCTTAAATTGTTTAGGGATAATATGCTTATCATGCCAATATTTGATCTTCTCTTTCTATATCTTGGCATTTTCATAAGCATTTAGTTGGTGTTCCTCCAATGCACTCAATTCAAGCAATCTTTTACCAACTGCAAGATTAAAATCCATGTTAATTTCCTTAATAGCCCAATATGCCTTATGTTCAATCTCTACAGGTAAATAACAAACTTTTTCATATACTAAACGATATGGCGACATCCCCAAGGGAGTCTTAAATGCCGTCCGATATGCCCATAGTGTGTCATCGAGTTTTGTTTTTGGAAACATTAGGAGATTATATTGATTAGCCAAAGTAACTCTACAAAAGTATGGGCAAAGGCCCAACTACGCTATACGTCGTGTACAAAGACACTAAGGAAATCAGTGTTCCTCATCCAATGGAATGTCTACAACATATGAACTAATCTGTCTACTTCTATCTATTCGTTCATCTTGGAGCAGATAAAATGAGCATTGCATAAACATTGAGCTTAGGCTATTGATCTCCTGACCCTTTTATGTGACCAATGTTGTGCTCTTGCTTTCGCCATTGCTAGTTTAAATGCTTTTCCATAATCCAGTAGGCAATGTCTGACGCTCCTTTCTCTCATGGCCCATACAGCTTTCTCCTGGCCAGTGATATCAGTTGCAATCACTCCAATCCCTACCTCCTCCACTTCTTTCCTGTTAGCTACAGCTACTTCTATATTGATGCACTCCTCCTCACTTATGTTTAGTCCTAGCTCGTCTGAAGGTCCAGCAGTTTCTAAAATAATCAAACTCCTATTCCCTTCTATAGCCATCAAGTGTTCCATCCATTTTTGCATTGCCTTTTGTACCACCTGTAACGGTTGCTTTTCTTCTCCCTTGAACACTCTTTCATTTCTTGCTTTCTACAGCTGCCACAAGATATTGGCCCTAAGGCCTATATGCTTCATCCCTTCCTGTCTATATCTTGCTCCTACTAAGGCACTCCACAGTCTCCTAAAACTGCCTCTTTGATCAGCTATCCCATCCCATTGTGCAGGTGAAATATTCCACACTTGTTCTACTTTCTTGCATTGGAATAGTAAGTGATCCACGGTTTCTATTTCTTCTCCATAGCCTCTACAAATGGGGTCTCCAATCTTTGTTTTGTCAAAGATTAACTCTCTAATTGGTAAAGCATTATTCATGCATTTCTAGATAAAGACTTTTAGTTTTTGTTTGACATTCAATTTCCATATCTACTTCCACACCTGCCTGCTACCATGGCTTCCGCTTGGATTTTCTTCCCTTCTACTGCCTCTACTTTCCTAAATTTGCTTTTTGTTCAGTTCTTTGTAGGTAGATCTCACTGTGTATTGTCCACACCCACTATGGACCTAGAAGTTGCTATTCTCTTTCCTTGTCAGACTTATAGGAATCTTCAGTATCTTTGTTGTGTCTTCACTATTGAAAGTCCTGAACACCAATAGTTTGTCCCATCTGAAGTTGGATATTAAATGATCCACTATACTAAGGTTACAGTTTTGTGACTTAACTGTTGTTGGCTTCCCCTGTGGAGTATCTGGTATCTAATTATCGTCCCATATCCTTTTCTCCTCCTATTTCCTATTTTCCTTTGTATGCCTTCTTCCACCTTTTCTCTTGCTCCCATAATGCTCTGCTAGATCCATGAGGATGTTTTAGGGACTTTGCATCTGAGGATTGATTCATCGGGGTGGTATTTGGCTTTGAGCACCTTACTAATAAGTTTGGTCTAGTTAACAATCTCCACACCTGTTTCTCCAATAGTGCTTTGTTGAATCTCTACAAATCCTTAAATTCCAGTCCTCTACTTCCCTTATCCTGTGTCAATTTCTTCCATGAACACCAGTGAAGTTTACTTTTACCTTCTGTCTCCCCTCACCAATACCTAGACATCATGGAGCTAATGTCTTTACATAGCTTGGAGGACAATTTAAAGCATGACATAGTATAAGTAGCCATTGCCATTGTCACTACTTTGAGTAACACCTCCTTGCCTGCAGCACTCAAAAATTTGTTCTTCCAGGAATTGATTCTTTTCTAGCAATTCTTCTTCACAAACCCAAATACTTTTTCCTTTGTTCTGGTAATCACTATTGGGAGGCCCAAGTACTTCCCTTGGCTAACTTTTTGTATTTTCCCAAGCATCTTGCATTTCTCATCATTTTTACCAATGGACATGTTTTTGCTAAAGAAGACGGAGGACTTCTCTATGTTGATCTTTTGACCTGAACTTTCCTTATACATCTTCAGCAAATGCATTAACTCCTTGACTTGATTGGGTTCAGCTTTACAAAATATTAAAGAATCATCTGCAAAAAACAAGTGGGTGATTGATGGTCCTCTTTTGCTGATTTTCATACCAGTGATCTTCTTGTTTCCTTCAGCTTGTTTGAGTAGATTAGACATTCCTTCTGAGCATAAAAGGAAGAGATAAGGTGACAGTGGATCACCTTGTCTTATACCTCTTTTTGGAGTGACAAAACCTCTGTAATCCCCATTGATATTGAAGGAGTATGTAACTATGGAAATACAGCTATCCACTTGTTGTAAAAACCCATTTTCTTCATTACAACCTCCAAGAACCTCTATTCCACTCTGTCGTACGTTTTAGACATATCCAGCTCTAAAGCAATAAATCCTGCATTTCCTTGCCTTTTTTTTTCAGATGGTGCAAAAATTCATGTGATAGAATCACATTGTCTAGTATTTGCCTTCTTGGTACAAAAGTAGCTTGATTTTTGCTTATGCAAAGGTCCAAAACATTTTTTAGTCTATTAGCAAGAATTTTAGAAAACACTTTGTAAGTCACATTGCAAAGACTGATAGGTCTGCATTGCTTCAGATCAGTGGGATTATCAACTTTAGGAATGAGAGAAATGACTGTGTTGTTTATAGTTTTAAGCATAAGGGTGGAATGGAAAAAACTTTTGATAGCATTTACCATATCACCTTTAATGAGGTACCAGAGCTTTTGGAAAAAAAGGGGGACATTCCATCTAGTCCTGGTGCTTTATTAGGGTTCATTGAGAACAAGGCTTTCTTAACTTGTTTTTCCTCTACAGCTTTGGTTAAGTTGTTATTTATTTGGTCAGTGATTGAGTGTGGAATTCCATCCAGTATTTCCTCCAAACACTACACCCCAGGACTAGTGAATAGCTTTTGATAATACTCCTCAATTTCAGCCCCTAGTTCCTGTTCATTTTTGGTCCATGTCCCATCTTCCCTTTGTATATTCAGTATCCTGTTACTTTTCCTTCTACCTTTGACACAAGCATGAAAGTACTGAATATTTATGTCATCGAGTTTGCTTGCCCAATCTTTTCGTGATTTGTTCATCATTTTCTCCAAAATGAGTCTAATTTCATGATTTGCTAATTCCGCTTGTCCGTTGACTTGAGGATGGTATTGAAGTAAAGTCTTGTACCTACAACCATACTTGAGCAATAAGAAATCAAGTTGCTTATTATAAAATATTTTTCCTCATCACTCACTACGACTCTAGGTATGCCAAACCTACTAAAATATTCTTTTTGAGAAATCTAAGTACAACTTTAGTATCGCTAGTAGGTGAAACAATTGCCTCCACCCATTTAGAAACATAATCTACGACTTCTAAAATGTATTTATTGTTAAAAGAACTAAAAAATTGGTCCCATAAAATCCATACACCACATATCAAACAACTCAACTTCTAAGAAAATAGGTAGGGGCATTTTATTTTTTCTAGAAATATTTTCGATTCTTTGACAAGCATCATAACTTTTTACATATTCTATAGTATCACGGTACATAGTTGGCCAATAAAACCCCGATTGTTATACCTTTGCTACATTCTTTGAAGTACTAAAATGACCACCCATTTCTAGGTTATGACAATGATATAAAACATCACGTACCTCATTTTCAGGAATACATCTATGTACCATACCATCGGCACAATGCTTATAGAGCAACGGTTCCTCCCAAAAGTAACTTTTAACATCATACAAGAATTTCTTCTTTTGGTGATAATTTAAATCCTTTGACATTATTCCACTTACCAAATAATTAGTGAAATCTGCATACCATGGAGACTTAGCAAGTTTTAGGATAAATTCATTCGAAAAATTCTCTTTAATTAGAACTCGATCGTCAGCAGGGATGTACTCGAGTCACGAAAGGTGGTCAGCAACAAAGTTTTCTGATCCATTTTTATCCTTTATTTCTACATCGAATTCCTACAATAAGAGAATCCATTGGATTAAACGGGGTTTTGCATTTTTTTTATAAAACAAATATTTAAGAGCCGAATGGTCTGTGTAAATGATAACTTTAGATACTAATAAATAGAATCTAAATTTATCCAATACAAATATCACCGCCAATAGTTCTTTTTTCGTGGTTGTATAATTAAGTTGTGCTTCATTAAGCAATTTGCTCGCATAATAAATCACGTGCAACCTTTCTTCCCATCTTTGCCCTAGAACGGCGCCTATCACGTAATCACTTGCATCACACATTAATTCAAATGGTAGCGATTAATCTAGTGAAATAATAATAGGTGCTAAAGTTAACTCCTTCTTCAACCTATCAAAAGCAATCAAACATTTATCATCAAAATGAAACGAGATATCCTTGCATAATAAATCATATAATAACTTAGATATCTTGAAAAAAATTCTTAATAAAACATCTATAAAAACCCACGTATCCAAAAAAGCTACTGATCCCCTTGATATTGTTTGGAGGTGGCATCTTCTCGATTACTTCTATCTTTGCCTTGTCCACCTCAATTTCTTTATAGTAAATCTTATGCCTTAAAACAATTCCTTTTCGAACCATGAAATGGCACTTTTTCCAAATGAGAACTAAATTGGTTTCTTCGCATCTCTGCAAAATTAAGTCCAAATTATGAAGACAATTATCAAATGAAGAGCCAAACATAGAAAAATCATCCATAAATATCTCCATAATTTTCTCAATATAATCAGAAAAAATTGCCATCATGCATCATTGATGTGAGGACCCGTAAATTTCCCTAATTTTATATTATTTATTTTATTTCCTCGCCTGCATTTCTCTTCATTATACCCCACTATTTCAATTTTTCCAGAGATTTTATAAGTGAATAGAGTTTTTAAAATATTTTTCTAGTATAAGTTAGTTCATGAGATTTTAGAAGTGTATATTAGACGTGGGACCCGCTAGTGCGGTAAGTGCGATAAAATTCGGCCAATTAGGTTAAGTTTTGTATATAGGGATTAATTTACTAGGTGTTAAGAGATAATTAGAGGTTGCTTAGATGGTTAATCTTGGAGAGACAAAAGGATAAGTTTAAACCTTAAAGGTGCTAGGTGTCGCGCTACGGTTGGTTCTTGGATTTTGACCACTATTCACTAACTTTACTAAAACCCAAAATTGGCTAAAATCATCTTCATTTCCTTCTCTTTTGGCCGAGCATCTTGGAGAGAAAAAGAAAGAAAGCTTCCAACTTGTTTCTTCATTTCTTGCTTGAATCTTGCAAACCTACCGTTTAAATTCCAAATCCCTCCACAAAAGTAAGTTGATAAGCTAGTTTAAGGCCTTTAGTGGAGCCATTTGTGAAGACCAAGCTCTAGCTATCTAGTTTCTTGGAGTTGCCAAGGTGAGTTTTCAAGATATCTTCCCTTTCATGATAATAATGATCAATTAAGGGTTTTTAGTGGTGAAGCATGTTATTTTGTGGATTATTTCATAAGTTATGGTTGAGTTGTCTAATTTTCCTATTTATTGCGGTTTTTTCTATTTTAAAATATAAATTATTGTTTAGTCATGGATTGATGGGTTGTTATAGTATAAAATGAAGTTGGTATATGTTGGATATGATTGGTTGCGGAAAATTTCTGGTTTGGTGCGGAAATTCCAGTTTAGGGTTTCAATTTTCCCTGTTCTGTCCGATTTTATTTGAGCATGTTAGAGGCCGAATCAGGCTTAGGTTAAAATATAAAAGTTGTAGGAAATGATGTTTTATAGCTTCCTATAAAATTTCAGCCCAATCCGACCTCTGTAACCTATCAAAAGACAGAATTACCCCTGCTGCCCTGTTTCTGTCAAAAATGATAATCAGCCTCTGTAAGTGGTTAGTTTGACCAGGAATATTACTGAATTGATTGTCATTGTCTTCTGAAGAATTATATCTTTGTATCTTAGCTTTCAAATGGCTTTGGAATTACCTGAATCGGAGTTGTGTGTGCTGAGATATCCTTGAATGAATCAGGACTGCTAGTTGAATTTCACAGTGAGTTTTGAACTGGAAAATCTGGTGTTGTTTTGGTAAATTTGACCTAGTTAGGGTGAGAATTGGACTAAGTAGTCTTCATCAAAGTTATATCCCTCTATCTTAGCTTCGAAACGGTATAAATTTCACTTCAATCCAATAAGTGTAGTTTCGGTTATGTCCGATACGCTAAGTAGAGGTGAATCTGCCTTTTTGGTTTCCTAGCTTAAAGCTCATTTCCGGTCATTTTCCTAGCTAAATCTTGTACTTGAATGACTTTGAGCCAATTGAACGGCTGTTGTGATGAATTTGTATTGTGTATGACTTTGGGATTGATTGAGGAAAATAATGAAGTCATAAGTGACTGGAAAATAGGTAAATACAGAGGGCATGCTGCCCAAAATTTTAGGGCTACGCGATTCCTTCAATTGAGTTGATCTTAGTAAAAATGAAGGGTTTTGAGGGTTGTTTGTAACCCTAGGACCAACTGTTATCTTTTTACTCAAAAATCATAATTTTATTCTTCTGTACTAGTACTTAACCTGGAAAGGCGTACGACATGTAGTCGAGCCTCATTTATGCATTCCATTTACTTGGTTTGTGAATGTGTGAACTATAATTGTTTTATCTTGATTATTTTAGGGTTTCTTGCCGAGTAAAGCCACTTTGGGTAAAAAACTTTTGAAGTATCTGTACTGGAACCGGTGAGTGTACCACTCCCCTCATTTGTTACTTAACTTGATTTCTGCACTTGCAATCTGTGATCTGAATGACTGTACTATCTGCTTATTCTGTTTGAGACGAGGGTGTTCTTTATCACACTTGTTCTCTTGTCTGTCTGTATGCCTATTTACTGTGTATAATCTGTTATCTGTATCTGAGACTGTTCGGACGTCGTTTGGAGGCTGGTATCCAACGACCTTTCTGTGACCTCTGAGCTCAACACCTGTGGCTAGTTACTCGAGTCAAGCCGGCAAGGGCCTGGTCGATTAGATAACAAACCACAGTAGTCTGTTCTAGGAATCTTTGGGTATTGAGACCCTTGATTCCGGTATACTCGAGTATTACTATTACTGTTCCTGAATGGAGTTCGGGCCCGGTAGGGGTATGTTTGGTGGACAGAAATTGGTGTAAAGTGGGGTCTACGGATATGTTGGTTCTATTTACGTTGACGGAGAGTCAACAGGTTCGAATCAAGTACTGCAAATGGAAATCTGGCTCCTGAGAACCACTTGTATCATTTCCCTTTGAATCACTGTGTCTAAATGCTTTCCTTTATATCTGGTATATGTATCTGATTGATTAAACATGAAAGGCCATGATTTTACCCCTATATGTTTGGTACCTCATTGAACATAAACTCACCCCTTTCTGTTGCCTTTGTTTTCCTTACAAGGGACAAACTTGAAAATCACGGTTTTGGAAGAAAAGGGTCAAGCTAGTATATATGTCATGTTGTTAAGTTTTTTTGAAAACGAAGCCGTAATTGTATTTTGTGTAGTATGAATACCTCGGATTGCACTGTATGTTAATTTGTTCAAGACTCAAATGTAAATATATGTATAAGTGTTTAACCTTGTCTATTAAATGTATTCCGTTGAGACTATGATTTTATGGTTTGGTAAGCATGTTCTCACCTTAGTGGTTCCCGATTGTTTATTTTCTTTGGGTCCTATCGCGCGTACTACATTGGGTTTGTGTGAATCGACTCCGTAGTCCTGGCGAGAGCTGGGCAGGCGGTCCGCCGAACCCTTTGGTTCGCCTTAGGGTGAAGTGGGGCTATCACAATTGAAATGTGGCGGAGGCATTACAAAGGTCAAATGGCATCCTTCTAAATGTAAAAGTGCCATAGGACATGTGAATGTCATTTTCTCTTGATCCTCGGGCACTATAACTATTTGATTATAACCTGAAAATTCATCAAAAAAATAATAATATTCATATCCAGCTATACACTCTAATAATTAATCAAGAAAAGGTAAAAGAAAGTGATCTTTTCTAGTAACCGCATTAAGCTTTCTATAATTGATCCACACTCTCCATCCTACTATAAGTCTAGAAGGAATAAGTTCATCATTTTTTTCTTTGACTATGGTAGTTTCACCTTTACTTGGGACAACATGAATTGAACTAATCCATGAACTATTAGAGATAGGAAAGATTATACCTGCAGCAAGTCATTTGATAATTTTTAATCTTACCACCTTTTTCATATTTGGATTGAACCTTCTTTGCAACTCTACCACCAGTTTGCAATTGTCCTCCAAGAGAATGCAGTGCATGCACCCATAAGTTTCATCTACTATTTAGATTTAGAAATTTAGCTACTCATAAAGTAAGAAAGAACATAATTTCATTGCATGAACACATATTGAATCACAAGTAAAGAAAAAGATAGAGAAAGCTGAGCTAAGGAGATGAACAAACTCCCAAATCTTCTATTGTTTCATCAAAATGAGTCATACAATGAATTCTCCAAGAGTTTCTTACAAGTTCCTAGCTACATAGAATAAAAAAAAAACTAAAACTAAGCTCCTGAATTAAAATCTGATAATAACTCCCTCTATTTTAGTCTCTTTAATGATTTTTACATATACAGTGTTAAAAGAGTCAAAAAATGACAAATAAAATGACATAAAGCTTCCTTTTCTCTTCCATAAAGATTCTTGAGCATGTGCAGCCAAAATTCTATGCTAAAATTGAGCTGGAAAGAAGTGAAACTGAGCAAGTTACGAAACAAGTTGCAAAGAAACATGGGACAATACGCAACTTATAAATACGTGACCTGAGCCCACGTATTTAGAGGATGTGTTTTAGTTCTGGTGCATTTTCTTGCTTCTTTTCTGCTCTAGTTCACCTCTAAAATCACATGTAAGAGATTCATGTCGTTGTTCATGCTTTCACCGATAATACTTGCATGATGTGTCCTATTCTCTTTCCAATTTGTCGTTGAATCATGCGCTAATGGAGTTTAAGTGATATCGTTTCGATCCAACATTCATATCTTGTCTCAACTTCTACAATTATAACAAAAATTTGCACATTAATCTGCTCAAATGAAACTCGCAAAATTGAGAGATTTAGAGAGCAAGTTACACCGTAAAAGATCCTATTTTACACCAAAAATAAACAAATAATGCTACTAATAACCATATATTATAAACACTTATCAGTTAGCATAAGCATCGAGGCAATACCTAAGCTTCCAAACAAGTATTCTATCCACATGAACTAGATCACGTGATGCTTCATACCATGTGCATAGATAACAGAGTTGCTTTGGATAACATGTATGCTAGAACAAACAACTTCATGCAAACAAATGATTTAAACACATTCCAACTAGAGTTAATAGGGACAATACAAGGACAAACATCATGATCACATGACTTAAGGAAAACAAACAACACGTAAGAACTCAAAACAAGACTCGCACAACTAAGACAACTGCAATTCACAAAATGACTCAAATCATTACTAAAATGATAAACATAATTAAAATAAGTAGCTCTTCAAACTTTATTAACTCAAGATGATTATCTACATTACACACATAGACAACCCTAAAGACAATTCCAATTAACTCAAGAGTTTCACAATGTGTCAACAAATCAAGAAACATATCCTTTGGGATGCACAAAGAACACTCATTCATATCATCAAAATAAGAATTAAAAGCATACAAAGACATATTAGGAAAAAACCATGCCTCCATAGGCAAATCAAACTTCTCGATTTCACTATGATAACTACGAATTCTAGATGAAAAACTTACCTTGTCAATGGCTAATTGAACAATAATAAATTTACCATGTGTAATCGATTCAATGAGCCATTGATTAGTGACATCCACAAGTGAATTGGTTGCCATATCACCAGGATCAAACACAACATGATTAATTACATGTTTCAGGACTAATCAATTCTTTAACCATTGAACATGTATCCATGGACATTGATACACACACTCTTTTATCCACTCCTAGCATATGAAACACTGCAAAATCTATATCCAAAACAAGACAATCAGCACTTAGCGTTCAATCAAAATTAGATAATAAAGACATACTAGCTTGATTGAACCTAATCAATGAAAACAATGTAGTTGTAAGCTTCCTCCTTTAAAGACTTTCATCCCCTTTGGTAGGTAAGACGGTAGATGTATTGCAATTCTCCACAAATAGATGGTAAAGATACGCAACATGGCAATTAATCCATTAACCTGGCAAAAATCAACAAATACACTAAACAAAATAAGATAAGGATAATTAAACACTCTGGATTACACCTCATCATTCCACTTTCCTTTTTTTATGGGTTCACTCACTTTACTTATGCCCCATTCTGGATTTCTCCTTGTTGTCACTTCCCCCACTCCCATTCTCTATCCTTGGTATCCTGTTACGCCTTGTATAATAAATCCATTAGTGCTATGTTTGGCGGTATTCTCATATCATAGCCACGTGCTAGAGATAGTTGGAGAAGTTACAGCTCAACCGACTAGAGTAGCAAGTAGTTATTCTGTTAGAGGAAGTGACTAGAAGCTGGATAAATAAGCTACTCCCGGGTACTACGGATTCATTTTGGAAGATGAAATCAATAAACCTTTCTCATTCTCCCTAATTTCTGACTTTTCTCTCTTCCCTAAACCCTACCTCAATTCTTTTCTTCATTCTGGAATCGGGTCATAACATTTGGTATCAGAGCTACTGATCCTCGGATTCAATAGCTTTTGATTGCCCATCATGGCCGAAGGTACAAGATTCAAAGCTCTGGAGGAACAGATCAAATGTCAAGAAAACAAACTGCAGGAATTCATTGAAGATTCTCTTCGGAATAGGAAGCATACTGATGAACGACTGGAGACTATCACTGCAGAATTGAAGACCCTAGTAGCAACTGTGTCTACTCAATATGGCAATCTCATGCGAACCATCAATGGAGATAAGGGAATTTTGGGTCCCGGCAGTAACGCAGAGAAGTCTCCAAATCGATCGGGTAATCAGAACGTAATTTGGTTGGACGAGCCTAATCAAGAACGTGGACTAAGGAAGAATTTTCATGCCCCTGTCCCTAAGGTGGAATTTCCTCTGTTCAAAGGGGAAAATCCCCGAGAATGGCTGAGGAAATGTATCAAATATTTTCAGATATATCATGTGGCAGAGGAACAATGGTTCGATGTGATAGAAATGCATTTAGAGGATAAGGCAGATATATGGTTTCAAGGGTTAAAGATGGGCCTAAGTAAGCTTTCTTGGCCTGAGTTTGAAGAATGACTCATAAAGAGATTTGGAGAAGTGGGACAAGATGATGCAGTAGAAGAGTTCAGTAAATTGCAGCAAACCTCCACCGTTTTAGCGTATCAGGAGAAATTCGAAGAGCTCAAGGCAAGAGTTTTGATCAAGACCCCAGGACTTACAGAACCTTTCTTTATCTCTTGCTTCTTGAGTGGGTTATCTGAAGAGCTCAAGATATTCGTCAAAATGCACAAGCCTCGAACTCTGTTAGATGCCTTTGAGACAGTGAGAATGCAGGAAAAGGCACTTGAAGCATTCACCAAGAAACAGAAGATGGCTCCCAAGAGCTTTGCTCTGCCTTCACCTAGAGTTAATCATGCTCTTGAAGGAGCCGAGAGTAGTAAAAGAGGGGGATCTCCTATGTTCCAGAAAATATCCCCATCAGAATTGCAGTACAGAAAGGCCAATAATATGTGCTTCAAATGTGGGGATAGATATGGGCCCGGGCATGTATGTAGTAGGAAGGGAATTCACATGTTACTCGTTGATGATGAAGACAAAGGGAAATTGGAGGAATCAATCTTGACCGAAGGGGAAGTGATAGAATATAGTGGGGCCAGTAGTCATAAAGATGTAGAATTTTTCATCCACTCTATGACTGGTGAACTGCTGCAGGGCACTATCAAACTGAAGGGAAAATTTAATGGGAAACAGCTCTCAATATTTTTGGATGGAGGAAGTTCTTACACTTTTGTTAAAGCTTCAGTGTTCGAGGAAAATCCTCAATTAGTAGTACCAAGGAAACTGTTCGCAGTCAAGGTGGCTAATGGGCAGGTGCTACAGTGTAATAACTGGGTTCCACGGATGACCTGGGAAATGCAAGGGCATACATTCACTCATGATGTATATGTGCTTGCAATTGAGCCGTATGATATGGTATTGGGGGTCGATTGGATGAGAGAGCACAGTCCTATAACTTTTGATTTCAAGCATCTGCAATTCTCCTTTAATCAGGAAGGGCAGGAAGTGAAGCTACAAGGAGATTTGAGAAAGACAGACATCAAACTGAGGAAGGGAAAAACTGTCCAAAAGTTTCTGAGACGGAAGAAGAAAGAAACTCTCCGCAGGCCCTGTGTTCTAGCAGTTGATACTCCTGAGGTAACATCTCACACTGATGACTCCATAAGTGCACTCTTGGCTGATTATACTGATGTGTTTGGAGAACCTTCCACCTTACCCCCTATTAGACAGTTAGATCACAAGATACCCCTTAAGCCAGATTCTAAACCTTTCAAGTTGATTCCTTATAGATATCCCCATACTCAGAAGAATGAAATTGAAAAACAAGTTCAGGAAATGCTAGTTAATGGCATTATTCAACATAATCATAGCCCTTTCGCTTCACCTGTCTTGCTAGTTAGAAAAAAAGATGAAACCTGGAGGTTTTGTATTGATTATAGACAGTTAAATGAAATCACCATTAAGGACAAATTTCCCATCCCTATCATTGATGATCTCTTGGACGAGCTCCATGGTTCCAATGTATTTCCCAAAATTTATCTCAAATCTGGTTATCACCAGATCAGAATGCATCCCCATGATATACCCAAAACAGCCTTTCGAACTCACACTGGATTGTATGAATTCCTTGTTATGCCATTTGGACTTACTAATGCCCCGGCAACCTTTCAAGCACTCATGAATTCAATTTTTAGCCCTATCCTCAGAAATTTCGTATTAGTCTTCTTTGATGATAATTTAGTATATAGCCCAGATTTGACTACCCATCTTATTCACCTTAAACAAGTTCTGGATACTCTCAGATATCATAAACTTTATGCCAAACTCTCCAAATGCACTTTTGGTCAGCCACAGGTTGAGTACTTGGGACACATCGTCACCAAGGATGGAGTAGTAACTGATCCTGCAAAGGTAGAGAGCATGGTATCCTGGCCACGACCTGATTCTGTCAAAGCATTAAGGGGTTTTCTTGGGTTGACCGGGTATTATCGAAGGTTTGTTAAGGGCTATGGGTTGATAGCTAAACCTTTGACTGATTTGTTAAAAAAAGATTCCTTTGAGTGGAGTACCGAAGCTGAGAATGCTTTCTACCAGTTGAAACGTGCCATGAGTTCTGCCCCTGTATTGGCATTACCAGACTTTACTAAACCTTTCATCCTAGAGACTGATGCCAGCCAAAAGCTCTAGGAGCTGTGTTGTTGCAACAAGGAAGACCAATAGCATATATGAGTCAGGTACTAGCAAATAAAAATCTTGGGATGTCAATATATGAGAAGGAGTTACTGTCCCTAATTGTTGCAGTGACCAAGTGGAGGCATTATTTGATGGGAGCACATTTTATCATTAAAACGGACCATGAAAGTCTCAAATATCTGCTAGACCAGAGAATCACTACTCCCTTACAACAGAAATGGCTCTCTAAACTGATGGGAATGGATTATGAGATTCAGTATAGGAGGGGAAGGGACAATATTGTTGCTGATGCCTTGTCAAGAAGGGGTGAAAATGAGCAAATTGAATTGAATGCAATATCAGTAGTGAGGCCTGCATGGCTCCAGGAAGTTACTCAGAGCTACAATGGAGATGCTAAAGCTAAGGAACTGTTGCTAAATCTGTCCACTAATGGAGTCTCTTCGATAGATTATACTTATGAGCATGGTATCATCAAGTTCAAGGGTAGAATTTTTGTGGGGAATGCTACTGATCTGAGGAGGAAGCCGATGGAATGCATGCATGATTCTCCAGTTGGTGGTCATTCCGGTAATAGTGGCATGTATCATAGAATGAAGCTGTATTTTTACTGGCCAAGAATGAAAAGAGATGTGGAACAAATGGTGCAGGCCTGTGATACTTGTAAAAGGAGTAAAACAGAGTCAGGAAAATATCCGGGACTACTACAACCCTTACTAATACCTGAACAAGCGTGGCAGCATATTTCCCTGGATTTTATAGAAGGACTTCCCAAATCTAAGGGGCATAATACCATTCTGGTGGTCATTGATAGATTCACCAAATATGGACATTTCATATCCCTTACTAGCAATTACACAGCTCAAGATGTAGCTCAGCTGTTCTTTAATCATGTTTACAGACTACATGGCCTATCTCTTAGCATAGTCTCAGATAGAGACAAGGTTTTTACCAGTGCTTTTTGGCAGGACTTATTCTCAAAAGTGGGTACCGAATTATGCTTATCATCTGCTTACCATCCACAATCTGATGGACAGACAGAAAGATTGAATAGGTGCTTAGAGACCTATCTAAGATGCATGACCTTCCAGCAGCCCACCAAATGGAGACAATGGTTGACTGCAGCTGAGTGGTGGTATAACACCAATTACCACTCGGCTTTACAGATGACTCCTTTCATGGCTCTTTATGGTTATCCTCCCCCTCAAATTAGCTTGTTGCCATCTGCAGAAAACCCCTCAATTGCTGCAAATTGGGTGAAGGGAAGACAAGATTGGGATAGACTGTTGAAGGAAAATCTGGAGGTAGCTCATAATAGGATGAAGCAGAATGCAGATAAGCATAGGGTGGAGAGAAGTTTTGAAGTAGGAGATGAGGTGTACTTGAAGCTTCAACCATACAGACAAAGCTCTATAGCACTTAGAAGAAATCTGAAGCTTTCATCCAAATACTATGGGTCTTTTAAAATTTTACAGAAGATTGGACCGGCAGCTTACAAACTGGAGTTACCAGCAGATGCTCTCATTCATCCGGAATTCCATGTGTCTATGTTGAAAAGGACTGCTAAGGGTGTATCCGTGAGTGGTAGTTTGCCTCAAGTTACGGATGATAGCACTGTGAAGGTGGCCCCTCAAGCTATCTTGGATAGAAGAATGATAAAGAGGGGAAATTCTGCAGTCACTCAAGTACTGGTGCATTGGGTGAACATGTCTCCTGCAGAAGCAACGTGGGAAGATTGGACGGTGCTCAAGGGACAATTCCCAGATTTTAATCCTAGGGACTAGGATTCTTAAGGGGGGGGCAATGTTACGCCTTGTATAATAAATCCATTAGTGCTATGTTTGGCGGTATTCTCATATCATAGCCACGTGCTAGAGATAGTTGGAGAAGTTACAGCTCAACCGACTAGAGTAGCAAGTAGTTATTCTGTTAGAGGAAGTGACTAGAAGCTGGATAAATAAGCTACTCCCGTGTACTACGGATTCATTCTGGAAGATGAAATCAATAAACCTCTCTTCTTTTCTCTCTTTCTTTCTGACTTTTCTCTCTTCCCTAAACCCCACCTCAATTCTTTTCTTCATTATGGAATCGGGTCATAACGTATCCATCTATATATCTTTCCATATGTTTATTATTTTCCATCTCACACCTTTTAATAGTGATATTTGTTAGTGAGCTAATTATGCATTTTATTTGTTAATACTCCCTCTTAACTTTGGTCAAATATGTGTTACTATTTTATTGTTTAAAAACTTTCGTAAAGAAATTTACTTTATCCCTTTCTACTATGTGTCTCATTCTTAATTTAACCTCATCCAATGGGATTCAATGTACAAATTACTATTTAATGAATGCATTTCAATATCTAATAGCAAGATTCATCAGCATCAGAATCTTGAGAATATCAATCATTATCTCTTCGAAAGGAAGCAGTGACACATTGGTTTAAGTGCTCTGAAAAAGCTTAATCTACCAAAATTACTAGGCAATCTCAAGAAATCATTTCAGTTTATCAGAAGTCTCACTATCCAAATAGTGCAACTTAACCTTAACATCATAATGAAGCTTTTGTAAAGTCTAACCGTTGGACTTTATGCACTATTTTAGGCAATTGGAGAATTATTTCATCGTGTATGTTTTCGGTTTTGATTAATGGCCGTCCGTGTGGATTTTTCCCCTCCTGTCGAGGCCTAAGGCAAAGCAACCCTTTGTCCCCAGCTTTGTTCATAATTTTGGCTGAGGTGCTGTTAAGGAGATTGAATGATTTGCCTCATCATCCGTCTTTCTCTCCTTATTTTGTCGCTCAAAATTGTCCATTGGTATCCCATTTGGCGTATGCGGATGATATTCCAATCTTTAAAAGGAGGGGATAGATCTTCTCTTTTGTTGGTGATGAAGGTGTTACAAGATTATCAGCGGTGTTCAGGCCAGCTAGTGAATGTTTCCAAGAGTTGTTTTCTAGCTCATCCGAAGGTTACCCACCAAAGGATGTTGATAGTTCGCAAGTTGACGGGTTTTGCCTGCAAAAGTTTTCCAATTAAGTACCCGGATTGTCCGATGTTTGTTGGTAGGAAGTTGAAAGAATTTTTTTTTTTTGGATATTATTGATTCGGTTGTGGCTCCATCTAGCAATAGAATGTGAGGTGGTTGTCGTTTGGAGTGCGGATTGTGTTCATCAAGTCGATTTTGTCATCCTTGTTGATTTATCTGTTATCGATCTTAGATCCTCCTAGAGGTGTTATTCATCAGATTGAAAAATTATTTACTAGTTTTCTTTGGGCCCATGGCATCACTGGGTGGCCTGGCGTAGGATGTGTCTTCCGACTGAGGCTGGTGGTGTGGGTTTCCGTTCGTTGCAGTCTGTCTCGGTGGCATTTGCATGTAAATTTTGGTGGAGATTCAGGCAAAGGAACTCACTGTGGGTGAATTTTTTATATGATCGTTATTGTAACTCACTATGGGTGTAAATTTTCTGTTGTGGGACCTTTCGGATGGGAGCTACTCCTTTTGGTGGGACAATTGGTCTGGTATTGGTTCGTTGGCATGGAAATTCCCAACTTTGGCTACTGATGTGTCGGTTAGAGAGTTTTGGCAAGGCATGCATTGGAATTTGACTCTTTTACTACATTCAGCTCCTTAGGAGGTCTATAATCTAGCCAGGGACACCTTTCTTGCCGTTAGGAAGGGTTCAGATGCTGCTCTGTGGTCTTTGTCTTCCTCAGGAGATTTTGAGGTGCATTCGATTATGGCTATATTGGATAGTTCACCTTCTTCTTCTCGGGTTTTATTTGGGATTTGGCAGTCGGGTTTACCTCTTAAAATCTCTTTCTTTATGTGGAGATTGTTGGGAAATAAGTTACCGGTTAGGGAGGTGCTGTTTAAGTTTCAGGTGTGTGGCCCTTCTAATTGTTATTGTTGTTCGTCCCCTGAAATTGAGTCGCTTCATCATCTTTTTATTACAAGTGAGATCTTTAATCTGATCTACAAACATTTCGAGGGTCCGTTGGGTATTTTTCGGCCTAATACTATTGTCAGGCAAAAACTAGTAAATTGGCAGTTGCGGCATTTGTGGCCGTTGTTGCAGTCTAATCCCAGGCTGAAATGACTATTTAGAGTGGCTCCATTTGTAATTTTCTAGTTTATTTGGCGATTTCGGAATAAAGCATGTTTTGATGGGGTAGTTCTTGATTTTCGCCACACTGTGTTCCAGATTACATCTGAATTGATCTTCATGTTTAGAGCCAAATTTGATATTCCTGTGGCTTCTAGGATCTCTTGGCGAGACTTGGTGCTTGATTTGCAAAATTCTCCGTTGAGGTTTAGGTAAATTTCGGTTGTTTGGTTAAGGCCAATGGATGGGTGTCTTAAGTTGAATACGGATGGTTCTTCGCACGGGAACCTAGGGCTAGGTGGTGGTGGAGGGATTCTCAGAGATTTGAATGGTGAGGTGGTGTTTGCGTTTGTGGAATATTATGGTCGTCTTCTTCACTACAGGCGGAGGCTAGGGCTCTTTACACGGGTTTTGAAATTTGTGCTCTTAATGATCTTTCTCGTATAGTTGTTGAAATTGATTCTAGAGTGTTATGTAGTGTTCTGACATCCAAATCTTTAGGTCCGTCATCTACTCGTTCGGTGATACGGAAGATCCGTTTATTTGATCATCTTGTGGTTTCGTTCATACATTGTTTCCATGAAGCTAACATGATGGCAGACTCCCTGGCAGCATTTTCCTTATCGTCTGGCTCTTTTACATTATTGTATTCTCAACAATCTCTCCCAAAGTTATCTAGAGGATTGGTGAATTTAGATAGATTGGGTGTTTATAATTTTCGTATTAGAAGAGGGTAAGGTGTGTCCTACTCTCTTTGGGTATTCTTGTTATATTTGTTTTTAATGAATTATACACCAAAGATCCTTTTTTAGCTCTCTCAATAGCCGTATGTCTCTTATCCCTAGGAGGCCTGCCTCCCTCCACTAGCAAATTTTTTTGAAAAACTCTATTTCTTGATTTTAATAGAACTCCTTACAAGTGTTGTTTTTATCCACTATTATCTCAAAATAATCAATATGGATACCCAAGCCCACCCGCCAGCGTTGATTAGCAGTTAAAAAAAAAAAAAACCAATTGGAGAAACAGGCAAACAAAGCGAGAAAATATTAAATACACAAATTCATGGGACAGACTAGTCAATTTGCCGGCTTCACAAATTCATAGCAATTCAAATGGTGATACTGTTGCCAGTTTTGAGCTTTTATCGCAGTAGATTGAATACTGGATTCTCATATGCACGTAGAAATTTCGTGTATTTTCCACAGTTGGAATGGATTTAGCCTTGGAAAAGTGTTAAAATTTGTCATCTGGATAAAAACAGTAAACACAGTTGGCTGCCATTCAAAAAAAGCAACTGCAGGAGTAGCCCACTTGTGGTGCATTTCCTATTTTCTTTCAACCTCTGCAACAAACTCATAATTAATGATACTACACTGTTATTATTATCTGGTAATTACAAAAAATTATGCTAAGTACTTTGTTAATTTAATGATAAATGGTACACAGATTACAGCATCGGACAGCTCTACTTAGTTTTCAAGCTGATACTGCCAAGAAAGAGAGCTGAGGCAGCAGAACCGAATTTTCCTGTTCTTACTTCTTCTCGCCTCATCTCCGCCAACACCATTGGCATCAGGACTGAATACATCCTCATCATTTGTTGCCTTCTCTGTAAGAGTTAATTCCATTCTCTGATTTTGAGATGAAAGTGAAACAGCATGGTCAATCTCACAAGGGCCAGAAAAATCCTGCGATGCTGGAGCTATTTTATTATGGTTGGCATACCTGCAATACGTACTGGATCCTGTATGTCTGATAATGGGTTGAATTAATAGGGATAACGTAATCAAACAAATGTAAAGAGACAAATTATCGATATGAAAAGAATACCTGATACAATGACAAATTATCGATATGAAGAGAATACCTGATACAATGGCTACTAGAGCTATTCCTGGGTTCATATGAACCAATCGCTTCTGGATCTTCCTTTTCTGTTGGCTGACCACGTACCTCGGTATTTTTGCAGATTCGATTGGCCTCCGAGTATCCTGCCTCTCTGGACTTGTTATTTTCCAAATATTGTGATTCTTCTTTAGGGCTGCCAGGCAAAATCCTGGTTTCATGATTTGGTCTGCATTCTTGGAAAACGGAGATTACATCATCCAATATTCTCAAAGCTTGTTCAACCTCCGGATGAATAACTACTTTCTTATTGTCGGTGGAAAATTCAGAATCAATTTGATTTGTGGGCAAATTAATAGAACTATTGTTATCTAATTCAGCCAAACATTGACTTCCCTCACTATCATTTTCCTTGATCTCCTCAATCTCACCATATAATTTTTTATCTTGAGCAAACGAATCCCCAGCTTGGGAATTAACTGCAGAGTCGTGATTATGAACCATCTCTTGACTACTGCTGACATTTTCTCTCTCTTCCAATTGTTCTTTAAGCAGGCAGGATGTATCATTATTCATTTCAGCTGGTTGAGGAGTCTTGGTAGATAAACCATTTGAGTAAAAGGATTGGCCAACATAAGCATACAGTGGATCTTTCAAAGCCTTGGCAAAATCTTCATCACCTTTTGCAACTGAAGCAACCTCCTGTAAGAGTTCCAAGGATTATATATCTGAGAAAAGCAGATACTAAGCACCAAAAGATCCATACCCAATAACTATAAGTTCAACTGCAAGGACCTGTGCACATTTTTCAAACTTACTAGACAAAGGATTTGCTTGTGGGATAAGAAGACGTTAACCAACACCATCACTTCAACCAGTGGACCTATTTGGCAGTAGATGCACTCATAGCACCACGCTTATGGTAATTTTTATTTTGTTTCTATGTAGATGCACATAGTTTCAAGATCCTAATAGTAACATAAGTAAGAATTTGAGAGAGGAACTAAATGGACTTTCTGATCAAAATAACAGACCCTATTCAAGCCACTACTAGATGAATATTCATGAAAAACTTGAAATGCCTTTATCACCAATAGGAATGCAAGTAGAGACTTAATTGTCTCAAGAAAAAAAAAAAAACTCCTGAAAAGCATTACTAACCTTTTTAAAAAGTCTGAAACCACTTCCTAAGATCTGCCTTGAAACAAAATTAATGAGTGCTGGAGGAATGAAATCCAATTTAACATCCATGTTTGCAATTGTCCTAGAATATTTGAATTAAAGGAAAGCATTGTAAGCCAGAAACAGCAAAACAAAGTTAAATATGGATATTAAACTCAAAATCCACAGAAATAGAAGTCTTTCATAAGTTCAAGACACATGTGATCTGTTCATAAGCAAAATTCATTTCCCACATGTTTAACAGACTTGTAGTAAAATCTCCTACAAAGTGCTCAAACTGCAGTTACCATGTTGGTTTTACATGCCTAGATTCACAGATAGATAGAGTCATCCTTGTGTAAATTAAATACTCATGTCAATTCTAGTATATATTTCTGAATTCATTCTATCATTGTCCTCCAATTATTTAATTGGTAAGTCATTGATCTTTCAGGTCATGGTATAAATGATCTAAAGTTCATGTAGCACTTGAGACTACCAAAGTTTTTACCTATCATTCTATAATAAAGGTACATGATATTTAACGAAAACTTCTCACCGCACGTAAGATCTATTTGCAGACACTTTCTGTAGAGCAAAACCTCCCACCACATCAATCCGGATTACATCTTGTGCATCAGGTATCCCATCTCGAGTGAAACCATGAGAACTTATATCAATGCTTTCCAAGTCAGATATCTGGATAGACATAAATGTTCAGCTTCAGATACAATTCAAGAATAAGCACCCCAGAGAAGCAAAGGAGAAAAAAAAAATTAGACAAGATTATTTATCTTTAAAATCCTACCGAGTTCAAAAGCACCACAACCAGATCATCTCGTAAGTATTCAAACTCAAAATAATGGATTATAGCCTCCCTTGTTGACAATGGCCATGAAATCTTCAGTCTTCCTTCCAAGTAATCGAGCACCTCAGTAGGCAAGGTATAACTTGTATAGAGTAACTGAAAACATTTGGTTTTGGAAAGAACAAACCTGACTAAACATATCTGTTCACCAATTCTGACCTTCTGCAGACACTGAGACGAGATGAGCTTGAAACTTGGAACAGTAATCTGTGGCCACCTGGTTAAAAAAATCACAAAAGAATGATGTTATTAAAAGCATTAAAATTGGAGTGCTAAAAAGCAGACAGATTTTGAGTTGTTTGAACCACATCACCAGAATAATATGTCAAAATCAAGAAAAAGTTATTTACATACCCAAGGTACACCAGTTTCCAATACATCCAATACGAAATGTAAAAATTTCTGATGAAGCTATTAGGTTGATCAGGGATTTATAGCATCACTGGATCAGTAGATCTAGTTGTACTCAAATGTATCCTTTTCTTTTCCTCTTAACCATTTTTGTTTTTCCACCCCTACTGCAGGGAAATAGTTAGGGAAGAAATGCTAATGCTCATCACTTTAGGCAATATTAGCAAATTACTTCAAAAACATTTCAAGAGCCAAAAGGATGAACAGTATTTGATTCACCCAAGTTGTCCGGTTGTGTCCCCAAATGTCACTAGCTTAGAGTACAGCAGGAAAGAAGCCTCCTTGCATAGTATCATGTTACCTTCATTTGGAAAGCAATACCAAAGTGCTTAATGGGATCAACATTACTGTTGTAAATGTAACCACTGAGCTACAGCTCAAACATATCAGATGGTGCTCCTTTAATAGTTCGTGGTAGCAAAAGCAGATGTATCTCTACCCAATTTTGTTTCCCAGTTGAGATAATTTGTTCAGAACATGTTACAAAATTCAAAAGGTAATACACCCAAGATTAAATTAAGCATGATCACATGTCATTAAGATATTGAGCAGAAACATATTTTTCTGGAAGAAACATTTACCATTTTGGATACAAGCCCGCCTCCCACGAGATGCATAGGCCTGCAAGAGAACAAAAAGACCATTTGAAAGTTCTCAAAGACAATCAACATAGAAGGTGGCACTCAACCTCATGTGCATTTAACATGGAAGAAGAGGGAGATCAGTTCAGCAAATAAATATAGCTTACAAACATCTAAAGGCCCATCCACATAGCCTTCAACAAGTAGGGTATGAAATGGAGTGCCTTCTGGTCCTTCTCTATACATAACGCGAAATTCTTCAGTATCCTGTTTCACCTGACAAAATAACAGTATGGTAATAACATCATTATCACACTTCTTATCACCAGATTGAAAAGTGCAAGCATTATGAATAAAGGTATACTTTCCAACCACGATGTGAGGCCTCACTGTACTTTGACCTCTGAACATCATCCACAGAGGCACTGCTTAACATTCCAAGAAAATGTGAGACTTCTTTGGTTCTCGTTTCTGCAATATTGTTGATAAAATCTACAAAGCATAAATATCAATATTTAGTACCATTTAGTTGCAGAAACTCTAAAGTGAGATAAACTATTGGAACTTAAAATGTCGAAAGAGAAGTTTCTAACCTTCATTCTCCACTTCTGATGAACGTAAAATTTGATCCTTAACAAGTGTCCCTAGTGTCTCCACATCAGTAAGATCATGACAAGAAAGTGTCTTATCCAGCCTATCCCGGTAAAGTGAGATGCTACTGTCCTCCCTCATTTTGTGCCTCACCAATTAAAAGGTGATTTTCTTCCCAATCCTTAAGAGGCAAGACAAATACAGCCAAGAAGAATTATTAACATTTCATTTGAACACTACAGCACATGACTCTACTTGCCACATAATGTTAAACTACAATGTGCCTTTGTTCTACTTCTTCCCCACAAAAGCAGAAATGATGATTCTCGCACCCCTTTTTCTTAAAAGGATAAAATAAAAATTATTTTTATTTTTCTGAAATTAGGACAAGAAAAATCAAAAAGCAAAAAAAGCCTAAAATAAGACTGCGCAAAGGCGATGGATTTAGGCCCACTAGAGTTTAGCAAAATGCCTTTCCAAAATTTTGGAGTTGTCGCTCTTTATTGAGTTTAGGTGTCCAAGTCACCTAAAAAGAGAATTTTTTATTTTTGAAATGCAAATTAAATCCCTTTAATTAGGCAACTATAGATCTTTCGAAATTAGAGAAATGAGTTTGGGAGCTACATTTGTGAGGAGATAAGGTCGAGATTTTACCCTCAAGCACCTCCCTATACCCGACAAATCCAGTTGCGAGTTTAATTATATTCTTTTAATTTAAGGCCAATGTGACTTAATCTATGCTAAACACATAACATGCATTGAATTAATATCGAAACAAATAAAAACATGCATGACACATAAAAGTGAAATAAAGCAAAAGATTAGTTCCAAGGCTTTTGTTGGAAAAGCCAAGGAATAACACGCTCTCGCACACTCGATCGTGTACCACAAAAATGAAAATTAATTAAGGAAAAAAATAAAAGAAAAGCAAGAAAAAGAAAAAATAAAATCACAAACATAAAATGCACCTATGCCCCATATGGGTTACGTCACTTCTAAGAAATAAAAAATATATTTATAACTAATTACAACTTGACAAATGAAAAGAAAAAAAAAATGCTAACTAGACTAATCTAGTCCTTGGACTTAATTGAAAGGTTCTGAATAAGTTCTGGAGTCAAATTACAAAGTCTTAAAATTTGAGGTAAAATCAAAAAAGCAAGGCAAAACTGGGGGACTTAAAATTTGAGTTCCAGGCGCTACTGCTGCCTTGCTTTCATTTCCAATGAACCTCGTTGGACAGCGGCGGCGTCGGACCACTGCCTTGTCTCTCTCCTCCCCACAAGCAAACACACAATGCACACTGAAATTCTCACCAAAATGCAGAAAAGTAGCAAATCGAAAAAACGAAAAATCAATACGAAAATCTCTAGCTTCTCTCTCGGCCCTCTTGGTTTTCCAGCCTCACTCAGGGGTTCCGGCCAGCATTGGATTGACCAGAATCATCTATCTTGCAACCACAAAGACTCAGCAGATTCTTTTTCCTATTTTGGCTCATAATTTCCTTTTGGGCATATTTACAAACAAAAATCAAGCTTTTATGCAATTTAAAGCAATCAGGCCAGAAACTTTTCAGAAACACAACAAATTTCAGTCATTCATAATCATAAAACAATTAGAAACATGAAAGGATGCTAGCTTAAGCGAGAAGGCAAGCAAGAGGCATGTAGTTCACACAAATATCAGAAATTATAACAGATAAGATAGAAGAGTGACACAGCTTTACAGTGTTGTTCCGGTGAAGATTTGCGACGGGAGAGGTGGTATCGGTTCCGGCGGCAAAGATGGTAACTTCTTTCTCCCCTGCTCGCCGATGAACTGTGCTTGTCTTTTCCTGATTTTTGTTTCTATATTCTGATTTTTCTTTTTTATGTTTTATTTTAAAATTTGAGATCTAGAAGTTTGGCAAGACCTTTAGGAGACTATTTTTCTTTTTCTTTTTTTTTCCTTTAAAAGAAGAATGACGGGATTGATGAATTGATGAACGAAAAAAGGACGTCTCGGATCACAAATGATATGGGTCCCAAGGCCTCTATTCTTGGTTTTCTGTGAAAATTAGGCTGATGAACCGCGTGCGAGCGTTTGCGCGTTGGGGTGTGAAGTTCGAGTGTGTGAGCGGGTGTGTACTTGAGTGCTAAACTGCTGCGTGGCAAAGATAAGGAGGAGTCGTTCTCTTTGTTTACTTTTTGGAAAGAGTCCGCGAGAATCACAAAGATAACTATCGTTATATTGGTCAAAATTTGGGGTAATGTACGGGTTGAGGTGTATTGTACGTTGCATGCCTCGTTAATGGTATCGGTTAATGACATCTTGCCCTCCTAAGACTAGGGGTAACAGCATAACCCACCCCCCGCCCTTCAATATCTCCTTACATACATATATATCCTTACATATACATAAGAAGCACTTTGTCTTTCTACAGTGGTGCTTTTTTCAACCGCAACTCTGCTTCCACGACTTGTACTTTCGGCTGTTGCTCTTTGCTTCAAACTCTTGTACATTCATTGAACTGGGCAATCAGCACGTACGAATTTGGATTGTTTTTTGTTCTGACGCTTTCAAGAAGCACTTTGTCTCTTTGCTTCGAAACTCTTGTACATTTATTGAAATGGGCATTCATCACGCGCGAAATAAGTTTCATTTTCATATGTCTGAATACTTCTTAAAAATATATTCTATCACAAATTTTTGAAAACACTGTCAAAAATAACTTATTGAAATGGGATTCATATATCTCTTTATATATATTTGTATATATTAATAAGTACATGGATAATTACAATTATAGATCATAATTATCTAAAAATTCGTTTGATTTTTTTTAATTTTAAAAAAATATTTTTAAACATATTTATGTCTGAATACTTCTTAAAAATATTCTATCAAAAATTTTTGAAAACACTGCCAAAAATAACTGATTTAAATGCGATTCATATATATTTTTATCTGTATATCAATACAATAAGTACATGGATAATTACAATTATACATTGCAATTATCTAAAAATTAGTTTCCATTTTTTTAAGTTTTAAAAAAATATTTGTAAACATATTCTACAAACTATTTTATTTTCAATACTTTCTAAAAACATTCTTATAATTTTTTTCAAAAACACTCTTAAAAGTAATTATTATTATTTTAGATTGAATTTATGTATACGTTTATATATTTGTCTATGTGAATAATAATCAATATATATATATAATCTTTAATCAATATATGAATAATAATCTTTAATCAATATAATAAGTATATAGTAGATGCATATAAATCAAATATAAGTACATAGATAAGTGTGATTGTAGATAAGTCCCACTTTTATATATGTTAAAAATGTACAAACACGTGTGCATGAAGAAGTACAACTTATGCAAATACATAGATATAGATAATTGTGATCTCACAGAAATAGATATGCATGATTTGAACTCAAATACTTTTTCAATTTTACGATGCAAACCCTGATATCTAGCTGCTTAATATCTATGCTATGAATCTGAAAAAGGACAGAAGGGACTTTTTATTATGACCTGATGCTAATCTTTACTTAGCTGTCGACCACTGCATTTTCTTCTGTACCAAATATACACATGGTCTTTATGCAACGTCTTTTATATGGTTTGCTTTCCAGATTGTATGAGAATCTCCTAAGCAATTCTCTTCAACTAAATACCTCAAACACCAGGTACTGCAATGTTAGTTGTATCACAAATTTTTTTTTAGTATCTTCTGATATCATTCTGATGTTTTGTTCTACTCATTTCCTTATTGATAGATAAAAAGATCTATGTTTAGTGACTTCAGATTTTTTTTTTAGCTTGCGACAGGTCTGCTTCAGAACTCTGTGCCTTGACTACCGATGGAGGTATTCGTTCACTAGCTCCTTTAACATACTCTTAAGTTTATTCAGTTTATTCAAAGTATTTTGTAACCACTTTTGTAGTTTCTGCTCTGGTATGGTTTACTTATTTCATGCAACGAACTATGCTCTCTTCCCTGCATGCTTATATGGACAATAAAAATCAGTTGCATTAACTAACAAGCATCATGAATTCCTCTGAGTTATATGCACAAAATCATGATCTCAAAATTCGTGAGAAAAAAAATGAGCGAAATAAAAAAAACAGAGAAAAATTTGCTGGTCTTTCTGTCGAACAAAAGGAAGCTCATCGAAGAAAAAATAGAGAAGCGTATCACAGAAGAAAGATGAGCAAACTGTTGTCCAAGACGCTTGATCCACAATCTGTACAACCTACCAAACAGTGCAACATCAAACCATTTGTCAAACCATCCAATACCAATAATGATAATAATGGTACGTATATACTCCAGGACAAAGCTTACAAACATTTTTAGTTTGTAGTTTTTGTGACTAAAAATATGAAACCATGGAAATATTTATTACTATACACAGGAGTGCTGATGCCACAGTTAATTCAGCAGCATCTTCATGACACAGGTATGTATTTTGAGCTTTACCCACCTATTTTTCTCATATTATTGCATTCCTATTCATTTTTTATCTCCTAAACATTCCATTTCTGTTGTTATACTTATATTGACGTTTAAAGCATCAAAAATTGCAGTTGGAATATATAATAAAAGTACGCTTCCTCGAACATCTGATAGAAATGCCACTGGAACTCTTACTTCTAACCTTCAATTACCTGGCTCCAAGAATCAGACTAACACTGGTAAACTTCAACAAAATACCCCTCTGCATCAATATCACAGTAACAATGTTTTCCATATTTTGTATTTTTTTCATTACTCTTAGCTTTACAAATGCATCATACTGGTTTCTCCACACTTAAGCTTGAAAATATCCTGTTTCTCTTCCACATGATACACATACAAATTGTTATTTGCATTTACAAATTGTTCTTGATACCCAAAACTATTATAATAATATGTTTCTTGTTTTTTAATATGATCATCTATTTACTTTTTTCTATGCCACAGATGATCGATTCTGTGTATCCTACCCTGGATCAAAGCTCAAAAGTAGTCTCTTCTGCTTTTCTACTTATGAAGAAGGTATTCATTTCTATCATTTTCATGTAAATATAATTGGTTCTATAACAATTCTTATTTCAGCTACATAACTGTGCTTTTCTCAATTTTCTAAAACTTAGGTAATTCTTCAGCCACCAACCATAAGCATATATGCTCAGATAGTGCCCCACCGCATGACAAAGGTCTGAAACTACTGCAAATAACTTGTTCTTTAATTCTTTCAAATTACTTTCAGCACAAAAATATACTGTTCAATATATGATGCTTTACCATGTTCATCTCACTCTTCCACTATCATTTATTTGCATTGCGTCGACAGCTGAATCTTTCATGTGTATGAACTGCTTCAAATTTCTTCCCCAAAACATAGAAGATGCTTCAGGTACTCTGCACTGCTACAACTTTAGATCTACAAGATTCTACTGATCCGTATTCAACTTCTACATACATTTCTTTTCTTTATAATACCATTGATTGCGCAACTTTGGCTTTCTAGAATTGTTAGCATTTGCAACAGAATATCAAATGAGCCAACAATGCTTAAAATCTATTGCTAAAACACATAAAGGTACAGATACAACCTCGGTTATTAATTTTCATTATCTAATGAGCATCAGATTAAACCTCTGTATATTAGAGTTAATTACGTTCTGTTAATATCCACACAGGCAACAAACGTTCAAGGTCAGGAAAAACTCAGAAATCTCACACCAGAGGTACAAAAACAAAAACTCTTATGAATGTAACATGATATACATTCAAAACTTTTTTGTCATTCTTTTTTTTGTATTCAACAATTACTATCACATTCATTGTACTGTAGGTGAAAAAGTTCCAGATGGAATTGAAGCACTGAAATGCATCAGCAGTGAACCAGACATACTGGCTCCCAAACCAGATTGCAGCTATTGCGAAGCAAAAAAACTTTATTCTGAAACACCAAATTTCTGCTGTTCTGCTGGTCAGATAGTTCTCCAAGAGAACAAACTTCAAGATATTCTGATAGAACTATATACTGGTCATTCTGCTGAAGCTCTTTCTTTCAGAACATATGTCAGAACATATAATAATATGTTTGCCTTCACTTCTTTCGGAGTACATTATGACAGATCCCTATGCAGAAGAACTAATGGTATCTACACATTCAAAGTCCAGGGACAAACCTATCACTTCATCAAGGATCTTATTCCACATGAGTGCAGGACTGTTTATTTGCAGCTATATTTTCATGATACAGAGCATGAGTTAGAAAACAGACTGGCTACATCAGAGAACCTAACAGAAAGTGCAGTGAAAAAAATTATGCATGTCATGGAATCGAATCCATATGCCTCTTTTCTCCGAAGCTTAAAAAATGTTCCGAATCTCGACTCATATCAAATCGTCTTAAAGTCTCATTCAGAAAATGACCAGAGGGTTTGGAATCAACCAACTGCATCTCAAATTGCAGCCTTGTGGGTAGAGGGCCAAGAATCTGGAGAAGGATACAAAAGGCATATCCAAATCTATACTAAAGAAGGCAAGGATCATCTGGTGCACTACTATTATGGATGCTATGATCCATTGCAGTATCCGCTGCTGTTTCCATTTGGAGAGACAGGATGGCATCCTGGTATAAAAAGAACAGCACCACATAATCCAAACAAAAGGAAAAGATACAACAGAACAGCCAACTGCACTCTTGCTTCTACTGATTGCAAATCTGCAGAAGAACTAATAGCAGCTGAACACCAAGGTATAGCAAAGATTATACTCAATAATTATATTCCTCACTATACAGTTACTATATCATTAGATTGATATTGAATAACATGTTCTACAGCTTCTCACAATCCTGAAAACAATAAAGAGTTTGTATCTATGCGTGAGTATTACGCATACAAGTTGCAGATGCGAGAAAAATACACTCCAGGCATACTCAATACCGGCCGACTACTTCAACAATATGTCATCGATATGTACATCAAGATAGAATCTCAGAGACTTGATTATTACAGAAGCCGCCAACAGTTAATAAGAAGAGAGGAACTTCAAGGCATAATGGACAGTGTCATCTCAGGACATTGCCAAGGATCCAAAATAGGTCAGCGAGTTATTCTTCCAGCATCATTCATAGGTGGTCCTCGTGACATGAGAAGAAGATATGTTGATGCTATGGCTCTTGTGCAAAAATTCGGCAAACCAGATTTATTTATCACTATGACGTGCAATCCTTCATGGCCTGAGGTGAAAAAACACATGCTACCTACTGATGAAGGTCATAACAGACCAGACTTACTCGCTCGAGTTTTCCATGCTAAGCTTGATCTTTTGAAGGACCAACTCTTCAAGAAACAAATATTTGGAGCAGTAGCAGCTTATACCTATGTTGTTGAGTTTCAAAAACGTGGTCTACCGCATACTCATTTCCTCATAATCTTAGAGGCAGCTTCAAAACTTTATTCCACGGAATCCTATGATAAAATCGTGAGTGCAGAAATTCCAGATATAACAGCAAATCAACATTTATTCAGAATGGTTCGAAAGCACATGATCCACGGTCCTTGCGGAGCACAAAATCCAGATAATGTTTGTATGCAAGGAAATCAGAAGAAAAGATGCAGAAATAATTACCCAAAATCATTTGCTCAGACAACCTTTCATGGAAAGAATGCGTATCCTACTTATCGAAGGAGAAATGATGGACAGAAAATAACTGTTCGTGGCCATCAGCTTGATAACAGATGGATAGTTCCACACAACAGATACTTATTGGCAAAATTTGATTGCCACATAAATGTCGAAATCTGTTCCACTGTGAAAGCTGTCAAATATATATACAAATATATATACAAGGGTCATGATAGGATTCATTTCAGAGTAAACTCAGATGCTCCTGCTCAAGACAATAATAGCTCCCAACCTCTTCCAATCGATGAAATAAAGGACTTCCAATCAGCTCGATGGGTGTGTGCAGTTGAAGCAATTTGGAGAGTGTACAGATTTAACCTCAGTGAGATCCACCCTTCTGTAATTCATCTCCAGCTCCATCTACAAAACTGTCAGTCCATGAGTTTCACACCTGATCAAGACCTACGAGATGTAATCAGAAACAAGTATACAAAAAGAACTATGTTAACTGAATTCTTTTACATGAATTCTGTGGATGAGTTAGCTCAGCATCTTAAGTGCACATACAAAGAATTCCCAGAGCACTTCGTTTGGTACCCCGGAAGAAAAAAATGGGAACCTAGAAAGCAAAAGGACTGTATTGGCAGAATTGTCACAGCAGGTATAAAAGAAGGAGAACGTTATTTTCTTCGACTACTCCTAACACATGTGAAAGGCCCCAAATCATTTGAAGACCTCAAGACAGTGAATGGAACATACGTAAACACATTCCGTGAAGCAGCAATTCTCAGAGGATACTTTGAATCAGATACATCGCAAGAAGAATGCCTTGAAGAAGCCAGTTCATATCAAATGCCATACATATTGAGAAGGCTGTTTGCAACTTTGCTGGTACACTTTCCTCCATTAAATGCTAGAAAGCTATGGGAGAAATTTGAACATTGTCTATCAGAAGATTTCATAAAAATACCAGATATATCAACTGATGAAACACGATACAAGGTTCTAGAACAGATAAACAATTTTCTTGAATCTATGGGAAGAGATATTAACTCATATGCTCTGGTTCCATATCCTTTGAATTTTAATGATCTGAACAAGAGCACGAGGGACACAATAGCAGAGACAAGGATCACTGTGCTAGAGTCTGATCTGCAAAAAATTGATCTGTTAAACAATGATCAGAAAACTGCCTTTGATATAATCACTCATGCAGTCTTCCAAAAGAAACATGGATGCTTTTTTGTTGATGGTCCAGGTGGAACCGGAAAAACTTTCCTTTATCGAGCATTATTAGCTGAGGCAAGATCCAAAGGATTCATTGCACTGGCTACAGCATCATGCGGAGTAGCAGCTTCAATATTGCCCGGTGGGAGAACAGCTCACTCAAGATTTAACATACCATTAGATACAACAAAAAATAAGAATTGCAGAATCAGCAAGCAAAGTTCGTCAGCAGAACTTCTGCAAAAAGCCAGCCTTATAATTTGGGATGAAGCTCCGATGATAAATAAAGGTTCAATAGAAGCTGTTGATAGATTACTCCAGGATCTAATGGACTCAAACGCCTTATTTGGATCTAAAGTGATCGTTTTCGGAGGAGATTTTCGACAGGTATTACCAGTTGTTCCTAAAGGAACAAAATCAGAATTCATTGATGCCAGCATAGTCAACTCATATATATGGCCACACCTTCATAAGCTTCAACTTACAGAAAACATGAGAGCAAGGGATGATCCAGAATTCATTGAATATTTGCTTCGTGTTGGAAATGGAACAGAGCCTACTGTCAACAACGACTGCATACAAATACCTCCATCAATGCTGATAAGATATACAAATGATGAAGATTCAATCAAACAGCTGACTACCACAGTATTCCCAGATTTGTCAATATTCTCTCATCATGATTTCTCAGCTGTAAATCGTGCTATACTCACAACAAAAAATGAGTTTGTTGATCAGATTAATCAGCAGCTGATACATGATATGTCTGGTTGCATTCAAGAATACATTAGCCGAGACAAATGTATTGAAGATTCTGACCAAACAATCATGGAGGACTTCATAAATGCCCTAACACCAAATGGATTTCCACCTCACAAATTGATTCTCAAGCCAAACACTCCAATTATGCTCCTCAGAAACATAGATCCGCCCCAAGGACTATGCAATGGAACAAGGCTCATCTGCAAATCCTTAAAGTCCAATGTCATATATGCTACAATAAGTTGTGGAGAATTCACTGGCAAGGAAGTCTTCCTTCACAGAATCTGCTTCAGAATAGAAAATGATCCAGAGTCGCCAGTATCTTTTGAAAGAATACAATTTCCCATTCGACCATGCTTCGCTATGACTATCAATAAAGCTCAAGGGCAGACTCTAGATTTCGTGGGAATATATTTACGTGAACCAGTTTTTTCACACGGCCAGTTATATGTAGCAATGTCAAGAGCTAAGAACAAGAGTTCAATAAAAATTCTGATCAAACCAGCTATATTTAGCACTGGAGAAGACTCAATAACACATAATGTAGTATATAGAGAAGTATTAGATTTGGCAAATGAATAACTTTCTTATCCATTCATGCGCATATGGTTCTATAGCATACATTAAGAATTCTGTTCTCATATTTCTGCTCAGAAACTACCCATTACTTGCTCTTCTGAATTACAGGATGACAGAAAAGTGATAGGTTTTGCTGAAATCGTTCCCGGACTTCAATACTGGACAACGATAGCCCAAGTCCTTGACAAGCAGAAACCTCTACTATCAAAAGCAGGAAATCGTTATCAGAAGCTTACTCTGATTGATAACCAGGTAAACACATGAATAAATTCTGTCACAGAATTATTATATCTCACTGTACCCATTCGCATTCTAATCAAAACCAAATTTCATGTATAGGGAATTACAGTGGAAGCTATGATATACAAGTCAGATATAGAATTCTTCCGCAACCACTTCAACTTGTACAAACGTTACATGATATCCAATGCAAGAGTTGAATACACTCCGCTGGAATACCGTGCACATGAAAATCAATGCACCTGGTATATTGACAACTCTACCATTGTCCAAGCAATCGATGAAGCAAGCCCTCCAGAAATTCCCTCTGTTTTCACATTCACACCTTTCAGAAGATTCTATCAACATATTGATGACACTTCAGACATAGGTAATGCACAGGAGTTAAATTCAGCTTTATAATACTCAATACATTACTATTTAGTTTACCTCTAATAAATGACAAAAACAGATACCCTTGGCATTGTTGCACAAGTTCATCCACGAAATCACAGAGGCCCTACCCCAACCAGAGAAATTGTCATCATAGATAACAGGTAACTTGCATGATTTATCAGCCAATGGCTTTGCAGAGAACACAATCTTCATTTCAATACATATACAATAATGCGGCATAAATATCTAACCAACTATATTGCAGCTTCATGCCAGTCATCCTAACCTTGTGGGGTGAGCATGAAACAGATGAAGGGCAGACTATTGCAAATATCATTCAATCAATGCCACTCATTGTCGCACTTCGAGTGAAGGTCTCATCCTATCACAGTAAGTAAATCTCAAAATATTAGAACTAAATCTTTTACACAATCCATCATCTTTTAATACACATAATGCTCCAGCTCTGAATCTATCAACAAAGTTTGGCTCAAGTATTTTGGTTAACCCTCCTATACAACAAGGTGCCTCACTGAAACAATGGTAACCACTTGCTCTCATACAAACCCACCAACTATTGTCATACAAATATCTCTAAAATAGTTTAATAGCTAATCATCACCATCTGCTTATAAGGGCTGTGGAAAACAAGTCACAAATTACTGAGCTCATTGCACAAAAGGCATACTGTGATCGAGCAAAACTCCTACCACAACCCTCAGAAGATGAGCTCTGCACAATCGCAGACTTCCTCAAATTCCCAACGGTAAGATTCTACAACTCTAAAGTCCATACTTCTCTACTGCTCATATCTGCCACAGAATCAAGCAGCTGATAATGTATTTTGTTCTCAGAAAAAAGCTTACTGGATTCAAGGAACTCCACGATTTCTCGACAGAAGCCAGCACCTATGGTATAATGCATGCTCAAACTGTCACAAATCATTCAGAGCAAAACCACTCTGGAAAATTGTCTGCACCTCCTGCAACAAGCAAGTGAATGTCGTTCCAAGGTAACTAACAAAACAACAATATCATAAATTATTCCACCACACATCACTGCACTAATATCTAATCCCAATTGCAGATGTAGATTAACCATAGAGCTGGCTGACTACTCTGGAATGCTCACACTTGATCTATATGACAATGATGCAGAGCAACTATTGCCCTTCACTCTGCTTGAAATTCAAGAACTTGAAGACAAGGTTAGTATATCGCCAGCACTAAAATTTATTAACCACCAGTTATATAAGAACTGCAACACATTGTATCAACTAATACTCAAATATCAATATTACAGCACCAACTCAACTACATTGCTATTGAACAAGCTATTGAAAACACCATTCTCACTTGCTTTGTGAAAAAAATGATGGGAAACCGTGGATCCGGGGACACAGAAAAATACACAGCCATAATAGTGCACAAAGCAAATGCTCCAGAAATCATATCAAAGATTCCTACAACCCCAGCATCGATTGCTACTTCCTCCACATGCGCTTCCTCGACTCCAGGACCATCAACTGCAGAAGCTGTCCCAAAACACTCAACTTTTGACAGTGAGTTATTCACAGCTCTCAAAATTACAGAAAGTCCAACTAAGAGACAACGCACTGACGTGACTGATATGGAGCAGTAGAATGTAATATCCTTACTTAAACTTTTGATACACCTTTTGAACATCTGATCATTAGCAATCTCCAATATTGTATATAACGCTGATGCAGCTAGATAGCTAAAGATCTGAACTAGATCATTCGCTCAGCTTGCCTACGCTTTTGAATATTATGTATATCACAAAAAACTGTAGGCTATGCTTTTTGAAGAGCAACTCTGTAAATTACATCGATGCTATGTTCATAAAATGTACTTCTATCCAGGCTACATGCCATAGCTTCACAAAATCCCCTTCTGTGCAGGCTACTATTTTTTTTTTCTCATCTCTCCCATTTAAATTCCTAAGTATGTCTTGTATATTTTTCTCCTACTGTTTTTTCGTGCCGTAAGTTTATTCATAAAACCATTTGACTGCAGGAAACAACAACTGTTTATCAATTTGAACATATATTTTTTAGTTTGAGTACCGAGTTCGAACAAAGAACTTCAGAACATGAACATATGATTTCTATCAGCATCAGGAATATTTTACCCCAATTCCTTCAGTTTTTTCATCCCGTAAGTTTATTCATAAAACCATTTGACTGCAGGAAACAACAACTGTTTATTAATTTGAACATATATTTTTTAGTTTGAGTACCGAGTTCGAACAAAGAACTTCAGAACATGAACATATGATTTCTATCAGCATCAGGAATATTTTACCCCAATTCCTTCAGTTTCTTCTTTACCCTTTTCTCTTTGTTTTATGTAGTTTACTTATCCGACAAACCTTAACCTTGGAATGATTATGATAAAAACTGGTACAAAATCTACATTCTTTATTCAACTCAAATACTTGAATAGATACATAAACACACTAAAATACTTGAACAGATAACATTCCCAACATCTACAGAAAATAATAACTAAAGCCAATAAAACAAATATACAAAACAAACAAAACATAAACACACTAAACCATAGCACTTCTAACAGCTTTCTTCTGCTCTTCAACCTCAAGCTCCATAGGCTGAGCAATTATTTGAAGAAACGGAAACTCGCCAATATCTCCCAAAACTTCATCCAACACAGCAGCTCTACTAGATTTACGATAAAACTTCTTAAACAAATCATATATCTCATTCCGCAGTAAAATATTATTCGCTGAAGCTCTATCAGAACCAGCCAAAGAAGCATTCTGTCCATCAAATCCACCCAAACTCCCTACAACACCAGCTAATGACAATCTATTAAACAAAACTTCAACATCTGGATGCAAATCACGTAACACCCCAAAACGATTATGACTATAATCCATTTCTAAACGATAATGCTCAACCATAAGAAAAAAAATCTACACACTCTACTTATAGACAATAAAGCACAATATCACCTATATAATACCGCAAAGCTCCAAAGCTTCTGCTCAAAATCACATGCACACAGGATCACAAAGATTCCACAAAGAAAAAACAAACCAATTCACTGCGCACTACACACGCGTCACGCAAAAACAAACCTTATCCATATTATATACAAAACTTGCACACACGTACACGCACAAACTAAAAAAAGGAAACGCAAAAAATAAAGAAACAATTAATAATAAAGAAACAATTCATTCGCACTTATTCACAAAAATTCACACTATTTTATTACTCAATTTAATAATACATAAAAACAAAGCACTACTGCATTATTCAAGTACACTAAAAATAGAGCCAAACCAAGTGAAATTACATAACACATCGCTAACAAACACATTAACTAACACTCAACTTACTAAACACACTACTAAACACAAAAGTCTGCATAAACTCAACAATACTCTCTCAGTCATTGTTACTGCCGGTGCTGTCAAAAGAAGGCGACCGGGACATGAACAACAGTTCCTCGGCTACATCGAACTTGATTCTCGAAGCTATAAGTTCTAACATTGGCAACCTCCTCCCAGCAACCAATCCGCTGTCCAGCACAAGCCCCCACTCTCGCTCCTTATATAAAACCCTAAACAAATCACAAATCTCATTCTTCAGCACCAGATGAGTAACTTGAGATTGAGCTACAGATTCAGCAGGACGATTTCGACAAGAATTTGGCATAGGATAAGCACTAGCAGAACCAATACTCAACCTACTGAGCTCCTCCTCCAGCTCTGGACATGGATCTTGCACTGTTGAATTTGTCTTTCTACAGTGGTACTTTTTTCAACCGCAACTCTGCTTCCACGGCTTGTACTTTTGGCTGCTGCTCTTTGCTTCAAACTCTTGTACATTCATTGAACTGGGCAATCTGCACGGACGAATTTGGATTGTTTTTTGTTCTGACGCTTTCAAGAAGCACTTTGTCTCTTTGCTTCAAAACTCTTGTACATTTATTGAAATGGGCATTCATCACGCCGCGAAATAAGTTTCATTTTCATATGTCTGAATACTTCTTAAAAATATATTCTATCACAAATTTTTGAAAACACTGTAAAAAATAACTTATTTAAATGGGATTCATATATCTCTTTATATAGATTTGTATATATTCATAAGTACATGGATAATTACAATTATAGATCACAATTATCTAAAAATTCGTTTGATTTTTTTTTTAAATTTTAAAAAAATATTTGTAAACATATTTATGTCTGAATACTTCTTAAAAATATTCTATCAAAAATTTTTGAAAACACTGCCAAAAATAACTGATTCAAATGGGATTCATATATATTTTTATCTGTATATCAATACAATAAGTACATGGATAATTACAATTATACATTGCAATTATCTAAAAATTAGTTTCCATTTTTTTAAGTTTTAAAAAAATATTTGTAAACATATTCTACAAACTATTTTATTTTCAATACTTTGTAAAAACATTCTTATAATTTTTTTCAAAAACACTCTTAAAAGTAATTATTATTATTTTAGATTGAATTTATGTATACGTTTATATATTTGTGTATGTGAATAATAATCAATATATATATAATATAAGCATATGAATAATAATCTTTAATCAATATAATAAGTATATAGTAGATGCATATAAATCAAATATAAGTACATAGATAAGTGTGATTGTAGATAAGTCCCACTTTTATATATGTTAAAAATGTACAAACACGTGTGCATGGAGAAGTACAACTTATGCAAATACATAGATAATTGTGATCTCACAGAAATAGATATGCATGATTTGAACTCAAATACTTTTTCAATTTTACGATGCAAACCCTGATATCTAGCTGCTTAATATCTATGCTATGAATCTGAAAAAGGACAGAAGGGACTTTTTATTATGACCTGATGCTAATCTTTACTTAGCTGTCGACCACTGCATTTTCTTCTGTACCAAATATACACATGGTCTTCATGCAACGTCTTTTATATGCTCTGCTTTCCAGATTGTATGAGAATCTCCTTACCAATTCTCTTCAACTAAATACCTCAAACACCAGGTACTGCAATGTTAGTTGTTTCACAAATTTTTTTTTACTATCTTCTGATATCATTCTGATGTTTTGTTCTACTCATTTCCTTATTGATAGATAAAAAGATCTATGTTTAGTGACTTCAGATTTTTTTTTTAGCTTGCGACAGGTCTGCTTCAGAACTCTGTGCCTTGACTACCGATGGAGGTATTCCTTCACTAGCTCCTTTAACATACTCTTAAGTTTATTCAGTTTATTCAAAGTATTTTGTAACCACTTTTGTAGTTTCTGCTCTGGTATGGTTTACTTATTTCATCCAACGAACTGTGCTCTCTTCCCTGCATGCTTATATGGACAATAAAAATCAGTTGCATTAACTAACAAGCATCATGAATTCCTCTGAGTTATATGCACAAAACGATGATCTCAAAATTCGTGAGAAAAAAAATGAGAGGAATAAAAAAAACAGAGAAAAATTTGCTGGTCTTTCTGTCGAACAAAAGGAAGCTCATCGAAGAAAAAATAGAGAAGCGTATCACAGAAGAAAGATGAGCAAACTGTTGTCCAAGACGCTTGATCCACAATCTGTACAACCTACCAAACAGTGCAACATCAAACCATTTCTCAGACCATCCAGTACCAACAATGATAATAATGGTACGTATATACTCCAGGACAAAGCTTACAAACATTTTTAGTTTGTAGTTTTTGTGACTAAAAATATGAAACCATGGAAATATTTATTACTATACACAGGAGTGCTGATGCCACAGTTAATTCAACAGCATCTTCATGACACAGGTATGTATTTTGAGCTTTAGCCACCTATTTTTCTCATATTATTGCATTCCTATTCATTTTTTATCTCCTAAACATTCCATTTCTGTTGTTATACTTATATTGACGTTTAAAGCATCAAAAATTGCAGTTGGAAAATATAATAAAAGTACGCTTGCTCGAACATCTGATAGAAATGCCATTGGAGCTCTTTCTTCTAACCTTCAATTACCTGGCTCCAAGAATCAGACTAACACTGGTAAACTTCAACAAAATACCCCTCTGCATCAATATCACAGTAACAATGTTTTCCATATTTTCTATTTTTTTCCTTACTCTTAGCTTTACAAATGCATCATACTGGTTTCTCCACACTTAAGCTTGAAAATATCCTGTTTCTCTTCCACATGATACACATACAAATTGTTATTTGCATTTACAAATTGTTCTTGATACCCAAAATTATTATAATAATATATTTCTTGTTTTTTAATATGATCATCCATTTACTTTTTTCTATGCCACAGATAATCGATTCTGTGTATCCTACCCTGGATCAAAGCTCAAAAGTAGTCTCTTCTGCTTTTCTACTTATGAAGAAGGTATTCATTTCTATCATTTTCATGTAAATATAATTGGTTCTATAACAATTCTTATTTCAGCTACATAACTGTGCTTTTCTCAATTTTCTAAAACCTAGGTAATTCTTCAGCCACCAACCATAAGCATATATGCTCAGATAGTGCTCCACCGCATGACAAAGGTCTGAAACTACTGCAAATAACTTGTTGTTTAATTCTTTCAAATTACTTTCAGCACAAAAATATACTGTTCAATATATGATGCTTTACCATGTTCATCTCACTCTTCCACTATCATTTATTTACATTGCGTCGACAGCTGAATCTTTCATGTGTATGAACTGCTTCAAATTTCTTCCCCAAAACATAGAAGATGCTCCAGGTACTCAGCACTGCTACAACTTTAGATCTACAAGATTCTACTGATCCGTATTCAACTTCTACATACATTTCTTTTCTTTATAATACCATTGATTGCACAACTTTGGCTTTCTAGAATTGTTAGCATTTGCAACAGAATATCAAATGAGCCAACAATGCTTAAAATCTATTGCTAAAACACATAAAGGTACAGATACAACCTCAGTTATTAATTTTCATTATCTAATGAGCATTAGATTAAACCTCTGTATATTAGAGTTAATTACGTTCTGTTAATATCCACACAGGCAACAAACGTTCAAGGTCAAGAAAAACTCAGAAATCTCACACCAGAGGTACAAAAACAAAAACTCTTATGAATGTAACATGATATACATTCAAAACTTTTTTGTCATTCTTTTTTTTGTATTCAACAATTACTATCACATTCATTGTACTGTAGGTGAAAAAGTTCCAGATGGAATTGAAGCACTGAAATGCATCAGCAGTGAACCAGACATACTGGCTCCCAAACCAGATTGCAGCTATTGCGAAGCAAAAAAACTTTATTCTGAAACACCAAATTTCTGCTGTTCTGCTGGTCAGATAGTTCTCCAAGAGAACAAACTTCAAGATATTCTCATAGAACTATATACTGGTCATTCTGCTGAAGCTCTTTCTTTCAGAACATATGTCAGAACATATAATAATATGTTTGCCTTCACCTCTTTCGGAGTACATTATGACAGATCCCTATGCAGGAGAACTAATGGTATCTACACATTCAAAGTCCAGGGACAAACCTATCACTTCATCAAGGATCTTATTCCACATGAGTGCAGGACTGTTTATTTGCAGCTATATTTTCATGATACAGAGCATGAGTTAGAAAACAGACTGGCTACATCAGAGAACCTAACAGAAAGTGCAGTGAAAAAAATTATGCATGTCATGGAATCGAATCCATATGCCTCTTTTCTCCGAAGCTTAAAAAATGTTCCGAATCTCGACTCATATCAAATCGTCTTAAAGTCTCATTCAGAAAATGACCAGAGAGTTTGGAATCAACCAACTGCATCTCAAATTGCAGCCTTGTGGGTAGAGGGCCAAGAATCTGGAGAAGGATACAAAAGGCATATCCAAATCTATACTAAAGAAGGCAAGGATCATCTGGTGCACTACTATTATGGATGCTATGATCCATTGCAGTATCCGCTGCTGTTTCCATTTGGAGAGACAGGATGGCATCCTGGTATAAAAAGAACAGCACCACATAATCCAAACAAAAGGAAAAGATACAATAGAACAGCCAACTGCACTCCTGCTTCTACTGATTGCAAATCTGCAGAAGAACTAATAGCAGCTGAACACCAAGGTATAGCAAAAATTATAGTCAATAATTATATTCCTCAGTATACAGTTACTATATCATTAGATTGATATTGAATAACATGTTCTACAGCTTCTCACAATCCTGAAAACAATAAAGAGTTTGTATCTATGCGTGAGTATTACGCATACAAGTTGCAGATGCGGGAAAAATACACTCCAGGCATACTCAATACCGGCCGACTACTTCAACAATATGTCATCGATATGTACATCAAGATAGAATCTCAGAGACTTGATTATTACAGAAGCCGACAACAGTTAATAAGAAGAGAGGAACTTCAAGGCATAATGGACAGTGTCATGTCAGGACATTGCCAAGGATCCAAAATAGGTCAGCGAGTTATTCTTCCAGCATCATTCATAGGTGGTCCTCGCGACATGAGAAGAAGATATGTTGATGCTATGGCTCTCGTGCAAAAATTCGGCAAACCAGATTTATTTATCACTATGACATGCAATCCTTCATGGCCTGAGGTGAAAAAACACATGCTACCTACTGATGAAGGTCATAACAGACCAGACTTACTCGCTCGAGTTTTCCATGCTAAGCTTGATCTTTTGAAGGACCAACTCTTCAAGAAACAAATATTTGGAGCAGTAGCAGCTTATACCTATGTTGTTGAGTTTCAGAAACGTGGTCTACCGCATACTCATTTCCTCATAATTTTAGAGCCAGGTTCAAAACTTTATTCCACAGAATCCTATGATAAAATCGTCAGTGCAGAAATTCCAGATATAACAGCAAATCAACATTTATTCAGAATGGTTCGAAAGCACATGATCCACGGTCCTTGCGGAGCACAAAATCCAGATAATGTTTGTATGCAAGGAAATCAGAAGAAAAGATGCAGAAATAATTACCCAAAATCATTTGCTCAGACAACCTTTCATGGAAAGAATGCGTATCCTACTTATCGAAGGAGAAATGATGGACAGAAAATAATTGTTCGTGGCCATCAGCTTGATAACAGATGGATAGTTCCACACAACAGATACTTATTGGCAAAATTTGATTGCCACATAAATGTTGAAATCTGTTCCACTGTGAAAGCTGTCAAATATATATACAAATATATATACAAGGGTCATGATAGGATTCATTTCAGAGTAAACTCAGATGCTCCTGCTCAAGACAATAATAGCTCCCAACCTCTTCCAATCGATGAAATAAAGGACTTCCAATCAGCTCGATGGGTGTGTGCAGTTGAAGCAATTTGGAGAGTGTACAGATTTAACCTCAGTGAGATCCACCCTTCTGTAATTCATCTCCAGCTCCATCTACAAAACTGTCAGTCCATGAGTTTCACACCTGATCAAGACCTACGAGATGTAATCAGCAACAAGTATACAAAAAGAACTATGTTAACTGAATTCTTTTACATGAATTCTGTGGATGAGTTAGCTCAGGATCTTAAGTGCACATACAAAGAATTCCCAGAGCACTTCGTTTGGTACCCCGGAAGAAAAAAATGGGAACCTAGAAAGCAAAAGGACTGTATTGGCAGAATTGTCACAGCAGGTATAAAAGAAGGAGAACGTTATTTTCTTCGACTACTTCTAACACATGTGAAAGGCCCCAAATCATTTGAAGACCTCAAGACAGTGAATGGAACATACGTAAACACATTCCGTGAAGCAGCAATTCTCAGAGGATACTTTGAATCAGATACATCGCAAGAAGAATGCCTCGAAGAAGCCAGTTCATATCAAATGCCATACATATTGAGAAGGCTGTTTGCAACTTTGCTGGTACACTTTCCTCCATTAAATGCTAGAAAGCTATGGGAGAAATTTGAACATTGTCTATCAGAAGATTTCATGAAAATACCAGATATATCAACTGATGAAACACGATACAAGGTTCTAGAACAGATAAACAATTTTCTTGAATCTATGGGAAGAGATATTAACTCATATGCCCTGGTTCCATATCCTTTAAATTTTAATGATCTCAACAAGAGCACGAGGGACACAATAGCAGAGACAAGAATCACTGTGCTAGAGTCTGATCTGCAAAAAATTGATCTATTAAACAATGATCAGAAAACTGCCTTTGATATAATCACTCATGCAGTCTTCCAAAAGAAACATGGATGCTTTTTTGTTGATGGTCCAGGTGGAACCGGAAAAACTTTCCTTTATCGAGCATTATTAGCTGAGGCAAGATCCAAAGGATTCATTGCGCTGGCTACAGCATCATGCGGAGTAGCAGCTTCAATATTGCCCGGTGGGAGAACAGCTCACTCAAGATTTAACATACCATTAGATACAACAAAAAATAAGAATTGCAGAATCAGCAAGCAAAGTTCGTCGGCAGAACTTCTGCAAAAAGCCAGTCTTATAATTTGGGATGAAGCTCCGATGATAAATAAAGGTTCAATAGAAGCTGTTGATAGATTACTCCAGGATCTAATGGACTCAAACGCCTTATTTGGATCTAAAGTGATCGTTTTCGGAGGAGATTTTCGACAGGTATTACCAGTTGTTCCTAAAGGAACAAAATCAGAATTCATTGATGCCAGCATAGTCAACTCATATATATGGCCACACCTTCATAAGCTTCAACTTACAGAAAACATGAGAGCAAGGGATGATCCAGAATTCATTGAATATTTGCTTCGTGTTGGAAATGGAACAGAGCCTACTGTCAACAACGACTGCATACAAATACCTCCATCAATGCTGATAAGATATACAAATGATGAAGATTCAATCAAACAGTTGACTACCACGGTATTCCCAGATTTGTCAATATTCTCTCATCATGATTTCTCAGCTGTAAATCGTGCTATACTCACAACAAAAAATGAGTTTGTTGATCAGATTAATCAGCAGCTCATACACGATATGCCTGGTTGCATTCAAGAATACATTAGCCGAGACAAATGTATTGAAGATTCTGACCAAACAATCATGGAGGACTTCATAAATGCCCTAACACCAAATGGATTTCCACCTCACAAATTGATTCTCAAGCCAAACACTCCAATTATGCTCCTCAGAAATATTGATCCGCCCCAAGGACTATGCAATGGAACAAGGCTCATCTGCAAATCCTTAAAGTCCAATGTCATATATGCTACAATAAGTTGTGGAGAATTCACTGGCAAGGAAGTCTTCCTTCACAGAATCTGCTTCAGAATAGAAAATGATCCAGAGTCGCCAGTATCTTTTGAAAGAATACAATTTCCTATTCGACCATGCTTCGCTATGACTATCAATAAAGCTCAAGGGCAGACTCTAGATTTTGTGGGAATATATTTACGTGAACCAGTTTTTTCACACGGCCAGTTATATGTAGCAATGTCAAGAGCTAAGAACAAGAGTTCAATAAAAATTCTGATCAAACCAGCTATATTTAGCACTGGAGAAGACTCAATAACACATAATGTAGTATATAGAGAAGTATTAGATTTGGCAAATGAATAACTTTCTTATCTATTCATGCGCATATGGTTCTATAGCATACATTAAGAATTCTGTTCTCATATTTCTGCTCAGAAACTACCCATTACTTGCTCTTCTGAATTACAGGATGACAGAAAAGTGATAGGTTTTGCTGAAATCGTTCCCGGACTTCAATACTGGACAACGATAGCCCAAGTCCTTGACAAGCAGAAACCTCTACTATCAAAAGCAGGAAATCGTTATCAGAAGCTTACTCTGATTGATAACCAGGTAAACACATGAATAAATTCTGTCACAGAATTATTATATCTCACTGTACACTTTCGCATTCTAATCAAAACCAAATTTCATGTATAGGGAATTACAGTGGAAGCTATGATATACAAGTCAGATATAGAATTCTTCCGCAACCACTTCAACTTGTACAAACGTTACATGATATCCAATGCAAGAGTTGAATACACTCCGCTGGAATACCGTGCACATGAAAATCAATGCACCTGGTATATTGACAACTCTACCATTGTCCAAGCAATCGATGAAGCAAGCCCTCCAGAAATTCCCTCTGTTTTCACATTCACACCTTTCAGAAGATTCTATCAACATATTGATGACACTTCAGACATAGGTAATGCACAGGAGTTAAATTCAGCTTTATAATACTCAATACATGACTATTTAGTTTACCTCTAATAAATGACAAAAACAGATACCCTTGGCATTGTTGCACAAGTTCATCCACGAAATCACAGAGGCCCTACCCCAACCAGAGAAATTGTCATCATAGATAACAGGTAACTTGCATGATTTATCAACCAATGGCTTTGCACAGAACACAATCTTCATTTTAATCCATATACAATAATGCGACATAAATATCTAACCAACTATATTGCAGCTTCATGCCAGTCATCCTAACTTTGTGGGGTGAGCATGAAACAGATGAAGGGCAGACTATTGCAAATATCATTCAATCAATGCCACTCATTGTCGCACTTCGAGTGAAGGTCTCATCCTATCACAGTAAGTAAATCTCAAAATATTAGAACTAAATCTTTTATACAATCCATCATCTTTTAATACACATAATGCTCCAGCTCTGAATCTATCAACAAAGTTTGGCTCAAGTATTTTGGTGAACCCTCCTATACAACAAGGTGCCTCACTGAAACAATGGTAACCACTTGCTCTCATACAAACCCACCAACTATTGTCATACAAATATCTTTAAAATAGTTTAATAGCTAATCATCACCATCTGCTTATAAGGGCTGTGGAAAACAAGTCACAAATTACTGAGCTCATTGCACAAAAGGCATACTGTGATCGAGCAAAACTCCTACCACAACCCTCAGAAGATGAGCTCTGCACAATCGCAGACTTCCTAAAATTCCCAACGGTAAGATTCTACAACTCTAACGTCCATACTTCTCTACTGCTTATATCTGCCACAGAATCAAGCAGCTGATAATGTATTTTGTTCTCAGAAAAAAGCTTACTGGATTCAAGGAACTCCACGATTTCTCGACAGAAGCCAGCACTTATGGTATAATGCATGCTCAAACTGTCACAAATCATTCAGAGCAAAACCACTCTGGAAAATTGTCTGCACTTCCTGCAATAAGCAAGTGAATGTCGTTCCAAGGTAACTAACAAAACAACAATATCATAAATTATTCCACCACTCATCACTGCACTAATATCTAATCCCAATTGCAGATGCAGATTAACCATAGAGCTGGCTGACTACTCTGGAATGCTCACACTTGATCTATATGACAATGATGCAGAGCAACTATTGCCCTTCACTCTACTTGAAATTCAAGAACTTGAAGACAAGGTTAGTATATCGCCAGCACTAAAATTTATTAACCACCAGTTATATAAGAACTGCAACACATTGTATCAACTAATACTCAAATATCAATATTACAGCACCAGCTCAACTACATTGCTATTGAACAAGCTATTGAAAACACCATTCTCACTTGCTTTGTGAAAAAAATGATGGGAAACCGTGGATCCGGGGACACAGAAAAATACACAGCCATAATAGTGCACAAAGCAAATGCTGCAGAAATCATATCAAAGATTCCTACAACCCCAGCATCGATTGCTACTTCCTCCACATGCGCTTCCTCGACTCCAGGACCATCAACTGCAGAAGCTGTCCCAAAACACTCAACTTTTGACAGTGAATTATTCACAGCTCTCAAAATTACAGAAAGTCCAACTAAGAGACAACGCACTGACGTGACTGATATGGAGCAGTAGAATGTAATATCCTTACTTAAACTTTTGATACACCTTTTGAACATCTGATCATTAGCAATGTCCAATATTGTATATAACGCTGATGCAGCTAGATAGCTAAAGATCTGAACCAGATCATTCGCTCAGCTTGCCTACGCTTTTGAATATTTTGTATATCACAAAAAACTGTAGGCTATGCTTTTTGAAGAGCAACTCTGTAAATTACATCCATGCTATGTTTATAAAATGTACTTCTATCCAGGCTACATGCCATAGCTTCACAAAATCCCCTTCTGTGCAGGCTACTATTTTTTTTTTCTCATCTCTCCCATTTAAATTCCTAAGTATGTCTTGTATATTTTTCTCCTACTGTTTTTTCGTGCCGTAAGTTTATTCATAAAACCATTTGACTGCAGGAAACAACAACTGTTTATTAATTTGAACATATATTTTTTAGTTTGAGTACTGAGTTCCAACAAAGAACTTCAGAACATGAACATATGATTTCTGTCAGCATCAGGAATATTTTACCCCAATTCCTTCAGTTTCTCCTTTACCCTTTTCTCTTTGTTTCATGTAGTTTACTTATCCGACAAACCTTAACCTTGGAATGATCATGATAAAAACTGGTACAAAATCTACATTCTTTATTCAACTCAAATACTTGAACAGATACATAAACACACTAAAATACTTGAACAGATAACATTCCCAACATCTACAGAAAATAATAACTAAAGCCAACAAAACAAATATACAAAACAAACAAAACATAAACACACTAAACCATAGCACTTCTAACAGCTTTCTTCTGCTCTTCAACCTCAAGCTCCATACGTTGAGCAATTATTTGAAGAAACGGAAACTCGCCAATATCTCCCAAAACTTCATCCAACACAGCAGCTCTACTAGATTTACGATAAAACTTCTTAAACAAATCATATATCTCATTCCGCAGTAAAATATTATTCGCTGAAGCTCTATCAGAACCAGCCAAAGAAGCATTCTGTCCATCACATCCACCCAAACTCCCTACAACACCAGCTAATGACAATCTATTAAACAAAACTTCAACATGTGGATGCAAATCACGTAACACCCCAAAACGATTATGACTATAATCCATTTCTAAACGATAATGCTCAACCATAAGAAAAAAAATCTACACACTCTACTTATAGACAATAAAGCACAATATCACCTATATAATACCGCAAAGCTCCAAAGCTTCTGCGCAAAATCACATGCACACAGGATCACAAAGATTCCACAAAGAAAAAACAAACGAATTCACTGCACACTACACACGCGTCGCGCAAAAACAAACCTTATCCATATTATATACAGAACTTGCACAGACGTACACGCACAAACTAAAAAAAGGAAACGCAAAAAATAAAGAAACAATTAATAATAAAGAAACAATTCATTCGCACTTATTCACAAAAATTCACACTATTTTATTACTCAATTTAATAATACATAAAAACAAAGCACTACTGCATTATTCAAGTACACTAAAAATAAAGCCAAACCAAGCGAAATTACATAACACATCGCTAACAAACACATTAACTAACACTCAACTTACTAAACACACTACTAAACACAAAAGTCTGCATAAACTCAACAACACTCTCTCAGTCATTGTTACTGCCGGTGCTGTCAAAAGAAGGGGAGCGGGGCATGAACAACAGTTCCTCGGCTACATCGAACTTGATTCTCGAAGCTATAAGTTCTAACATTGGTAACCTCCTCCCAGCAACCAATCCGCTGTCCAGCACAAGTCCCCACTCTCGCTCCCTATATAAAACCCTAAACAAATCACAAATCTCGTTCTTCAGCATCAGATGAGTAACTTGAGATTGAGCTACAGATTCAGCAGGACGATTTCGACAAGAATTTGGCATAGGATAAGCACTAGCAGAACCAATACTCAACCTACTGAGCTCCTCCTCCAGCTCCGGACATAGATCTTGGACTGTTGAAAACACTCGATCATTATGTGCCATATATCCACCTGCAAATCAACGAAGACTGATAAATACTCACTCACCAAATGAACTTAAACTAACGCTCGGAATAATCACATCCCGTCAAGGTTATTAATGAATTTTCACCCTTTGAATATATCTACTCTTTACCAGAGCATAATGCTTCGCATTGCCAAAACTATGCAACCGCATATTTCCTCAACAGTACATCCCGCACGTGCTTCTTATGTGTATAGAAAGAAAAACGATATATATACAAAGAACCACTAACTATACACATATAAATACCAAAAAACAAATCCCACCATCATATCATATAATATAAAAAATACAAATACTATCCGAACATTGAACAAAATTCAAAATAAAAAAAACACATAAAAAATACTGAATTATGCACAAAAAACTCAAAAAAAAGAAAAATTAGGATAATGCTAAAAGAACCATATCCTATAAACAAAGTTTCTGAAAAAATCCCAAAAACATACTAACACATCAAATAATCCACCAATTTTTAAATACACCAACCTGGCGCCCGCGCATTGCGCGGGATAGCTTACCTAGTAACTGGAAACCCGGCCGGTTTTGTCAACGAACCAGGTCTTGTCAAAAAATTTTATTGCCTTTGTTGGAGTTCGAACCTTGCAACACTACAACATACTTATAGGCTACTTCGAAATATGCTAATAGAATAGCTTTATTATAATATATAAATATGTTTTCAATTCTATCTTTTTTTTTCTCTAAAACAAATATATTGGAATCTTTTAATAAAAATTTATTACCCTCCAAACTCTATAAGTTATAAAATGGATTTCAAAAATAACATATTACATAATTCATTTTAAAGACAAATATTATTTTTAATAATTGTTTACACTTAAAATTCATAAATAAGCTAGATAATTACACTAAATATAGATAAAATTTTACACTTGAAGTTTGGTGTATTACTAAATAACTTTATATTTGATTGATTCTTATATGAATTAATTATTTTATAGCAAATTAAATTAAATGAGCTTTTGCTATGGCATTATTTATTACAATTTATATCATATATCTTATATAAAAAATTATGAAATATAATATTTAAATATATTTGGTGACCCACCGGTTGAACCAGTAACCCGTTGACCCACCTCCTTCGCCGGGTTCCTTCCCGGATTGGGTTTAATAACTATGCAAAATAACACCTTCATTTATTGGAGGATGGAGGTCGCATTTGGGCTCCATCCCTCCGTTCAATGATTTCTTTTTTTTTTAAGTAATAAAATCTCTCCTAAAATTTCTACTAAGAGTATTATCCTTTTCTAGAGTTTTCTAGTGAGAAATTCTTCTATGTTAGAGTTTTTCTAGTGAGAGTTTGTTTTCTTGTGAGATTCCTAGTAAGCGTTTTCTATTATTTTATGTTTTTTTGGTTCTTTTTCCTTTATCAAATCTCAATTTTTTTTCAGATTGGTTTGTCAATTCTAAAGTTTTCGAGTCTATTTTGTCAGATCTCAACTTAATATATGGGTCTAAAGTAGATAAATAGCGGATTTGGCTAGGAAAGAAGAGATGCATTGATGCATTAGATGTTCGTTAAATTAAAAGATATTGATATCATTTTGAATAAGTTAGAGATTTATAATGCAACATTTGTAATTTTCTCAAATTTGGTGTATTTGTAGATGCCTCGAATATGTTATTCCTGTAACATCTTTGATGATGTATTTTCTAACATTAGTATAGATGTTATGAATGAAATGAGTATTTCTATAAAAAAAAAAAATAGAAGACTTTATGTCAAATAGATCATAAATATTATTGGAGTAAAATGAATTTGAAATTTCAACTTCATTTATATACAGCCAGAACTTCCTTGTAACTAAAGCCCAATTTTGATCTTGATAGGAATTTAAATTTTCTTAACTTTCACTAAAGGATATCCGTGTCGATTTAATTGGACAATTCAATTTCTCATTAGAACCCCAAACTCTAGTGTTTTCAAATTAGGGGGAATTGCAATTTTAGTCCCTAATGTGCGGTCTATATGCTAAATTTGTTTCCAATGTTTTGGTCAAAACAAATCTAGTTCTCAAAATTTGTGATTTTTGGCAGATCTAAGACAATTGATGGAAATAGAATAATGGCTAACGGTCAACATCAAAATACCGTTAGTCAACATCTTTGACTTTGTATTTTTTGGTCTCCAATGTTATGATTTTGAATCATTATATTTTTTTATTTTTAAATAGCGATAGTAAGAGTTTTAGTATGAATTGAGATATAAATAAAATGAAATATTATTAAATGGATAATAAGAATTTTAATTAAACCTTCTTCTTCTCTTCTTTATTTTTATTTCATTTATTCATGCTACTAATATATCATATGTTTCTTTTCTTTTGCATAGTTAGTATCAAATTTGGAATAATATACGTATAAAATTATTGTTTCTCACTACCAATATTTAATTGATAATGAATTTAATTATTTTTATTTCTAACGATAATAAAAAAAACTTAATTAAATATCCCTTTAAAATATAAGGAATACTATATTTTTGTAAATTAAGTTGTTCTTTTTTTTTTTTGCATTTTATTAGGTTATGAATTGAGTTTGAAATAAAGTTGGCATTTTATATACATCATATGACTCATAAAATGATTATCAAAGTACATAAATATTAAAATAAATACTTTAAAATTACAATATTGAAGCATTAGTTTTTAATCGGTAGGACATATAAAAATAAAAGATATTTTCTTAAGAATTCCTAAAATTACTTTTGATATTTACCTTCACTAGTTCTTATAAATACAATGGCTAACTACAAAAATTTGAAGCTTATGAGCACAAGACATTCAACAATTTTTGTAGTAATAACTATAATAAACTTGGATTATAAAACTAGAATTCTCCTTTGTGACGCCCCACTTCTCCCTAAAGCGAACTAAAGGGTATCCGCGGGACGCCTGCCCAACTCTCGCCATGACTCAAGCAACTCCATTCAAGCTTATTACCAGTCTACACAACACAAGTAAATAACTTAAATATAGTAAATGCGGAAGCGTTCAAGTTTAACAATAGTCATCCATTATCCAACCCGCACGTCGGGTGTTCAAAGTACATCATAAATTTCAAATATACATCACGCCCCAAATGTTACATTTCAATTCCAAAAGTACAAGCCAAAACCAAAGGCATAGCCAAAATATAGTAGAAATCCTAAACAAAAGTACATCAGGAGGGTTTCTCCAATACATCTCCGAGTTCAATCTTGTTAAGGAAAACAAATCTACAGGGTGAGCAAAACGCTCGTGAGGCCAAGAACACACATGCAAGCAAGTAGTCAAGATAACAGTCACAAATAACAGTTTAAGAGATAATTACAAGTAATTAATAAAGCCAGTAAAAGTAAACAGAAACAATTCAAGGATATAGTAGCTCTCAAGAGCTAAGTTCCACTTGCTGTGTCGATGACATTCGTATACCTCCCCGCGATGACACTCCGTCAACCGGGTCAGTATTTCCAATCCGTAGAACTCCACTAACTTCCCATCCGTCCACCGTACACCGCTCCGGGCCCGTACGACATTTATAAGACGATACTCCACGAGTATGCCAAGAAAGATCTCTCAATAGATCAAGCTTATCATGTGAATCTCATGGCTCACCGAGGTTTCCGACCAAACCAATGCCGACTCGAGTTCCAAGGTCGGCCTATGAGTTTGGGCGTCCCCCATGTACATGTAAATGTCGAAGAGATTCACTCCAACGACATATGCACTCATAGCATACCAAGTCATGTATACAAGTATTTGACAGGTCCAAGCATGTAATTCAGGATATGTAAGTCTAGCAAGTCAGGCCAAGCATAAATCAATTATTTCAAATGAGTACGAGTGCGATAAAGTAGACACTCGACTCCATTTTATCAAAACCAGGTAGATTAAGCAAGACAAGCATGTATCAAGTTCACAGGAATTCAAGTAAACATGCACTTGACACTCACCAAGTAGTAAGTAGTTTCAACCGAAATTTAAGCGTTCACCGTGGGATCCTCTTGAGGGTCCTCGTGTGCGCTTGAGCAAATAATAGTGAAGTATCACTCATATATCCCAATTATCAAGGAAGGTTGTACACTAGTACAATCTAAGGAAATTTCATGAAAACGAACCTCAATTACTCGTAAATCGAGGTTTAAATGGAGTTTCTTAAAGTACACGGGTAATCGAGTTTTCATTTTGGGAAAGCAAGTATAAAACGTTCAAGAAATATTGAAGGAATAAGGAGTACTTGAAAACTCCCTTCCCTTGGAATTTGGAAAAACTTCAGGTTTGATACGATACTTTGAAAAATCGTATCTCACATTCTACATGTCAAAAATTGAAAAACTTGGTGCCGTTGGAAACCTATTTGAAAGTACTAAAAGTTCTTAGAATACACTTTTCTAAGATTCCAAATGAAAAACATTCAAAAATGAGCTCAAAGACGCTGATTTGGTTCATAAGGCAGATTTAAGTTGGTTTTTGGCCAACTTTGAAAATTCGGCAAAATTCACTTGATTGAAACTAGCCTTTGAAATTCGTAACTCTATGATGTTGTAATCCAAGTTTACAACAAAAGAAGCTGAATGAGAAATGAAGTTTTGAGTACCAAGATATGGTAGCTCAAAGTTACCCAAATTTCCTTATTAAACAAGGGTTTTCCAAAATTAAGTCTTGAAATTTGGTAATTTAGTCGAGTAGCGAAATGGACTCGGATTGGTACCAAATTTGGCAGTATAATACTCCTATATAAAGGGTGTCCCTCTATCAAATTTCATGGAAAAATACCTTCGGAAAGGTAGTCAACCAAACAACTAAAGTTTCGAAAAATCCCAAGGTAGAACTGCCTTGAGCTTTTTGTTTTCCATTCCAAACATTTGGTCAAGGAAAATTCTTCAAACATGGTTTATTTGTGTGGAAAAAACCTGAGGAACATTCGTGGTACATTTGGTAAGTGTTTTAATTCCAAGAAATTCAATTGGTAAGTCTACACCAAGTCTAACATTTACTTTGCCCAAAATTTAGGGTTTTCAAGAACAGGGTAGGTTTCGTATTTTGATCACAAATTACTCAATTCAACTCGGAATTAAGCATGGTTAGTGGCGTTGGAAAATAAATTCATAAAACTATAATTTCACAGAAGAAATCATTTTGAAATTCAGCACAAAACTAGCTCAAATTTGAGCCTCAAGTTGCAACCTCTGTACTTCGTTCTAGGAAAACAGAGAAACAGGACAGTCATCTTAAAACGGTTGGTACGGAATACTCGGGTGGAATTAGGGGTTGCATTTTATACCGTTGGAAAGCTGGGAATGTCTAGTTTCAAATTCCATTGATGGCACTCGATTTTGATATCGGAGTACAGAGTTATGGATGAAACAAGTGAGCTGTCTGAGCATTACGGGAACAGTTTTCCAGATTTACTAGCTTCACAAAATTAATCCATTTGACCAACCAAACCTCAATATTTTTTAATGAAATTTTATACACCATCTATACAACATATAAACATCATATACCAGCCATTAAATCCCCAAAATTCCATAGAAATAGGTACGTTCAAAGCAGGGGCAGAATCGGAACGTTTTACCCCATGCACTCCTTGAAGTTTATACTAATAATACACCATTAATCTACCATTTTGAGCACTAAACCAACATTAAATCCATCATCAATCATCACATCAGCCATCATCCAAGAGTGGGAGTTCATAGAGCCCACATTCAAAATTTTCCAACAATAACAAGCTACCCACATGAATAACTAAGCTCATAAGTGTAAATCAACTTCTATAAACCAAGTTTCTAGGTTTAGATCATCACTTACTCTAGTTGATGTCCAAGGCAGTGATTTCAGTCCTTTTTGCTCCAGCAAAACCGTGAATGTTAGCTCCTTTTTGCAGCTCAATAAGGTCTCCAAGTGTAGAGCTAAGTGTGGGTGAAATTTGGTGTGAGTTGGATGAAGATTGGTGAAGTTTTGTGAAGAAAATTTTGAAGAACAATGGTGTTCTTTTCCCTTGAGTTGGCCGGCCAAAGAGAGGTGAGGAGAGAGAGTATTTTGATCAAATTTAGCTTCCTAAGGAAGATTCATTTGTGTGGCCCATATTTGTGCAAAAGTCAACTCTCTAATAGTGCGCGTACGCGCGCGTTTTGGCTCGATTCCTCTCGAGTTTATTTCACTAGTGCACTAAACCTCTAATACACTTATATTCATATAAATATTATTCACCCTTAATTTTTCCAAAATAATGGTCTAAATTCCCTCAATTAATCGCGCGCGTGAAAACGCGTATTTCCAAATTAGGCGCGATAAAGTGAAACCTTCGAGAAATTCTTATAACGATCGTACCACTAACTATCACTTGAGTACTTAAACCTAAAATTACCTATTTTTGGACCATCGTACATGTCTCCAATTTCCGAGTTTATTGTACTCCCAATTGGCTAAAATTTTCAAACACGTTTTCACTATTTTCATTAATCGAGCTTCTAAAAAAAATTAATTTTTGAAGCAAGTCACTTTAAAAATATAATGAAGTCATAATTCCATGTATTTAAGTCTAATAAGGTTAGAAAATAATAATCGGAGTAAATATTCAGATAAATAATTAAATAAGCAAAAGTAGGAGTCGAAAAATACTAATTTTTTTACGAGTCCTCACATCCTTTCTTCCAATACTTTATGTTTTATTTATTACTATTATATTTTATGCATAAACTTAGGCAATAATATACCAATAAAAAAATAAAACATAAAGTATGCAAAAGGAAATAAAAAGAAGGAAAAATAAAAAAATATGATATAATATTAGCATGAATAAGTGAAATAAAAATAAAAAGATAAATAAAATATAAATTATGCAAAAGAAAAGAAACATTTGATATATTATTAGTATGAATAAATGAAATAATAAAAAAAAAGAAAAAAGTTTAATTATAATTTTTATTAACCATTTAATACCGTTTCATTCTAAATTGGATCCCAATTTATGTTAAAATTCTTAATATCACTATTTAAAAATTAAAAAAAATAATGACTCAAACTCGAAACATTGGAGACCAAAATTGCAAAGTCAAATTTATTGACTAACAACAATTTGATGTTGGCCCTTAACCATTATTCCATTTCCACTATTAGTCCTAAGTTTACCTAAAATTACAAACTTTGGGGATTAAATTTGTTTTGACCGACTCATTGAGAACAAATTTGGCACATAAATCAAATATTGCATACCAAAGCTATAATTCTCCTTTTCAAATTAAGTTACTTTCCTTAAAGCCCAGGATAGTCAATCTAGAATACACCATGATATCTGCCATGCACTCATGGCCCCTATTAAAGGTAGAATATAGACTAAGGATGCGTTTGATAAAAATGAACTTTGAAAACTGAAATTTGAAATTTGAATCTATTAAGTTGTTGAATTGTTAAATGTTAAATCAAATACATTTAAATGTATATCACATTTATTGATTATCACGCCCCATTTTTTGAAAAATAAAAGAGAAATAGTGAGTTTAAAATGAGTTTTTATTTTATTTTAGAAAATAAAGAAAAGCGGGCTAAAATGGGACAAAGAAAATGTGACTGTTTGGGTCCAAAATAATAATTGAAAAAGGATTTTTAGAAAAAAATAAAATCACCACTTGGTATCGAATTTAGGTGTACCAAGTTGTCCAAAATATTTGAAAATGAAAAGAAGTAAATAAAACCCTTTCAGACTATTTTAAGTCTTCGAAAATGAGTTCGGGAGTCACGATTGAAGAAAGTAAGGTCAAGATTTTGATTAAGGCACCCTTTCAACCTAGTCAAGGCTAGTTGCAGGATTTAGTCAAAAATTTTTCTAATCTAACCTATAAAACTTATCACATTTGGATGCTTCTATATGGACGCAAATCTAGACCTAAGGGCTATCGAAAGAGATGAAATGTCTCTTTGAAACTTAATTGGTACAAGTCACATTAATTGTGAAATCCAAAAATAATCCGTTGAAGATGTCACAAATATGCAAAAAATGAGATTCAAAAAAAAAAAGTTAGAATATATAAATAAATATATATGATCTAAAAGAAGGGAATGCAATATAACCGATATGGGAGACTAAAATTTGTGACTCAATTTTCCTTCTTATAGAGGCGATAAGAGTGTGCTAAAACTAAGAAGTCATACTTGTTCATTTCCCATATTTGAAGGGTGATTCTTCTAATCTAGTCAAGTAAATGGATTAGCTTACTTCTAATTTTCTAGAATGAGATACAATTCTAAATGATATGGTCAAAACATATAGAGGATAAGGGAATAATAGTAGGAGAAATATCATACAATTGAAAATAACCTAAAATGGGAAAAAAATGCGTAAGATGCAATAAATGTCACACCAAAACATGAATCTAGCGTATCGATAGTGTAAAAGGTCTAGTATTGGACTAACTCATTTCTACAAATCCTCACTAGCATTGGACTATTGAGAAATCGAGAAACAGCCACAACTAGCATTGGACTAGTGTGGTGATGTCATCCGTTCATTATAAATAAATAAAGTATATAAAACATAATTAAAGCAAATAAACACATAAACCATGTACACATAACACATAGACATAATATTTAGATGCAAAAACTCTAAGAAAGTGAAAAATACATAAGTACACAAACACACAAGCGTGCAAACAAATAAGACCTAATTATTACATTGGGAACCCTAACTACAATCTAAAAGGGGGATTTTGAAAATAACAAACCTATCTATTACACTTATCTAATTAATTATATTTTGACAAAAATAAAATCTATCTATTATATGGCTTAACTAAATACATTTCTTGAACAACTATCTATTACAATTTGGCATTTAAATGCCTCCCAAATAATCATAAAAAATTAAATAAAATAAATGAAAGCTAAAAAATGAATAAAAGAAAAGAAAAGGCACTTAAAATATACAATCACACAAAAAATACATATGGGCATATAAAAAGAACTTAAAAGACAATAGAGGGTACCTCCCTTGAAACAATGGTTAAATGATGTAGAGTTTGCCCTATTTATATTCCATAACCAACAAAATGGTCAAGACACCAATTTAATTAATTATTTTAAAAATATATAAATATATAACAAATTCACTTTATTATTTTAAAGAAATATGAATAAACATAAAATTTCTAAAATTTACTAATTAAATACATTTAAATGAAGCATAGTTAACAATTAAAGAAGATAAACAATTATAATTAAGAAATCAAAACCATTAATCAATTGTAAAAATTGAAAAGTTTTTGGGGTCAAATTATAATTTTAAAAAGGGTCAAAATTGAATAAAATATAAAATTTAGGGACCAAAATAGAATTAAAGTAAGGATCTAATTGAAAGAAATTTAAAATTTTAGGGTCACAGCCAAATTACTTGAAAGATCAGGGACTTAATTGCAACATTTGTTTTTCTGATTTCTCAAAAAATAAACTTTGGGCCATTTTTATATTATTTCTTGGGCCGTAGACCCTCTTCGGCCCAAAGAAAAAATTGAAGAAAAGACTGGACCAACTACTAAATCGAAACTAAAAGAAATGTTGGGCTAAAGTATTAGACCCCATGTCTAATTTCTAAACCCAAAAATACATCCAATTTACACTCTAATGGTTCAAACCTAATAAAACAAAACAGAACTAATTGAAGCCAAAATAGAAGAAAAGAAATCAAGAAACTTCCGGTGAGTCTGAGGTTTTCGGCGGGTCAATCCATCGGAAACTGGAAAAATTTAGGCGAACTTGGTTGGAATCTCGCCGGAACCCCATTTTTCAAACTTTAAAACTTGGATCTTTTTATATACACGAAACTCATGACATTATAGATTCAAATAAACATCAAACAAGATCCCAAAAACCAAATATCCTAAAAAAAAATAGATCCAATTTTCTTGAATATAAACTCTCATAAATACACTCAAATCTCTTGCATGAACATCGAATAGGGTAAGGAAAAGTCATGGGAATACCTGACGATGATTTCGAATCAGATTAGAATAAGAAAAACGCGAGGGAAGCAAATTTGTTGAAACTTCAAGCAAAATTGCAGCAAGCACAATGATGGCATGGCAGCAATTTTGGGGCTGAATTCTAGGACTTTCTAGATTTTTTTGTAAAAAGTTTTTTAAATAAAACTTGCTCTCCTAACCTTCTAGATTGTTCAGAAATCGAAAACTTCTCAAATAAAACTATATTGAAGAAGGAAATTAGGTCGAAATAGGGCTGAAGAATCAACCTTTTCCGGAAAAATGTTACAGGAAAATTTCCTTTCCTCTCCTCTATTTTTTCTTTCTTTTTGTTGTCTCTGTCTTTTTGCCGTTTTTTCTTACCCTCCTCTCCTCCTAGAGACTATCTTAATGGGATATAATTCGAACCCAATTAAATGACAAGTTGGTGAGATATATTTAAGTCCAATTAAATAACAGATTGGTAGGATAAAATTCAAACCTAATTAAATGACAGATTGGTGGGATAAAATCTAAACCCAATTAAGTAACATATTGGTGAGATAAAATTCAAAATCCAATTAAATGACAGATTGATGGGATAAAATTCAAATTCATTTAAATGACAGATTGGTGAGATAAAATTCAAACTCAATTAAGTAACAGACTGGTGGAATAAAATCCAAACCCAATTAAATGATAGATTAGTGAAATAAAATTCGAATCCAATTAAATAACAGATTGGTGGGATAAATCTAAGTCCAATTAAATGACAGATTGGTGGGATAAAATTCAAATCTAATTAAATAACCAAATGGTGAGATGAAATTTGAACCAAATTAAATGACAGATTGGTGGGATAACATTTGAATTTAATTAAATGACAGATTGGTAGGATAAAACTGGAACCTAATTAAATTACAGATTGGTAATATAAAATTCAAGATCAATTAAATAACATATTAGTGGGATAAAATTTAAACTCAATTAAATGACAGATTGGTGGGATAAAATTTGGGATAAAATTTGAACCCAATTAAATAACAGATTGGTAGGATAAAATTTGAACCCAATTAAATAACAGATTTGTAGGATAAAATCCCAACCAAATTAAATAATAGATTGGTGGGATAAAATTTGAATCTAATTAAATAACAAATTGATGGGATAAAACTCAACTCCAATTAAATAACAGATTGATGAGATAAAATTCGAATCCAATTAAATGACAGATTTGTGGTATAAAATCCTAATCCAATAAAATGATAAATTGGTGGAATAAAATTTGAATCCAATTAAATGATAGATTGGTAGGATAACATCCAAGCCAATTAAACGAAAGATTTGTGGGATAAAACTCGAATCTAATTAAACAACAGATCGATGGAATAAAATCCGAATCCAATTAAATAACAGATAAAATGAAAATGCGTTCCAATTAAATAAAAAGACGTGGAGTGCTTTTGCTATTTTTCTAAACAAATATTAATTATACTTATAAAATTAGATATCACTTTTAGAAAAAATTTGTCCAAGTGTAAATCAAATTTAACTAAAATAGGTGCTGTTATTTCTCTCCATTTGAGAGGGTATGAATAATAGTCGTGTAATCCAACCTGTAAAAAGAGAGCAAAAACAATTACGACGAAATATAATGCCACCACCGTGTGATCTCTCGAGTTTTGAGAACCATGTAAACATGAATTTTTAGATGTCGAGAAAATGTCCCGTTTAGAACTGTTGTGCAGCCTGTTACAGATCTTTTAGTATCTGTGCTTAGTCAGCCATGCTGTATACCATGAGACATACACGCCTATTTATCTATTATGATAAATTACGAGAATTGTCTTTTGGTAAAATTCAATGAAAAGCATATAAAGTTTTAGACAAGATTATTTCATGCAATGACATGAAATAGAATAAAAATGATGTTCAACCAGAAAATATCCTTTATTAAGTTCATGAAAAATGATTTAGACACTCTAAATGAATTAAATACAAATTTGAATTGCTAGTCTATGAGAAAAATGTCACATTTTACACCTTCTGATATCACCTTCCAGGAATTCAGTATTGCCAAAAGAAACTTAATATGAAGAGAAACCAAAATGAATATAGTCACCAGCTATTCAATCTTCTACTTTCTGCTTTCTATTCATGGTTCTCTATGTGTTTCGAAACCCTGCCTTAGTACCCTTTTGTGTTTTCACTAAGGTTGCCTCCACCCATTTTTTTTATTTTTTTGTTTTCTTTTTTTCTTCTTTTTTTTCTTTTTTCTTTTTCTCCTTTTTTTTCTCTTTTTTTTTTTTTGAAAAGGTGCCCTTTTGAATTTTTGCCTAATGGACAGCTTTGATCACCAGCCTATATTCAATTTAGAAATATGTTTCAAGATCGATGGTATCAGTGAGATAATCCTTCCCTTTCAAAATTGATGAATGTATATTTACATTATTTGCCATTTGATTAAGAAATTTTCTATTAAAAATACTATAAAAGGTGAAAGTCAGAAGGTTTTTGGCTTTTATAATGGGGTCAGGTGGGGTGTTAAAACGTTAAGGTTTAAAAGCAGATCTTTAAAACAGTTAAAATAATTATAAGATCGCATCCTACAAAAATTTTGGCGCAATGTAGGGCTATTAAAACTCAAAAAATTGCCTCAGTTTAATTTTTGACTGGGTTTTCTTCTCTCTTTCCTTTATTTTGTATATTTTTGCTCTTTTTGTTTGTTTTTTTTTTTTTAGAAAAACTCAATGAACAATAAAACCTATCCTAATGTGGGTTTGCAATCTTCAGGGGGGTGCCAAATGAAAGAGTAGGTCAATCTAAAAGTTCAGAACGAAAAATTATGGATAAAGTATTTAATTGAAAAGGAAGAAGACCCGCCCTTTTAATCCATCCTATGCAAGTTCAAAAAGAAAATTTGCATAATCAAATGAAAAACTTCTTGCATATATCTGAATTAATTGGTTGAGAAAAACCTATCCGTCTATCTCTATGAGAATGAGCACTTCTCCGGGCAATACATTCTTGACAATGAAAGATTCCTGCCAATTTGGGAAAAATTTTTCCTTGGTTTCATCTTGAATTGGAAGAATTCCCTTCAGGATCTTGTCTCTCTTTTCGAATAGGTGAGGTTTGACTTTCTTGTCATAAGTACGAGCCATTCGCCTTTGATAACATTGTCCATGATAAATAGCATTTAACCGCTATTTAACCCATTCAACTTTCTCCAACTAGGTTTTCATTAAAACGTTCAAGGATGGGATCTCAACCTCAGTGGATAATACCACTTCCATTCCATACATGAGAGAGTAAGGCGTTGCCTTAGTAGAAATCCTGATTGCAATCCAATAAATCATTAATGCATGAGGTAACTTTTCATACCAATCTCGATGTCTTTTCATTATTTTGTGAATAATTTTTTTTAGGTTTTTGTTTACGGCCTCCACAACTCCGCACACCTGAGACCTGCAAATAGCAGAATTTTGGTGTTTGATCTTGAATTATTCATATAATTCATCTATCATATCATTATTGAGATTTTTTGCATTGTCAGTGACCAGCGTTTTTGGCACTCCAAAACGACAAATAATGTGATTTCTCAAAAAATCTGCTACTACCTTCTTGATTACATGCTTGTAAAATGTTACTTCAACTCATTTGGTAAAATACTTGATTGCCACCAGAATGAATCGATGCTCATTTAAAACAGGCAGATCAATAGCTCCAATCACGTCCATTCCCTATATTGAGCATGACCAAGAAGTAGTCATACTATATAGTTCTGTTGAAGAAGCGCGTATAACATCACCATGCATATGACACTTGATGCATTTTTTGACATAATCTACATAGTCATGCTCTATAGTGAGTCAGAAATATTCCGTTCTCATGATTTTCTTAACCAATAAATGCCTATTCATGTGTGGTCCACATGCGCCGCTGTACACTTTTTTTGTCATGTAATCAGCTTCCTTTTCATCAATACATCTTAAAAGATCCAAATTTGATGTCTTCTTATATAACATTTCTTCATTCAAGAAGAATTTTGACGATATTCTACGTAGAAAACTTTTGGTAGCTACATCGGTACCTAGAGAATAAGATCCTGTCTTTATGAATTCTTTAGTATCACTATATCAGAGACGACCATCAGAAGATTTTTTCACAATCAGACAATGCGCCGACCTTTCCTGAAATTGAATCTGTATAGGTTTAATTATCAACTCATCTGGATGTCGAATTATGAAAGACAAGGTGGCTAAAGTATCAGTGAAAACATTGTGAATGCGAGAAATATGGCTGAATTCAAAATTACTGAACTTATCAGTCAAATTGAGCAGACTATAATAATATGGCATAATTTTTGAATTTCAAGTTACCCACTGTTTGAGTATTTGATACATAAGTAAGTCAGAATCACTGAACACTATTAAATCTTTGATCTCCATTTTTAACGTCATTTTTAATCCAAAAATGCAAGTCTCATAATCAACCATGTTGTTGGTGCAGAAAAATTACAACTTAGTCGTAGCAGGATAGTGATTTTCCTCCAGTGATACAAGAATAACTCTTATTCCAATCTCAAAAGAATTCGAAATGCCGTCAAAGAATAGTCTCCATACAGGGTATTGTTCACTCATATCTTTTAGTGTGGCAACGAACAAAATCTTTTCATCCAAAAAATAGGTGTGTAATGGCTGTATTGTCTTTTGATTACTTTTTGAGTTGTGAAAACAATATCGAATTCAGAGAGAATCATCTGCGACTTTGCCATACGTCCTATTGGCATCGACATTCTTAATAAATATTTCAAAGGGTTAGAACGAAAAATGAGATAAGCAATGTGATTGAGCAAGTAGTACATCAATTTTTGAGTTGTCCAAACTAAAGCACAATAGCTCCTCTCAAGAAAAGAATAATTGATCTCGTATGTTGTGAATTTCTTACTGAGGTAATAGATGGCTTGTTCCTTCTTCTCCAAGTCAACATGTTGTTCCAAAACACATCCTACAATCTTATCAAATACAGACAAATACATAATTAAATGTCACCCTGATTTGGGTGGCACTAAAATCGGAGGGTTCAACAAGTATCTTTAATTTTATCAAAAATATATTAACATTCTTCATTCCAGTACATTAATGCATTTTTCTTTAATAATTTAAACAAATACTCATATGTAGAAGCCAATGCGTGATAAATCTATCAATAAAATTTATCTTTTCTAAAAAAATTTTCACATCCTTCTAAGTTTTCGGAACAGACAGTTTTCAAATTGTTTTGATCTTTACAGGAGCTATTTTTATCCCTTTTTTACTGACAATAAACTCTAACAATTCACTAATAGAAGCTCTAAAAGCACATTTTACAGGATTTAATTTCAAATTATATTTTCTCAAACTTTCAAGCAGTTTCTTTAAATTGACCAAATAATATTCAACTTTCTTGACTTTGTTTATAATATTATCCATATAAATATCCATCTCCTTGTGAATCATATTATAGAATAAGATGGTTATGATTCGTTGATAAGTGGTTCCGATATTTTTCAAATCAAAAGATATCACCGGATAGCATAATGTTTCCCATGGAGTGATGAAAGCAATCTTCTCCCTATCCTCTTCTATCATTAGAATCTGATGATACCCGGTGAAATAATCACCAAATGACTCAATTTCATATCCAATAGTATTGTCCAAAAAAGTATGAAAATTTGACAAAAGAAAATCGACTTTTAGACTAGCCTTATTGAGGTCCTATAATCAACACATACTCGCATTTCTCTACTCTTCTTTAAAACAGGTACCAAATTTGAAATCTAAATGGGATAATGAGATATCATGATAATTCTAACATTGAATTATTTCTCAATCCATTTCCTTATTTTGAGATTTTTATCTGGTTTGAATTTGTGAGACTTTAGATTTACTGTTGAAAAGTTTGGATCAGTTAGCAATTTATTGTAAGAATCGAAGACAATATAAGGGGGGTGAATTAGGTTATTTAAAATCTAATCAAGTTATGAGACACTTTTTGGCTAGATATAAAATTTACCCTATTTTCTAGATAACTACACAATGAACAATTGATCAAGAAAGCAAGATTGCTCAGGAGTAGAAGAGATAATCAATTTATGTTTGCAAGATAGTAAGTAAAAAGGAAAGAATAGCAAAACCAATATTTCCAAGCTCCTCTTGAGTTTGAGTATCACTTTATAGAACAAGACTCTTCAAGTGGATCAAATACAACCAATTTTTGTGTACAAAGGAATGATCACTTCCTCCTTGCCCCAAACTATACTTGGTCAAGTTAAAAAGTTTTAGTATCACTCGGATAACCCTCACAAAAATACACTATTGAAGTATTTATCTTACACAAGAAGAGCTTACGCAAAATTCACACAAAACAAGAGTACAAATCTTCTTTGAATAGCATTTTCTCACTAAAATCACTCTAAATCTTTTGTAGTCTTAACATGCAAAAGTGGTTTGAAAGTGGTTGACCATACTCTATTTATATGAGACCAAAAAGTTTCTCTATTAATGCTTCCAATGGATAGAAGGCAGTTGAAGAGTCAACTAGCCGTTGGTAGTGCCGGACGTCCGGTAGACCTATTTCTTGTATCCGACAGCAGACAGTGAGGTCAAGAAATTTACTTCAATTCTTTCGGACGTCCGGTACCTTCAATGTTTGCATACGAAAGTAGATAGTGAAGCTGAGAATTCTTCTTCAATCCTTTCGGACATTCATTGCTTCCAATGTTTTGCGTCTGAAGTGTTTCAATGTTTGTCGGACATTCGGTGCTCTAATGTTGTGCGCCCAATCGAAGTCAGTGATCTTAGAAGGATTGACTTAATTTCTTCGGACGTCCGGTGGTGAGTTCTTCATGCGTCCGAAGTTGCGCAATGATTATCGAACGTCCAATCCAGTTTTCTCGAGCGTCCGACAGCTTTCATTACTCTTTGCCTCTTTTACTTGAATTTAATCTTTGAACCTGATTTGCTTCATTAATGAAAAGATCTTTGAGGAGATATTAGTAACATCAATTTATTTTATAGACATCAAAAGTTAGGGACTAAGATTAACAATCTCCCTCTTTTTGATGATGACAAAACAATGGATGGAGGAAAAAAAATAGTTGAGTCGAAACTCCCCCTCATATAATGCATCCAAAAAGTTTGTAAGTACACATTCCCCCTCACACATATACCAGATTACACTTCCTAGCAATCCAGATTAACATCCATTTCTCCCTCTTTTTATCATCATTAGATAATTTGAACAACTAATATCAGAAATCAAATCCAGTAACCAATCCCAGAAATCCAACATCAATGTCATCAATAACATATTGATGATCCAGCATTGTCAATAACACCCATCATAATAAATAACAGTAATCAATTTCAGAGATGCAATTAGATATACCAGCGTCCAATATAATATACCCAAACAGCAGAAATACAGTTGACAGTCACAGAGAATTAATACCAGAATTCAACAATCACGGGTATACTAATCATCCAGTACTCATTTGCCAAAAACAAACATTATTAACCAGATAAGAGTTAACCAACAGAGTAACCAGAATAAACAAAGTAACCAGAAACCATCAAGGTTATATATCGCAACATAAGAGTTAACCAAATAAACTACAAACCAACAGAGTTATCCAAATAACCATAATTCTGAGTACGGAGTATTTGAATTGTCAAAAAACAAAAAATGCAAATGTCTACTATGAAGTGCCATTCTAAAATGAAGTGTAAGTGCCTAAAGGTGTCTAAATGATGATTTTGGACGATTCAGGCCTCCTCCTTGCTTGGCGAAACTGAGCAGGATCCACTTCTTTTTCTTCAGTTTCCTCATTATCATCACTGTCTTCAGTTGTTGGAGCCTTGCCCTTATCTTGTGGCTGAGAACTGGAAGCATGAACTTCTGGAGTGGATTCAGTATCTGGAGTGGATTCAGTATGTGGAGTGTGCTCAGTTGGTTCAGTCCTCGGCTCCTTTTGATGCATATTCTCATCTTCTTGAGGAATAGGAGGCACAAGCAAGTTTCTTTTGTCAATGAAGGTAGCTTGTTGCTCAGGTGACATGGTCATCATCAGACCATCTTTGAGAAAGAGAATATGCTGTTTGAGATCCTCAAACAAGGAGATGACCTCAGAGTTAGATGAAGAAGGCAGAGTGGATGATTTTCTAGAATGGATAGTAAAGAGTAAAACAAATTTAGACTAATCTCGAGGAGTTTTAAGGGTGATAGGAGTTTCATGGTGACTTTTTGTCCTAAACTCCAAAATAGACTCTTTGTAGCACCATTTACCATAAAAAAATCTCAGATTTTTCCTTTCAAAATAAGTTTTTGAAAAGATGGTGGATGCACTCGGTTTTGGTGACACTCCAGTGAAAAGAATCTTAAAGTGAGCAAAGATTGGAGTTAGAAATTTTTCATAGGAAGTTTTCCTACGGCTACCAGTGCTGATTTTAAATAAAAACTTGCACATAACAAAGCCAAAGTCAATTCTAATCTTTTCAAGAAAACAATAAAACAAGTAAAGCTCCATTTTGTTGGCATCAGTCCTATGACCATCAGTAGGAACCAATATATTTGAAATTGTTGAAAAGATGATCAAATTTTGAGAACTGAGATCCTCCAATTTTGCCTCAGCAGGAGTGTTAAAGTGTGTTTGAAAATAGGTCATGAGTTTTGCAACATGAAATTGATGATAGGCAGAAGGAAACTTTTTATAAGAGAAAAAGTTTGCAATTTTTTCTTTAAAATCATCCTCAATTTTGGTCTTTAAAATATCATTAACAATGTCAGAATTAAAAGCAATATCGACTGAATTGACTCGAGAAACAAGATCAGTGTGTGAGTTATCCTTCCTAAGATTGGCAAAGAATTGGTAAAGCATATCAGGATAGTAAGTATTGAAAATTGTCAAAATGTGAGTCCATTTTTTAAATTCAAAAAACTTAATAACTGGTTCAAGGTCAAGCTTACAGAATTGGTAGGGGATAATGGTCCTCTGAGTGATGAACCCTTTCTGTGAAATCCATTCAAACCTCTCCCTGGCATCGTCATCAATGAATTTGGGTAATGGAGTAGATTCTTTTTCAGTTTGAGCCTCAAGTTGCTTTCTGGCAGGGCGTTTCCTCTTTCCACTGCATTGAGCAGATGGTACACCAGTCTGTATATCAGTCCTTGTCCTTGGTAATTTCCTTGTGGAAGGCTTAGAAGTTTACTGTCTCGCAATAGTTTGCTCAGCAGTTTGCTATTCCTCAGTTTTCTCAACAGAAGGCTCAGTGATTTACAGTTCCTCAGTTTGAGCAGTCCGTTTCTTTCTGGCAGATTGTGTCATTTTTTCACCACGTGCCTTAGTTCCTTTTGTGGGTGATTTTGTGGTGGAATGTTCGACAATCTCAATGTCTTCATCCCTTAGTCTGGTGTGTGCCCGGCACTAGCAGATCCTTCTCTTACTCTAACCATGATGATATGCAGGATGTTTTTATTGCATAGTATGATACGAATGTGTATGATATGGACTTAGAGTATGGTATAGACTACAATGTATACTTGAATTGTGCAAAGAGAGTGAATTTTGAGTGATTAGGGTTTCGGCTGAAAATTGGAATTTGTGGGGTGCTGGCAGTTAGAGGAAGTTATAAAGGCTAATGGACACGCAAAAGGAATGTAATGGTATTGGACAGACCAATTTTTTGAAATTTGTTCAGAAGAGAGATGAATTTTTAAAATTTGAAAGTGGGAGAAGAGGAAGGGTTGCGTCCGAGACAGCAGTTAAAAAATGAATTGAATGAATGAGAGAACTGCTTTATAATGCATATCTTTAGTGTGTCGGACGGCCGAACGAAGAGAGGCATCCGACACACCCGTCCGAACCAAAATTTTTCTGAAAAAATGACCAAGAACACTATCGGACGTCTGATAAAGTGTGACCAAAGAATTTTTTAAAGAATCTTTTCTAAAACGCCCAATTTTGTTCTAAAAAATATAAATTGGTCCAGTGATAAGACTTTTGTAAGAATATCAACAATTTGATCTTTTGAGCAAACATATTATAAATAAATTTCACCATTTTGAACAAGATCACAAATGAAATGATGTTTTATGTTTATATGCTTTGTCCTAGAATGTTGAATGGGATTTTTTGTCAAATTTATGGCACTTGTATTATCACAGAACACAGGCACACAATCATACTCCAATCCAAAATCATTTAAGATACTTTTCATCCACATGAATTGAGCACAACACGCACCGGCGACAATATATTCCGCTTCGGCCGTAGACAAAGACATAGCATTTTGTTTCTTACTAAGCTAAGACACTAGACAATTACCAAGAAAGTGACATGTATCACTTATACTTTTTTTTTAATCTATCTTACATCCACCAAAATCAGCATCTGAGAAATCACATAAAGGAAATTCACGACATCTTGGATACCAAAAATCATAGTTCAAAGTTCCTTTCAAGTATCTAAAGATTCTTTTCACAGCAATCAAGTGAGATTCTTTTGGACAAGATTGGAAACGGGCACACAAGCAAACAGCAAACATAATATCAGGTGTACTTGCAGTTAAATAAAGTAAACTGCCTATCATACCTCTATACTTCTTTTTATTAACATTTACGCTTTCTTCATCCTTGTCAAGTTTGGTAGATATGCACATTGGTGTTCCAACTTACTTTGAATCCTCAATTCCAAATCTTTTGAGCAGTTTCTTAGTGTATTTAGTTTGATTGATGAACGTAGCTTCTTAAGTTTGAACCACTTGTAGCCCAAGGAAGAAATTCAATTCTCCCATCATATTCATTTCAAACTCTTTTTCCATAATAGTGAAAAAAAAATCCTTGCACAAACACTCATTAGTAGCATCAAAAATAATATTATCAACATATATTGGTACAATTAGGAGATCATTGGAACTTTGTTTAGTAAAAAGAGTGGTGTTCACAATGCCTCTTTTAAAATCATTCTCAATTAAAAAACCACTTAACCGTTCATACCAAACTCTTGGAACTTGTTTTAATCCATACAAAGCTTTTGAAAGGTTAAGCACATGATTTGAAAATGTTTCATTCTCAAAACCGGGAGGTTGGTCAATATAAACCTCTTGATTAATAAAACCATTTAAAAAAGTACTTTTAATATCCATTTGAAATAATTTAAAATTCTTAAAATATGCAAATGCAAAAAACATTCTAATTGACTCTAGTCTAGTTACAGGGGCAAATGTTTCATCAAAGTTTATTTTTTCTTCTTGAGCATATCCCTTAACTACAAGTCTAATCTTATTTCTCATAACTTCACCTTTGTCATTCATTTTATTTCTAAAAACCCATTTTGTACCAATAATAGGATTATTCTGAGGTCTTTAAACTAGTGTCCAAATCTTACTCCTTTCAAATTGATTTAGTTTCTCTTCCATGGCCATAATACAGTTTTCATCTTTCAAGATATCAACAATATTTTTAGGTTCAAAATTATCTATCAATTTCTTAGTGGAGGAGCGAGTTCTAACCTTCTCGGATGGATCACCAATGATAAACTCCTTGGAATAATTTTGAGCAAACTTCCAAACTCTTGAAAGATACCTAGGTGTATCATCATCTTTGTCATTTTCTTTCAAAGTTTGATTATCCTTTGAATTGTCTTCCAGTGGAGCATTGTCTTGATCATGAATTGTGAATTTCTTGAGTCCCTCCTGAACACCTACATCATCATTCTCACAACAACTCTTAAAAATATCATTATTAGATTCATCAAATGTGATATGTATGGCTTCCTCTATGACAAGAGTCCTTCTATTATAGACTTTAAAACCTCTTTTGCTTTCACAATAACTCAAGAAGATTCTTTCATCAGATTTCTTATCAAAATTTTCAATGTGTTCCTTGATATTTAAAATAAAATATTTGCAACCAAAAATTTTGAAATATTCAATAATTGGATTTTTATTAAACATTAACTTATAAGAGGTTTTGTTTAAAATTGATTTCAAAAGAACTCTATTCATAACATTACAAGTAGTATTTATAGCTTCGACCAAAAAATATTTTGGCAAATTGCATTCACTTAACATGGCTCTCACGGTTTTTTAAAGAGTTTTATTTTTTCTTTCAGCAACACCATTTTGTTGTGGAGTTCTTGCAATAGAAAATTCATGAGTGATTCCATTATGATCACACAATTTCAAAAAATCACAAAATTTAAATTTCGGGCCATTGTCACTTCTAATTTTAATAATTTTCAACCCAATCAGATTTTGAACTTTTGCAAATAAGGAAACAAAATTTTTGAAAGCATCATCTTTGTGGGCAAGAAACATCACCCAAGTGTATCTAGAATAATCATCAACAATAACCAAACAATATCTTTTACCACCCAATCTAGTAATTTGGGTAGGACCAAACAAATTAAGATGTAAAAGTTTCAAAAGTTTTGAAGTAGAAACGCATTTTTTGGATTTAAAAGAAACTTTTACTTGCTTTCCAAATTGATAAGTATCACAAATTTTGTCCTTTTCAAAATTAATTTTTGACAAAGCTCAAACAAGTTTTTTTTTGAAAATTTCTTTTAACAAATCCATGTTGAAATGACAAGACCTGCTATGCCACAACCAAGGGTCTTCATCTCAACTTTAAGACATTTAAAACTAGATGAATCAACATTTTCGAGAATAACTACGTAGATGTCATTTTTCCTTTTTTCCTTGAAGATAATATTAAATTTAGAGTAAAAAACAAGACACTCATACTTTTTGAATAACACAAACAGATTTCTATCACATAATTGACTAACACTTAAAAATTATAGCTCAGATTATTAACAAGAAGGACATTATAAATAAAAGTTTGACCATTCTTACCAACATCTCCTATTCTAACTATTTTGGTTTTGTTATCATCCCAAAACGTTACTTTTCCACTTGATTTTGACTTGAGATTGATGAATTGTGATGGATCACCGGTCATATGCCTTGAACATCCACTATCAATGAACCATTTTGATTCCTTAATAATGTTCACCAAATTCACCTACACCAAAGTTCACAAGATAATATTTGATACCATTTACTTTTGGATTCTTGAGAATTAGCATTATGTCTAACTATCCACATGCATTTCATGTTATTTCTAATATTCTTCCTGACATAGCAATTACTCTTTCTGTGACCAATTTGGCAATAAAAGTTACACATAGTCAGCGAATTACTTGTATGAACAGGTTTAACAAATCTAACTTGCTTTCTCCTATAAATGGTAAATTCGTTTGCACTAGAATTCAGCGTTTTCTTATGAATGCCAAAATAAGATATTGAATCGTTCCTTTGAAAATAGTTTTATTTCTTGTATTGAAGCAAATCATTTAGACAATCCATTCTATTTTTCAAGTTACTTTGTTACTTTTTAAACAAATCATAAAGTTTTATTTTTCTATCAAGTTCAAAAAGTAAACTAGTTTCATTCTTTTTGAAGTGATCATTTTCATCTTTCAGATTCTTGTTTTGTTGAAAAGGTTTGCACTGTCTTGAATAAGAAAATTGATCTTTTGTTTTAGTTGCTTGTTTTTAACACAGGATTCTTTCAAACTAGCATGCAGTCTCTCAATAAAGGAATTAACATCTTCATCAGATTCATCATCACTATTAAGTTGAGAGTTGCAAGTAGTTACCTCATCATTACCAATGGCCATGAAAGCCATTTGAGCAGATTCTTCTTCCTCTTCAACATTACCGTTCGAGTTGCAATCATTCCAGGTAATTTGAAAGTTGTTGAATCTAGGTTTTCGTTCAACATTTCCTTCTCTCTTCTTCTTCATTGGGCACTCATTCATGTAATGTCCCAGTTGGCTGCACTTAAAACACTTGTCAGCTTGTTTTTTATTAGCCTCTTACTTTCCTTTGTTTCTTGCAATGTTGAATTGATTTGAAGATGAATTGATGGGTCCTCCCTTTCTGAATCTTCTCTTATTGAGGATTCTTTTGAAACTTCTTGTGATAAGAGCAAGATCATTGTCATTAACTTCTGCATCATCTCCATCCAAGGAGGCCGAGTCATATTCATTTTCAAATGCTTTTAGAGCAATACTCTTTCTCACCTTTGCATCCTCTTTTTCTTGTACCTTGGACTTAAGTTTCAGCTCATAAGAGATTAGAGAATTAATAAGAAATTCAATAGGCATAAAATTTTTAGGTGATTTGAAAGTTGTTGAATCTAGATTTTCGTTCAATATTTCTTTCTCTCTCCTTCTTCATTGGGTACTCATTCATGTAGTGTCTCAATTGACCGCACTCAAAGCACTTGTCAACTTATTTTTTACTAGCCTCTTGCTTTCCTTTGTTTCTTGCAATGTTGAACTGATTTGAAGATGAATTGCTGGATCCTCCTTTTCTAAATCTACTCTTGTTGAGGATTCTTTTGAAACTTCTTATGATAAGAGCAAGATCATTGTCGTCAACTTCCACATCATCTCCATCTAAGGAGGTCGAGTCATCTTTATCTTGAAATGCTTTTAGAGCAATGTTCCTTCTTACCTTTGCATCCTTTTCTTTTTATACCTTGGACTTAAGTTTCAACTCATAAGAGGTTAGAGAATTAATAAGAGATTCAATAGGCATAGAATTTCCTAGTGATTTGAAAGTTGTTGAATCTAGGTTTTCGTTCAACATTTCTTTCTTTCTTCTTCTTCATTGGGTACTCATTCATGTAGTGTCTCAATTGGCCGCACTCAAAGCACTTGTCAACTTATTTTTACTAGCCCATTGCTTTCCTTTGTTTCTTGCAATGTTGAACTGATTTGAAGATGAATTGCTGGATCCTCCTTTTTTGAATCTACTCTTGTTGAGGATTCTTTTGAAACTTCTTATGATAAGAGCAAGATCATTGTCGTCAACTTTCACATCATCTCCATCTAAGGAGGTCGAGTCATCTTTATCTTGAAATGCTTTTAGAGCAATGTTCCTTCTCACCTTTGCATCCTTTTCTTTTTATACCTTGGATTTAAGTTTCAACTCATAAGAGGTTAGAGAATTAATAAGAGATTCAATAGGCATAGAATTTCCTAGTGATTTGAAAGTTGTTGAATCTAGGTTTTCGTTCAACATTTCCTTCTTTCTTCTTCTTCATTGGGCACTCATTCATGTAATGTCCCAATTGGCCGCACTCAAAACACTTGTCAGTTTGCTTTTTATTAGCCTCTTGCTTTCCTTTGTTTCTTGCAATGTTGAATTGATTTGAAGATGAATTGTTGGGTCCTCCCTTTCTGGATCTTCTCTTGTTGAGAATTCTTTTGAAACTTCTTGTGATAAGAGCAAGATCATTGTCGTCAACTTTCGCATCATCTCCATCCAAGAAGGCCGAGTCATCTTCATCTTGATATACTTTTAGAGCAATGCTCCTTCTCACTTTGCATCCTCTTCCTCTTGTACCTTGGATTTAAAGTTCAACTTATAAGAGATTAGCGAATTAATAAGAAATTCAAAAAGTATAGAATTTAGATCTTTGGTCTCTTTAATGGCAGTGTAGACACCAAATTTTTAACTTATGTATTTTATTTTTGCTTTTAGTAATAACTATTATCTATTTTTTGTTTTAAGGCACCTTTTAGCATTTTATAGCATTATTTTTATTTTTATATTCATAGGTTTTTTTTAGTGTTAAAGAGTTGCTGGAAAATGGTCTCGAAAATGGGCATTATCTCTGTTAGATTTTATTTTATGCAAGTTTATTATTAAAAGAAAAAAGAGAGGAAAAATCATTAATCCAACACAGGAAAAATCTTACCTTTTTGTTTTATTTTTTGTTACAAGTTTTGTACATTTTATTTAAGTTTTATTTTGTATTATTGTTGTTTAATTAAGTGAAAAAAAAAGAAGCCGCGCATGCAGCAGCGTGGGAAATGATATCATTTTCATGGGTGATTTTTCTGATGAATCGGATGGCTGAGGATATGGGGAGGAACCAACCCTTCATCCTCACATTTGAGGTGAGGGTTTAGGGGGTCATGGTTCCCCTATAAAAGGAAAGAAAGACGGCAAGAAACATAGGGAGAGGATAGTTGGCGGTTGGGTAGGAAAAGCTAGGGAAATCGAATAACAGTCAGCGGGGGGTGGAAAAGAAACGAAAAAGAACAGAGAGGAAAGACAAGATGGGTGGCGGACAAGGCAAAAAGGGACTGAAAAGGAAAAATCTGGGCAAGACGGAAGAAAAAAGAAAAAAAGAAACAGAGAAGAGGTCGGCTGTGAGAAACGGCGAGGGTTTTGGGGAGTGAGCAAGAGAGAAGCGGTCGGAAGAGAAAGAAAAAACAGAGCAAGGAAATAGAAGAAGAAAGCTTGGAAGGCATAACCGAGAGCAAAAAGGGTGATTGGGAGAAGAAATTTTCGGGAGAGGAAAAGGAAAATCTGGGCAAAGGAAGTTGCGGAAAAAAAACCCAGAAAACTCCAGATTTTTGCGTTGCCTTCATCAGAGCCAGTAGCAAGCCCCTTTCGATTTCTGTGGAGAACGATCATCTTCAACGCTCACGGGTTCCACATATTCGGTGTTAAGATCTTCAAGGTAACCCTTTCTTTCCACTATCCTTCACTTACATATACTCAGATTTACATTCTATGCTGATTGGTTTTCTGGTTTCATGGTTTTGTTTTTCTCTACCTTCGGTGTTTTCTTTTTCATACGTGGTTGGTTCAGATCTTTGCCCTATCTCCTTGCATCTGGGTTTTGCGTTAATGTGGATCATTGAGACCTTTTGTGTAGAAATTACCTCATGTTTCTTGTAGTTAGCAACAAACCCATTCCATTTGTAAAAAGTTTCATAAACAAATCTGGTTTTGCAAGCTGTTTCCCCAACCCAGATTTTCGTACTTTTGGGTGTTTAGTATTGAATCCGGATGATGAGTTTATGGGTTTTTCTAGAAGTTTTATCTGATGAATATGTGGGATGTTGATGTTTATGGCTGTTTTTCATGCATTTGAGCAAACAACTCAGAAAATGGCATGAGGTTTCGAGAAAAATATGTTCTAATGTTTCTTTAATCGCCGTTCCAGTTCTTTTTTTTATTGTCGTTTGTGTAACTTTGATGTTGAGTTTCAGTGTTGAATGGAGTAAGTGTCCAATTTTTGTTGTTTGTCTGGAGTCTGATCCACCTGGTCTATACGTTTGCTAATGAAAATAAAAATGGATAGAAAGCCTGTTGAATGGATCTGGTTTGTTGTCATGGTTGGACTTTAGTTTTGCTTCCTCGAAGTGTTTGAGTTAGAGTTCCGTAGATGTTCCTGTTGTTAGCTTGCACGGCTACCAAACTTTGGTTGGGTTTGGGATGATTTACTTGTTGAAGTCTTAGTCTGTAATTCATTGCAGTCGAATTAGTGAAAGAGGGTTGAAGTAGTAGTTGCACTTGAAGTCAGTCAAGGTCTTCCGTGTTTTGTTTTTGCAAAGAAGATTTCATTTCTGGGGTTGAATTTTTTTTTACTTGTTTGGATTGCTGAAAACACTAGCTGGGCTTAGCTTTTCTTTTGCTTTGGCGTGCTGGGTGATGGTGATGCCATGTATATGCCTGCTTACCATTTCAATTAGCAATGGGCGGCATACCATTAGACTGCAACAAGTAGTTAAAAACTGTTGCAGCCGTGGCCTGCTTCATTTTTAGGATTTTAGCTGTTCTAACCAAAGTCTGAGCTCACATTTGTTTGATTCTGGTTTCATGTTTTCTTTTGTGGTTGCATGTTTTCTCTTTTTCGACAAATCAAGAATCTTGTCCAGTTTGTGTTAGCTAAATGGGTTGAGACTTTTATTGGTTTTGGGTTGATAAACTCGCACGTTTGGTGCATCTTTTTGGTGTGAAGTTTGCGTGAGTTGAGCTGCAAAGTTGCAGCAGAAAAATTGCAGAAGGAAGCATCATTAGCAGACAAAGAGTGGAGCTTTTGTGTTCCAGATTTGCATGATGTCTTTTCCAAGTTTTTTGCTTGTTTGGCTTGGGATAATTGTGTTTATCTGGTTTTAGATTAAGGTTTAAATGTGTTGGTTGAAAGTTTTTGATCAAAGTTGTGCTTGAGGTGGAAGGCGGCGTGCGAAAATGACTTGCGGCTGTGTTTTCTTAGTTGCAGAATGCTTGTCATTAGAAATGTTTTTGTTGCAGACAATGCTTCCGTAGCTTTGCATGGAAATTTGCATGGGAAATGTTCCAAGAATTGCATTTTAACCCCCCAAGTTTCCTCTTGTTTCACCATGGCCCAAACTATTGAAAAATCAATCAAGTTGACCTCTCAAATTTTTTTAGTTTTTGCAATTAAGTCACTACTTGTTTTAATCTTTACGTGGGTTGTTCACCTTCCTTTAAATGCCTTGAATTTCATGCTTATTCTCATTTCTTGTGATTACTTGTTCATTAAAGCGATATCTTGACCTTTTCTTTGATTTTGGAGGATAACTAAGTAATTTCATTCTGTTAGAGCCCCACTTCAAGGGAGGTACCCCCTATCCCTTACTTCTTATTTTATGTGACCCTACGTGCCCTATATGACTTTACATGTTTGACTGTATGCCTCTTGAATGTTTTATTCATTTCATTCATTTGCTTTATTGGCTTTGTATATTTATTTTAGTTCAATTTGATCATTTGGAAGGCACTTGAATGCCAAATTTGTAATAGTTAGGTATTCCTTTTTATTATTTATTTTATTTCCCCTTTTAGATTGTAGTAGGGTTCCCCGAATGTAATAGTTAGGGTTTTATTTGCTTTATTTGCCTTGTATGTTTTTGCATGCCTATGTGTTATGTGTTACTCGCTTTCCTAGGGTCTTGCATCTAGACACCATGCTTATGTGTTATGTGCTATATGTGATTTATGTGTTTATTTGCTTTATTAGACTTTACATGATTTATTTGATTGTAATGAATGCGTGACGTCACCACACTAGTCCAACGCTAGTTGTGGCCCTTCATTCCGATTTTCCACTAGTCCAATGCTAGTAGGAATTCATAGATATGGGCTAGTCCAGCGCTAAACCCTTAGGGACCTCCTACGCTATATCATGTTTGTATGACTACATTATATTCTCATGCATATTTTTTACTTTTAGGGTCTTTTATCATCCCTTCTTATACGTATATACCTTTCCCCATATTTTTCCTTATATGTATATTACTTACCCCTTTGTATGAAACATGACATTAGACTTGCATGCCATCTAAGCATTAGACCTAGGGTAATACATTTGCTTGATTAGACTAGGAAAAACCCCTTGGATATGGGATATGGACGAGTTTGGCTTCTCTAGCCTTAGCACGCTCGTATTCCCTCTATTAAAGGGAACATTGAAAGCCAACGAACATTAGTCCCCCGTACCCAACATGATGCATTCCTTTAGGTCATACACATTTGTATATTATTGTTTTCTTTACTTTTCCTTTCTTTCGAGTTTCATGACTTGCATTATTCGTGACTTCTTCGAAGAGTCTTTATTGGGCGTCACAATTAATGTGATTGGTACCAAATAAGATTTGAAGATACATTTCGACCCTTCGATACCCTCCTAAGTCTAGGGTTTGCATTCATATAGAACATCCAAATGTGATAAATTTTTAGGTTAAAATAAGAAAATCTTTGACTAAATCGCGCAACTAGCCTTGGCTAGGTTGAAAGGGTGCCTTGGATTCTTATCCTTGCCTTCCCTTTCTTCAAATGTGACTCCCGAATCTTTTTCTCTGATTTCGTAGACTTGGAGTCGTTTAAAAAGGGTTTTCTACTTTTTCCTTTAAAAATTCATTTTTAGGTGATTTGGTACACCTTAACTCTATACCAAGTGGCGACTTCATTTTTTTTCATTCAAAAAATCCTTTTTAAACTATATTTTGGGTCAAATCGTCGCATTTTCAAGTCCCATTTAGACCCACATGTTTTTCATTTTCCTTTTAAATCAAAAATTGAATCAAATGCCATTTTTCTAAAATTCGTCTTTTATTTTTCTTATAAAAAAAAATGGGACGCGACAGCTGGCGACTCCACTGGGGACTTAGAGAGTCCGAGCAAATTTGATTTAGTCAATCTTTTTCCTCTTTTAACCTTTTCATATATCGCATTTGGGTGTTTAAGATTGCATTTTTTCTTTTTTTAGGATTTTCGCATTTCGCACGTATCAACTCACTCCTTCACCCATTTGTGCACGATTGATTGGATGGATGAATGATTTATTTATGTTATCCCGTGCTTGCATTGTTGGGTGGGGGGCAGTCGCCTTAGAACCTCCGTCCGCATTTATGGTATTTAATCCCTCCCCTCAATAATAAAGCACCTCATACGTGCATGCATAGTTTTATTTACCTTATTTTTTTCTTTTTTCGTGGGTGTTTCCCACACCTCCTTGTAGGATTAGGATCGATTGCCTTGAGTAGGCGGATGGTGTGCTCTGCGCCCATAGCGCTACCTAAGGGATCATTCGAGCCACTGACCGAAGGCCCTGGGAGTGATGACCCTTCGTCTTTAGGTTTGAAGGCTTGGGAGCCGAAGCCTTATCGAGTCTAGATGCATTAGTGAGCCAAACCTCATGCATCCATATTAGAATTGCATAAGGTAGAGTCGACCTTACCCTATTAAGGATACTAGGCACGAGGGGAGGGATCTCACCCCTCTTTCCTTATTTGTCTTTGTTGCTTTTTATATCATCTAATTGTCTAACGTGTTATGTGATTATGTGTTGAACTAACGTTTCCTTGTTTCTTATCTTTTGCATTCACAAACGTTAGGAAATAAGAGGTCTGGCATGATCCTCTTTTAGGACCTACTCTTATAGATAGGCTATTTGCACGTTTAGAAATTTTGGTATATTTCATTCGTAAATTAATAATAGCATATCATTTTAGGCCTACCCTGGCGTATAAAGGGTTCCTTAGGTCATATTTCATTTTAATACACTGGCATCATGCATCCACCTTAGAGGGAATGCCATTTAGGGGATCCCGTGCTAGGATTAAACCGCCCTGTGTCTCGGAAATATAATCCAATGAGACTTGCACATTTATATTTCCTGTACTATCCAAAGGGGTAGTGCACGAGGTAAGGTAGGATCTGATCATTTTCAAGAGCGATCTTTGGAATATGAACGTCTAATAATCACCTTTTGGCCATTTTATCAAAATTGGTAAAAATTGCTTGCTTAAAGGACATTAATTTGAAGAAATTCAAAAATAATTCCTCATTATTGAAACAATAAATTGAGGCCAAATTTTGATTTTAGAAGGCTCATAGACTAATGCATCGCAATAAATTTTTGAAACTACCAGTGGATAGATTGATTTTCAAATAAGCTGTCAATTCAATTCCCTCCATTGGCCCATTTTATTCATTAATTTCATCCAATTCATTTTATCAATTTGTTCATTTTTAGGGCAGTATAGTCGATTTAGAAATCATTTGACTAGTTTACCAATTCTTAGGGCAATCTAGTCGATTTTGAATAGATCACCAATTTCATTCAATTCATTTGATTGGTTTACCCATTTTTAGGGCAATCGAGTCGTTTTTGAAGAGATCTTCAGTTTCATTCAATTCAGCTGACCAGTCTACCTTTTTTAGTGCAATTCGGTCGACTTTGAATAAATCATCAATTTCACCCTATCCATTTGACCCGCTTTTTACCCTTTAGGGTTTAAGTCTAAGGTTCACTGAATAAATTAATCGAGACATTGCAATCTCTTTTACACATTATTTTATGTGTTGACCAAACAAAGCAATCCATTCGGACTTTGTCTTCATTTTTAGGACAAATGTCTCTTCTTACTCCAATTGGTCAAACTTTTTTCAAATTATTTTCACTCAATCAGTTGACCGGATTCATCAGGTATTGTATAGTGCATACCCTAGAGGATTGCATTTTTATGCTAGGCCTACCCTTGGCATAAAAGGGCTCCCCCATAGGACATGCATACCGATTTTATAGTCTTGCCTACTAACTCTGGGTATTTTTTTCTCTTATTTTTTCCCCTCCCCTGCATTCATAAAAAAAAAAAATGTTTCAATAAGGTGAAAATATTTTTTCTATATCTGATAATAATTTTTGATCTAAAAAGTGTGAAAAGTATTACTTGATTCTTGGGCAGACCCTGCGATGAAAACATGAAGGATCTATTTGGAAGCGTTAGGATAAAGCCTCTAAGAGATTTCATATTTGTTTTTCAAAGGAAAATTCTGTATATTTGACTTGTTAATACATTTTTGGCCCAAAAGAAAAGGAGACAAAAAGTGTATATATGTGGAGCTCTTTAGAAGTTTTTCTCTTCTCATTTGTATTATAATTGAACAAGAAATTTTGTTTTAAACTTTTTCAGCAATAAAGTTTTTGGATAATTATTGTATTCATGTACATTTCAATCTTTTGCTCATTGGAGATTTCATGATGAATTTTAAGAAATAAACCTAAATTGAGATTTCCTCAACCTCTAGCCGGAAAATTCACAAGTGTATGCTTTCTAAAATCCTTGCGTACACTCAATTGGTGATCCGAGCTATACAATAAGAGTGCTCAGAGTTTAAAAAATCAAAAAAAAGGTGAGCGGTCACTCAAAAGGCCCAATGAGATACATTTTCTCCTTCACTGTACAATTCCTGTTTTGCCCACTTCTATAAACCCCAAAATAAAATCAGTCACATAAATTACAAATTGGGGTAATCTTTGCTTGAAAAATGTCCATTGTGTCTAATTATATTCAATTCATATCTAAGTGAAAGCAAAAATGTGCATTATCCTTGTTTATTTTAGAAATTTGGAATGATACTTCGAGCGTTCGTTTCTCTACCCATACAGATTTTATCATTTGCTCTCCCATTTGAGCCTTTGAAAGAATAATTTCGTTTCAAATAAGAGTCTTAATGATCACTACTCTACATTGGAAAATTTTCAAATATCAAAAGGGAATGGATTTTCAATGAGCAATTCGTTATTTTGGTTGTCATGAAACGTAAGAATGATGCTCTGGCCATCATTTCTACAACCTAAACACTGTTTTACTCCTTACATCCTCATTTGAGCTAAAATTGGTGTTTTCTTTTCACAAGGCACTTACGATCGCACCCCACATTGGGGAAGGAGATTGGAGAATTTTCCCAAAAAGGAGAAAAGCAAAATGCTAAAATTAAAAGAAAGAGAGAACCCCAAATGGGAAAATTTGATTCTACCTGGGCTTCAATTTTGAAAAAAAAGAAAAGAGAGAAAAGAAAGGAGAGAAAGAGAAGAGAAAGAAAAGTTGTCCGGCGGATCCTCTATGTTTCACGGATATGGATGAACGGGAGTCATTCTCGGTTAATTGATTCAGATGCATGCAAGAAATTTCGCATCAATGAAAATTTTCCTTTCAGAGTTAATGTAAGGGACGGAATAAAAGTCAGGCCCTCTTCTTTTCCAATCAAATATTCTATCCCTAGTTATTTCTTTTGAGCCTTCAGAATAAATTACTTCGTTTGGCAACCCCTGAGAATCGCAAACCCCACACTGGGGCAAGTTTGAGTTGAAAAAGAAGAAAAGTCTCAAAAGGTGAAAAGTGATAAGGCAACAAAATCAAAAGACAAAAGAAGAAAAGAGAACCTCAGTCAAACTGGGGCAAATTTTAAAAATTTCAAAGGAATGGCAAAAGGCCAAGAAAAGGAAAAAAAGAAAAGAGAACCTCAGTTGAACATGAACTGGGGTAAATTTTGAAAAGTTCAAAAGAATGGCAGAAGGCCAAAAAGAAAAGGAGAGAAAAATGAAAGAAGAAGAACCTTAATTGAGAATAAACTGGGGCAAGTTCTGGATTTAACCCTAAAAAATAGGGTTGGCACAATAATGCAATCTAAGATCATTTAAACCATTATTGAAAATCCGCTTTCAAGTTTTAACTTTTCTAAGCACCCCACTTGACCCCATTACAAAGGCCGAAAGCCCTGACTTCTGTTCTTTGCAATATCTCTGTCGAGAAATTTTCTAATTGGCAAGTGATACTCCTATACTGATGCCAAGAAATTTTTTAAATGTATTTCTGAATTGATTAACTGTGAAGTTGATAGTACTCATCTTCTGAAAATCCGCCAGGGCACCTTTGAAAAGAAAAGAAAAGGAAAAAATGAGTGCAAAGGAAATGGAAAAGATTTGATAGTCCCTGTTAAGTGATAACGAAAGTCACCAAATCTAAGATCTTTAAGTTCAAAATAGGGGTAATTTTGGAAAAATGCGATCTACGGTGCAATGTCCTTGAAAGTCTTATGCTTTAAACTATCATTTTCAAGCTGCATTACAAGTACATAAAGTCCATTGTTGACTTATCCCTCATGACAACTCGAAGTAAGGATTATGCTTCTAAGGAATCCCTCAATCATTCGGGATCATAAGGCTATAACCTGTTGTTACATATTTAGCTATCGTTTCCACCCATTTGTTACAAGCTTTTAAAGCTTATATGTTGACTAAGTTTTCTTAAGAAATAGGGGTGACAAACTATTTGTTTTTACTAAGATGTGATATTGAATGGATTACATACCATTGGGCACAAGAATAAGACAGATCCTAACTTCCAATTTTCCTTAGTCATCTCAAAAGCAGAAATAACACCCACTTGATTGGTCCTAAAAGATGAGCTAACAAGAGGTGGTGACCCATTACCCTGAGCATCAATGCTAAAGTAGGGAAGGAATCTTTTGTAATTTGGTATTATTTTGAGAAATTCATCATGAAATTTTCTGTTAGGAAGTATAGTTTCTTCCTTTGTTCAAATAAATGGAGAGTCATCCAAACAAATTTTTGCAATTAAATGGACCCACACTGGGGCAAAAATTTTTTGTAATACATTTGAGGTTTTCGCCCAAGAGTCAAGTAACGCATTTTCGAATCAATTACGCCGCTCTTTCCATGAGTAGTAGTTGCATTAATTTAAGGGCATGTTGTACTTTGGTAAGCCCCTTGTGCAGGAATTCATGGCTTGAAATCGATGAAGAAGGGTAAGTCAAAATCTTGCGAATCAAGGCCTTAAGGAGGAGCAACCATGCCGTAACGCAGATCAAATGATCGGCTGCACAATAATTGATGGAAATTGGGGCAAATTATGTTTGAGAAGATTCTCCCAAATAGAAAAATTGGGAAAAAAAAAAGAAAAAGAAGAAAAGAAAGAAAGAAGCACAAGACAAAATAAAAAGGCACTAAGTGCTTTTGCCAACACCGAACTCCAGAGCAGAGATATTTGAAAGGGCCAAGGCTGACGTTTCATGCCAAAGGTTTTGCACAGTGTATGATTATAATCATGGGATTCGGACAAGTGATAATCGTTCGATTTACTAAAAGCGCATTTGGGTTTGTTCATCCTTGGGAAAGCACAATGAAACAACGAGCAGTTGACAATCTTGATTCCAGACAGAGAAGTTTGCTTCAATGGAATGTCAGAAATTGAAAGCCTCAAAGTGGTTTGTTGTGAAAATAGCTCGTCGAACAAAAAGGAAGATCACATTGGGCCTGGATTTTGTGCCGCCAACATCCCGTTGGGCTTGGACTTTATGCCGTCAATGCAACCAAGGCAGGTTCGGGTGTAATCCCACTGACCAATTTATCATACTGGGGCAAATTATTTTTGAAAAGATTCTCAAAAAAAAAAAAAAAAAAAAATCAAATCAAAAAAAGAAAAAAAAAAGAAGAAAAAAAATCAAAAAAATAAAAAATCAAATCAAGTTTCATCACGGCAGGCTCGGGTTTAATCCCACTGACCGATTGTCAGAGCATTTCATCTACACTGCCACTAGCCGTGGGTCAGTCCCACTAGTGTGCATTCCGATTTTAAATTTCCTGTTCGGGTCAGTCCCGATTTTAAATTCTCTGTCTCGAGTCAGTCCCGATTTTAAATTTCCTGTCTCGAGTCAGTCCCGATTTTAAATTTCTGTTCGGGTCAGTGCCGATTTTAAATTTCCTGTTTCGGGTCAGTCTCGATTTTAAATTTCCTATTCGGGTCAGTCCCGTTTAAATTTTCTGTCTCGGGTCAGTCCCGATTTTAAATTTCCTATTCCGGTCAGTCCCGATTTTAAATTTTTTGTCTCGGGTCAGTCCCGATTTTAAATTTCCTGTCTCGGGTCAGTCTCGATTTTAAATTTCTGTTCGGGTCAGTCCCGTTTAAATTTCGTGTTTCAGGTCAGTCCCGATTTTAAATTTCCTATTCGGGTCAGTCCCGATTTTAAATTTTCTGTCTCGGGTCAGTCCCGATTTTAAATTTCCTGTTTCGGGTCAGTCCCGATTTTAAATTTCCTGTTCGGGTCAGTCCCGTTTAAATTTCCTGTCTCGGGTCAGTCCCGATTTTAAATTTCCTGTCTCGGGTCAGTCCCGATTTTAAATTTCCTGTTCGGGTCAGTCCCGTTTAAATTTCCTGTCTCGGGTCAGTTTCGATTTTAAATTTTCTGTTGCGTGTCAGTCCCGATTTTAAATTTCCTGGTTCGGGTCTGTCCCGTTTTAAATTTCTTGTCTTGGTCAGTCCCATTTTAAAATTTTGTCAAAAGGGTCAGTCCCCATTTCTAAAGCGTCCATCAGTCGATCATTCGCAGCTGAATAACGCAGGTAAGTATTTGGTGTCTACTTCTTTGTCTCAAGTTTTTTTCAAAACTCAGACAAAGAGGGGCAAACTGTAGACACCAAATTTTTAACTTATGTATTTTATTTTTGCTTTTAGTAATAACTATTATCTATGTTTTGTTTTAAGGCACCTTTTAGCATTTTATAGCATTATTTTTATTTTTATATTCATAGGTTTTTTTAGTGTTAAAGAGTTGCCGGAAAATGGTCTCGAAAATGGGCATTATCTCTGTTAGATTTTATTTTATGCAAGTTTATTATTAAAAGAAAAAAAAAGAAAAAGAGAGGAAAAATCATTAATCCAACACAGGAAAAATCTTAGCTTTTTGTTTTATTTTTTGTTACTACTTTTGTACATTTTATTTAAGTTTTATTTTGTATTATTGTTGTTTAATTAAGTGAAAAAAAAAGAAGCCGCGCATGCAGCAGCGTGGGAAATGATATCATTTTCATGGGTGATTTTTCTGATGAATCGGATGGCTGAGGATATGGGAGGAACCAACCCTTCATCCTCACCTTTGAGGTGAGGGTTCAGGGGGTCATGGTTCCCCTATAAAAGGAAAGAAAGACGGCAAGAAACATAAGGAGAGGATAGTTGGCGGCTGGGTAGGAAAAGCTAGGGAAATCGGATAACAGTCAGCGGGGGGTGGAAAAGAAACGAAAAAGAACAGAGAGGAAAGACAAGATGGGTGGCGGACAAGGCAAAAAGGGACTGAAAAGGAAAGATCTGGGCAAGACGGAAGCAAAAAGAAAAAAAGAAACAGAGGAGAGGTCGGCTGTGAGAAACGGCGAGGGTTTTGGGGAGTGAGCAAGAGAGAAGCAGTCGGAAGAGAAAGAAAAAACAGAGCAAGGAAATAGAAGAAGAAAGCTTGGAAGGCATAACCGAGAGCAAAAAGGGTGATTGGGAGAAGAAATTTTCGGGAGAGGAAAAGGAAAATCTGGGCAAAGGAAGTTGCGGAAAAAAAAACCCCAGAAAACTCCAGATTTTTACGTTGCCTTCATCAGAGCCAGTAGCAAGCCCCTTTCGATTTTTGTGGAGAACGATCATCTTCAACGCTCACGGGTTCCACATATTCGGTGTTTAGATCTTCAAGGTAACCTTTTCTTTCCACTTTCCTTCACTTACATATACTCAGATTTACATTCTATGCTGATTGGTTTTCTGGTTTCATGGTTTTGTTTTTCTCTACCTTCGGTGTTTTCTTTTTCATACGTGGTTGGTTCAGATCATTGCCCTATCTCCTTGCATCTGGGTTTTGCGTTAATGTGGATCATTGAGACATTTTGTGTAGAAATTACCTCATGTTTCTTGTAGTTAGCAACAAACCCATTCCATTTGTAAAAAGTTTCATAAACAAATCTGGTTTTGCAAGCTGTTTCTCCAACCCAGATTTTCGTACTTTTGGGTGTTTAGTATTGAATCCGGATGATGAGTTTATGGGTTTTTCTAGAAGTTTTATCTGATGAATATGTGGGATGTTGATGTTTATGGCTGTTTTTCATGCATTTGAGCAAACAACTCAGAAAATGGCATGAGGTTTCGAGAAAAATCTGTTCTAATGTTTCTTTAATCGCCGTTCCACTTCTTTTTTTTATTGTCGTTTGTGTAACTTTGATGTTGAGTTTCAGTGTTGAATGGAGTAAGTGTCCAATTTTTGTTGTTTGTCTGGAGTCTGATCCACCTGGTCTATACGTTTGCTAATGAAAATAAAAATGGATAGAAAGCCTGTTGAATGGATCTGGTTTGTTGTCATGGTTGGACTTTAGTTTTGCTTCCTCGAAGTGTTTGAGTTAGAGTTCCGTAGATGTTCCTGTTGTTAGCTTGCACGGCTACCAAACTTTGGTTGGGTTTGGGATGATTTACTTGTTGAAGTCTTAGTCTGTAATTCATTGCAGTCGAATTAGTGAAAGAGGGTTGAAGTAGTAGTTGCACTTGAAGTCAGTCAAGGTCTTCCGTGTTTTGTTTTTGCAAAGAAGATTTCATTTCTGGGGTTGAATTTTTTTTTTACTTGTTTGGATTGCTGAAAACACTAGCTGGGCTTAGCTTTTCTTTTGCTTTGGCGTGCTGGGTGATGGTGATGCCATGTATATGCCTGCTTACCATTTCAATTAGCAATGGGCGGCATACCATTAGACTGCAACAAGTAGTTAAAAACTGTTGCAGCCGTGGCCTGCTTTCATTTTTAGGATTTTAGCTGTTCTAACCAAAGTCTGAGCTCACATTTGTTTGATTCTGGTTTCATGTTTTCTTTTGTGGTTGCATGTTTTCTCTTTTTCAACAAATCAAGAATCTTGTCCAGTTTGTGTTAGCTAAATGGGTTGAGACTTTTATTGGTTTTGGGTTGATAAACTCGCGCGTTTGGTGCATCTTTTTGGTGTGAAGTTTGCGTGAGTTGAGCTGCAAAGTTGCAGCAGAAAAATTGCAGAAGGAAGCATCATTAGCAGCCAAAGAGTGGAGCTTTTGTGTTCCAGATTTGCATGATGTCTTTTCCAATTTTTTTGCTTGTTTGGCTTGGGATAATTGTGTTTATCTGGTTTTAGATTAAGGTTTAAATGTGTTGGTTGAAAGTTTTTGATCAAAGTTGTGCTTGAGGTGGAAGGCGGCGTGCGAAAATGACTTGCGGCTGTGTTTTCTTAGTTGCAGAATGCTTGTCATTAGAAATGTTTTTGTTGCAGACAATGCTTCCGTAGCTTTGCATGGAAATTTGCATGGGAAATGTTCCAAGAATTGCATTTTAACCCCCCAAGTTTCCTCTTGTTTCACCATGGCCCAAACAATTGAAAAATCAATCAAGTTGACCTCTCAAATTTTTTTTAGTTTTTGCAATTAAGTCACTACATGTTTTAATCTTTACGTGGGTTGTTCACCTTCCTTTAAATGCCTTGAATTTCATGATTATTCTCATTTCTTGTGATTACTTGTTCATTAAAGCGATACCTTGACCTTTTCTTTGATTTTGGAGGATAACTAAGTAATTTCATTCCGTTAGAGCCCCACTTCAAGGGAGGTACCCCCTATCCCTTACTTCTTATTTTATGTGACCCTACGTGCCCTATATGACTTTACATGTTTGACTGTATGCCTCTTGAATGTTTTATTCATTTCATTCATTTGTTTTATTGGCTTTGTATATTTATTTTAGTTCAATTTGATCATTTGGAAGGCACTTGAAAGCCAAATTTGTAATAGTTAGGTTTTCCTTTTTATTATTTATTTTATTTCCCCTTTTAGATTGTAGTAGGGTTCCCCGAATGTAATAGTTAGGGCTTTATTTGCTTTATTTGCCTTGTGTGTTTTTGCATGCCTATGTGTTATGTGTTACTCGCTTTCCTAGGGTCTTGCATCTAGACACCATGCTTATGTGTTATGTGCTATATGTGATTTATGTGTTTATTTGCTTTATTAGACTTTACATGATTTATTTGATTGTAATGAATGCGTGACGTCACCACACTAGTCCAACGCTAGTTGTGGCCCTTCATTCCGATTTTCCACTAGTCCAATGCTAGTAGGAATTCATAGATATGGGCTAGTCCAACGTTAGACCCTTAGGGATCTCCTATGCTATATCATGTTTGTATGACTACATTACATTCTCATGCATATTTTTTACTTTTAGGGTCTTTTATCATCCCTTCTTATACGTATGTACCTTCCCCCATATTTTTCCTTATATGTATATTACTTACCCCTTTGTATGAAACATGACATTAGACTTGCATGCCATCTAAGCATTAGACCTAGGGTAATATATTTGCTTGATTACATTAGGAAAAACCCCTTGGATATGGGATATAGACGAGTTTGGCTTCTCTAACCTTAGCACACTCGTATTCCCTCTATTAAATGGAATATTGAAAGCCAACGAACATTAGTCCCCCGTACCCAACATGATGCATTCCTTTAGGTCATACACATTTGTATATTATTATTTTCTTTACTTTTCCTTTCTTTCGAGTTTCATGATTTGCATTATTCGTGACTTCTTCGAAAAGTCTTTATTGGGCGTCACAATTAATGTGATTGGTACCAAATAAGATTTGAAGATACATTTCGACCCTTCGATACCCTCCTAAGTCTAGGGTTTGCATTCATATTGAACATCCAAATGTGATAAATTTTTAGGTTAAAATAAGAAAATCTTTGACTAAATCGCACAACTAGCCTTGGCTAGGTTGAAAGGGTGCCTTGGATTCTTATCCTTGCCTTCCCTTTCTTCAAATGTGACTCCCGAATCTTTTTCTCTGATTTTCGTAGACTTGGAGTCGTTTAAAAAGGGTTTTCTACTTTTTCCTTTAAAAATTCATTTTTAGGTGATTTGGTACACCTTAACTCTATACCAAGTGGCGACTCCATTTTTTTTCATTCAAAAAACCCTTTTTAAACTATATTTTGGGCCAAATCGTCGCATTTTCAAGTCCCATTTAGACCCACATGTTTTTCATTTTCCTTTTAAATCAAAAATTCATTTTTTAATCAAAAATTGAATCAAATGCCATTTTTCTAATATTCGTCTTTTATTTTTCTTATAAAAAAAAATGGGGCGCGACAGGCAGTTACCTCACTCTACCAATTTTTGGTCAATGCATTCAAGATTTTTCTATTTTTCTCACTGAGAAAATATTCCTTTTCCTGCACCCCTAAGTCCTTAATGAGATTATTGAATCTACAATACATCCTGTCAATATTTTTATGAGATTCCATTTTAAATGATTCATACTTGGTAATTAGGATAAATTTCTTTTGTTCTCTCACATTCTCACTTTTTTCATGGATTTCTCTCAATTTATCCAAAATCTCTTTAGCCGACCGACCTACAACTTTTGACCCTAATAGACTCATTTGAATATAAAATACTATACAACACATTCTTAGTTTTGGCATTCAAAGTGTCGCGCCCCACTTTTCGAATGCGTGAATGTGTGATGTGTGGTGTGTAATGTGTGAACGTGTGCAAAGTGAAAAGTAAAAGGCCATGGGACTTAGAATGCGACGATTTGGCCAAGTGAAGTTCAAAAGGGTTTTTTGTATAAAAAATGGAGTCGCCACTTGGTATAGAGTTAGGGTGTACCAAGTCACCCAAAAATGATTTTTGTTTTTGAATAAAAAAAAGTAAATAAACCCTTTTTGAGAACTTTTGGGTCTACGTAACCAAAAGAGGGATCGGGGGTCACATTTGACGAAGGGGAAGGCAAGGATAAAAAATCCAAGGCACCCCTTCGACCTAGCCAAGGCTAGTTGCGTGACTTAAACCAATTTTTCCTAATTTTTCTACCCAAGGTATGTATCGCGTATTGGATATGTCTATATGAATGCAAAAACCTAGACCTAGGGGGACATGGGGGAAATTTCTCTTCAAAGGTTGAGCGGTGCCAATCACATTAATTGTGAAGCCCAACAATGATCCTTTTGGAGAGGTCACACCTAAACCTAAATGACGTGAAAAATGAGTGGAATGCATGCCATGTGAAAGTGTGAGTTTGTGTGAAGTGAGAAAAATGATAAAAGTAATAAGATATAAGTGAAGGTGTGCAAATGTAGATGAAAGTACTCGTGTGCGAGTGAAGATAAAAATGTTCATGTGCAAGTGAAGATAAAAAAAGTGTTCGTGTGCAAGTGAAGATAAAAAAGTGTTCGTGTGCAAGTGAAGGTGATAAAAAGGTGCATGTGTGCAAATGAGACAAAAGTGAAAGTGTAATGATAGAGTGGATTGAGAGTGCATGAGCCTAGGGAATTCATGCATATTGGGTACGGGGAGACCTAAATCGTGACTTGATTTTTCCTTTGATAGAGGGAATATAAGCGTGCTAAGGCTTAGAAAAAGCCACACTCGTCTATATCCCATATCTAAGGGGACTCTCACGCAAATGTACCCTATGACTAGTATGAGATGCAAAAATCCTAAAATGAGGGGAAAAGGGGCTCGAGGAGCATGCCAGATGATAAAACTAAGAAGAATGCATGACATGTGGTGAACACGCAGATATGCACTATCGAAAGGGAAATCCTAAGGGTCTAGCGTTGGACTAGCCCATCTATGAATTCCGACTAGCATTGGACTAGCGGAAACGTACATTCATCCATTCCATTCATTCATGGCTATGAAAACAAGTAGACATGCCAAAACACTCATAAACACATAGCACATAACATTTAGCATGCTCGACTAGATGCAAGAGCTTAATAAAGCAATTAAACATGTAGCAACAAAGACAAGCAACCAGGGGGAAGGGGAAGTGGACCAGATGCTCTCCGAGCCCTATCTATTACAAGCCAAGAGGTGTACACATACCCCATGAAACTTAAATAAAAGCAACCAAGGGGAAGGGGAAATGGACCAAATGCTCTCCGAGCCCTATCTATTACAAGCCAAGAGGTGTACACATACCCCATAAAACTTAAATAAAAGTAAAAGCAAGTAAATGCATGCAAGGAGGCAAGGAAAGCGAAGTAGACATGCATATTCACATAACACGTAGGAGCACGTAGGGTCAAACGAAGTGCGAAGAAGGGATTAAGGTGTACCTCCCTTGAGTTGATGCCTTAAATGGAGTGAAATCATTTATTTATCCTCCAAAATAAAAGAAATGGTCAAGGTACCAATTTATTTGGAAAAATAGGCAAACACAAGCTCCCTTGGTCATAAAGCCCCTAAAATCATGAATTAAGTGCAATTGAAATAAAGCAGAGTAATTAATTAAAACAAACAAGCAATGAAAATGTAGAATTAAAATAGCCAAGGACCAAATTGAAGAAAACATTTAATTGGTTGGGACATAGTAGCATTAGTTAGAAGCCAAGGGGTCAAAGTGCAATTTTGAAAGTTGATTTGCATGCAAACCATGCAAACCCACGAAGGAATCAGGCTTCTGCAACTACTTTCTTCACTCTAGCAACCGAAATGAAATTTGCTGCACTTTCTTTTCTACATTTCAAACCCAAACATGCAATTTTTGATCCAAACTCTTTCAACCAAACATCAAAACTTTAAACTAGACAAACAAAACACATGATTTCAACATCCAAGCAAGCTAAACTTAGAATGGAATTCTGCAAATCCTGGAAAACATGTGAATATTGAAGAACGAAAATTGCTGCACTTTATTTCTATCATGCTTGCTGCGACATTGCAGCTTCAACCCACGAGACAAACACATGAAAAACTGTTGTAACTTGAGGGTCAGCATACAAGCTCACCATCAATCATTTGACCCCTTCTTCCAAAACACAAAAATTAACTAGCATAAGGTGATAAAACTCATTTTTGTGGGCTGTTGCGTGATAAAAAAGTGAAACACAAGGACGGACGCATCTTGTCAAGAATCCCGGAAATTTGCAGCCCAACATTCATTACATTCACATGAGCACACAATGGATAATGCAATCAAGGAAGACTAAAAAAAAACAGTTGAAATGCATTCATACTTTCTTGCTGCAATTTGCTAACCAAACTCACGTCAATGGATTAATCCGGTACTCTATCAGTCAAGACTCATCATCCAATATTCAAACAGATCCAAAAGAACAAACAGACCAAGAATTGGGCAATTACTCCACTTAACTTGAAACTCAACATCCAAGTTTACACAGCCAACAAGAAAACAGAGGAGCCGCAATCAACGTAACATCGAACAGACTTGCCGAAACTTCATGCTATTTTGCTGGGTTATGTTTGTTAAAACACATGAAAGCCAACCATGGGCATCAACGCCCCACTGATTAATCAAATGAAAATTTATCGAAAGCTCCTAAACTCATCATACGGATGCAATACTGGACTCACAAAGAAAGCAAATCTGGACTGAAGGAAAAACTTGCAATAGCATATTCGTTCATGAAGCTTCTTACGAATGGAATATAGAAGAACCAGAAACCCAACATCATGGCATGCGTAAATGAAGAAAAAGGGAAAAAAAGGGTACCTTGAAGACCTTAACACCGAATATGAAAAGCCTGTGCACTGAAGATGATCGTCCTCCACGGAAATCGAAAGGGACTTGCTGCTGGTTCTGATGAAGACCACGCGAAAATCTGGAAATTTCTGGTCCTTTCTTCCGCCACTTCCTTTGCCCAGCCGCCAACCTTAGCTCTCATCCGATGTCAAAACCTTCCTCTCTCTGCCCAGCCCTCCCTTTCCTTTCAGTCGTGAGCAACCCCATGAAGCTCTCCGCCGTAACCTTTCTGTTTTTCTTTCCTTTCTCCGGCTTTTGCAGCCGTCACTCGATGCCCCCTTTCTTTTCTTTTGCTTGTGTTTCTATCTCCTCCAAAACCCCTGCTCTCCAATCTCGGCCTTTTTGTGTTTTCTTCTTCCGTATCCAGAACCTCTACTCTCCCACTCAAACCCCCAGCCGCCCTTCCTTCTTTCCTTTCGCTGTTACCACCCAAAAACCCCCGTAGCCCCTTAGCTTTCTTTCTTTTCCTTTCTCTATCGCCATTCACTCTCTAGCTTTTCCTTTTGCTGTTTTTTTCCTTTCCTCCCGTTAGCTCCCTCTTTTGCGGCTGCCCTTAGATGATTCCTTTTATATCCCATGATAACCCTAAACTTCAAGCCAGCTCTTCTATATTTGCAGCCCAAGGAGCTGCCGAACATTTCTTTGCAAGCTGCGAAAAACGCAGCTTGCTGCCGCGTATCTTTTTTTTTTTTTTTTTTTTTTTTTTTTTTACAACTTTCAACTTAATAAATACAGAAATGATAAAAATATAATAATAATAATAGCAAATTGACAAAAACCAGGTAATAATAATAGTAATAATAATGAAAATAATTTAAAACTAAACAACTAAAAACAACAAAAATGGCCATTTTTCCATCTTTTTCACATTTTCTTTTTTCATTTTCATTCATTTTATTTTTCTCAAAATAACTTAATAAAAATAACTAAAGTGCCCAAAGATTGAATTTAAAGAAATAAACATATTTTTGTGAACAAATTTTCCTTTTTCCACTTTCAAGAAATTCTATGCTAAAAACTTAAAAATAAAAAAAAAACTAAAATCGAATAAAACGAACACGACAAATAAAAAACTAAAAATGAAATTACACCAAAAATTTGGTGTCTATAGTTTGCCCCTCTTTGTCTGAGTTTTGAAAAAATTTGAGACAAAGAAGTAGACACCAAATACTTACCAGTGTTATTCGGTTGCAAAAATGATCTGAACGGACAGGAATTCTAAAATGGGACTGACCCGAACATGAATCTAAAATTGGGGATAGACCCACGGGATAGACCCGGGCAGAAATGTAAAATTGGGATAGACCCACGGGATAGACCCGGACTGAAATTTAAGATTGGGATAGACCCACGGGATAGACCCGGACAGAAATTTAAAATTGGGATAGACCCGGACTGAAATTTAAAATTGGGATAGACCCACGGGATAGACCCGGACAGAAATGTAAAATTGGGATAGACCCACGGGATAGACCCGGACTGAAATTTAAATTGGGATAGACCCACGGGATAGACCCGGACTGAAATTTAAAATTGGGATAGACCCACGGGATAGACCCGGACAGAAATGTAAAATTAGATGAATTGAAGTGAGATGGAGTGTTGGTGGGATGAAAACACGCACATTAGTGAGATAGGCTCGATGCTAACGGCGGTAGGATGAAAACGCGCTCGTTAGTGAGATAGACTCGATGCTAACGGCGGTAGGATGAAACACGCACATTAGTGAGATAGACTTGATGCTAACGGCGGTAGAAATGAAACACGCACATTAGTGAGATAAACTCGATGCTAATGGCGGTAGAATGAAAACACGCACATTAGTGAGATAAACTCGATGCTAACGGCGGTAGAATGAAAACACGCACATTAGTGAGATAAACTCGATGCTAACGGCGGTAGAAATGAAACACGCACGCGTTAGTGAGATAGACTCGATGCTAACGGTGGTGGAATAGAAACGCACACGTTAGTGAGATACACTCGATGCTAACGGTGGTAGAATGAAACGCACACGTTAGTGAGATAAACTCGATGCTAACGGCGGTTGAAGTAAAAAAACAAACCCAACATGACTTTTGTGAAGTTGGCGGCACTAAATCCAGGCCCAACATAATAAAGTGATGTTGGCGGCACGAAATCCAGGCCCAACGTGATAAAGTGAGGTTGGCGGCACTAAATCCAGGCCCAACGTGATAAAGTGATGTTGGCGGCACCAAGTCCAGGCCCAACTTGATTTTTGGAAGGTTGGCGGCACGAAATCCAGGCCCAACTTGATTTTTTGGAACAAGAAATTGAATTGGATTTGTCAAGAAACAAGACATTAAATTTGATTTTCCAAGAAACAAGAATTTGATTTTGATTTTTGATTTTTCTGAATTTTTCCCTTCCCTTCGGATTTTTCCGAGAGAATTTTTCAACAAAATTTGCCCCAGTGTCGGGTTCATTTTTCCTCCTTCTTCTTGCTTCTCTTTGCAGTATCGGCCTTCCGCCTTACTGGATGCTTTTCGTCATTTTGAATCATGAATACCTGCACAGGGGTCTTAACAAAGCATGACATGCACTTAAATTTCATGAAAAGAGCAACGTGATTGATTCGAAAATGTATCATTTTGACTTTTGGACGAAATCCTCAAATGTATTGCGGAAAATTTTGCCCCAGTGTGGGCCTATTTTATGAAATCTCATGAACAAAAATTTGCCCCAATGTGGGCTTTTTTTACAAAATCCCTCCAATGAAAACTTGCCCCAGTGTGGGCACATCTAATTGCAAAAATGTGTTTGGATGAAGCTTCATTTATTTGAACAAAGTAAGGAACTGTGTTTCCTATACAAATGCGAAGAAATCTAAAATGTCTTGCTTAAACTCATACAGAAAATTTCGTGATGAATTTCTCAAAATAATGCCCAATTACAAAAGATTTCTTCATCACTTTAGCATCGATGCTTTGGGTAATGGGTCACCATTTCCTGTTAGCTCAATCTTTCAGGATCACCGAGTGGGTATTATTTCTGCTTTTGAAATGGCTAAGGAAAATGAGAAATCAAGATTTGTCTTATTTTGTGCCCCAATTGTATGTAATCCATTCAATATCACATTTTAGTGAAAGCAAAGAGTTTGTCACCCCTATTTCTTAAGAAAATTTAGTCAACGTGTGAGCTTTATAAGCTTGCAACAAAATGGGTGGAAGCGATAGCTAAACCTGTGAAAACTGGTTATACCCCCATGATCACAAATGATTGATAGATTTCTTACGAGCATAAACCTCACTTTGGATTGTCATGAAAGAATAAGTCAACGATGGACTTTTATGGGCTTGTAATGTGGCTCGAACACGATAGTTAAAGAAATAATTTTCAAGGACATTGCACCAAAGATCGCATTTTTCCAAAATTGCCCCTATTTTGGACTCCAAGATCTTGGACTTTGTTTGACTTTTTATCATCACTTAACAGGGTCTTTCAGCATCAAATCTTGTTGCATCTTTCTTTTGCATTCATTTCGCTCATTTTTCCTTTCTTTTTCCCTCTTTTCAGAAATACCTTCTCGGGGTTTCATATGAAGAGCAGTGTCAACCTCACGCCAAATCAATTCAGAAACACAGCTAAAATTTTCGACATCAGAAATTTTCTTGACAGGGCCATTGCTAAGAACAGAAGTTAGGGCTTTCGGCTTTTGTAATGGGGTCAGGTGGGGTGCTTAGAAAAGTTAAGGCTTGAAAACGGATTTCAAAAGCGGTTTGAAAAATCTGAGATCGCATTGTTGCGTCAACCCTATTTTAGGGTTAAATCAGAATTTGCCCCAATTTATGCTCAATTGAGGCTTTTCACTTTCATTTTTTTCTTTTGACTTTTCGGCCTTTTGCCATTCTTTTGAACTTTGCCCCAGTTTATTTTTTGAACTGAGGTTCTTTTTTCTTCTTTTGATTTGGATTTTGTTGCTTTTCACTTTTCACTTCTTGAAACTTTTTCTTTTCTTTTGCAAACTTGCCCCAGTGTGGGGTTTGCGTTTCTCAGGGGTTGCCAAACGAAGCATTTTATTCTGAAGGCTCAAAAGGGATAACTAGGGATAGAATGTTCGATTGGAAAAGAAGATGGCCTGACTTGTATTCCGTTCCTTACAATAACTCTGAAAGGAAACTTTCATTAATGGGAAATTTCTGACATGTATCTGAATTAACTGATTGAGGAAGACCCTTGTTCATCCATATTTGTGAAACGTAGGCGATCCACGCGGACAAATCTCTTCCTTTTCTTTTTTTCAAAATTGGAACCCAAGTAGAATCAAATTTCCCCAATTTGCGGTTCCCACCTTATTCTAGCATTTTTGCTTTTCTCTTTTTTTCAAAATTCCCCAATCTCCTTCCCCAATGTGGGGTGCGATCATATGTGCACTCGAAAAGAACCACCAATTTTAGCTCAAAATGGGGATGCAAGGGGTGATCAGTGTTTAGGTTGTAGAAACGACGGCCAAAGCATCATTCTTACACCTCATGACAACCAAAGTAACGAAACGGTTATTGAAAATCCAATCCCCTATTTGATATTTGAAAATTTTCCAACATAGGGTAGTGATCATTAGGGCTCTTAGTTGAAACGAAATTATTCTTTCATAGGCTCAAATGGGAGAGCAAGTGATAAAAATCTGTATAGGTAGAGAAAAGAATGCTCGAAGTATCACTCCAAATTTTCCAAACGAATAAGGATAATGCACATTTTTGCTTTCACTTAGATGTGATTGAATCGATTAAACACAATGGATATTTTCAAGCAAAGATGGCCCCAATTTGCGATTTATCAATCAATGTGACTGATTTTATTTTGGGGTTCAGTGAAGGAGAAAAGATATCTCATTGGGCCTTCTGAATGACCTCTTTTAATTCTGAACACTCTTATTGTGAATTTTCAGGTCGGAGGTTGAAAAAATCCCAATTTAGTCTTATTTCTTAAAATTCATCATGAAATCTCCAATGAATAAGAATAAAGAATGAAATGTACATAAATATACACAAAACAATGATTGTCCAAAAAGTTTATTGCTGAAAAAGTTTGAAACAAAATTTCTCATTCAATTACGATACAAATGAGAAGAGAGAAACTTGTAAAGAGCTCCACATATACACTTTTTGTCTCCTTTTCAAATATACCAAATTTTCCTTTGGAAAACAATTACAACATCTCTCAGAGGGTTTTCATCGTAGGATCCGCCCAAGAATCAAATAACACTTGTAATCTTCAAACTTTATTGGATTAAAATTATCATCAGATATAGAAGAATATTTTCGTCTTATTGAAATATTTTTATGAATGCAGGGGAAGGGGAAAAAAGAAAAATACCCAGAGTTAGTAAGCAAGACCATAAAATCGGTATGCATGTCCTATGGGGGAACCCTTTTCATGCCAAGGGTAGGCCTAGAATGAGAATGCAATCCTCCAGAGCAGGCACTATACAATACCTGATGAATCCGATCACTTGATTGAGTGAAAAATGATTTGAAAAAGTTGGCCCATTGGAATGAAAAGAGACATTTGTCCTAAAATGAGGGAAAAGTCCGAATGGATTGCTACTTTGATCGATGCATGAAATAATGTGTAAAAGAGATTGCAATGTCTCAATTAATTTATTCGGTGACCCTTAGACTTAAACCCTAAAAAGGGAAAAAACGGGTCAAATAGATTGGATAAAATTGATGATTTATTTAAAAATGACCAAATTGCCCTAAAAAATAGGCAAACTGGTCAAATGAATTAAATGAAATTTGATTTATTCAAAAATTGATCGAATCACCCTAAAAAAGGGTAGACTGGTCAAATGAATGAAACTTGATTTATTCAAAATCGATTCGATTGCCCTAAAAATGGGTGAACTGGCCAAATGATTGAAAGAGAGATTGACGATTTATGCAAAAATCGACCAAATCACCCTAAAAGGGTAAATTGGTCAAATGAATTGAATGATTTTTCAAAAATCGACCGGATGACCCTAAAAAGGGTAAATTGGTCGAAAGACCCTAAAAAGGGTAATTTGGTCAATTGAATTGATAATTTATTCAAAAGCGACCGAATGACCCTAAAAAGGGTAAATTGGTCAAAAGACCCTAAAAAGGGTAAATTGGTCAAATGAATTGACGATTTATTCAAAATCGACCGAATGACCCTAAAAAGGGTAAATTGGTCAAATGAATTGATGATTTATTCAAAATCGACCGAATGACCCTAAAAAGGGTAAATTGGTCAAATGAATTGATGATTTATTGAATGAATTGACAAAATGGATTGGTTGAATTGTCCGGCCATCGGTTATTTCAAAACTATTGAGGTGCATTAGTCTATGACTTTCTAAAAATCAAATTTTGGCCTCAATTTATTTATCGTCTCAATAAGAGGAATCATTTGTAAATTTCTTCAAATTAATGTCCTTCACGCAAAGAATTTTTACCAATTTTTGATAAAATGGCCAAGAAGTGATTATTAGATGCTCATATTCCAAAGATCACTCTATGAAAACGATCGGATCTTACCTTACCTTGTGCACTACCCCTTTGGATGGTACAAAATGTAAACGTGCAAGTCTCACTGGATTAAGTATCCGAGACACAGGTGGCTTATTCCTAAACACGGGATTCCCTATGTGGCATTCCCTTTCTATGGTTTATGCATGATGCCATTTATTAAAGCGATGTAAATATGTGACAAATATGGCCTAAAGGACATAAATAATACATCGGGGGGAAAAGGTCTAAAAATGAAATGTATTTATTGAAAATCAAGTGCAATAACTGAAATTTAAACATGTGAGCTATCTAGTGGGTGAGTCACTAAAAGAGTGCCAAAAAGGGCCTCTTATTGCTAAGGCACATGAATGCAATCCAAGAAAACAAAAGAATGGTTAGTGCAATTGATAGTACACATAACACATTGGGAGCAATTAAGAAGAAGAAATACAATAAAACAAGTAAAAGGGGTGGAACCCCTTCCCTCGTGCCTAATGTGCTTAAAATAGGGTGAGGCTGACTCTAGCTTAGGAAAATGCTAATATGGATGCATGAGGCTGGGGTTCACTAATGCAACTAGACTCGATAAGTCTCGGCTCCCAAGCCTTCAGACCTAAAGGCGAAGGGTCATCACTCCCAGGGCCTTTGATCGGTGGCTCGAGTGATCCCTTAGGTAGCGCTATGGGCGCAGAGCACACCATCCGCCTACCCAAGGCAATCGATCCTAGTCCTACAAGGCGGTGTGGGATGGCGCCCACGAAAAACAAAATAAAATGGGATAAAGCAAGTAAACGTGCACGTATGAAGTGTTCCCCTATTTTGAGGGAAGGGGTTGAGAACCACGCGAGGCTCTAAAGGTACCACACCCCCTCCCAAATGCAATGCAAGCGCGAGATAAACAAGTAAACAACATCCAATCAACCAATCACACATACGTGAGTGAGGGAATAGTTGGATACGCGCGCGAGGCAAAAGGCCCTAAAAAATAGAAAATGCAACCCTAATATCCAAATGCAATGCATAAAAAGGGTAGAAAAAGGAAACGAATAGCTAAGTCAAATGCTTGGACCCACTTAGGAACTCCCCAGTGGAGTCGCCAACTGTCGCGCCCCACTTTTCGAATGCGTGAATGTGTGATGTGTGGTGTGTAATGTGTGAACGTGTGCAAAGTGAAAAGTAAAAGGCCATGGGACTTAGAATGCGACGATTTGGCCAAGTGAAGTTCAAAAGGGTTTTTTGTATAAAAAATGGAGTCGCCACTTGGTATAGAGTTAGGGTGTACCAAGTCACCCAAAAATGATTTTTGTTTTTGAATAAAAAAAAGTAAATAAACCCTTTTTGAGAACTTTTGGGTCTACGTAACCAAAAGAGGGATCGGGGGTCACATTTGACGAAGGGGAAGGCAAGGATAAAAAATCCAAGGCACCCCTTCGACCTAGCCAAGGCTAGTTGCGTGACTTAAACCAATTTTTCCTAATTTTTCTACCCAAGGTATGTATCGCGTATTGGATATGTCTATATGAATGCAAAAACCTAGACCTAGGGGGACATGGGGGAAATTTCTCTTCAAAGGTTGAGCGGTGCCAATCACATTAATTGTGAAGCCCAACAATGATCCTTTTGGAGAGGTCACACCTAAACCTAAATGACGTGAAAAATGAGTGGAATGCATGCCATGTGAAAGTGTGAGTTTGTGTGAAGTGAGAAAAATGATAAAAGTAATAAGATATAAGTGAAGGTGTGCAAATGTAGATGAAAGTACTCGTGTGCGAGTGAAGATAAAAATGTTCATGTGCAAGTGAAGATAAAAAAAGTGTTCGTGTGCAAGTGAAGATAAAAAAGTGTTCGTGTGCAAGTGAAGGTGATAAAAAGGTGCATGTGTGCAAATGAGACAAAAGTGAAAGTGTAATGATAGAGTGGATTGAGAGTGCATGAGCCTAGGGAATTCATGCATATTGGGTACGGGGAGACCTAAATCGTGACTTGATTTTTCCTTTGATAGAGGGAATATAAGCGTGCTAAGGCTTAGAAAAAGCCACACTCGTCTATATCCCATATCTAAGGGGACTCTCACGCAAATGTACCCTATGACTAGTATGAGATGCAAAAATCCTAAAATGAGGGGAAAAGGGGCTCGAGGAGCATGCCAGATGATAAAACTAAGAAGAATGCATGACATGTGGTGAACACGCAGATATGCACTATCGAAAGGGAAATCCTAAGGGTCTAGCGTTGGACTAGCCCATCTATGAATTCCGACTAGCATTGGACTAGCGGAAACGTACATTCATCCATTCCATTCATTCATGGCTATGAAAACAAGTAGACATGCCAAAACACTCATAAACACATAGCACATAACATTTAGCATGCTCGACTAGATGCAAGAGCCTAATAAAGCAATTAAACATGTAGCAACAAAGACAAGCAACCAGGGGGAAGGGGAAGTGGACCAGATGCTCTCCGAGCCCTATCTATTACAAGCCAAGAGGTGTACACATACCCCATGAAACTTAAATAAAAGCAACCAAGGGGAAGGGGAAATGGACCAAATGCTCTCCGAGCCCTATCTATTACAAGCCAAGAGGTGTACACATACCCCATAAAACTTAAATAAAAGTAAAAGCAAGTAAATGCATGCAAGGAGGCAAGGAAAGCGAAGTAGACATGCATATTCACATAACACGTAGGAGCACGTAGGGTCAAACGAAGTGCGAAGAAGGGATTAAGGTGTACCTCCCTTGAGTTGATGCCTTAAATGGAGTGAAATCATTTATTTATCCTCCAAAATAAAAGAAATGGTCAAGGTACCAATTTATTTGGAAAAATAGGCAAACACAAGCTCCCTTGGTCATAAAGCCCCTAAAATCATGAATTAAGTGCAATTGAAATAAAGCAGAGTAATTAATTAAAACAAACAAGCAATGAAAATGTAGAATTAAAATAGCCAAGGACCAAATTGAAGAAAACATTTAATTGGTTGGGACATAGTAGCATTAGTTAGAAGCCAAGGGGTCAAAGTGCAATTTTGAAAGTTGATTTGCATGCAAACCATGCAAACCCACGAAGGAATCAGGCTTCTGCAACTACTTTCTTCACTCTAGCAACCGAAATGAAATTTGCTGCACTTTCTTTTCTACATTTCAAACCCAAACATGCAATTTTTGATCCAAACTCTTTCAACCAAACATCAAAACTTTAAACTAGACAAACAAAACACATGATTTCAACATCCAAGCAAGCTAAACTTAGAATGGAATTCTGCAAATCCTGGAAAACATGTGAATATTGAAGAACGAAAATTGCTGCACTTTATTTCTATCATGCTTGCTGCGACATTGCAGCTTCAACCCACGAGACAAACACATGAAAAACTGTTGTAACTTGAGGGTCAGCATACAAGCTCACCATCAATCATTTGACCCCTTCTTCCAAAACACAAAAATTAACTAGCATAAGGTGATAAAACTCATTTTTGTGGGCTGTTGCGTGATAAAAAAGTGAAACACAAGGACGGACGCATCTTGTCAAGAATCCCGGAAATTTGCAGCCCAACATTCATTACATTCACATGAGCACACAATGGATAATGCAATCAAGGAAGACTAAAAAAAAACAGTTGAAATGCATTCATACTTTCTTGCTGCAATTTGCTAACCAAACTCACGTCAATGGATTAATCCGGTACTCTATCAGTCAAGACTCATCATCCAATATTCAAACAGATCCAAAAGAACAAACAGACCAAGAATTGGGCAATTACTCCACTTAACTTGAAACTCAACATCCAAGTTTACACAGCCAACAAGAAAACAGATGAGCCGCAATCAACGTAACATCGAACAGACTTGCCGAAACTTCATGCTATTTTGCTGGGTTATGTTTGTTAAAACACATGAAAGCCAACCATGGGCATCAACGCCCCACTGATTAATCAAATGAAAATTTATCGAAAGCTCCTAAACTCATCATACGGATGCAATACTGGACTCACAAAGAAAGCAAATCTGGACTGAAGGAAAAACTTGCAATAGCATATTCGTTCATGAAGCTTCTTACGAATGGAATATAGAAGAACCAGAAACCCAACATCATGGCATGCGTAAATGAAGAAAAAGGGAAAAAAAGGGTACCTTGAAGACCTTAACACCGAATATGAAAAGCCTGTGCACTGAAGATGATCGTCCTCCACGGAAATCGAAAGGGACTTGCTGCTGGTTCTGATGAAGACCACGCGAAAATCTGGAAATTTCTGGTCCTTTCTTCCGCCACTTCCTTTGCCCAGCCGCCAACCTTAGCTCTCATCCGATGTCAAAACCTTCCTCTCTCTGCCCAGCCCTCCCTTTCCTTTCAGTCGTGAGCAACCCCATGAAGCTCTCCGCCGTAACCTTTCTGTTTTTCTTTCCTTTCTCCGGCTTTTGCAGCCGTCACTCGATGCCCCCTTTCTTTTCTTTTGCTTGTGTTTCTATCTCCTCCAAAACCCCTGCTCTCCAATCTCGGCCTTTTTGTGTTTTCTTCTTCCGTATCCAGAACCTCTACTCTCCCACTCAAACCCCCAGCCGCCCTTCCTTCTTTCCTTTCGCTGTTACCACCCAAAAACCCCCGTAGCCCCTTAGCTTTCTTTCTTTTCCTTTCTCTATCGCCATTCACTCTCTAGCTTTTCCTTTTGCTGTTTTTTTCCTTTCCTCCCGTTAGCTCCCTCTTTTGCGGCTGCCCTTAGATGATTCCTTTTATATCCCATGATAACCCTAAACTTCAAGCCAGCTCTTCTATATTTGCAGCCCAAGGAGCTGCCGAACATTTCTTTGCAAGCTGCGAAAAACGCAGCTTGCTGCCGCGTATCTTTTTTTTTTTTTTTTTTTTTTTTTTTTTTACAACTTTCAACTTAATAAATACAGAAATGATAAAAATATAATAATAATAATAGCAAATTGACAAAAACCAGGTAATAATAATAGTAATAATAATGAAAATAATTTAAAACTAAACAACTAAAAACAACAAAAATGGCCATTTTTCCATCTTTTTCACATTTTCTTTTTTCATTTTCATTCATTTTATTTTTCTCAAAATAACTTAATAAAAATAACTAAAGTGCCCAAAGATTGAATTTAAAGAAATAAACATATTTTTGTGAACAAATTTTCCTTTTTCCACTTTCAAGAAATTCTATGCTAAAAACTTAAAAATAAAAAAAAACTAAAATCGAATAAAACGAACACGACAAATAAAAAACTAAAAATGAAATTACACCAAAAATTTGGTGTCTACAGTTTGCCCCTCTTTGTCTGAGTTTTGAAAAAATTTGAGACAAAGAAGTAGACACCAAATACTTACCAGTGTTATTCGGTTGCAAAAATGATCTGAACGGACAGGAATTCTAAAATGGGACTGACCCGAACATGAATCTAAAATTGGGGATAGACCCACGGGATAGACCCGGGCAGAAATGTAAAATTGGGATAGACCCACGGGATAGACCCGGACTGAAATTTAAGATTGGGATAGACCCACGGGATAGACCCGGACAGAAATTTAAAATTGGGATAGACCCGGACTGAAATTTAAAATTGGGATAGACCCACGGGATAGACCCGGACAGAAATGTAAAATTGGGATAGACCCACGGGATAGACCCGGACTGAAATTTAAATTGGGATAGACCCACGGGATAGACCCGGACTGAAATTTAAAATTGGGATAGACCCACGGGATAGACCCGGACAGAAATGTAAAATTAGATGAATTGAAGTGAGATGGAGTGTTGGTGGGATGAAAACACGCACATTAGTGAGATAGGCTCGATGCTAACGGCGGTAGGATGAAAACGCGCTCGTTAGTGAGATAGACTCGATGCTAACGGCGGTAGGATGAAACACGCACATTAGTGAGATAGACTTGATGCTAACGGCGGTAGAAATGAAACACGCACATTAGTGAGATAAACTCGATGCTAATGGCGGTAGAATGAAAACACGCACATTAGTGAGATAAACTCGATGCTAACGGCGGTAGAATGAAAACACGCACATTAGTGAGATAAACTCGATGCTAACGGCGGTAGAAATGAAACACGCACGCGTTAGTGAGATAGACTCGATGCTAACGGTGGTGGAATAGAAACGCACACGTTAGTGAGATACACTCGATGCTAACGGTGGTAGAATGAAACGCACACGTTAGTGAGATAAACTCGATGCTAACGGCGGTTGAAGTAAAAAAACAAACCCAACATGACTTTTGTGAAGTTGGCGGCACTAAATCCAGGCCCAACATAATAAAGTGATGTTGGCGGCACGAAATCCAGGCCCAACGTGATAAAGTGAGGTTGACGGCACTAAATCCAGGCCCAACGTGATAAAGTGAGGTTGGCGGCACTAAATCCAGGCCCAACGTGATAAAGTGATGTTGGCAGCACCAAGTCCAGGCCCAACTTGATTTTTGGAAGGTTGGCGGCACGAAATCCAGGCCCAACTTGATTTTTTGGAACAAGAAATTGAATTGGATTTGTCAAGAAACAAGACATTAAATTTGATTTTCCAAGAAACAAGAATTTGATTTTGATTTTTGATTTTTCTGAATTTTTCCCTTCCCTTCGGATTTTTCCGAGAGAATTTTTCAACAAAATTTGCCCCAGTGTCGGGTTCATTTTTCCTCCTTCTTCTTGCTTCTCTTTGCAGTATCGGCCTTCCGCCTTACTGGATGCTTTTCGTCATTTTGAATCATGAATACCTGCACAGGGGTCTTAACAAAGCATGACATGCACTTAAATTTCATGAAAAGAGCAACGTGATTGATTCGAAAATGTATCATTTTGACTTTTGGACGAAATCCTCAAATGTATTGCGGAAAATTTTGCCCCAGTGTGGGCCTATTTTATGAAATCTCATGAACAAAAATTTGCCCCAATGTGGGCTTTTTTTACAAAATCCCTCCAATGAAAACTTGCCCCAGTGTGGGCACATCTAATTGCAAAAATGTGTTTGGATGAAGCTTCATTTATTTGAACAAAGTAAGGAACTGTGTTTCCTATACAAATGCGAAGAAATCTAAAATGTCTTGCTTAAACTCATACAGAAAATTTCGTGATGAATTTCTCAAAATAATGCCCAATTACAAAAGATTTCTTCATCACTTTAGCATCGATGCTTTGGGTAATGGGTCACCATTTCCTGTTAGCTCAATCTTTCAGGATCACCGAGTGGGTATTATTTCTGCTTTTGAAATGGCTAAGGAAAATGAGAAATCAAGATTTGTCTTATTTTGTGCCCCAATTGTATGTAATCCATTCAATATCACATTTTAGTGAAAGCAAAGAGTTTGTCACCCCTATTTCTTAAGAAAATTTAGTCAACGTGTGAGCTTTATAAGCTTGCAACAAAATGGGTGGAAGCGATAGCTAAACCTGTGAAAACTGGTTATACCCCCATGATCACAAATGATTGATAGATTTCTTACGAGCATAAACCTCACTTTGGATTGTCATGAAAGAATAAGTCAACGATGGACTTTTATGGGCTTGTAATGTGGCTCGAACACGATAGTTAAAGAAATAATTTTCAAGGACATTGCACCAAAGATCGCATTTTTCCAAAATTGCCCCTATTTTGGACTCCAAGATCTTGGACTTTGTTTGACTTTTTATCATCACTTAACAGGGTCTTTCAGCATCAAATCTTGTTGCATCTTTCTTTTGCATTCATTTCGCTCATTTTTCCTTTCTTTTTCCCTCTTTTCAGAAATACCTTCTCGGGGTTTCATATGAAGAGCAGTGTCAACCTCACGCCAAATCAATTCAGAAACACAGCTAAAATTTTCGACATCAGAAATTTTCTTGACAGGGCCATTGCTAAGAACAGAAGTTAGGGCTTTCGGCTTTTGTAATGGGGTCAGGTGGGGTGCTTAGAAAAGTTAAGGCTTGAAAACGGATTTCAAAAGCGGTTTGAAAAATCTGAGATCGCATTGTTGCGTCAACCCTATTTTAGGGTTAAATCAGAATTTGCCCCAATTTATGCTCAATTGAGGCTTTTCACTTTCATTTTTTTCTTTTGACTTTTCGGCCTTTTGCCATTCTTTTGAACTTTGCCCCAGTTTATTTTTTGAACTGAGGTTCTTTTTTCTTCTTTTGATTTGGATTTTGTTGCTTTTCACTTTTCACTTCTTGAAACTTTTTCTTTTCTTTTGCAAACTTGCCCCAGTGTGGGGTTTGCGTTTCTCAGGGGTTGCCAAACGAAGCATTTTATTCTGAAGGCTCAAAAGGGATAACTAGGGATAGAATGTTCGATTGGAAAAGAAGATGGCCTGACTTGTATTCCGTTCCTTACAATAACTCTGAAAGGAAACTTTCATTAATGGGAAATTTCTGACATGTATCTGAATTAACTGATTGAGGAAGACCCTTGTTCATCCATATTTGTGAAACGTAGGCGATCCACGCGGACAAATCTCTTCCTTTTCTTTTTTTCAAAATTGGAACCCAAGTAGAATCAAATTTCCCCAATTTGCGGTTCCCACCTTATTCTAGCATTTTTGCTTTTCTCTTTTTTTCAAAATTCCCCAATCTCCTTCCCCAATGTGGGGTGCGATCATATGTGCACTCGAAAAGAACCACCAATTTTAGCTCAAAATGGGGATGCAAGGGGTGATCAGTGTTTAGGTTGTAGAAACGACGGCCAAAGCATCATTCTTACACCTCATGACAACCAAAGTAACGAAACGGTTATTGAAAATCCAATCCCCTATTTGATATTTGAAAATTTTCCAACATAGGGTAGTGATCATTAGGGCTCTTAGTTGAAACGAAATTATTCTTTCATAGGCTCAAATGGGAGAGCAAGTGATAAAAATCTGTATAGGTAGAGAAAAGAATGCTCGAAGTATCACTCCAAATTTTCCAAACGAATAAGGATAATGCACATTTTTGCTTTCACTTAGATGTGATTGAATCGATTAAACACAATGGATATTTTCAAGCAAAGATGGCCCCAATTTGCGATTTATCAATCAATGTGACTGATTTTATTTTGGGGTTCAGTGAAGGAGAAAAGATATCTCATTGGGCCTTCTGAATGACCTCTTTTAATTCTGAACACTCTTATTGTGAATTTTCAGGTCGGAGGTTGAAAAAATCCCAATTTAGTCTTATTTCTTAAAATTCATCATGAAATCTCCAATGAATAAGAATAAAGAATGAAATGTACATAAATATACACAAAACAATGATTGTCCAAAAAGTTTATTGCTGAAAAAGTTTGAAACAAAATTTCTCATTCAATTACGATACAAATGAGAAGAGAGAAACTTGTAAAGAGCTCCACATATACACTTTTTGTCTCCTTTTCAAATATACCAAATTTTCCTTTGGAAAACAATTACAACATCTCTCAGAGGGTTTTCATCGTAGGATCCGCCCAAGAATCAAATAACACTTGTAATCTTCAAACTTTATTGGATTAAAATTATCATCAGATATAGAAGAATATTTTCGTCTTATTGAAATATTTTTATGAATGCAGGGGAAGGGGAAAAAAGAAAAATACCCAGAGTTAGTAAGCAAGACCATAAAATCGGTATGCATGTCCTATGGGGGAACCCTTTTCATGCCAAGGGTAGGCCTAGAATGAGAATGCAATCCTCCAGAGCAGGCACTATACAATACCTGATGAATCCGATCACTTGATTGAGTGAAAAATGATTTGAAAAAGTTGGCCCATTGGAATGAAAAGAGACATTTGTCCTAAAATGAGGGAAAAGTCCGAATGGATTGCTACTTTGATCGATGCATGAAATAATGTGTAAAAGAGATTGCAATGTCTCAATTAATTTATTCGGTGACCCTTAGACTTAAACCCTAAAAAGGGAAAAAACGGGTCAAATAGATTGGATAAAATTGATGATTTATTTAAAAATGACCAAATTGCCCTAAAAAATAGGCAAACTGGTCAAATGAATTAAATGAAATTTGATTTATTCAAAAATTGATCGAATCACCCTAAAAAAGGGTAGACTGGTCAAATGAATGAAACTTGATTTATTCAAAATCGATTCGATTGCCCTAAAAATGGGTGAACTGGCCAAATGATTGAAAGAGAGATTGACGATTTATGCAAAAATCGACCAAATCACCCTAAAAGGGTAAATTGGTCAAATGAATTGAATGATTTTTCAAAAATCGACCGGATGACCCTAAAAAGGGTAAATTGGTCGAAAGACCCTAAAAAGGGTAATTTGGTCAATTGAATTGATAATTTATTCAAAAGCGACCGAATGACCCTAAAAAGGGTAAATTGGTCAAAAGACCCTAAAAAGGGTAAATTGGTCAAATGAATTGACGATTTATTCAAAATCGACCGAATGACCCTAAAAAGGGTAAATTGGTCAAATGAATTGATGATTTATTCAAAATCGACCGAATGACCCTAAAAAGGGTAAATTGGTCAAATGAATTGATGATTTATTGAATGAATTGACAAAATGGATTGGTTGAATTGTCCGGCCATCGGTTATTTCAAAACTATTGAGGTGCATTAGTCTATGACTTTCTAAAAATCAAATTTTGGCCTCAATTTATTTATCGTCTCAATAAGAGGAATCATTTGTAAATTTCTTCAAATTAATGTCCTTCACGCAAAGAATTTTTACCAATTTTTGATAAAATGGCCAAGAAGTGATTATTAGATGCTCATATTCCAAAGATCACTCTATGAAAACGATCGGATCTTACCTTACCTTGTGCACTACCCCTTTGGATGGTACAAAATGTAAACGTGCAAGTCTCACTGGATTAAGTATCCGAGACACAGGTGGCTTATTCCTAAACACGGGATTCCCTATGTGGCATTCCCTTTCTATGGTTTATGCATGATGCCATTTATTAAAGCGATGTAAATATGTGACAAATATGGCCTAAAGGACATAAATAATACATCGGGGGGAAAAGGTCTAAAAATGAAATGTATTTATTGAAAATCAAGTGCAATAACTGAAATTTAAACATGTGAGCTATCTAGTGGGTGAGTCACTAAAAGAGTGCCAAAAAGGGCCTCTTATTGCTAAGGCACATGAATGCAATCCAAGAAAACAAAAGAATGGTTAGTGCAATTGATAGTACACATAACACATTGGGAGCAATTAAGAAGAAGAAATACAATAAAACAAGTAAAAGGGGTGGAACCCCTTCCCTCGTGCCTAATGTGCTTAAAATAGGGTGAGGCTGACTCTAGCTTAGGAAAATGCTAATATGGATGCATGAGGCTGGGGTTCACTAATGCAACTAGACTCGATAAGTCTCGGCTCCCAAGCCTTCAGACCTAAAGGCGAAGGGTCATCACTCCCAGGGCCTTTGATCGGTGGCTCGAGTGATCCCTTAGGTAGCGCTATGGGCGCAGAGCACGCCATCCGCCTACCCAAGGCAATCGATCCTAGTCCTACAAGGCGGTGTGGGATGGCGCCCACGAAAAACAAAATAAAATGGGATAAAGCAAGTAAACGTGCACGTATGAAGTGTTCCCCTATTTTGAGGGAAGGGGTTGAGAACCACGCGAGGCTCTAAAGGTACCACACCCCCTCCCAAATGCAATGCAAGCGCGAGATAAACAAGTAAACAACATCCAATCAACCAATCACACATACGTGAGTGAGGGAATAGTTGGATACGCGCGCGAGGCAAAAGGCCCTAAAAAATAGAAAATGCAACCCTAATATCCAAATGCAATGCATAAAAAGGGTAGAAAAAGGAAACGAATAGCTAAGTCAAATGCTTGGACCCACTTAGGAACTCCCCAGTGGAGTCGCCAACTGTCGCGCCCCACTTTTCGAATGCGTGAATGTGTGATGTGTGGTGTGTAATGTGTGAACGTGTGCAAAGTGAAAAGTAAAAGGCCATGGGACTTAGAATGCGACGATTTGGCCAAGTGAAGTTCAAAAGGGTTTTTTGTATAAAAAATGGAGTCGCCACTTGGTATAGAGTTAGGGTGTACCAAGTCACCCAAAAATGATTTTTGTTTTTGAATAAAAAAAAGTAAATAAACCCTTTTTGAGAACTTTTGGGTCTACGTAACCAAAAGAGGGATCGGGGGTCACATTTGACGAAGGGGAAGGCAAGGATAAAAAATCCAAGGCACCCCTTCGACCTAGCCAAGGCTAGTTGCGTGACTTAAACCAATTTTTCCTAATTTTTCTACCCAAGGTATGTATCGCGTATTGGATATGTCTATATGAATGCAAAAACCTAGACCTAGGGGGACATGGGGGAAATTTCTCTTCAAAGGTTGAGCGGTGCCAATCACATTAATTGTGAAGCCCAACAATGATCCTTTTGGAGAGGTCACACCTAAACCTAAATGACGTGAAAAATGAGTGGAATGCATGCCATGTGAAAGTGTGAGTTTGTGTGAAGTGAGAAAAATGATAAAAGTAATAAGATATAAGTGAAGGTGTGCAAATGTAGATGAAAGTACTCGTGTGCGAGTGAAGATAAAAATGTTCATGTGCAAGTGAAGATAAAAAAAGTGTTCGTGTGCAAGTGAAGATAAAAAAGTGTTCGTGTGCAAGTGAAGGTGATAAAAAGGTGCATGTGTGCAAATGAGACAAAAGTGAAAGTGTAATGATAGAGTGGATTGAGAGTGCATGAGCCTAGGGAATTCATGCATATTGGGTACGGGGAGACCTAAATCGTGACTTGATTTTTCCTTTGATAGAGGGAATATAAGCGTGCTAAGGCTTAGAAAAAGCCACACTCGTCTATATCCCATATCTAAGGGGACTCTCACGCAAATGTACCCTATGACTAGTATGAGATGCAAAAATCCTAAAATGAGGGGAAAAGGGGCTCGAGGAGCATGCCAGATGATAAAACTAAGAAGAATGCATGACATGTGGTGAACACGCAGATATGCACTATCGAAAGGGAAATCCTAAGGGTCTAGCGTTGGACTAGCCCATCTATGAATTCCGACTAGCATTGGACTAGCGGAAACGTACATTCATCCATTCCATTCATTCATGGCTATGAAAACAAGTAGACATGCCAAAACACTCATAAACACATAGCACATAACATTTAGCATGCTCGACTAGATGCAAGAGCCTAATAAAGCAATTAAACATGTAGCAACAAAGACAAGCAACCAGGGGGAAGGGGAAGTGGACCAGATGCTCTCCGAGCCCTATCTATTACAAGCCAAGAGGTGTACACATACCCCATGAAACTTAAATAAAAGCAACCAAGGGGAAGGGGAAATGGACCAAATGCTCTCCGAGCCCTATCTATTACAAGCCAAGAGGTGTACACATACCCCATAAAACTTAAATAAAAGTAAAAGCAAGTAAATGCATGCAAGGAGGCAAGGAAAGCGAAGTAGACATGCATATTCACATAACACGTAGGAGCACGTAGGGTCAAACGAAGTGCGAAGAAGGGATTAAGGTGTACCTCCCTTGAGTTGATGCCTTAAATGGAGTGAAATCATTTATTTATCCTCCAAAATAAAAGAAATGGTCAAGGTACCAATTTATTTGGAAAAATAGGCAAACACAAGCTCCCTTGGTCATAAAGCCCCTAAAATCATGAATTAAGTGCAATTGAAATAAAGCAGAGTAATTAATTAAAACAAACAAGCAATGAAAATGTAGAATTAAAATAGCCAAGGACCAAATTGAAGAAAACATTTAATTGGTTGGGACATAGTAGCATTAGTTAGAAGCCAAGGGGTCAAAGTGCAATTTTGAAAGTTGATTTGCATGCAAACCATGCAAACCCACGAAGGAATCAGGCTTCTGCAACTACTTTCTTCACTCTAGCAACCGAAATGAAATTTGCTGCACTTTCTTTTCTACATTTCAAACCCAAACATGCAATTTTTGATCCAAACTCTTTCAACCAAACATCAAAACTTTAAACTAGACAAACAAAACACATGATTTCAACATCCAAGCAAGCTAAACTTAGAATGGAATTCTGCAAATCCTGGAAAACATGTGAATATTGAAGAACGAAAATTGCTGCACTTTATTTCTATCATGCTTGCTGCGACATTGCAGCTTCAACCCACGAGACAAACACATGAAAAACTGTTGTAACTTGAGGGTCAGCATACAAGCTCACCATCAATCATTTGACCCCTTCTTCCAAAACACAAAAATTAACTAGCATAAGGTGATAAAACTCATTTTTGTGGGCTGTTGCGTGATAAAAAAGTGAAACACAAGGACGGACGCATCTTGTCAAGAATCCCGGAAATTTGCAGCCCAACATTCATTACATTCACATGAGCACACAATGGATAATGCAATCAAGGAAGACTAAAAAAAAACAGTTGAAATGCATTCATACTTTCTTGCTGCAATTTGCTAACCAAACTCACGTCAATGGATTAATCCGGTACTCTATCAGTCAAGACTCATCATCCAATATTCAAACAGATCCAAAAGAACAAACAGACCAAGAATTGGGCAATTACTCCACTTAACTTGAAACTCAACATCCAAGTTTACACAGCCAACAAGAAAACAGAGGAGCCGCAATCAACGTAACATCGAACAGACTTGCCGAAACTTCATGCTATTTTGCTGGGTTATGTTTGTTAAAACACATGAAAGCCAACCATGGGCATCAACGCCCCACTGATTAATCAAATGAAAATTTATCGAAAGCTCCTAAACTCATCATACGGATGCAATACTGGACTCACAAAGAAAGCAAATCTGGACTGAAGGAAAAACTTGCAATAGCATATTCGTTCATGAAGCTTCTTACGAATGGAATATAGAAGAACCAGAAACCCAACATCATGGCATGCGTAAATGAAGAAAAAGGGAAAAAAAGGGTACCTTGAAGACCTTAACACCGAATATGAAAAGCCTGTGCACTGAAGATGATCGTCCTCCACGGAAATCGAAAGGGACTTGCTGCTGGTTCTGATGAAGACCACGCGAAAATCTGGAAATTTCTGGTCCTTTCTTCCGCCACTTCCTTTGCCCAGCCGCCAACCTTAGCTCTCATCCGATGTCAAAACCTTCCTCTCTCTGCCCAGCCCTCCCTTTCCTTTCAGTCGTGAGCAACCCCATGAAGCTCTCCGCCGTAACCTTTCTGTTTTTCTTTCCTTTCTCCGGCTTTTGCAGCCGTCACTCGATGCCCCCTTTCTTTTCTTTTGCTTGTGTTTCTATCTCCTCCAAAACCCCTGCTCTCCAATCTCGGCCTTTTTGTGTTTTCTTCTTCCGTATCCAGAACCTCTACTCTCCCACTCAAACCCCCAGCCGCCCTTCCTTCTTTCCTTTCGCTGTTACCACCCAAAAACCCCCGTAGCCCCTTAGCTTTCTTTCTTTTCCTTTCTCTATCGCCATTCACTCTCTAGCTTTTCCTTTTGCTGTTTTTTTCCTTTCCTCCCGTTAGCTCCCTCTTTTGCGGCTGCCCTTAGATGATTCCTTTTATATCCCATGATAACCCTAAACTTCAAGCCAGCTCTTCTATATTTGCAGCCCAAGGAGCTGCCGAACATTTCTTTGCAAGCTGCGAAAAACGCAGCTTGCTGCCGCGTATCTTTTTTTTTTTTTTTTTTTTTTTTTTTTTACAACTTTCAACTTAATAAATACAGAAATGATAAAAATATAATAATAATAATAGCAAATTGACAAAAACCAGGTAATAATAATAGTAATAATAATGAAAATAATTTAAAACTAAACAACTAAAAACAACAAAAATGGCCATTTTTCCATCTTTTTCACATTTTCTTTTTTCATTTTCATTCATTTTATTTTTCTCAAAATAACTTAATAAAAATAACTAAAGTGCCCAAAGATTGAATTTAAAGAAATAAACATATTTTTGTGAACAAATTTTCCTTTTTCCACTTTCAAGAAATTCTATGCTAAAAACTTAAAAATAAAAAAAAACTAAAATCGAATAAAACGAACACGACAAATAAAAAACTAAAAATGAAATTACACCAAAAATTTGGTGTCTACACAAAGTAAGGTAGGTTCTATCATCACTAGTCAACTCATTTTTAGTTTTTGATCTGGGTCTATGAGTGACTTCATCTATTACAGAGGCATTATATGGACCTTCATTAATAATAAATCATAGTTCAATATCAATAGATTGCAAGAAAACAATCATTCTTTCTTTCCAACTCACATAATTGGATCCATTAAACATTAGGGGTCATGTGACGGATTGATCTTCAAAAAATATTGCATTGTTGGTTGTCATTTTTACTCCAAAGTCGATTGAATTTAATCTATGGGAAACCAAATTCTGATACCAATTGTAAGGATCGAAGACAATCTAAGAGGGGGGTGAATTAGGTTATTTAAAATCTAATCAAGTTATGAGGCACTTTTTGGCTCGATATAAAATTTACCCTCTTTTCTAGATGACCACACAATAAACAATTGATCAAGAAAGTAAGATTGCTCAGGAGTAGAAGAGATAATCAATTTATGTTTGCAAGATAGTAAGTAAAAATGAAAGAATAGCAAAACCAATATTTCCAAGCTGCTCTTGCGTTTGAGTATCACTTTATAGAACAAGTCTCTTCAAATGGATCAAATCAACCAATCTTTGTATACAAAGAAAGGATCACTTCCTCCTTGTCCCAAACTACACTTGGTCAAACTAAGAAGTTTTACTATCACTCGGATAACCCTCACAAAACTACACTATTGAAGTATTTATCTTACACAAGAAAAGCTTACGCGAAATTCACACAAAACAAGAGTACAAATCTTCTTTGAAGAGCATTTTCTCTCTAAAATCACTCTAAATTTTTTGTAGTTTTAATTTGCAAAAGTGGTCTGGAAGTGGTTGACCATGCTCTATCTATATGAGACCAAAAAGTTTCTCTATTAATGCTTCCAACGGATAGAAGGCAGCTGAAGAGTCAACTAGCCGTTGGTAGTGTCGGACGTCCGGTAGATCTGTTTCTTGCATCCGGCAGAGGTCAAAAAATTTATTTCAATTCTTTCGGACGTCTGGTACCTTCAATGTTTGCGTCCGAAAGTAAACAGTGAAACTGAGAATTCTTTTTCAATCCTTTCGGACGTCCGGTGCCGCCAATACTTTGCGTCCGAAGTGTTGCAATGTTTGTCGGACGTCCGGTGCCCTAATGTTGTGCGTCCGATCGAAGTTAGTGAGTTTAGAAATTTTGGACTAAGATTAACATTTATATATCACCATATCTATAGAAATTTTGGACATATCATCATATGACCATGCAAATACATCTTAAAATACAGTTAAAAATTCAATCTTCTCTTTCCTTTGTTCCTTATTCAAATGCACGCTGATATTGATTTCTTTAGCCTTCATCTTAGAGCCAATGTTAATAATTTCTGTATTTGCTAAATTCGGTTTGGATTTCTCTTCATATTGTTTAAAAATTTGTGAAATAGACTCTTGTTCTTCCTCGTTATCACTCTCGTTTTGAATTTTAGATTCTATAATTTTAAATTCATGAAAATATCGAAATTGCAATCATTGAATTTCAAAATGATGATATCCAAAGGATCAAACGATATTATTTTTGGCCATTTGAAAATAAAGTAAACACTCACAATAAACAAGTAAACAATAATACTGAACAAGAGATTGAATTTAATATGCACAATGAACAGAGAAAATAATACGCACAATGAATAGAAATATTCTATTTCATTGAATTTAAAAGAGCAGATAGCTATTGAACAAGGACAACTACTTTCGTAAAGTAAAATGTTAGTTAAAAATACATCCCTACCAAAACTGTGCAATGGAAATAAGACTCACATATTAACATAATACTGAAAGGAAACAAATAACTAAAAATATAAATAATTCTTGTCTAAGATTTTGTCTAAACACGGATTTCAACCAGAAACAATCCCTAAATTTATCAAAATTCTCTTAGAGAGGAAAGATAATCAGTAATCCAATTTTACATAGTTCCTTTGGAAATTGCTGGAAACTCCAAAATCTTTGGCAGTTCATCCTTACAAGTAGCTCCAATGAACAGTTGGGATAGACTCTACTTAACCTCATCATCGAATTTTCCCCCTCTAATTCAGATAGGATTATCTCTAACAGACAAGTAAAAGTGTACTATAGCGGTGAGATACTTATGATAATTTGTTTACCTTTTCTACTTTCTTGCGAGTTTATATCTCTCTTTAATCCTTAGCAATAAGTTGAAATCCTAATCCAAATATGTCCTTTTATACTGGAAGCTCTATCGGCTCCAAAATCCCTTGCAGATTCCTTCTAAGTTCTTTTCTTATCTCGTACCCTCTTTGGATCATTTTCTTGGCCATCATGATGCTAGTTTCAAGTGCATCCTTTTTTTTTTTTGAAAACCCATCCGACTGACATGATATCGACAACGCGATGAAAAGAATTGAGACTCTTTCTACTACTTTCTTCATTTGAATCGGAGTTGATAATCATGGTGTAATCATTTTCAGCGTACAGAACGTTGTAGACACTTGAGAAGTCCATCATTTGGCAGACAACTTGAAATTGAGCGGGTCCTATCTCTAATACTAAGTCAACTTCACTCATTGACTCTCTCCTTGCACCATCAAATCCTCTTATTACAATCGCTGATGGGCAAAGTCTAACATCACAAAATCCAAGTTTTACAATGTATTCCACAAGTAGATGTTCAAAGCGGATTCGTTTTCAATCAAAACTTTGACTAATAACTTTTCATTACAATGCACTGAGATATACAACACCTTGTTATGCTCAATGCCTTTTGCAGTCAAGTCATCGTAAAAAAAACTTATATAATTAGAAGTCAAAACATTTTTCACGACGTGAGTGAACTTATCAACTGAAATATTCTTCGGTATGTGAGCTTCACTCAAGATCTTGAACAACACCTCTCTATGTGGCTTAGAAGTCAAGAGCAAATTCAGAATAGAGATTTGGGTGGGCATTTCACCCAATTGCTCAATAATCCGATACTCGCTCTTTTTCAGTATTTTTAGAAAATCTAATGCCTCCTTCTTAGTCACAGTTGGTCTTAGCGATAGTGTGAGGACCCAAAAATTTTCTTATATTGATCTCATATTATTGGCTTATTTAAATATTTATTCACCCATTTTCTCTGAATAATTTATTTCAACCATTTTAAAATCATTTACATGGAACTATGCCTTACGTATATTTTTAAAATGTTCCGTTAGCAAATTTAAATTTTTGGAAGTTCGTTTAGTGAGAAATAACGAATATACGTTTTTCGAGGCAGTATTCGATCTGAGAGTGCAATGATCTTGGAGATTTGAGGATTCATGCTTTAGTCTTAAAATAGTTATTTTTATGATTATTTACCCTAGTATTAGTTACTTATATTATCATTACAAGAATTTCTTTTAAGTTTCGCTTTATCGCCCGCAAATTGGAAGTTCGCGTTTTTGGCATCAAATCGACCCAATGGAGATTTAAGAAATTTATTCTAGACTACTAAGAGTGAATAATTATAATGTTAAAGGAAGTACATTAGAGGTTTAGTGCACAATTAAAACAAACTCGAGAAAAAATGAATACGAAACGCGCGCGCGACACTATTAAGAGTTGACCTTTGAAGGAATTTTAACCCCAAACACTCAAGCTTCTCCAAGAAGCTTCATTCATCAGCCTTCTCTCTCTCTCTCTTCACTCACCATAGCAGGCCAACCTCCAAGCAAGGAAGCAGAAGAAAACTCCTCACCATTTCACTCCAAATACTACTCCATATCACCTTAAACTTTGCATCCAATCTCAAAATTTCTTGGAGATCCACTTAAGCTAAAAGAAAGGCATCATCTCATGCTTTTCTTGGGGCTTTAGAGGTGCAAAAATTTCTGATTTGTCTCAAGGATTAGGAGGTAATCATCCAATCTTTTAATCTCGATTTTAGTGAGTTTAATCTTGGCTATGAAGCTTGTAGCTTCATTATTTAGGTTATTATTTGAATTGGAATGATCGATGTGGGTTCTATGAAATTCCACCTTGGTTGTATGGGCTGATGTGATGATAATAAGTATTGTTTGTGTTAATTATGTGCTAAACAAGATGATATTAGTTAGAAAAGTGAAAGGAAAATCGAAAGAAATTGCATAGGAAGACCGGCCGAAATTTGTCCTATTTTTACCGGGCCTTTGGTTCAAATTTTTGTTACTCAAATGACTTTGAAACTGATGTATAAATGTTGTATATGATGTGTGGAAAGTTTCTACCAAAAATTATTTGAATTGGTTGGATAAAAGTTGAATTTTGCCAAAAACAAATCTGGAAATTCGTGTGACAGTGGTCCTCTGGCAATGTTCTTTGAACGAATGTATATCTCTGTCCAGACTTCAGAATTTAGTGCCATCAGTGGCATTCAAAACTAGACATCCATAGTTTTCTAACGATGTATAATGTACCTTCTAATTCGAACTGAGTCATCTATAGTGATTGATCAAAGTCGGCTGCCCTGTTCTGTTAGCCCATTCAAGAGAAAGGTAGAAGCTGCAAGTTGTGGCCCTATTTTCTCTCATTTGCAAACTGAATTTCAAAATGATTTGTTCTGATGAACTGTAGTCTTATGATTCTAGTTTCTAACTCCACTCACCACACTCAATTTCAAGTTGTATTGAGTGAGATATAGCCCAATTCCCGAACTGTACCAAAGCTGGAAAATCCTAATTTTGCTAGCCGAATCGCCTAGCTTGACTTGGGATATGTTGTTCTGAAAATTTTGGTGTCAATCACCTACCAAATGTATATTAAATGTTTCTTGGGCCTTGGTTTCACAAATGAGTTAGATAGGAATTGATTTCATTGGGTAAAGTGTTTGCAAAAGGAAGAGAAAACAAGAAGACATATTTGTCTTCGAAATTTCTTGAATTTTGGTAGTTTTGTTAACTACCTTTCCGTACCAGTTTTTATGTGAAATTTGATACAGGGGTAGTTCTCATATGAACGTTGAATTTTACCAATTTTGGTATCATTCTAAGACTTTTGATATACAAATGAGATGCCAAAGTTGTTTTTCCAAATCTGGAAAATGGATCGAACAGTCCTTATTTTTGACCAACTTTGAGTTGCTATATCTTGACGCTCAAAACTCCGAATTTAGTTCCATTTGTTTTATTTAAAATCTTGATTAGAACTCTAATAATTTTGTGAATTTCACAGGCTAGTTCACTTTCTGTGAATTTTTTCGAATTTCCAAAGTTTACCGAAAACTAAGACTGAAACTGTCTTGTGGGTACAAGTCAGTCACTTTAAGCTGAAATTTGAATGTCTTCCACTTAAAAGCCTGGAAAAGTGTCTTCTAGGACTACTATTACTTTGAAACTAGTTTCCAACGGTACCAATTTTTCCTATTTTGGACCTACTGAGTGCAAGATATGATTTTTCAAAGTTGACACTTAAAACTAAATTTTTCGAACTTGTTAGAGAAATGGGTTTTAGAAACTCTTCACTACCTTCAATATTGATTCACTATTTTACACTTGATTTCAAAGAGGAAAAATTAGTTTTTTCTTGTGTTGTTAAACTCCATTTTTGAGGCTTGATTTATGAGTAATTAAGGCTCTCTTTCACGATATTTTCTTAGTATTGTACAAGTGTACAATCTTCCTTATTAACGAGGGGTTTATAAGTGATAGTGTATGATAGTAAAATATTATTTGCTCAAGCACTCAAGGGGACCTTCAAGAGGACCTCACAGCGGACGCCTAAACACTTGATTTGAGCACTACTCCCTTATTTTGATTGGTGAGTGTCAAGTGCATGATTTGTTGCAATTATGTGAATTGCTTCTTATGGACTGAATGGTTTACAACTGTTGAGTCGAGTGTGTACTTTATCGCACTCGTTATCTTTTAATTGATTGTACAACTGAACTGCTCATAACTGGACTGTATTTGTATGACTGGATGTCATTGGAGTGAATCTCCTCGACTTATAACTGAACTGTCTGCATGTCGTTGAAGTGAATCTTCTCGACTTATAACTGAACTGCTTGCATGTCGTTGGAGTGAATCTCCTCGACCTATAACTAAACTGAACTGAACTAAACTGAATTGAACTGAACTAAACTGGGGGATGCCTAAATCTCAATTGGCCGACCTTGCGACTCGAGCTAGCAAGGGCTTGGTGGAGGAGTTTGGTGAACCATGAGATAACTGTAAACTTGATCTATTGAGAGATCTTGCTTGGCCTACTCGCGTAGTAGTGCCTTTTATAGAAATTCGGGCCCGGTGCAGTGTATGGTGGACGAAATTGACGTGTAAGTGGGGTTCTACAGACTTAAATGCCGACCCGATTAACGGAGTGTCATCGCAGGGAGGTAATTAAACGAGGTTTGGCAAAGCTAGTGAAACTTAACCCCTGAGAGCTCCTGTATCCTCATTGAATGTGTTTAATTGAAAGTCGTGAACTGCCTGAATGTTACAGCTTTATTTCTTACTTAAATGCCATTGCTACTTGAACTGTGTGTTTTGCATGTTTTCTTGGCCTCACGAGCATCCGCTTACCCCGTTAGATTTATTTTCCTTAACAGGAATCGATATGGAAAAATCTACTCGATGACTCTTGGACTTAAATTTTGAAATGTATTTTGTCTAGACATCCTTTTAGGAAGTTGTATATTTTGGAAACGAGATGTATTTTGAACTTGTGATGTAAGATGGAATTTTTATGTATGGAAATGACTTCGTACCTTTATTTCGATTTCATTGTTAGTATTGTACCTTAAGTTTGAACTGGATTTGTACTGAGTCCTGGCGTGAGTTGGACAGGCATCCCGCGGATACCTTTTGGTTTGCCTTAGGGAGACGTGGGGGCGTCACAGATGGGATATGTTTCTTCCTATTGTGATTGAATATGAACCTCAAAATTGTCCACGAATTTTTCATATCTTGTCATAACAGTCACCTTTTCCTTCGGCATCTTCCTATGTCGAATCAATATGATGGGTTCGCTCTAATTTCATGGCATTTCTTGCAAATTGTGAACAGTTGATTGCTCTGAAAATTCAAGTATAACAAGTTCAAAGGTGGCAAGTTTATGATGACAAATTCTCTAATATTCCCTACCTTAGAGGATTCCTTTTCTAACACAAACGACTTTTCAATTATCCCTATTATCTCAGTCTCATCCACAATATATTAAGTGGGCTCTTCAAATTCTTCAAGGGTAATAGCTCCAACAGTACCTTTATGTTTAGGGAGAGGATTTTTGCTGACGTTTGATCCTTGTTCACCTTTTCTTCTTCAAACTATATCTCCAGCAGTAATTATGTCTTGAATTTTATGTTTTAATACCAAATTGGCGGTTGAGTGACCAAAACTCTCTAATGATAAGCGGTAATGTGTTGGGGATCATAACTAGTAAGAACTCTAAGATAAATCTTGGGAGGCACAATGTCAATATTGTCAGTAGTCTTGAGTTATTTGTACAATTGTTGTGATACCCCAAATTTTAGGATACTATTTTTGTTTAGTCTCAAAGAAAGGATTACGGTTTCTTTATTTTATTTTTATCTTAAAACATCGTTTTATTTCAAGACTAGAAACCTTACTTGTACTTTAAAAGCCTAGTTTACTTGTGACTAGCAGGTTATGTTTAAATCTCTCATATTTGACTCAAAACCCTAATTTGATTCTATGGAATTGTAAAATTCATCACACTTTTCTTAAAATTCCTTTTATTTGGAAATTATTCATTTAACATGATCCTACTACTCAATCATTCCTCAATAAGTGCAAACGAACCTAGAAAGTAGGGTTTCACTCTTCGTTTTCAAGATTGGAGCAAATTAGGGTTTTCGCGATTTTTCGCCGGATGATTTTTCGGTACGGAGCAAGGATCAAATTTGGTGTTTAAGAGTGACTTTTGGGGTGAGAAATAATATGTGATTAGATGCAATAATAAAAAGTTAGTGAACAGGAAGAAAAAACCCTAGTAGGGGTGATTTAAGGAAAATCGGCTCGAACCGACGGGTACCGTTTGTTACCGGATAAACACACCATTTGACCCATACTTTATTACCTTAATCTTCTCATTTTATTTTAGATAATTGACCCTCAAAATATCTCATACATCAGCCACAATATTTGACCAAGAGAAATGAGAGAAAATGCTAGAAAGAAAACAAGTGTCAAGGCATCTATGGAAGTTGGACTTTGACCAACTTGTCTTAACCTTCATAAAATAGAAATTTGACCAGAATTTCCTCATTTATTCCCCTTTTCTTAGTCTTGGTCGAAATTCTTGAGAGGAAAAACAAGAGAGGAAAAAAACTTCACCTTGCACCTCAATTTCAAGCCTCAATCTTGAGTTTCAACCGATAATCTTGCAAATTCCTCCACAAAAGTTGATCTCCAAGAAAGCTTAAGGGTTTTGGTGGAGTGATCTGGGAAGAGGAAGGTCTTGGCAGCTTCTTGATATAGGGATTAAGGTGAATTTGGTAAGAAACTTCCCTCTACTTCTTATATGTGTGAACTAGAAGCTTAAAGTTATAATTTTGATGGAGTTATGGGGAAAATTTCATGGGTTCAATGGTGCTTGTTTAAAGAAAGAATTACCGTTGCTGTCCTGTTTTTACTCGAACTTGAGAACTGCGACTGTAATTGGTTAATTTGGTTGGGAATGCTTTAGAATTTGTTGTTGAGGCCTTCTGATGAAATGTATCCCTGTATCTTAGCTTTCGGATGGCTTCAGAATTTCTGGATTTGGACTTAGGTAGCCCGACTTATGATGTTTGAACCATAATGCGGTTTGTGAACCTGTTTTTGCGATTCTGGTGTGGTATATTCCATTTTTGACCTAGTTACACTCGAAACTGGACTGAGTGGCCTTCTTCAACATTGTAGCCTCTTAAGTCCTGAATATATCTGCAAAATTTCTAGTCAAACGGATCTGTGTAGCTCGAGTTATAACCAAAACACTCGCACCTGTTTTGTGCCCTGAAATTGTGTACGTTTTGAATTTCAGCCTCTGACCGTGGGTTTTTCCATTTTGATAACGTATGAGCTGGGGGTTGACCCCTTCATAATAAATGTAGATATTGGTTTTAACTTCGAAACGGTATAAAGTGCATCAAAATCCGACATCCGTAGCTCCAGTTATGACCAAAACAAGATCGATCGTCAGAACTGCCTTTGAATCTGGACAGTTCTGACGGGTACTTTGGCACTCAATTTTCGTTCTGTTCTGAGTGGATCCAGGTCTTGGCCAAAACATCAAAGTTTTATCCTTATGTCTTAGCTTTTTAATGCCTTTGGAATTTCTTGATTGGATTTGTGAGCTGGGAGTTACAATCCAGCAAACATACCCTGTCCGTCACCTTAAAGTGCAAATTTCTGGCACTGTTTTCCATACTTTCGACCCATCTCTGTTAAGATCCGGATTTATGTGTCTTAATGAAAGTTATAGACTTTTCTCTTAGCTCCGTAAAGGTACCTCATGGAGCTTGATCCGACACTCGTAGCCTCGATTGTGCTCAAAACAGTTTTGACGGCAAAACGGCTAGGCCGCCATTTCCGTTTCCGTATGCCGTTTCCGCACTTGCATGTGCCCATTTTGTCGTTTTGCGTGTTTTAGGCATAATAGTAGCCGTTTGTGATATTATGTGACGCAATCTTCTATTTCAGACGGTGGTGAGCTAGGTGGAGCCGGTGGAGCCTACTAGCTACTCTTCGCGACGCGAATTTCGTCCTTTTGTTACCCTTGTTCGTTGTGTAAGTATTCAGGCCGCTCTTGTGTATTAGTTGCTTATGTGTTTCGATATATATGAAGAGGGGTACCTAGACGAGGGTGTACTTTATCGCACTCGACCTAAACCCTGACTTACGCACATATTTGTACATGGCTTGTGTATATGAGCAATTTTGGAACTAAAACCCTTGAGCTTGTGGCTCGGGGTGACTTTTGAATAATTTTGTGAAGTTTGTGAGTTTGGGCCCGATCTCAATACCTAGATGGATTATTTGAGCCGGTTAGGGCTTGGTCGAAGTCAGTCCAACCTGCATTGAGGTCACCAAGTTTGTGAATTCGGTTCACCGAGTATGTGGACCAAGTTTGTGACCCGATCTTGTGAATCAAGCTCAATTTCGTTCGCTCGAGCAAGTTTGTGAGGTGTCTGGCCAGTGAGGGTGATAAGGTGTTAGGTGGGAGTACAAGTGGAGTTCTACGGACCTTGTTTATGGTCGACGGAGTGTCGGCAGGAGGTCACCCATGGCAAACTACTTGGCTTTGGAGCCAACCTGTATCCTTCCTTTGTATTGTTACTTCTGCACTTGACTTGACACTTTTGTGAAATAGTTGCTTATCTAAATGTGAAATTTATGATTTTACCCCTGTTTACTTACTAAGCATATAGCTTACCCCGTTCCATTTGTTTTCCTTAGCAGGGGGTCGACGCGGGGATCGTTCGGGAAGGTGGTTAGATTTTGAGCTATAGAATACTTGAATTTGTATTTGTTAAAAGTTGACGGGTAAGATGTATATAGTTGGCGTGGTGGTTGTAGTTATCAGTTTTTCTAGGTTTTACTTTCTGGTACTCGTAATATGTAATTCTTGGAGAATTGGATGTAATACTTGAGATTTATTTTATACTTCATTGGAGGACTGTAGTGAGTAATTGAGTCCCGGCGAGAGCTGGGCAGGCGACCCGCCGAACCCTTTGGTACGCCTTAGGGAGAGGTGGGGCCGTCACAAGTGGTATCAGAGCTTAGGCTTCAGATCTCTGTAGTGTATCCTAGGCTAAAGTTTAGGATGCCGGACTGTGGGATTTGATTTGATTTGAAAGTTAAGCAATTGAGGGATAAAACCTATAGCTGCTTCGCGTGGTCTCTGCGCAGAGTGAGCCTGGATGAAGTGGCGAATAAGTATGAAGGACTAAGTGTTCGTTCGAGCATAAGTTATGGATCATAAATGTTATAGGCCTTAAATCTTTCTCATGGTATCTGAGGACCATAGATAGGTACGTCAGGTAGGAATTTCGATTGTAGATAGTTTACTCTTGGGACTGCAGCTCGAGATGTGAATTATCTTATTTCGGATTCTTGTGCCTGAGTACTCCAGAGTTGAGGCGCTGCTAAGTACTTGAGACTAGCATTTTGGGAACATGAATTGGCTTTGTCTGGCTAGAGTGAGTACAAGATATCAATGGGCACCTTGGGAAGTGGAGCAAGAAACCGGACGGGGGTGGTTTCACTGAGTGTGGGACGACAAGTCGCGTTTCTTTCATTTTGCCCTTGCATTGTCCCTACATGTCATTTACTTGTGGTATGTTAATACCTACATATATAGTACTTACTGCACTTGACTTTGTCTAACTTGAAATGTCCCTTGGTGTATATGATGCATTATATTGTGTATATTTTGGCGTGACTTGTATATATATGTACACCTTTTGATCTTTTGATTATTTCGGGTATTCCAACCCTTAGCTCGTTGATTGCAATTTCGAAGACGAAATTCTTTGAAGAAGGGGAGATTGTGATACCCCAAATTTTAGGATACTATTTTTGTTTAGTCTCAAAGAAAGGATTACGGTTTCTTTATTTTATTTTTGTCTTAAAACATCGTTTTATTTCAAGACTAGGAACCTTACTTGTACTTTAAAACCCTAGTTTACTTGTGACTAGCAGGTTATGTTTAAAACCCTCATATTTGACTCAAAACCCTAATTTTATTCTATGGAATTGTAAAATTCATCACACTTTTCTTAAAATTCCTTTTATTTGGAAATTATTCATTTAACATGATCCTACTACTCAATCATTCCTCAATAAGTGCAAACGAACCTAGAAAGTAGGGTTTCACTCTTCGTTTTCAAGATTGGAGCAAATTAGGGTTTTCGCGATTTTTCGCCGGATGATTTTTCGGTACGGAGCAAGGATCAAATTTGGTGTTTAAGAGTGACTTTTGGGGTGAGAAATAATATGTGATTAGATGCAATAATAAAAAGTTAGTGAACAGGAAGAAAAAACCCTAGTAGGGGTGATTTAAGGAAAATCGGCTCGAACCGACGGGTACCGTTTGTTACCGGATAAACACACCATTTGACCCATACTTTATTACCTTAATCTTCTCATTTTATTTTAGATAATTGACCCTCAAAATATCTCATACATCAGCCACAATATTTGACCAAGAGAAATGAGAGAAAATGCTAGAAAGAAAACAAGTGTCAAGGCATCTATGGAAGTTGGACTTTGACCAACTTGTCTTAACCTTCATAAAATAGAAATTTGACCAGAATTTCCTCATTTATTCCCCTTTTCTTAGTCTTGGTCGAAATTCTTGAGAGGAAAAACAAGAGAGGAAAAAAACTTCACCTTGCACCTCAATTTCAAGCCTCAATCTTGAGTTTCAACCGATAATCTTGCAAATTCCTCCACAAAAGTTGATCTCCAAGAAAGCTTAAGGGTTTTGGTGGAGTGATCTGGGAAGAGGAAGGTCTTGGCAGCTTCTTGATATAGGGATTAAGGTGAATTTGGTAAGAAACTTCCCTCTACTTCTTATATGTGTGAACTAGAAGCTTAAAGTTATAATTTTGATGGAGTTATGGGGAAAATTTCATGGGTTCAATGGTATGTTGGGATGTTTAACTAGGGTTTATATTTTCAGCCTTGATTATGGTTATCTACCTCTTAATTGATGTTATTGAGCTAGTAATTGGAGGGTTTGATAATAGAGCACTTGTTAGATATGAATTTATAGAGTAAAGGTGCAAATTTCAGAATTTGGAAATCAACCTACCCTGTTCTGTCCGATTTTAGTGCTCCATGCTAGAGGCCGAATTGGGCTTGGGTTAAAACATAAAAGTTGTAGGGAATGATAGTTTAGAGATGCCTGCAAAATTTCAGGTCAATCGGAGTAGCGTAGCTTGTTTAAAGAAAGAATTACCGTTGCTGTCCTGTTTTTACTCGAACTTGAGAACTGCGACTGTAATTGGTTAATTTGGTTGGGAATGCTTTAGAATTTGTTGTTGAGGCCTTCTGATGAAATGTATCCCTGTATCTTAGCTTTCGGATGGCTTCAGAATTTCTGGATTTGGACTTAGGTAGCCCGACTTATGATGTTTGAACCATAATGCGGTTTGTGAACCTGTTTTTGCGATTCTGGTGTGGTATATTCCATTTTTGACCTAGTTACACTCGAAACTGGACTGAGTGGCCTTCTTCAACATTGTAGCCTCTTAAGTCCTGAATATATCTGCAAAATTTCTAGTCAAACGGATCTGTGTAGCTCGAGTTATAACCAAAACACTCGCACCTGTTTTGTGCCCTGAAATTGTGTACGTTTTGAATTTCAGCCTCTGACCGTGGGTTTTTCCATTTTGATAACGTATGAGCTGGGGGTTGACCCCTTCATAATAAATGTAGATCTTGGTTTTAACTTCGAAACGGTATAAAGTGCATCAAAATCCGACATCCGTAGCTCCAGTTATGACCAAAACAAGATCGATCGTCAGAACTGCCTTTGAATCTGGACAGTTCTGACGGGTACTTTGGCACTCAATTTTCGTTCTGTTCTGAGTGGATCCAGGTCTTGGCCAAAACATCAAAGTTTTATCCTTATGTCTTAGCTTTTTAATGCCTTTGGAATTTCTTGATTGGATTTGTGAGCTGGGAGTTACAATCCAGCAAACATACCCTGTCCGTCACCTTAAAGTGCAAATTTCTGGCACTGTTTTCCATACTTTCGACCCATCTCTGTTAAGATCCGGATTTATGTGTCTTAATGAAAGTTATAGACTTTTCTCTTAGCTCCGTAAAGGTACCTCATGGAGCTTGATCCGACACTCGTAGCCTCGATTGTGCTCAAAACAGTTTTGACGGCAAAACGGCTAGGCCGCCATTTCCGTTTCCGTATGCCGTTTCCGCACTTGCATGTGCCCATTTTGTCGTTTTGCGTGTTTTAGGCATAATAGTAGCTGTTTGTGATATTATGTGATGCAATCTTCTATTTCAGACGGTGGTGAGCTAGGTGGAGCCGGTGGGGCCTACTAGCTACTCTTCGCGACGCGAATTTCGTCCTTTTGTTACCCTTGTTCGTTGTGTAAGTATTCAGGCCGCTCTTGTGTGTTAGTTGCTTATGTGTTTCGATATATATGAAGAGGGGTACCTAGGCGAGGGTGTACTTTATCGCACTCGACCTAAACCCTAACTTACGCACATATTTGTACATGGCTTGTGTATATGAGCAATTTTGGAACTAAAACCCTTGAGCTTGTGGCTCGGGGTGACTTTTGAATAATTTTGTGAAGTTTGTGAGTTTGGGCCCGATCTCAATACCTAGATGGACTATTCGAGCCGGTTAGGGCTTGGTCGAAGTCAGTCCAACCTGGATTGAGGTCACCAAGTTTGTGAATCCGGTTCACCGAGTATGTGGACCAAGTTTGTGACCCGAGCTTGTGAATCAAGCTCAATTTCGTTCGCTCGAGCAAGTTTGTGAGGTGTCTGGCCAGTGAGGGTGATAAGGTGTTAGGTGGGAGTACAAGTGGAGTTCTACGGACCTTGTTTATGGTCGACGGAGTGTCGGCAGGAGGTCACCCATGGCAAACTACTTGGCTTTGGAGCCAACCTGTATCCTTCATTTGTATTGTTACTTCTGCACTTGACTTGACACTTTTGTGAAATAGTTGCTTATCTAAATGTGAAATTTATGATTTTACCCCTGTTTACTTACTAAGCATATAGCTTACCCCGTTCCATTTGTTTTCCTTAGCAGGGGGTCGACGCGGGGATCGTTCGGGAAGGTGGTTAGATTTTGAGCTATAGAATACTTGAATTTGTATTTGTTAAAAGTTGACGGGTAAGATGTATATAGTTGGCGTGGTGGTTGTAGTTATCAGTTTTTCTAGGTTTTACTTTCTGGTACTCGTAATATGTAATTCTTGGAGAATTGGATGTAATACTTGAGATTTATTTTATACTTCATTGGAGGACTGTAGTGAGTAATTGAGTCCCGGCGAGAGCTGGGCAGGCGACCCGCCGAACCCTTTGGTACGCCTTAGGGGGAGGTGGGGCCGTCACAAGTGGTATCAGAGCTTAGGCTTCAGATCTCTGTAGTGTATCCTAGGCTAAAGTTTAGGATGCCGGACTGTGGGATTTGATTTGATTTGAAAGTTAAGCAATTGAGGGATAAAACCTATAGCTGCTTCGCGTGGTCTCTGCGCAGAGTGAGCCTGGATGAAGTGGCGAATAAGTATGAAGGACTAAGTGTTCGTTCGAGCATAAGTTATGGATCATAAATGTTATAGGCCTTAAATCTTTCTCATGGTATCTGAGGACCATAGATAGGTACGTCAGGTAGGAATTTCGATTGTAGATAGTTTACTCTTGGGACTGCAGCTCGAGATGTGAATTATCTTATTTCGGATTCTTGTGCCTGAGTACTCCAGAGTTGAGGCGCTGCTAAGTACTTGAGACTAGCATTTTGGGAACATGAATTGGCTTTGTCTGGCTAGAGTGAGTACAAGATATCAATGGGCACCTTGGGAAGTGGAGCAAGAAACCGGACGGGGGTGGTTTCACTGAGTGTGGGACGACAAGTCGCGTTTCTTTCATTTTGCCCTTGCATTGTCCCTACATGTCATTTACTTGTGGTATGTTAATACCTACATATATAGTACTTACTGCACTTGACTTTGTCTAACTTGAAATGTCCCTTGGTGTATATGATGCATTATATTGTGTATATTTTGGCGTGACTTGTATATATATGTACACCTTTTGATCTTTTGATTATTTCGGGTATTCCAACCCTTAGCTCGTTGATTGCAATTTCGAAGACGAAATTCTTTGAAGAAGGGGAGATTGTGATACCCCAAATTTTAGGATACTATTTTTGTTTAGTCTCAAAGAAAGGATTACGGTTTCTTTATTTTATTTTTGTCTTAAAACATCGTTTTATTTCAAGACTAGGAACCTTACTTGTACTTTAAAACCCTAGTTTACTTGTGACTAGCAGGTTATGTTTAAAACCCTCATATTTGACTCAAAACCCTAATTTTATTCTATGGAATTGTAAAATTCATCACACTTTTCTTAAAATTCCTTTTATTTGGAAATTATTCATTTAACATGATCCTACTACTCAATCATTCCTCAATAAGTGCAAACGAACCTAGAAAGTAGGGTTTCACTCTTCGTTTTCAAGATTGGAGCAAATTAGGGTTTTCGCGATTTTTCGCCGGATGATTTTTCGGTACGGAGCAAGGATCAAATTTGGTGTTTAAGAGTGACTTTTGGGGTGAGAAATAATATGTGATTAGATGCAATAATAAAAAGTTAGTGAACAGGAAGAAAAAACCCTAGTAGGGGTGATTTAAGGAAAATCGGCTCGAACCGACGGGTACCGTTTGTTACCGGATAAACACACCATTTGACCCATACTTTATTACCTTAATCTTCTCATTTTATTTTAGATAATTGACCCTCAAAATATCTCATACATCAGCCACAATATTTGACCAAGAGAAATGAGAGAAAATGCTAGAAAGAAAACAAGTGTCAAGGCATCTATGGAAGTTGGACTTTGACCAACTTGTCTTAACCTTCATAAAATAGAAATTTGACCAGAATTTCCTCATTTATTCCCCTTTTCTTAGTCTTGGTCGAAATTCTTGAGAGGAAAAACAAGAGAGGAAAAAAACTTCACCTTGCACCTCAATTTCAAGCCTCAATCTTGAGTTTCAACCGATAATCTTGCAAATTCCTCCACAAAAGTTGATCTCCAAGAAAGCTTAAGGGTTTTGGTGGAGTGATCTGGGAAGAGGAAGGTCTTGGCAGCTTCTTGATATAGGGATTAAGGTGAATTTGGTAAGAAACTTCCCTCTACTTCTTATATGTGTGAACTAGAAGCTTAAAGTTATAATTTTGATGGAGTTATGGGGAAAATTTCATGGGTTCAATGGTATGTTGGGATGTTTAACTAGGGTTTATATTTTCAGCCTTGATTATGGTTATCTACCTCTTAATTGATGTTATTGAGCTAGTAATTGGAGGGTTTGATAATAGAGCACTTGTTAGATATGAATTTATAGAGTAAAGGTGCAAATTTCAGAATTTGGAAATCAACCTACCCTGTTCTGTCCGATTTTAGTGCTCCATGCTAGAGGCCGAATTGGGCTTGGGTTAAAACATAAAAGTTGTAGGGAATGATAGTTTAGAGATGCCTGCAAAATTTCAGGTCAATCGGAGTAGCGTAGCTTGTTTAAAGAAAGAATTACCGTTGCTGTCCTGTTTTTACTCGAACTTGAGAACTGCGACTGTAATTGGTTAATTTGGTTGGGAATGCTTTAGAATTTGTTGTTGAGGCCTTCTGATGAAATGTATCCCTGTATCTTAGCTTTCGGATGGCTTCAGAATTTCTGGATTTGGACTTAGGTAGCCCGACTTATGATGTTTGAACCATAATGCGGTTTGTGAACCTGTTTTTGCGATTCTGGTGTGGTATATTCCATTTTTGACCTAGTTACACTCGAAACTGGACTGAGTGGCCTTCTTCAACATTGTAGCCTCTTAAGTCCTGAATATATCTGCAAAATTTCTAGTCAAACGGATCTGTGTAGCTCGAGTTATAACCAAAACACTCGCACCTGTTTTGTGCCCTGAAATTGTGTACGTTTTGAATTTCAGCCTCTGACCGTGGGTTTTTCCATTTTGATAACGTATGAGCTGGGGGTTGACCCCTTCATAATAAATGTAGATCTTGGTTTTAACTTCGAAACGGTATAAAGTGCATCAAAATCCGACATCCGTAGCTCCAGTTATGACCAAAACAAGATCGATCGTCAGAACTGCCTTTGAATCTGGACAGTTCTGACGGGTACTTTGGCACTCAATTTTCGTTCTGTTCTGAGTGGATCCAGGTCTTGGCCAAAACATCAAAGTTTTATCCTTATGTCTTAGCTTTTTAATGCCTTTGGAATTTCTTGATTGGATTTGTGAGCTGGGAGTTACAATCCAGCAAACATACCCTGTCCGTCACCTTAAAGTGCAAATTTCTGGCACTGTTTTCCATACTTTCGACCCATCTCTGTTAAGATCCGGATTTATGTGTCTTAATGAAAGTTATAGACTTTTCTCTTAGCTCCGTAAAGGTACCTCATGGAGCTTGATCCGACACTCGTAGCCTCGATTGTGCTCAAAACAGTTTTGACGGCAAAACGGCTAGGCCGCCATTTCCGTTTCCGTATGCCGTTTCCGCACTTGCATGTGCCCATTTTGTCGTTTTGCGTGTTTTAGGCATAATAGTAGCTGTTTGTGATATTATGTGATGCAATCTTCTATTTCAGACGGTGGTGAGCTAGGTGGAGCCGGTGGGGCCTACTAGCTACTCTTCGCGACGCGAATTTCGTCCTTTTGTTACCCTTGTTCGTTGTGTAAGTATTCAGGCCGCTCTTGTGTGTTAGTTGCTTATGTGTTTCGATATATATGAAGAGGGGTACCTAGGCGAGGGTGTACTTTATCGCACTCGACCTAAACCCTAACTTACGCACATATTTGTACATGGCTTGTGTATATGAGCAATTTTGGAACTAAAACCCTTGAGCTTGTGGCTCGGGGTGACTTTTGAATAATTTTGTGAAGTTTGTGAGTTTGGGCCCGATCTCAATACCTAGATGGACTATTCGAGCCGGTTAGGGCTTGGTCGAAGTCAGTCCAACCTGGATTGAGGTCACCAAGTTTGTGAATCCGGTTCACCGAGTATGTGGACCAAGTTTGTGACCCGAGCTTGTGAATCAAGCTCAATTTCGTTCGCTCGAGCAAGTTTGTGAGGTGTCTGGCCAGTGAGGGTGATAAGGTGTTAGGTGGGAGTACAAGTGGAGTTCTACGGACCTTGTTTATGGTCGACGGAGTGTCGGCAGGAGGTCACCCATGGCAAACTACTTGGCTTTGGAGCCAACCTGTATCCTTCATTTGTATTGTTACTTCTGCACTTGACTTGACACTTTTGTGAAATAGTTGCTTATCTAAATGTGAAATTTATGATTTTACCCCTGTTTACTTACTAAGCATATAGCTTACCCCGTTCCATTTGTTTTCCTTAGCAGGGGGTCGACGCGGGGATCGTTCGGGAAGGTGGTTAGATTTTGAGCTATAGAATACTTGAATTTGTATTTGTTAAAAGTTGACGGGTAAGATGTATATAGTTGGCGTGGTGGTTGTAGTTATCAGTTTTTCTAGGTTTTACTTTCTGGTACTCGTAATATGTAATTCTTGGAGAATTGGATGTAATACTTGAGATTTATTTTATACTTCATTGGAGGACTGTAGTGAGTAATTGAGTCCCGGCGAGAGCTGGGCAGGCGACCCGCCGAACCCTTTGGTACGCCTTAGGGGGAGGTGGGGCCGTCACAAGTGGTATCAGAGCTTAGGCTTCAGATCTCTGTAGTGTATCCTAGGCTAAAGTTTAGGATGCCGGACTGTGGGATTTGATTTGATTTGAAAGTTAAGCAATTGAGGGATAAAACCTATAGCTGCTTCGCGTGGTCTCTGCGCAGAGTGAGCCTGGATGAAGTGGCGAATAAGTATGAAGGACTAAGTGTTCGTTCGAGCATAAGTTATGGATCATAAATGTTATAGGCCTTAAATCTTTCTCATGGTATCTGAGGACCATAGATAGGTACGTCAGGTAGGAATTTCGATTGTAGATAGTTTACTCTTGGGACTGCAGCTCGAGATGTGAATTATCTTATTTCGGATTCTTGTGCCTGAGTACTCCAGAGTTGAGGCGCTGCTAAGTACTTGAGACTAGCATTTTGGGAACATGAATTGGCTTTGTCTGGCTAGAGTGAGTACAAGATATCAATGGGCACCTTGGGAAGTGGAGCAAGAAACCGGACGGGGGTGGTTTCACTGAGTGTGGGACGACAAGTCGCGTTTCTTTCATTTTGCCCTTGCATTGTCCCTACATGTCATTTACTTGTGGTATGTTAATACCTACATATATAGTACTTACTGCACTTGACTTTGTCTAACTTGAAATGTCCCTTGGTGTATATGATGCATTATATTGTGTATATTTTGGCGTGACTTGTATATATATGTACACCTTTTGATCTTTTGATTATTTCGGGTATTCCAACCCTTAGCTCGTTGATTGCAATTTCGAAGACGAAATTCTTTGAAGAAGGGGAGATTGTGATACCCCAAATTTTAGGATACTATTTTTGTTTAGTCTCAAAGAAAGGATTACGGTTTCTTTATTTTATTTTTGTCTTAAAACATCGTTTTATTTCAAGACTAGGAACCTTACTTGTACTTTAAAACCCTAGTTTACTTGTGACTAGCAGGTTATGTTTAAAACCCTCATATTTGACTCAAAACCCTAATTTTATTCTATGGAATTGTAAAATTCATCACACTTTTCTTAAAATTCCTTTTATTTGGAAATTATTCATTTAACATGATCCTACTACTCAATCATTCCTCAATAAGTGCAAACGAACCTAGAAAGTAGGGTTTCACTCTTCGTTTTCAAGATTGGAGCAAATTAGGGTTTTCGCGATTTTTCGCCGGATGATTTTTCGGTACGGAGCAAGGATCAAATTTGGTGTTTAAGAGTGACTTTTGGGGTGAGAAATAATATGTGATTAGATGCAATAATAAAAAGTTAGTGAACAGGAAGAAAAAACCCTAGTAGGGGTGATTTAAGGAAAATCGGCTCGAACCGACGGGTACCGTTTGTTACCGGATAAACACACCATTTGACCCATACTTTATTACCTTAATCTTCTCATTTTATTTTAGATAATTGACCCTCAAAATATCTCATACATCAGCCACAATATTTGACCAAGAGAAATGAGAGAAAATGCTAGAAAGAAAACAAGTGTCAAGGCATCTATGGAAGTTGGACTTTGACCAACTTGTCTTAACCTTCATAAAATAGAAATTTGACCAGAATTTCCTCATTTATTCCCCTTTTCTTAGTCTTGGTCGAAATTCTTGAGAGGAAAAACAAGAGAGGAAAAAAACTTCACCTTGCACCTCAATTTCAAGCCTCAATCTTGAGTTTCAACCGATAATCTTGCAAATTCCTCCACAAAAGTTGATCTCCAAGAAAGCTTAAGGGTTTTGGTGGAGTGATCTGGGAAGAGGAAGGTCTTGGCAGCTTCTTGATATAGGGATTAAGGTGAATTTGGTAAGAAACTTCCCTCTACTTCTTATATGTGTGAACTAGAAGCTTAAAGTTATAATTTTGATGGAGTTATGGGGAAAATTTCATGGGTTCAATGGTATGTTGGGATGTTTAACTAGGGTTTATATTTTCAGCCTTGATTATGGTTATCTACCTCTTAATTGATGTTATTGAGCTAGTAATTGGAGGGTTTGATAATAGAGCACTTGTTAGATATGAATTTATAGAGTAAAGGTGCAAATTTCAGAATTTGGAAATCAACCTACCCTGTTCTGTCCGATTTTAGTGCTCCATGCTAGAGGCCGAATTGGGCTTGGGTTAAAACATAAAAGTTGTAGGGAATGATAGTTTAGAGATGCCTGCAAAATTTCAGGTCAATCGGAGTAGCGTAGCTTGTTTAAAGAAAGAATTACCGTTGCTGTCCTGTTTTTACTCGAACTTGAGAACTGCGACTGTAATTGGTTAATTTGGTTGGGAATGCTTTAGAATTTGTTGTTGAGGCCTTCTGATGAAATGTATCCCTGTATCTTAGCTTTCGGATGGCTTCAGAATTTCTGGATTTGGACTTAGGTAGCCCGACTTATGATGTTTGAACCATAATGCGGTTTGTGAACCTGTTTTTGCGATTCTGGTGTGGTATATTCCATTTTTGACCTAGTTACACTCGAAACTGGACTGAGTGGCCTTCTTCAACATTGTAGCCTCTTAAGTCCTGAATATATCTGCAAAATTTCTAGTCAAACGGATCTGTGTAGCTCGAGTTATAACCAAAACACTCGCACCTGTTTTGTGCCCTGAAATTGTGTACGTTTTGAATTTCAGCCTCAGACCGTGGGTTTTTCCATTTTGATAACGTATGAGCTGGGGGTTGACCCCTTCATAATAAATGTAGATCTTGGTTTTAACTTCGAAACGGTATAAAGTGCATCAAAATCCGACATCCGTAGCTCCAGTTATGACCAAAACAAGATCGATCGTCAGAACTGCCTTTGAATCTGGACAGTTCTGACGGGTACTTTGGCACTCAATTTTCGTTCTGTTCTGAGTGGATCCAGGTCTTGGCCAAAACATCAAAGTTTTATCCTTATGTCTTAGCTTTTTAATGCCTTTGGAATTTCTTGATTGGATTTGTGAGCTGGGAGTTACAATCCAGCAAACATACCCTGTCCGTCACCTTAAAGTGCAAATTTCTGGCACTGTTTTCCATACTTTCGACCCATCTCTGTTAAGATCCGGATTTATGTGTCTTAATGAAAGTTATAGAATTTTCTCTTAGCTCCGTAAAGGTACCTCATGGAGCTTGATCCGACACTCGTAGCCTCGATTGTGCTCAAAACAGTTTTGACGGCAAAACGGCTAGGCCGCCATTTCCGTTTCCGTATGCCGTTTCCGCACTTGCATGTGCCCATTTTGTCGTTTTGCGTGTTTTAGGCATAATAGTAGCCGTTTGTGATATTATGTGACGCAATCTTCTATTTCAGACGGTGGTGAGCTAGGTGGAGCCGGTGGAGCCTACTAGCTACTCTTCGCGACGCGAATTTCGTCCTTTTGTTACCCTTGTTCGTTGTGTAAGTATTCAGGCCGCTCTTGTGTATTAGTTGCTTATGTGTTTCGATATATATGAAGAGGGGTACCTAGACGAGGGTGTACTTTATCGCACTCGACCTAAACCCTGACTTACGCACATATTTGTACATGGCTTGTGTATATGAGCAATTTTGGAACTAAAACCCTTGAGCTTGTGGCTCGGGGTGACTTTTGAATAATTTTGTGAAGTTTGTGAGTTTGGGCCCGATCTCAATACCTAGATGGATTATTTGAGCCGGTTAGGGCTTGGTCGAAGTCAGTCCAACCTGCATTGAGGTCACCAAGTTTGTGAATTCGGTTCACCGAGTATGTGGACCAAGTTTGTGACCCGATCTTGTGAATCAAGCTCAATTTCGTTCGCTCGAGCAAGTTTGTGAGGTGTCTGGCCAGTGAGGGTGATAAGGTGTTAGGTGGGAGTACAAGTGGAGTTCTACGGACCTTGTTTATGGTCGACGGAGTGTCGGCAGGAGGTCACCCATGGCAAACTACTTGGCTTTGGAGCCAACCTGTATCCTTCCTTTGTATTGTTACTTCTGCACTTGACTTGACACTTTTGTGAAATAGTTGCTTATCTAAATGTGAAATTTATGATTTTACCCCTGTTTACTTACTAAGCATATAGCTTACCCCGTTCCATTTGTTTTCCTTAGCAGGGGGTCGACGCGGGGATCGTTCGGGAAGGTGGTTAGATTTTGAGCTATAGAATACTTGAATTTGTATTTGTTAAAAGTTGACGGGTAAGATGTATATAGTTGGCGTGGTGGTTGTAGTTATCAGTTTTTCTAGGTTTTACTTTCTGGTACTCGTAATATGTAATTCTTGGAGAATTGGATGTAATACTTGAGATTTATTTTATACTTCATTGGAGGACTGTAGTGAGTAATTGAGTCCCGGCGAGAGCTGGGCAGGCGACCCGCCGAACCCTTTGGTACGCCTTAGGGGGAGGTGGGGCCGTCACAAGTGGTATCAGAGCTTAGGCTTCAGATCTCTGTAGTGTATCCTAGGCTAAAGTTTAGGATGCCGGACTGTGGGATTTGATTTGATTTGAAAGTTAAGCAATTGAGGGATAAAACCTATAGCTGCTTCGCGTGGTCTCTGCGCAGAGTGAGCCTGGATGAAGTGGCGAATAAGTATGAAGGACTAAGTGTTCGTTCGAGCATAAGTTATGGATCATAAATGTTATAGGCCTTAAATCTTTCTCATGGTATCTGAGGACCATAGATAGGTACGTCAGGTAGGAATTTCGATTGTAGATAGTTTACTCTTGGGACTGCAGCTCGAGATGTGAATTATCTTATTTCGGATTCTTGTGCCTGAGTACTCCAGAGTTGAGGCGCTGCTAAGTACTTGAGACTAGCATTTTGGGAACATGAATTGGCTTTGTCTGGCTAGAGTGAGTACAAGATATCAATGGGCACCTTGGGAAGTGGAGCAAGAAACCGGACGGGGGTGGTTTCACTGAGTGTGGGACGACAAGTCGCGTTTCTTTCATTTTGCCCTTGCATTGTCCCTACATGTCATTTACTTGTGGTATGTTAATACCTACATATATAGTACTTACTGCACTTGACTTTGTCTAACTTGAAATGTCCCTTGGTGTATATGATGCATTATATTGTGTATATTTTGGCGTGACTTGTATATATATGTACACCTTTTGATCTTTTGATTATTTCGGGTATTCCAACCCTTAGCTCGTTGATTGCAATTTCGAAGACGAAATTCTTTGAAGAAGGGGAGATTGTGATACCCCAAATTTTAGGATACTATTTTTGTTTAGTCTCAAAGAAAGGATTACGGTTTCTTTATTTTATTTTTGTCTTAAAACATCGTTTTATTTCAAGACTAGGAACCTTACTTGTACTTTAAAACCCTAGTTTACTTGTGACTAGCAGGTTATGTTTAAAACCCTCATATTTGACTCAAAACCCTAATTTTATTCTATGGAATTGTAAAATTCATCACACTTTTCTTAAAATTCCTTTTATTTGGAAATTATTCATTTAACATGATCCTACTACTCAATCATTCCTCAATAAGTGCAAACGAACCTAGAAAGTAGGGTTTCACTCTTCGTTTTCAAGATTGGAGCAAATTAGGGTTTTCGCGATTTTTCGCCGGATGATTTTTCGGTACGGAGCAAGGATCAAATTTGGTGTTTAAGAGTGACTTTTGGGGTGAGAAATAATATGTGATTAGATGCAATAATAAAAAGTTAGTGAACAGGAAGAAAAAACCCTAGTAGGGGTGATTTAAGGAAAATCGGCTCGAACCGACGGGTACCGTTTGTTACCGGATAAACACACCATTTGACCCATACTTTATTACCTTAATCTTCTCATTTTATTTTAGATAATTGACCCTCAAAATATCTCATACATCAGCCACAATATTTGACCAAGAGAAATGAGAGAAAATGCTAGAAAGAAAACAAGTGTCAAGGCATCTATGGAAGTTGGACTTTGACCAACTTGTCTTAACCTTCATAAAATAGAAATTTGACCAGAATTTCCTCATTTATTCCCCTTTTCTTAGTCTTGGTCGAAATTCTTGAGAGGAAAAACAAGAGAGGAAAAAAACTTCACCTTGCACCTCAATTTCAAGCCTCAATCTTGAGTTTCAACCGATAATCTTGCAAATTCCTCCACAAAAGTTGATCTCCAAGAAAGCTTAAGGGTTTTGGTGGAGTGATCTGGGAAGAGGAAGGTCTTGGCAGCTTCTTGATATAGGGATTAAGGTGAATTTGGTAAGAAACTTCCCTCTACTTCTTATATGTGTGAACTAGAAGCTTAAAGTTATAATTTTGATGGAGTTATGGGGAAAATTTCATGGGTTCAATGGTATGTTGGGATGTTTAACTAGGGTTTATATTTTCAGCCTTGATTATGGTTATCTACCTCTTAATTGATGTTATTGAGCTAGTAATTGGAGGGTTTGATAATAGAGCACTTGTTAGATATGAATTTATAGAGTAAAGGTGCAAATTTCAGAATTTGGAAATCAACCTACCCTGTTCTGTCCGATTTTAGTGCTCCATGCTAGAGGCCGAATTGGGCTTGGGTTAAAACATAAAAGTTGTAGGGAATGATAGTTTAGAGATGCCTGCAAAATTTCAGGTCAATCGGAGTAGCGTAGCTTGTTTAAAGAAAGAATTACCGTTGCTGTCCTGTTTTTACTCGAACTTGAGAACTGCGACTGTAATTGGTTAATTTGGTTGGGAATGCTTTAGAATTTGTTGTTGAGGCCTTCTGATGAAATGTATCCCTGTATCTTAGCTTTCGGATGGCTTCAGAATTTCTGGATTTGGACTTAGGTAGCCCGACTTATGATGTTTGAACCATAATGCGGTTTGTGAACCTGTTTTTGCGATTCTGGTGTGGTATATTCCATTTTTGACCTAGTTACACTCGAAACTGGACTGAGTGGCCTTCTTCAACATTGTAGCCTCTTAAGTCCTGAATATATCTGCAAAATTTCTAGTCAAACGGATCTGTGTAGCTCGAGTTATAACCAAAACACTCGCACCTGTTTTGTGCCCTGAAATTGTGTACGTTTTGAATTTCAGCCTCAGACCGTGGGTTTTTCCATTTTGATAACGTATGAGCTGGGGGTTGACCCCTTCATAATAAATGTAGATCTTGGTTTTAACTTCGAAACGGTATAAAGTGCATCAAAATCCGACATCCGTAGCTCCAGTTATGACCAAAACAAGATCGATCGTCAGAACTGCCTTTGAATCTGGACAGTTCTGACGGGTACTTTGGCACTCAATTTTCGTTCTGTTCTGAGTGGATCCAGGTCTTGGCCAAAACATCAAAGTTTTATCCTTATGTCTTAGCTTTTTAATGCCTTTGGAATTTCTTGATTGGATTTGTGAGCTGGGAGTTACAATCCAGCAAACATACCCTGTCCGTCACCTTAAAGTGCAAATTTCTGGCACTGTTTTCCATACTTTCGACCCATCTCTGTTAAGATCCGGATTTATGTGTCTTAATGAAAGTTATAGACTTTTCTCTTAGCTCCGTAAAGGTACCTCATGGAGCTTGATCCGACACTCGTAGCCTCGATTGTGCTCAAAACAGTTTTGACGGCAAAACGGCTAGGCCGCCATTTCCGTTTCCGTATGCCGTTTCCGCACTTGCATGTGCCCATTTTGTCGTTTTGCGTGTTTTAGGCATAATAGTAGCCGTTTGTGATATTATGTGACGCAATCTTCTATTTCAGACGGTGGTGAGCTAGGTGGAGCCGGTGGGGCCTACTAGCTACTCTTCGCGACGCGAATTTCGTCCTTTTGTTACCCTTGTTCGTTGTGTAAGTATTCAGGCCGCTCTTGTGTGTTAGTTGCTTATGTGTTTCGATATATATGAAGAGGGGTACCTAGCGAGGGTGTACTTTATCGCACTCGACCTAAACCCTAACTTACGCACATATTTGTACATGGCTTGTGTATATGAGCAATTTTGGAACTAAAACCCTTGAGCTTGTGGCTCGGGGTGACTTTTGAATAATTTTGTGAAGTTTGTGAGTTTGGGCCCGATCTCAATACCTAGATGGACTATTCGAGCCGGTTAGGGCTTGGTCGAAGTCAGTCCAACCTGGATTGAGGTCACCAAGTTTGTGAATTCGGTTCACCGAGTATGTGGACCAAGTTTGTGACCCGATCTTGTGAATCAAGCTCAATTTCGTTCGCTCGAGCAAGTTTGTGAGGTGTCTGGCCAGTGAGGGTGATAAGGTGTTAGGTGGGAGTACAAGTGGAGTTCTACGGACCTTGTTTATGGTCGACGGAGTGTCGGCAGGAGGTCACCCATGGCAAACTACTTGGCTTTGGAGCCAACCTGTATCCTTCCTTTGTATTGTTACTTCTGCACTTGACTTGACACTTTTGTGAAATAGTTGCTTATCTAAATGTGAAATTTATGATTTTACCCCTGTTTACTTACTAAGCATATAGCTTACCCCGTTCCATTTGTTTTCCTTAGCAGGGGGTCGACGCGGGGATCGTTCGGGAAGGTGGTTAGATTTTGAGCTATAGAATACTTGAATTTGTATTTGTTAAAAGTTGACGGGTAAGATGTATATAGTTGGCGTGGTGGTTGTAGTTATCAGTTTTTCTAGGTTTTACTTTCTGGTACTCGTAATATGTAATTCTTGGAGAATTGGATGTAATACTTGAGATTTATTTTATACTTCATTGGAGGACTGTAGTGAGTAATTGAGTCCCGGCGAGAGCTGGGCAGGCGACCCGCCGAACCCTTTGGTACGCCTTAGGGGGAGGTGGGGCCGTCACAAGTGGTATCAGAGCTTAGGCTTCAGATCTCTGTAGTGTATCCTAGGCTAAAGTTTAGGATGCCGGACTGTGGGATTTGATTTGATTTGAAAGTTAAGCAATTGAGGGATAAAACCTATAGCTGCTTCGCGTGGTCTCTGCGCAGAGTGAGCCTGGATGAAGTGGCGAATAAGTATGAAGGACTAAGTGTTCGTTCGAGCATAAGTTATGGATCATAAATGTTATAGGCCTTAAATCTTTCTCATGGTATCTGAGGACCATAGATAGGTACGTCAGGTAGGAATTTCGATTGTAGATAGTTTACTCTTGGGACTGCAGCTCGAGATGTGAATTATCTTATTTCGGATTCTTGTGCCTGAGTACTCCAGAGTTGAGGCGCTGCTAAGTACTTGAGACTAGCATTTTGGGAACATGAATTGGCTTTGTCTGGCTAGAGTGAGTACAAGATATCAATGGGCACCTTGGGAAGTGGAGCAAGAAACCGGACGGGGGTGGTTTCACTGAGTGTGGGACGACAAGTCGCGTTTCTTTCATTTTGCCCTTGCATTGTCCCTACATGTCATTTACTTGTGGTATGTTAATACCTACATATATAGTACTTACTGCACTTGACTTTGTCTAACTTGAAATGTCCCTTGGTGTATATGATGCATTATATTGTGTATATTTTGGCGTGACTTGTATATATATGTACACCTTTTGATCTTTTGATTATTTCGGGTATTCCAACCCTTAGCTCGTTGATTGCAATTTCGAAGACGAAATTCTTTGAAGAAGGGGAGATTGTGATACCCCAAATTTTAGGATACTATTTTTGTTTAGTCTCAAAGAAAGGATTACGGTTTCTTTATTTTATTTTTGTCTTAAAACATCGTTTTATTTCAAGACTAGGAACCTTACTTGTACTTTAAAACCCTAGTTTACTTGTGACTAGCAGGTTATGTTTAAAACCCTCATATTTGACTCAAAACCCTAATTTTATTCTATGGAATTGTAAAATTCATCACACTTTTCTTAAAATTCCTTTTATTTGGAAATTATTCATTTAACATGATCCTACTACTCAATCATTCCTCAATAAGTGCAAACGAACCTAGAAAGTAGGGTTTCACTCTTCGTTTTCAAGATTGGAGCAAATTAGGGTTTTCGCGATTTTTCGCCGGATGATTTTTCGGTACGGAGCAAGGATCAAATTTGGTGTTTAAGAGTGACTTTTGGGGTGAGAAATAATATGTGATTAGATGCAATAATAAAAAGTTAGTGAACAGGAAGAAAAAACCCTAGTAGGGGTGATTTAAGGAAAATCGGCTCGAACCGACGGGTACCGTTTGTTACCGGATAAACACACCATTTGACCCATACTTTATTACCTTAATCTTCTCATTTTATTTTAGATAATTGACCCTCAAAATATCTCATACATCAGCCACAATATTTGACCAAGAGAAATGAGAGAAAATGCTAGAAAGAAAACAAGTGTCAAGGCATCTATGGAAGTTGGACTTTGACCAACTTGTCTTAACCTTCATAAAATAGAAATTTGACCAGAATTTCCTCATTTATTCCCCTTTTCTTAGTCTTGGTCGAAATTCTTGAGAGGAAAAACAAGAGAGGAAAAAAACTTCACCTTGCACCTCAATTTCAAGCCTCAATCTTGAGTTTCAACCGATAATCTTGCAAATTCCTCCACAAAAGTTGATCTCCAAGAAAGCTTAAGGGTTTTGGTGGAGTGATCTGGGAAGAGGAAGGTCTTGGCAGCTTCTTGATATAGGGATTAAGGTGAATTTGGTAAGAAACTTCCCTCTACTTCTTATATGTGTGAACTAGAAGCTTAAAGTTATAATTTTGATGGAGTTATGGGGAAAATTTCATGGGTTCAATGGTATGTTGGGATGTTTAACTAGGGTTTATATTTTCAGCCTTGATTATGGTTATCTACCTCTTAATTGATGTTATTGAGCTAGTAATTGGAGGGTTTGATAATAGAGCACTTGTTAGATATGAATTTATAGAGTAAAGGTGCAAATTTCAGAATTTGGAAATCAACCTACCCTGTTCTGTCCGATTTTAGTGCTCCATGCTAGAGGCCGAATTGGGCTTGGGTTAAAACATAAAAGTTGTAGGGAATGATAGTTTAGAGATGCCTGCAAAATTTCAGGTCAATCGGAGTAGCGTAGCTTGTTTAAAGAAAGAATTACCGTTGCTGTCCTGTTTTTACTCGAACTTGAGAACTGCGACTGTAATTGGTTAATTTGGTTGGGAATGCTTTAGAATTTGTTGTTGAGGCCTTCTGATGAAATGTATCCCTGTATCTTAGCTTTCGGATGGCTTCAGAATTTCTGGATTTGGACTTAGGTAGCCCGACTTATGATGTTTGAACCATAATGCGGTTTGTGAACCTGTTTTTGCGATTCTGGTGTGGTATATTCCATTTTTGACCTAGTTACACTCGAAACTGGACTGAGTGGCCTTCTTCAACATTGTAGCCTCTTAAGTCCTGAATATATCTGCAAAATTTCTAGTCAAACGGATCTGTGTAGCTCGAGTTATAACCAAAACACTCGCACCTGTTTTGTGCCCTGAAATTGTGTACGTTTTGAATTTCAGCCTCTGACCGTGGGTTTTTCCATTTTGATAACGTATGAGCTGGGGGTTGACCCCTTCATAATAAATGTAGATCTTGGTTTTAACTTCGAAACGGTATAAAGTGCATCAAAATCCGACATCCGTAGCTCCAGTTATGACCAAAACAAGATCGATCGTCAGAACTGCCTTTGAATCTGGACAGTTCTGACGGGTACTTTGGCACTCAATTTTCGTTCTGTTCTGAGTGGATCCAGGTCTTGGCCAAAACATCAAAGTTTTATCCTTATGTCTTAGCTTTTTAATGCCTTTGGAATTTCTTGATTGGATTTGTGAGCTGGGAGTTACAATCCAGCAAACATACCCTGTCCGTCACCTTAAAGTGCAAATTTCTGGCACTGTTTTCCATACTTTCGACCCATCTCTGTTAAGATCCGGATTTATGTGTCTTAATGAAAGTTATAGACTTTTCTCTTAGCTCCGTAAAGGTACCTCATGGAGCTTGATCCGACACTCGTAGCCTCGATTGTGCTCAAAACAGTTTTGACGGCAAAACGGCTAGGCCGCCATTTCCGTTTCCGTATGCCGTTTCCGCACTTGCATGTGCCCATTTTGTCGTTTTGCGTGTTTTAGGCATAATAGTAGCTGTTTGTGATATTATGTGATGCAATCTTCTATTTCAGACGGTGGTGAGCTAGGTGGAGCCGGTGGGGCCTACTAGCTACTCTTCGCGACGCGAATTTCGTCCTTTTGTTACCCTTGTTCGTTGTGTAAGTATTCAGGCCGCTCTTGTGTGTTAGTTGCTTATGTGTTTCGATATATATGAAGAGGGGTACCTAGGCGAGGGTGTACTTTATCGCACTCGACCTAAACCCTAACTTACGCACATATTTGTACATGGCTTGTGTATATGAGCAATTTTGGAACTAAAACCCTTGAGCTTGTGGCTCGGGGTGACTTTTGAATAATTTTGTGAAGTTTGTGAGTTTGGGCCCGATCTCAATACCTAGATGGACTATTCGAGCCGGTTAGGGCTTGGTCGAAGTCAGTCCAACCTGGATTGAGGTCACCAAGTTTGTGAATCCGGTTCACCGAGTATGTGGACCAAGTTTGTGACCCGAGCTTGTGAATCAAGCTCAATTTCGTTCGCTCGAGCAAGTTTGTGAGGTGTCTGGCCAGTGAGGGTGATAAGGTGTTAGGTGGGAGTACAAGTGGAGTTCTACGGACCTTGTTTATGGTCGACGGAGTGTCGGCAGGAGGTCACCCATGGCAAACTACTTGGCTTTGGAGCCAACCTGTATCCTTCATTTGTATTGTTACTTCTGCACTTGACTTGACACTTTTGTGAAATAGTTGCTTATCTAAATGTGAAATTTATGATTTTACCCCTGTTTACTTACTAAGCATATAGCTTACCCCGTTCCATTTGTTTTCCTTAGCAGGGGGTCGACGCGGGGATCGTTCGGGAAGGTGGTTAGATTTTGAGCTATAGAATACTTGAATTTGTATTTGTTAAAAGTTGACGGGTAAGATGTATATAGTTGGCGTGGTGGTTGTAGTTATCAGTTTTTCTAGGTTTTACTTTCTGGTACTCGTAATATGTAATTCTTGGAGAATTGGATGTAATACTTGAGATTTATTTTATACTTCATTGGAGGACTGTAGTGAGTAATTGAGTCCCGGCGAGAGCTGGGCAGGCGACCCGCCGAACCCTTTGGTACGCCTTAGGGGGAGGTGGGGCCGTCACAAGTGGTATCAGAGCTTAGGCTTCAGATCTCTGTAGTGTATCCTAGGCTAAAGTTTAGGATGCCGGACTGTGGGATTTGATTTGATTTGAAAGTTAAGCAATTGAGGGATAAAACCTATAGCTGCTTCGCGTGGTCTCTGCGCAGAGTGAGCCTGGATGAAGTGGCGAATAAGTATGAAGGACTAAGTGTTCGTTCGAGCATAAGTTATGGATCATAAATGTTATAGGCCTTAAATCTTTCTCATGGTATCTGAGGACCATAGATAGGTACGTCAGGTAGGAATTTCGATTGTAGATAGTTTACTCTTGGGACTGCAGCTCGAGATGTGAATTATCTTATTTCGGATTCTTGTGCCTGAGTACTCCAGAGTTGAGGCGCTGCTAAGTACTTGAGACTAGCATTTTGGGAACATGAATTGGCTTTGTCTGGCTAGAGTGAGTACAAGATATCAATGGGCACCTTGGGAAGTGGAGCAAGAAACCGGACGGGGGTGGTTTCACTGAGTGTGGGACGACAAGTCGCGTTTCTTTCATTTTGCCCTTGCATTGTCCCTACATGTCATTTACTTGTGGTATGTTAATACCTACATATATAGTACTTACTGCACTTGACTTTGTCTAACTTGAAATGTCCCTTGGTGTATATGATGCATTATATTGTGTATATTTTGGCGTGACTTGTATATATATGTACACCTTTTGATCTTTTGATTATTTCGGGTATTCCAACCCTTAGCTCGTTGATTGCAATTTCGAAGACGAAATTCTTTGAAGAAGGGGAGATTGTGATACCCCAAATTTTAGGATACTATTTTTGTTTAGTCTCAAAGAAAGGATTACGGTTTCTTTATTTTATTTTTGTCTTAAAACATCGTTTTATTTCAAGACTAGGAACCTTACTTGTACTTTAAAACCCTAGTTTACTTGTGACTAGCAGGTTATGTTTAAAACCCTCATATTTGACTCAAAACCCTAATTTTATTCTATGGAATTGTAAAATTCATCACACTTTTCTTAAAATTCCTTTTATTTGGAAATTATTCATTTAACATGATCCTACTACTCAATCATTCCTCAATAAGTGCAAACGAACCTAGAAAGTAGGGTTTCACTCTTCGTTTTCAAGATTGGAGCAAATTAGGGTTTTCGCGATTTTTCGCCGGATGATTTTTCGGTACGGAGCAAGGATCAAATTTGGTGTTTAAGAGTGACTTTTGGGGTGAGAAATAATATGTGATTAGATGCAATAATAAAAAGTTAGTGAACAGGAAGAAAAAACCCTAGTAGGGGTGATTTAAGGAAAATCGGCTCGAACCGACGGGTACCGTTTGTTACCGGATAAACACACCATTTGACCCATACTTTATTACCTTAATCTTCTCATTTTATTTTAGATAATTGACCCTCAAAATATCTCATACATCAGCCACAATATTTGACCAAGAGAAATGAGAGAAAATGCTAGAAAGAAAACAAGTGTCAAGGCATCTATGGAAGTTGGACTTTGACCAACTTGTCTTAACCTTCATAAAATAGAAATTTGACCAGAATTTCCTCATTTATTCCCCTTTTCTTAGTCTTGGTCGAAATTCTTGAGAGGAAAAACAAGAGAGGAAAAAAACTTCACCTTGCACCTCAATTTCAAGCCTCAATCTTGAGTTTCAACCGATAATCTTGCAAATTCCTCCACAAAAGTTGATCTCCAAGAAAGCTTAAGGGTTTTGGTGGAGTGATCTGGGAAGAGGAAGGTCTTGGCAGCTTCTTGATATAGGGATTAAGGTGAATTTGGTAAGAAACTTCCCTCTACTTCTTATATGTGTGAACTAGAAGCTTAAAGTTATAATTTTGATGGAGTTATGGGGAAAATTTCATGGGTTCAATGGTATGTTGGGATGTTTAACTAGGGTTTATATTTTCAGCCTTGATTATGGTTATCTACCTCTTAATTGATGTTATTGAGCTAGTAATTGGAGGGTTTGATAATAGAGCACTTGTTAGATATGAATTTATAGAGTAAAGGTGCAAATTTCAGAATTTGGAAATCAACCTACCCTGTTCTGTCCGATTTTAGTGCTCCATGCTAGAGGCCGAATTGGGCTTGGGTTAAAACATAAAAGTTGTAGGGAATGATAGTTTAGAGATGCCTGCAAAATTTCAGGTCAATCGGAGTAGCGTAGCTTGTTTAAAGAAAGAATTACCGTTGCTGTCCTGTTTTTACTCGAACTTGAGAACTGCGACTGTAATTGGTTAATTTGGTTGGGAATGCTTTAGAATTTGTTGTTGAGGCCTTCTGATGAAATGTATCCCTGTATCTTAGCTTTCGGATGGCTTCAGAATTTCTGGATTTGGACTTAGGTAGCCCGACTTATGATGTTTGAACCATAATGCGGTTTGTGAACCTGTTTTTGCGATTCTGGTGTGGTATATTCCATTTTTGACCTAGTTACACTCGAAACTGGACTGAGTGGCCTTCTTCAACATTGTAGCCTCTTAAGTCCTGAATATATCTGCAAAATTTCTAGTCAAACGGATCTGTGTAGCTCGAGTTATAACCAAAACACTCGCACCTGTTTTGTGCCCTGAAATTGTGTACGTTTTGAATTTCAGCCTCTGACCGTGGGTTTTTCCATTTTGATAACGTATGAGCTGGGGGTTGACCCCTTCATAATAAATGTAGATCTTGGTTTTAACTTCGAAACGGTATAAAGTGCATCAAAATCCGACATCCGTAGCTCCAGTTATGACCAAAACAAGATCGATCGTCAGAACTGCCTTTGAATCTGGACAGTTCTGACGGGTACTTTGGCACTCAATTTTCGTTCTGTTCTGAGTGGATCCAGGTCTTGGCCAAAACATCAAAGTTTTATCCTTATGTCTTAGCTTTTTAATGCCTTTGGAATTTCTTGATTGGATTTGTGAGCTGGGAGTTACAATCCAGCAAACATACCCTGTCCGTCACCTTAAAGTGCAAATTTCTGGCACTGTTTTCCATACTTTCGACCCATCTCTGTTAAGATCCGGATTTATGTGTCTTAATGAAAGTTATAGACTTTTCTCTTAGCTCCGTAAAGGTACCTCATGGAGCTTGATCCGACACTCGTAGCCTCGATTGTGCTCAAAACAGTTTTGACGGCAAAACGGCTAGGCCGCCATTTCCGTTTCCGTATGCCGTTTCCGCACTTGCATGTGCCCATTTTGTCGTTTTGCGTGTTTTAGGCATAATAGTAGCTGTTTGTGATATTATGTGATGCAATCTTCTATTTCAGACGGTGGTGAGCTAGGTGGAGCCGGTGGGGCCTACTAGCTACTCTTCGCGACGCGAATTTCGTCCTTTTGTTACCCTTGTTCGTTGTGTAAGTATTCAGGCCGCTCTTGTGTGTTAGTTGCTTATGTGTTTCGATATATATGAAGAGGGGTACCTAGGCGAGGGTGTACTTTATCGCACTCGACCTAAACCCTAACTTACGCACATATTTGTACATGGCTTGTGTATATGAGCAATTTTGGAACTAAAACCCTTGAGCTTGTGGCTCGGGGTGACTTTTGAATAATTTTGTGAAGTTTGTGAGTTTGGGCCCGATCTCAATACCTAGATGGACTATTCGAGCCGGTTAGGGCTTGGTCGAAGTCAGTCCAACCTGGATTGAGGTCACCAAGTTTGTGAATCCGGTTCACCGAGTATGTGGACCAAGTTTGTGACCCGAGCTTGTGAATCAAGCTCAATTTCGTTCGCTCGAGCAAGTTTGTGAGGTGTCTGGCCAGTGAGGGTGATAAGGTGTTAGGTGGGAGTACAAGTGGAGTTCTACGGACCTTGTTTATGGTCGACGGAGTGTCGGCAGGAGGTCACCCATGGCAAACTACTTGGCTTTGGAGCCAACCTGTATCCTTCATTTGTATTGTTACTTCTGCACTTGACTTGACACTTTTGTGAAATAGTTGCTTATCTAAATGTGAAATTTATGATTTTACCCCTGTTTACTTACTAAGCATATAGCTTACCCCGTTCCATTTGTTTTCCTTAGCAGGGGGTCGACGCGGGGATCGTTCGGGAAGGTGGTTAGATTTTGAGCTATAGAATACTTGAATTTGTATTTGTTAAAAGTTGACGGGTAAGATGTATATAGTTGGCGTGGTGGTTGTAGTTATCAGTTTTTCTAGGTTTTACTTTCTGGTACTCGTAATATGTAATTCTTGGAGAATTGGATGTAATACTTGAGATTTATTTTATACTTCATTGGAGGACTGTAGTGAGTAATTGAGTCCCGGCGAGAGCTGGGCAGGCGACCCGCCGAACCCTTTGGTACGCCTTAGGGGGAGGTGGGGCCGTCACAAGTGGTATCAGAGCTTAGGCTTCAGATCTCTGTAGTGTATCCTAGGCTAAAGTTTAGGATGCCGGACTGTGGGATTTGATTTGATTTGAAAGTTAAGCAATTGAGGGATAAAACCTATAGCTGCTTCGCGTGGTCTCTGCGCAGAGTGAGCCTGGATGAAGTGGCGAATAAGTATGAAGGACTAAGTGTTCGTTCGAGCATAAGTTATGGATCATAAATGTTATAGGCCTTAAATCTTTCTCATGGTATCTGAGGACCATAGATAGGTACGTCAGGTAGGAATTTCGATTGTAGATAGTTTACTCTTGGGACTGCAGCTCGAGATGTGAATTATCTTATTTCGGATTCTTGTGCCTGAGTACTCCAGAGTTGAGGCGCTGCTAAGTACTTGAGACTAGCATTTTGGGAACATGAATTGGCTTTGTCTGGCTAGAGTGAGTACAAGATATCAATGGGCACCTTGGGAAGTGGAGCAAGAAACCGGACGGGGGTGGTTTCACTGAGTGTGGGACGACAAGTCGCGTTTCTTTCATTTTGCCCTTGCATTGTCCCTACATGTCATTTACTTGTGGTATGTTAATACCTACATATATAGTACTTACTGCACTTGACTTTGTCTAACTTGAAATGTCCCTTGGTGTATATGATGCATTATATTGTGTATATTTTGGCGTGACTTGTATATATATGTACACCTTTTGATCTTTTGATTATTTCGGGTATTCCAACCCTTAGCTCGTTGATTGCAATTTCGAAGACGAAATTCTTTGAAGAAGGGGAGATTGTGATACCCCAAATTTTAGGATACTATTTTTGTTTAGTCTCAAAGAAAGGATTACGGTTTCTTTATTTTATTTTTGTCTTAAAACATCGTTTTATTTCAAGACTAGGAACCTTACTTGTACTTTAAAACCCTAGTTTACTTGTGACTAGCAGGTTATGTTTAAAACCCTCATATTTGACTCAAAACCCTAATTTTATTCTATGGAATTGTAAAATTCATCACACTTTTCTTAAAATTCCTTTTATTTGGAAATTATTCATTTAACATGATCCTACTACTCAATCATTCCTCAATAAGTGCAAACGAACCTAGAAAGTAGGGTTTCACTCTTCGTTTTCAAGATTGGAGCAAATTAGGGTTTTCGCGATTTTTCGCCGGATGATTTTTCGGTACGGAGCAAGGATCAAATTTGGTGTTTAAGAGTGACTTTTGGGGTGAGAAATAATATGTGATTAGATGCAATAATAAAAAGTTAGTGAACAGGAAGAAAAAACCCTAGTACGGGTGATTTAAGGAAAATCGGCTCGAACCGACGGGTACCGTTTGTTACCGGATAAACACACCATTTGACCCATACTTTATTACCTTAATCTTCTCATTTTATTTTAGATAATTGACCCTCAAAATATCTCATACATCAGCCACAATATTTGACCAAGAGAAATGAGAGAAAATGCTAGAAAGAAAACAAGTGTCAAGGCATCTATGGAAGTTGGACTTTGACCAACTTGTCTTAACCTTCATAAAATAGAAATTTGACCAGAATTTCCTCATTTATTCCCCTTTTCTTAGTCTTGGTCGAAATTCTTGAGAGGAAAAACAAGAGAGGAAAAAAACTTCACCTTGCACCTCAATTTCAAGCCTCAATCTTGAGTTTCAACCGATAATCTTGCAAATTCCTCCACAAAAGTTGATCTCCAAGAAAGCTTAAGGGTTTTGGTGGAGTGATCTGGGAAGAGGAAGGTCTTGGCAGCTTCTTGATATAGGGATTAAGGTGAATTTGGTAAGAAACTTCCCTCTACTTCTTATATGTGTGAACTAGAAGCTTAAAGTTATAATTTTGATGGAGTTATGGGGAAAATTTCATGGGTTCAATGGTATGTTGGGATGTTTAACTAGGGTTTATATTTTCAGCCTTGATTATGGTTATCTACCTCTTAATTGATGTTATTGAGCTAGTAATTGGAGGGTTTGATAATAGAGCACTTGTTAGATATGAATTTATAGAGTAAAGGTGCAAATTTCAGAATTTGGAAATCAACCTACCCTGTTCTGTCCGATTTTAGTGCTCCATGCTAGAGGCCGAATTGGGCTTGGGTTAAAACATAAAAGTTGTAGGGAATGATAGTTTAGAGATGCCTGCAAAATTTCAGGTCAATCGGAGTAGCGTAGCTTGTTTAAAGAAAGAATTACCGTTGCTGTCCTGTTTTTACTCGAACTTGAGAACTGCGACTGTAATTGGTTAATTTGGTTGGGAATGCTTTAGAATTTGTTGTTGAGGCCTTCTGATGAAATGTATCCCTGTATCTTAGCTTTCGGATGGCTTCAGAATTTCTGGATTTGGACTTAGGTAGCCCGACTTATGATGTTTGAACCATAATGCGGTTTGTGAACCTGTTTTTGCGATTCTGGTGTGGTATATTCCATTTTTGACCTAGTTACACTCGAAACTGGACTGAGTGGCCTTCTTCAACATTGTAGCCTCTTAAGTCCTGAATATATCTGCAAAATTTCTAGTCAAACGGATCTGTGTAGCTCGAGTTATAACCAAAACACTCGCACCTGTTTTGTGCCCTGAAATTGTGTACGTTTTGAATTTCAGCCTCTGACCGTGGGTTTTTCCATTTTGATAACGTATGAGCTGGGGGTTGACCCCTTCATAATAAATGTAGATCTTGGTTTTAACTTCGAAACGGTATAAAGTGCATCAAAATCCGACATCCGTAGCTCCAGTTATGACCAAAACAAGATCGATCGTCAGAACTGCCTTTGAATCTGGACAGTTCTGACGGGTACTTTGGCACTCAATTTTCGTTCTGTTCTGAGTGGATCCAGGTCTTGGCCAAAACATCAAAGTTTTATCCTTATGTCTTAGCTTTTTAATGCCTTTGGAATTTCTTGATTGGATTTGTGAGCTGGGAGTTACAATCCAGCAAACATACCCTGTCCGTCACCTTAAAGTGCAAATTTCTGGCACTGTTTTCCATACTTTCGACCCATCTCTGTTAAGATCCGGATTTATGTGTCTTAATGAAAGTTATAGACTTTTCTCTTAGCTCCGTAAAGGTACCTCATGGAGCTTGATCCGACACTCGTAGCCTCGATTGTGCTCAAAACAGTTTTGACGGCAAAACGGCTAGGCCGCCATTTCCGTTTCCGTATGCCGTTTCCGCACTTGCATGTGCCCATTTTGTCGTTTTGCGTGTTTTAGGCATAATAGTAGCCGTTTGTGATATTATGTGATGCAATCTTCTATTTCAGACGGTGGTGAGCTAGGTGGAGCCGGTGGGGCCTACTAGCTACTCTTCGCGACGCGAATTTCGTCCTTTTGTTACCCTTGTTCGTTGTGTAAGTATTCAGGCCGCTCTTGTGTGTTAGTTGCTTATGTGTTTCGATATATATGAAGAGGGGTACCTAGGCGAGGGTGTACTTTATCGCACTCGACCTAAACCCTAACTTACGCACATATTTGTACATGGCTTGTGTATATGAGCAATTTTGGAACTAAAACCCTTGAGCTTGTGGCTCGGGGTGACTTTTGAATAATTTTGTGAAGTTTGTGAGTTTGGGCCCGATCTCAATACCTAGATGGACTATTCGAGCCGGTTAGGGCTTGGTCGAAGTCAGTCCAACCTGGATTGAGGTCACCAAGTTTGTGAATCCGGTTCACCGAGTATGTGGACCAAGTTTGTGACCCGAGCTTGTGAATCAAGCTCAATTTCGTTCGCTCGAGCAAGTTTGTGAGGTGTCTGGCCAGTGAGGGTGATAAGGTGTTAGGTGGGAGTACAAGTGGAGTTCTACGGACCTTGTTTATGGTCGACGGAGTGTCGGCAGGAGGTCACCCATGGCAAACTACTTGGCTTTGGAGCCAACCTGTATCCTTCATTTGTATTGTTACTTCTGCACTTGACTTGACACTTTTGTGAAATAGTTGCTTATCTAAATGTGAAATTTATGATTTTACCCCTGTTTACTTACTAAGCATATAGCTTACCCCGTTCCATTTGTTTTCCTTAGCAGGGGGTCGACGCGGGGATCGTTCGGGAAGGTGGTTAGATTTTGAGCTATAGAATACTTGAATTTGTATTTGTTAAAAGTTGACGGGTAAGATGTATATAGTTGGCGTGGTGGTTGTAGTTATCAGTTTTTCTAGGTTTTACTTTCTGGTACTCGTAATATGTAATTCTTGGAGAATTGGATGTAATACTTGAGATTTATTTTATACTTCATTGGAGGACTGTAGTGAGTAATTGAGTCCCGGCGAGAGCTGGGCAGGCGACCCGCCGAACCCTTTGGTACGCCTTAGGGGGAGGTGGGGCCGTCACAAGTGGTATCAGAGCTTAGGCTTCAGATCTCTGTAGTGTATCCTAGGCTAAAGTTTAGGATGCCGGACTGTGGGATTTGATTTGATTTGAAAGTTAAGCAATTGAGGGATAAAACCTATAGCTGCTTCGCGTGGTCTCTGCGCAGAGTGAGCCTGGATGAAGTGGCGAATAAGTATGAAGGACTAAGTGTTCGTTCGAGCATAAGTTATGGATCATAAATGTTATAGGCCTTAAATCTTTCTCATGGTATCTGAGGACCATAGATAGGTACGTCAGGTAGGAATTTCGATTGTAGATAGTTTACTCTTGGGACTGCAGCTCGAGATGTGAATTATCTTATTTCGGATTCTTGTGCCTGAGTACTCCAGAGTTGAGGCGCTGCTAAGTACTTGAGACTAGCATTTTGGGAACATGAATTGGCTTTGTCTGGCTAGAGTGAGTACAAGATATCAATGGGCACCTTGGGAAGTGGAGCAAGAAACCGGACGGGGGTGGTTTCACTGAGTGTGGGACGACAAGTCGCGTTTCTTTCATTTTGCCCTTGCATTGTCCCTACATGTCATTTACTTGTGGTATGTTAATACCTACATATATAGTACTTACTGCACTTGACTTTGTCTAACTTGAAATGTCCCTTGGTGTATATGATGCATTATATTGTGTATATTTTGGCGTGACTTGTATATATATGTACACCTTTTGATCTTTTGATTATTTCGGGTATTCCAACCCTTAGCTCGTTGATTGCAATTTCGAAGACGAAATTCTTTGAAGAAGGGGAGATTGTGATACCCCAAATTTTAGGATACTATTTTTGTTTAGTCTCAAAGAAAGGATTACGGTTTCTTTATTTTATTTTTGTCTTAAAACATCGTTTTATTTCAAGACTAGGAACCTTACTTGTACTTTAAAACCCTAGTTTACTTGTGACTAGCAGGTTATGTTTAAAACCCTCATATTTGACTCAAAACCCTAATTTTATTCTATGGAATTGTAAAATTCATCACACTTTTCTTAAAATTCCTTTTATTTGGAAATTATTCATTTAACATGATCCTACTACTCAATCATTCCTCAATAAGTGCAAACGAACCTAGAAAGTAGGGTTTCACTCTTCGTTTTCAAGATTGGAGCAAATTAGGGTTTTCGCGATTTTTCGCCGGATGATTTTTCGGTACGGAGCAAGGATCAAATTTGGTGTTTAAGAGTGACTTTTGGGGTGAGAAATAATATGTGATTAGATGCAATAATAAAAAGTTAGTGAACAGGAAGAAAAAACCCTAGTACGGGTGATTTAAGGAAAATCGGCTCGAACCGACGGGTACCGTTTGTTACCGGATAAACACACCATTTGACCCATACTTTATTACCTTAATCTTCTCATTTTATTTTAGATAATTGACCCTCAAAATATCTCATACATCAGCCACAATATTTGACCAAGAGAAATGAGAGAAAATGCTAGAAAGAAAACAAGTGTCAAGGCATCTATGGAAGTTGGACTTTGACCAACTTGTCTTAACCTTCATAAAATAGAAATTTGACCAGAATTTCCTCATTTATTCCCCTTTTCTTAGTCTTGGTCGAAATTCTTGAGAGGAAAAACAAGAGAGGAAAAAAACTTCACCTTGCACCTCAATTTCAAGCCTCAATCTTGAGTTTCAACCGATAATCTTGCAAATTCCTCCACAAAAGTTGATCTCCAAGAAAGCTTAAGGGTTTTGGTGGAGTGATCTGGGAAGAGGAAGGTCTTGGCAGCTTCTTGATATAGGGATTAAGGTGAATTTGGTAAGAAACTTCCCTCTACTTCTTATATGTGTGAACTAGAAGCTTAAAGTTATAATTTTGATGGAGTTATGGGGAAAATTTCATGGGTTCAATGGTATGTTGGGATGTTTAACTAGGGTTTATATTTTCAGCCTTGATTATGGTTATCTACCTCTTAATTGATGTTATTGAGCTAGTAATTGGAGGGTTTGATAATAGAGCACTTGTTAGATATGAATTTATAGAGTAAAGGTGCAAATTTCAGAATTTGGAAATCAACCTACCCTGTTCTGTCCGATTTTAGTGCTCCATGCTAGAGGCCGAATTGGGCTTGGGTTAAAACATAAAAGTTGTAGGGAATGATAGTTTAGAGATGCCTGCAAAATTTCAGGTCAATCGGAGTAGCGTAGCTTGTTTAAAGAAAGAATTACCGTTGCTGTCCTGTTTTTACTCGAACTTGAGAACTGCGACTGTAATTGGTTAATTTGGTTGGGAATGCTTTAGAATTTGTTGTTGAGGCCTTCTGATGAAATGTATCCCTGTATCTTAGCTTTCGGATGGCTTCAGAATTTCTGGATTTGGACTTAGGTAGCCCGACTTATGATGTTTGAACCATAATGCGGTTTGTGAACCTGTTTTTGCGATTCTGGTGTGGTATATTCCATTTTTGACCTAGTTACACTCGAAACTGGACTGAGTGGCCTTCTTCAACATTGTAGCCTCTTAAGTCCTGAATATATCTGCAAAATTTCTAGTCAAACGGATCTGTGTAGCTCGAGTTATAACCAAAACACTCGCACCTGTTTTGTGCCCTGAAATTGTGTACGTTTTGAATTTCAGCCTCTGACCGTGGGTTTTTCCATTTTGATAACGTATGAGCTGGGGGTTGACCCCTTCATAATAAATGTAGATCTTGGTTTTAACTTCGAAACGGTATAAAGTGCATCAAAATCCGACATCCGTAGCTCCAGTTATGACCAAAACAAGATCGATCGTCAGAACTGCCTTTGAATCTGGACAGTTCTGACGGGTACTTTGGCACTCAATTTTCGTTCTGTTCTGAGTGGATCCAGGTCTTGGCCAAAACATCAAAGTTTTATCCTTATGTCTTAGCTTTTTAATGCCTTTGGAATTTCTTGATTGGATTTGTGAGCTGGGAGTTACAATCCAGCAAACATACCCTGTCCGTCACCTTAAAGTGCAAATTTCTGGCACTGTTTTCCATACTTTCGACCCATCTCTGTTAAGATCCGGATTTATGTGTCTTAATGAAAGTTATAGACTTTTCTCTTAGCTCCGTAAAGGTACCTCATGGAGCTTGATCCGACACTCGTAGCCTCGATTGTGCTCAAAACAGTTTTGACGGCAAAACGGCTAGGCCGCCATTTCCGTTTCCGTATGCCGTTTCCGCACTTGCATGTGCCCATTTTGTCGTTTTGCGTGTTTTAGGCATAATAGTAGCTGTTTGTGATATTATGTGATGCAATCTTCTATTTCAGACGGTGGTGAGCTAGGTGGAGCCGGTGGGGCCTACTAGCTACTCTTCGCGACGCGAATTTCGTCCTTTTGTTACCCTTGTTCGTTGTGTAAGTATTCAGGCCGCTCTTGTGTGTTAGTTGCTTATGTGTTTCGATATATATGAAGAGGGGTACCTAGGCGAGGGTGTACTTTATCGCACTCGACCTAAACCCTAACTTACGCACATATTTGTACATGGCTTGTGTATATGAGCAATTTTGGAACTAAAACCCTTGAGCTTGTGGCTCGGGGTGACTTTTGAATAATTTTGTGAAGTTTGTGAGTTTGGGCCCGATCTCAATACCTAGATGGACTATTCGAGCCGGTTAGGGCTTGGTCGAAGTCAGTCCAACCTGGATTGAGGTCACCAAGTTTGTGAATCCGGTTCACCGAGTATGTGGACCAAGTTTGTGACCCGAGCTTGTGAATCAAGCTCAATTTCGTTCGCTCGAGCAAGTTTGTGAGGTGTCTGGCCAGTGAGGGTGATAAGGTGTTAGGTGGGAGTACAAGTGGAGTTCTACGGACCTTGTTTATGGTCGACGGAGTGTCGGCAGGAGGTCACCCATGGCAAACTACTTGGCTTTGGAGCCAACCTGTATCCTTCATTTGTATTGTTACTTCTGCACTTGACTTGACACTTTTGTGAAATAGTTGCTTATCTAAATGTGAAATTTATGATTTTACCCCTGTTTACTTACTAAGCATATAGCTTACCCCGTTCCATTTGTTTTCCTTAGCAGGGGGTCGACGCGGGGATCGTTCGGGAAGGTGGTTAGATTTTGAGCTATAGAATACTTGAATTTGTATTTGTTAAAAGTTGACGGGTAAGATGTATATAGTTGGCGTGGTGGTTGTAGTTATCAGTTTTTCTAGGTTTTACTTTCTGGTACTCGTAATATGTAATTCTTGGAGAATTGGATGTAATACTTGAGATTTATTTTATACTTCATTGGAGGACTGTAGTGAGTAATTGAGTCCCGGCGAGAGCTGGGCAGGCGACCCGCCGAACCCTTTGGTACGCCTTAGGGGGAGGTGGGGCCGTCACAAGTGGTATCAGAGCTTAGGCTTCAGATCTCTGTAGTGTATCCTAGGCTAAAGTTTAGGATGCCGGACTGTGGGATTTGATTTGATTTGAAAGTTAAGCAATTGAGGGATAAAACCTATAGCTGCTTCGCGTGGTCTCTGCGCAGAGTGAGCCTGGATGAAGTGGCGAATAAGTATGAAGGACTAAGTGTTCGTTCGAGCATAAGTTATGGATCATAAATGTTATAGGCCTTAAATCTTTCTCATGGTATCTGAGGACCATAGATAGGTACGTCAGGTAGGAATTTCGATTGTAGATAGTTTACTCTTGGGACTGCAGCTCGAGATGTGAATTATCTTATTTCGGATTCTTGTGCCTGAGTACTCCAGAGTTGAGGCGCTGCTAAGTACTTGAGACTAGCATTTTGGGAACATGAATTGGCTTTGTCTGGCTAGAGTGAGTACAAGATATCAATGGGCACCTTGGGAAGTGGAGCAAGAAACCGGACGGGGGTGGTTTCACTGAGTGTGGGACGACAAGTCGCGTTTCTTTCATTTTGCCCTTGCATTGTCCCTACATGTCATTTACTTGTGGTATGTTAATACCTACATATATAGTACTTACTGCACTTGACTTTGTCTAACTTGAAATGTCCCTTGGTGTATATGATGCATTATATTGTGTATATTTTGGCGTGACTTGTATATATATGTACACCTTTTGATCTTTTGATTATTTCGGGTATTCCAACCCTTAGCTCGTTGATTGCAATTTCGAAGACGAAATTCTTTGAAGAAGGGGAGATTGTGATACCCCAAATTTTAGGATACTATTTTTGTTTAGTCTCAAAGAAAGGATTACGGTTTCTTTATTTTATTTTTGTCTTAAAACATCGTTTTATTTCAAGACTAGGAACCTTACTTGTACTTTAAAACCCTAGTTTACTTGTGACTAGCAGGTTATGTTTAAAACCCTCATATTTGACTCAAAACCCTAATTTTATTCTATGGAATTGTAAAATTCATCACACTTTTCTTAAAATTCCTTTTATTTGGAAATTATTCATTTAACATGATCCTACTACTCAATCATTCCTCAATAAGTGCAAACGAACCTAGAAAGTAGGGTTTCACTCTTCGTTTTCAAGATTGGAGCAAATTAGGGTTTTCGCGATTTTTCGCCGGATGATTTTTCGGTACGGAGCAAGGATCAAATTTGGTGTTTAAGAGTGACTTTTGGGGTGAGAAATAATATGTGATTAGATGCAATAATAAAAAGTTAGTGAACAGGAAGAAAAAACCCTAGTACGGGTGATTTAAGGAAAATCGGCTCGAACCGACGGGTACCGTTTGTTACCGGATAAACACACCATTTGACCCATACTTTATTACCTTAATCTTCTCATTTTATTTTAGATAATTGACCCTCAAAATATCTCATACATCAGCCACAATATTTGACCAAGAGAAATGAGAGAAAATGCTAGAAAGAAAACAAGTGTCAAGGCATCTATGGAAGTTGGACTTTGACCAACTTGTCTTAACCTTCATAAAATAGAAATTTGACCAGAATTTCCTCATTTATTCCCCTTTTCTTAGTCTTGGTCGAAATTCTTGAGAGGAAAAACAAGAGAGGAAAAAAACTTCACCTTGCACCTCAATTTCAAGCCTCAATCTTGAGTTTCAACCGATAATCTTGCAAATTCCTCCACAAAAGTTGATCTCCAAGAAAGCTTAAGGGTTTTGGTGGAGTGATCTGGGAAGAGGAAGGTCTTGGCAGCTTCTTGATATAGGGATTAAGGTGAATTTGGTAAGAAACTTCCCTCTACTTCTTATATGTGTGAACTAGAAGCTTAAAGTTATAATTTTGATGGAGTTATGGGGAAAATTTCATGGGTTCAATGGTATGTTGGGATGTTTAACTAGGGTTTATATTTTCAGCCTTGATTATGGTTATCTACCTCTTAATTGATGTTATTGAGCTAGTAATTGGAGGGTTTGATGATAGAGCACTTGTTAGATATGAATTTATAGAGTAAAGGTGCAAATTTCAGAATTTGGAAATCAACCTACCCTGTTCTGTCCGATTTTAGTGCTCCATGCTAGAGGCCGAATTGGGCTTGGGTTAAAACATAAAAGTTGTAGGGAATGATAGTTTAGAGATGCCTGCAAAATTTCAGGTCAATCGGAGTAGCGTAGCTTGTTTAAAGAAAGAATTACCGTTGCTGTCCTGTTTTTACTCGAACTTGAGAACTGCGACTGTAATTGGTTAATTTGGTTGGGAATGCTTTAGAATTTGTTGTTGAGGCCTTCTGATGAAATGTATCCCTGTATCTTAGCTTTCGGATGGCTTCAGAATTTCTGGATTTGGACTTAGGTAGCCCGACTTATGATGTTTGAACCATAATGCGGTTTGTGAACCTGTTTTTGCGATTCTGGTGTGGTATATTCCATTTTTGACCTAGTTACACTCGAAACTGGACTGAGTGGCCTTCTTCAACATTGTAGCCTCTTAAGTCCTGAATATATCTGCAAAATTTCTAGTCAAACGGATCTGTGTAGCTCGAGTTATAACCAAAACACTCGCACCTGTTTTGTGCCCTGAAATTGTGTACGTTTTGAATTTCAGCCTCTGACCGTGGGTTTTTCCATTTTGATAACGTATGAGCTGGGGGTTGACCCCTTCATAATAAATGTAGATCTTGGTTTTAACTTCGAAACGGTATAAAGTGCATCAAAATCCGACATCCGTAGCTCCAGTTATGACCAAAACAAGATCGATCGTCAGAACTGCCTTTGAATCTGGACAGTTCTGACGGGTACTTTGGCACTCAATTTTCGTTCTGTTCTGAGTGGATCCAGGTCTTGGCCAAAACATCAAAGTTTTATCCTTATGTCTTAGCTTTTTAATGCCTTTGGAATTTCTTGATTGGATTTGTGAGCTGGGAGTTACAATCCAGCAAACATACCCTGTCCGTCACCTTAAAGTGCAAATTTCTGGCACTGTTTTCCATACTTTCGACCCATCTCTGTTAAGATCCGGATTTATGTGTCTTAATGAAAGTTATAGACTTTTCTCTTAGCTCCGTAAAGGTACCTCATGGAGCTTGATCCGACACTCGTAGCCTCGATTGTGCTCAAAACAGTTTTGACGGCAAAACGGCTAGGCCGCCATTTCCGTTTCCGTATGCCGTTTCCGCACTTGCATGTGCCCATTTTGTCGTTTTGCGTGTTTTAGGCATAATAGTAGCTGTTTGTGATATTATGTGATGCAATCTTCTATTTCAGACGGTGGTGAGCTAGGTGGAGCCGGTGGGGCCTACTAGCTACTCTTCGCGACGCGAATTTCGTCCTTTTGTTACCCTTGTTCGTTGTGTAAGTATTCAGGCCGCTCTTGTGTGTTAGTTGCTTATGTGTTTCGATATATATGAAGAGGGGTACCTAGGCGAGGGTGTACTTTATCGCACTCGACCTAAACCCTAACTTACGCACATATTTGTACATGGCTTGTGTATATGAGCAATTTTGGAACTAAAACCCTTGAGCTTGTGGCTCGGGGTGACTTTTGAATAATTTTGTGAAGTTTGTGAGTTTGGGCCCGATCTCAATACCTAGATGGACTATTCGAGCCGGTTAGGGCTTGGTCGAAGTCAGTCCAACCTGGATTGAGGTCACCAAGTTTGTGAATCCGGTTCACCGAGTATGTGGACCAAGTTTGTGACCCGAGCTTGTGAATCAAGCTCAATTTCGTTCGCTCGAGCAAGTTTGTGAGGTGTCTGGCCAGTGAGGGTGATAAGGTGTTAGGTGGGAGTACAAGTGGAGTTCTACGGACCTTGTTTATGGTCGACGGAGTGTCGGCAGGAGGTCACCCATGGCAAACTACTTGGCTTTGGAGCCAACCTGTATCCTTCATTTGTATTGTTACTTCTGCACTTGACTTGACACTTTTGTGAAATAGTTGCTTATCTAAATGTGAAATTTATGATTTTACCCCTGTTTACTTACTAAGCATATAGCTTACCCCGTTCCATTTGTTTTCCTTAGCAGGGGGTCGACGCGGGGATCGTTCGGGAAGGTGGTTAGATTTTGAGCTATAGAATACTTGAATTTGTATTTGTTAAAAGTTGACGGGTAAGATGTATATAGTTGGCGTGGTGGTTGTAGTTATCAGTTTTTCTAGGTTTTACTTTCTGGTACTCGTAATATGTAATTCTTGGAGAATTGGATGTAATACTTGAGATTTATTTTATACTTCATTGGAGGACTGTAGTGAGTAATTGAGTCCCGGCGAGAGCTGGGCAGGCGACCCGCCGAACCCTTTGGTACGCCTTAGGGGGAGGTGGGGCCGTCACAAGTGGTATCAGAGCTTAGGCTTCAGATCTCTGTAGTGTATCCTAGGCTAAAGTTTAGGATGCCGGACTGTGGGATTTGATTTGATTTGAAAGTTAAGCAATTGAGGGATAAAACCTATAGCTGCTTCGCGTGGTCTCTGCGCAGAGTGAGCCTGGATGAAGTGGCGAATAAGTATGAAGGACTAAGTGTTCGTTCGAGCATAAGTTATGGATCATAAATGTTATAGGCCTTAAATCTTTCTCATGGTATCTGAGGACCATAGATAGGTACGTCAGGTAGGAATTTCGATTGTAGATAGTTTACTCTTGGGACTGCAGCTCGAGATGTGAATTATCTTATTTCGGATTCTTGTGCCTGAGTACTCCAGAGTTGAGGCGCTGCTAAGTACTTGAGACTAGCATTTTGGGAACATGAATCGGCTTTGTCTGGCTAGAGTGAGTACAAGATATCAACGGGCACCTTGGGAAGTGGAGCAAGAAACCGGACGGGGGTGGTTTCACTGAGTGTGGGACGACAAGTCGCGTTTCTTTCATTTTGCCCTTGCATTGTCCCTACATGTCATTTACTTGTGGTATGTTAATACCTACATATATAGTACTTACTGCACTTGACTTTGTCTAACTTGAAATGTCCCTTGGTGTATATGATGCATTATATTGTGTATATTTTGGCGTGACTTGTATATATATGTACACCTTTTGATCTTTTGATTATTTCGGGTATTCCAACCCTTAGCTCGTTGATTGCAATTTCGAAGACGAAATTCTTTGAAGAAGGGGAGATTGTGATACCCCAAATTTTAGGATACTATTTTTGTTTAGTCTCAAAGAAAGGATTACGGTTTCTTTATTTTATTTTTGTCTTAAAACATCGTTTTATTTCAAGACTAGGAACCTTACTTGTACTTTAAAACCCTAGTTTACTTGTGACTAGCAGGTTATGTTTAAAACCCTCATATTTGACTCAAAACCCTAATTTTATTCTATGGAATTGTAAAATTCATCACACTTTTCTTAAAATTCCTTTTATTTGGAAATTATTCATTTAACATGATCCTACTACTCAATCATTCCTCAATAAGTGCAAACGAACCTAGAAAGTAGGGTTTCACTCTTCGTTTTCAAGATTGGAGCAAATTAGGGTTTTCGCGATTTTTCGCCGGATGATTTTTCGGTACGGAGCAAGGATCAAATTTGGTGTTTAAGAGTGACTTTTGGGGTGAGAAATAATATGTGATTAGATGCAATAATAAAAAGTTAGTGAACAGGAAGAAAAAACCCTAGTACGGGTGATTTAAGGAAAATCGGCTCGAACCGACGGGTACCGTTTGTTACCGGATAAACACACCATTTGACCCATACTTTATTACCTTAATCTTCTCATTTTATTTTAGATAATTGACCCTCAAAATATCTCATACATCAGCCACAATATTTGACCAAGAGAAATGAGAGAAAATGCTAGAAAGAAAACAAGTGTCAAGGCATCTATGGAAGTTGGACTTTGACCAACTTGTCTTAACCTTCATAAAATAGAAATTTCACCAGAATTTCCTCATTTATTCCCCTTTTCTTAGTCTTGGTCGAAATTCTTGAGAGGAAAAACAAGAGAGGAAAAAAACTTCACCTTGCACCTCAATTTCAAGCCTCAATCTTGAGTTTCAACCGATAATCTTGCAAATTCCTCCACAAAAGTTGATCTCCAAGAAAGCTTAAGGGTTTTGGTGGAGTGATCTGGGACGAGGAAGGTCTTGGCAGCTTCTTGATATAGGGATTAAGGTGAATTTGGTAAGAAACTTCCCTCTACTTCTTATATGTGTGAACTAGAAGCTTAAAGTTATAATTTTGATGGAGTTATGGGGAAAATTTCATGGGTTCAATGGTATGTTGGGATGTTTAACTAGGGTTTATATTTTCAGCCTTGATTATGGTTATCTACCTCTTAATTGATGTTATTGAGCTAGTAATTGGTGGGTTTGATGATAGAGCACTTGTTAGATATGAATTTATAGAGTAAAGGTGCAAATTTCAGAATTTGGAAACCAAGCTACCCTGTTCTGTCCGATTTTAGTGGTCCATGTTAGATGCCGAATTAGGCTTGGGTTAAAACATGAAAGTTGTAGGGAATGATAGTTTAGAGTTGCCTGCAAAATATCAGGTCAATCGGAGTAGCGTAGCTTGTGAAAAGATAGAATTACCCTTGCTGTCCTGTTTTTACTCGAACTTGAGAACTGCGACTGTAATTGGTTAATTTGGTTGGGAATGCTTCAGAATTTGTTGTTGAGGTCTTCTGATGAAATGTATCCCTGTATTTTAGCTTTCGGATGGCTTTGGAATTTCTGGATTTGGACTTAGGTAGCCTGACTTATGATGTTTGAACCAGAATGCGGTTTGTGAACCTGTTTTTGAGATTCTGGTGTGGTATATTGCATTTTTGACCTAGTTACACTCGAAACTGGACTGAGTGGCCTTCTTCAACATTGTAGCCACTTAAGTCCTGATTATATCTGTAAAATTTCTGGTGTGCAGCTCGAGTTATAACCAAAACACTCGCACCTGTTTTGTGCCCTGAAATTGAGTACGTTTTGAATTTCAGCCTCTGACCGTGGGTTTTTCCGTTTTGATAACGTACGATCTGGGGGTTGACCCCTTCATAAGAAATGTAGATCTTTGTTTTAGATTCAAAACGGTATAAAGTGCGTCAAAATCTGAGTTCCGTAGCTCTAGTTATGAACAAAACAAGATCGATCGTTAGAACTGCCTTTGAATCTGGACAGTTCTGACGGGTACTTTGGCACTCAATTTTCGTTCTGTTCTGAGTGGATCCAGGTCTTGGCCAAAACATCAAAGTTCTATCCTTATGTCTTAGCTTTTTAATGCCTTTAGAATTTCTTGATTTGGATTTGTGAGCTGGGAGTTAAAATCCAGCAAACATACCCTGTCCGTCACCTTAAAGTGCAAATTTCTGGCACTGTTTTCCATACTTTCGACCCATCTCTGGTTCAGATCCGGATTTATGTGTCTTCATGAAAGTTATAGACTTTTCTCTTAGCTCCGTAACGGTAACTCATGGAGCTTGATCCGACACTCGTAGCCTCGATTGTGCTCAAAACAGTTTTGACGGCAAAACGGCTAGGCCGCCATTTCCGTTTCCGTATGCCGTTTCCGCACTTGCATGTGCCCATTTTGTCGTTTTGCGTGTTTTAGGCATAATAGTAGCCGTTTGTGATATTATGTGATGCAATCTTCTATTTCAGACGGTGGTGAGCTAGGTGGAGCCGGTGGGGCCTACTAGCTACTCTTCGCGACGCGAATTTCGTCCTTTTGTTACCCTTGTTCGTTGTGTAAGTATGCAGGCCGCTCTTGTGTGTTAGTTGCTTATGTGTTTCGATATATATGAAGAGGGTACCTAGGCGAGGGTGTACTTTATCGCACTCGACCTAAACCCTAACTTACGCACATATTTGTACATGGCTTGTGTATATGAGCAATTTTGGAACTAAAACCCTTGAACTTGTGGCTCGGGGTGACTTTTGAATAATTTTGTGAAGTTTGTGAGTTTGGGGCCCAATCTCAATACCTAAATGGACTATTCGAGCCGGTTAGGGCTTGGTCGAAGTCAGTCCAACCTGGATTGAGGTCACCAAGTTTGTGAATCCGGTTCACCGAGTATGTGGACAAAGTTTGTGACCCGAGCTTGTGAATCAAGCTCAATTTCGTTCGCTCGAGCAAGTTTGTGAGGTGTCTGGCCAGTGAGGGTGATAAGGTATTAGGTGGGAGTACAAGTGGAGTTCTACGGACCTTGTTTATGGTCGACGGAGTGTCGGCAGGAGGTCACGCATGGCAAACTACTTGGCTTCGGAGCCAACCTGTATCCTTCCTTTGTATTGTTACTTCTGCACTTGACTTGACACTTTTGTGAAATAGTTGCTTATCTAAATGTGAAATTTATGATTTTACCCCTGTTTACTTACTAACCATATAGCTTACCCCGTTCCATTTGTTTTCCTTAGCAGGGGGCCGACGCGGGGATCGTTCGGGAAGGTGGTTAGATTTTGAGCTATAGAATACTTGAATTTGTATTTGTTTAAAGTTGACGGGTAAGATGTATATAGTTGGCGTGGTGGTTGTAGTTATCAGTTTTTCTAGGTTTTACTTTCTGGTACTCGTAATATGTAATTCTTGGAGAATTGGATGTAATACTTGAGATTTATTTTATACTTCATTGGAGGACTGTAGTGAGTAATTGAGTCCCGGCAAGAGCTGGGTAGGTGACCCGCCGAACCCTTTGGTACGCCTTAGGGGGAGGTGGGGCCGTCACAAGTGGTATCAGAGCTTAGGCTTCAGATCTCTGTAGTGTATCTTAGGCTAAAGTTTAGGATGCCGGACTGTGGGATTTGATTTGATTTGAAAGTTAAGCAATTGAGGGATAAAACCTATAGCTGCTTCGCGTGGTCTCTGCGCAGTGTGAGCCTGGATGAAGTGGCGAATAAGTATGAAGGACTAAGTGTTCGTTCGAGCATAAGTTATGGATCATAAATGTTATAGGCCTTAAATCTTTCTCATGGTATCTGAGGACCATAGATAGGTACGTCAGGTAGGAATTTCGATTGTAGATAGTTTACTCTTGGGACTGCAGCTCGAGATGTGAATTATCTTATTTCGGATTCTTGTGCCTGAGTACTCCAGAGTTGAGGCGCTGCTAAGTACTTGAGACTAGCATTTTGGGAACATGAATCGGCTTTGTCTGGCTAGAGTGAGAACAAGATATCAACGGGCACCTTGGGAAGTGGAGCAAAAAATCGGACGAGGGTGGTTTCACTGAGTGTGGGACGACAAGTCGCGTTTCTTTCATTTTGCCCTTGCATTGTCCCTACATGTCATTTACTTGTGGTATGTTAATACCTACATATATAGTACTTACTGCACTTGACTTTGTCTAACTTGAAATGTCCCTTGGTGTATATGATGCATTATATTGTGTATATTTTGGCGTGACTTGTATATATATTTACACCTTTTGATCTTTTGATTATTTCGGGTATTCCAACCCTTAGCTCGTTGATTGCAATTTCGAGGACGAAATTCTTTGAAGAAGCGGAGATTGTGATACCCCAAATTTTAGGATACTATTTTTGTTTAGTCTCAAAGAAAGGATTACGGTTTCTTTATTTTATTTTTGTCTTAAAACATCGTTTTATTTCAAGACTAGAAACCTTACTTGTACTTTAAAACCCTAGTTTACTTGTGACTAGCAGGTTATGTTTAAAACCCTCATATTTGACTCAAAACCCTAATTTTATTCTATGGAATTGTAAAATTCATCACACTTTTCTTAAAATTCCTTTTATTTGGAAATTATTCATTTAACATGATCCTACTACTCAATCATTCCTCAATAAGTGCAAACGAACCTAGAAAGTAGGGTTTCACTCTTCGTTTTCAAGATTGGAGCAAATTAGGGATTTCGCGATTTTTCGCCGGATGATTTTTCGGTACGGAGCAAGGATCAAATTTGGTGTTTAAGAGTGACTTTTGGGGTGAGAAATAATATGTGATTAGATGCAATAATAAAAAGTTAGTGAACAGGAAGAAAAAACCCTAGTACGGGTGATTTAAGGAAAATCGGCTCGAACCGACGGGTACCGTTTGTTACCGGATAAACACACCATTTGACCCATACTTTATTACCTTAATCTTCTCATTTTATTTTAGATAATTGACCCTCAAAATATCTCATACATCAGCCACAATATTTGACCAAGAGAAATGAGAGAAAATGCTAGAAAGAAAACAAGTGTCAAGGCATCTATGGAAGTTGGACTTTGACCAACTTGTCTTAACCTTCATAAAATAGAAATTTGACCAGAATTTCCTCATTTATTCCTCTTTTCTTAGTCTTGGTCGAAATTCTTGAGAGGAAAAACAAGAGAGGAAAAAAACTTCACCTTGCACCTCAATTTCAAGCCTCAATCTTGAGTTTCAACCGATAATCTTGCAAATTCCTCCACAAAAGTTGATCTCCAAGAAAGTTTAAGGGTTTTGGTGGAGTGATCTGGGAGGAGGAAGGTCTTGGCAGCTTCTTGATATAGGGATTAAGGTGAATTTGGTAAGAAACTTCCCTCTACTTCTTATATGTGTGAACTAGAAGCTTAAAGTTATAATTTTGATGGAGTTATGGGGAAAATTTCATGGGTTCAATGGTATGTTGGGATGTTTAACTAGGGTTTATATTTTCAGCCTTGATTATGGTTATCTACCTCTTAATTGATGTTATTGAGCTAGTAATTGGTGGGTTTGATGATAGAGCACTTGTTAGATATGAATTTATAGAGTAAAGGTGCAAATTTCAGAATTTGGAAACCAAGCGACCCTGTTCTGTCCGATTTTAGTGGTCCATGTTAGAGGCCGAATTAGGCTTGGTTTAAAACATGAAAATTGTAGGGAATGATAGTTTAGAGATGCCTGAAAAATTTCAGGTCAATCAGAGTAGCGTAGCTTGTGAAAAGACAGAATTACCCTTGCTGTCCTGTTTTTACTCGAACTTGAGAACTGCGACTGTAATTGGTTAATTTGGTTGGGAATGCTTCAGAATTTATCATTGAGGTCTTCTGATGAAATGTATCCCTGTATCTTAGCTTTCGGATGGCTTTGGAATTTCTTGATTTGGACTTAGGTAGCCTGACTTATGATGTTTGAACCAGAATACGGTTTGTGAACCTGTTTTTGCGATTCTGGTGTGGTATAGTGCATTTTTGACCTAGTTACACTCGAAACTGGACTGAGTGGCCTTCTTCAACATTGTAGCCTCTTAAGTCCTGAATATATCTGCAAAATTTCTGGTGTGTAGCTCAAGTTATAACCAAAACACTCGCTCCTGTTTTGTTCCCTGAAATTGTGTACGTTTTGAATTTCAGCCTCTGACCGTGGGTTTTTCCGTTTTGATAACATATGAGCTGGGGGTTGACCCCTTCATAAGAAATGTAGATCTTGGTTTTAGCTTCAAAACGGTATAAAGTGCATCAAAATCCGAGTTCCGTAGCTCCAGTTATGACCAAAACAAGATCGATCGTCAGAACTGCCTTTGAATCTGGACAGTTCTGACGGGTACTTTGGCACTCAATTTTCGTTCTGTTCTGAGTGGATCCAGGTCTTGGTCAAAACATCAAAGTTCTATCCTTATGTCTTAGCTTTTTAATTCCTCTGGAATTTCTTGATTTGGATTTGTCAGCTGGGAGTTAAAATCCAGCTAACATTCCCTGTCCGTCACCTTAAAGTGCAAATTTCTGGCACAGTTTCCCATACTTTCGACCCATTTCTGTTCAGATCCGGATTTATGTGTCTTCATGAAAGTTATAGACTTTTCTCTTAGCTCCGTAACGGTACCTCATGGAGCTTGATCCGACACTCGTAGCCTCGATTGTGCTCAAAACAGTTTTGACGGCAAAACGGCTAGGCCAACATTTCCGTTTCCGTATGCCGTTTCCGCACTTGCATGTGCCCATTTTGTCGTTTTGCGTGTTTTAGGCATAATAGTAGCCGTTTGTGATATTATGTGATGCAATCATCTATTTCAGACGGTGGTGAGCTAGGTGGAGCCGGTGGGGCCTACTAGCTACTCTTCGCGACGCGAATTTCGTCCTTTTGTTACCCTTGTTCGTTGTGTAAGTATTCAGGCCGCTCTTGTGTGTTAGTTGCTTATGTGTTTCGATATATATGAAGAGGGTACCTAGGCGAAGGTGTACTTTATCGCACTCGACCTAAACCCTAATTTACGCACATATTTGTACATGGCTTGTGTATATGAGCAATTTTGGAACTAAAACCCTTGAGCTTGTGGCTCGGGGTGACTTTTGAATAATTTTGTGAAGTTTGTGAGTTTGGGGCCCGATCTCAATACCTAGATGGACTATTCGAGCCGGTTAGGGCTTGGTCGAAGTCAGTCCAACCTGGATTGAGGTCACCAAATTTGTGAATCCGGTTCACCGAGTATGTGGACCAAGTTTGTGACCCGAGCTTGTGAACCAAGTTCAATTTCGTTCGCTCGAGCAAGTTTGTGAGCTGTCTGGCCAGTGAGGGTGATAAGGTGTTAGGTGGGAGTACAAGTGGAGTTCTACGGACCTTGTTTATGGTCGACGGAGTGTCGACAGGAGATCACGCATGGCAAACTACTTGGCTTTGGAGCCAACCTGTATCATTCCTTTGTATTGTTACTTCTGCACTTGACTTGACACTTTTGTGAAATAGTTGCTTATCTAAATATGAAATTTATGATTTTACCCCTGTTTACTTACTAAGCATATAGCTTACCCCGTTCCATTTGTTTTCCTTAGCAGGGGGCCGACGCGGGGATCGTTCGGGAAGGTGGTTAGATTTTGAGCTATAGAATACTTGAATTTGTATTTGTTAAAAGTTGACGGGTAAGATGTATATAGTTGGCGTGGTGGTTGTAGTTGTCAGTTTTTCTAGGTTTTACTTTCTGGTACTCGTAATATGTAATTCTTGGAGAATTGGATGTAATACTTGAGATTTATTTTATACTTCATTGGAGGACTGTAGTGAGTAAGTGAGTCCCGGCGAGAGCTGGGCAGGCGACCCGCCGAACCCTTTGGTACGCCTTAGGGGGAGGTGGGGCCGTCACAAGTGGTATCAGAGCTTAGGTTTCAGATCTCTGTAGTGTATCCTAGGCTAAAGTTTAGGATGCCGGACTGTGGGATTTGATTTGATTTGAAAGTTAAGCAATTGAGGGATAAAACCTATAGCTGCTTCGCGTGGTCTCTGCGCAGAGTGAGCCTGGATGAAGTGGCGAATAAGTATGAATGACTAAGTGTTCGTTCGAGCATAAGTTATGGATCATAAATGTTATAGGCCTTAAATCTTTCTCATGGTATCTGAGGACCATAGATAGGTACGTCAGGTAGGAATTTCGATTGTAGATAGTTTACTCTTGGGACTGCAGCTCGAGATGTGAATTATCTTATTTCGGATTCTTGTGCCTGAGTACTCCAGAGTTGAGGCGCTGCTAAGTACTTGAGACTAGCATTTTGGGAACATGAATCGGCTTTGTCTGGCTAGAGTGAGTACAAGATATCAACGGGCACCTTGGGAAGTGGAGCAAGAAACCGGACGGGGGTGGTTTCACTGAGTGTGGGACGACAAGTCGCGTTTCTTTCATTTTGCCCTTGCATTGTCCCTACATGTCATTTACTTGTGGTATGTTAATACCTACATATATAGTACTTACTGCACTTGACTTTGTCTAACTTGAAATGTCCCTTGGTGTATATGATGCATTATATTGTGTATATTTTGGCGTGACTTGTATATATATGTACACCTTTTGATCTTTTGATTATTTCGGGTATTCCAACCCTTAGCTCGTTGATTGCAATTTCGAGGACAAAATTCTTTGAAGAAGGGGAGATTGTGATACCCCAAATTTTAGGATACTATTTTTGTTTAGTCTCAAAGAAAGGATTACGGTTTCTTTATTTTATTTTTGTCTTAAAACATCGTTTTATTTCAAGACTAGAAACCTTACTTGTACTTTAAAACCCTAGTTTACTTGTGACTAGCAGGTTATGTTTAAAACCCTCATATTTGACTCAAAACCCTAATTTTATTCTATGGAATTGTAAAATTCATCACACTTTTCTTAAAATTCCTTTTATTTGGAAATTATTCATTTAACATGATCCTACTACTCAATCATTCCTCAATAAGTGCAAACGAACCTAGAAAGTAGGGTTTCACTCTTCGTTTTCAAGATTGGAGCAAATTAGGGATTTCGCGATTTTTCGCCGGATGATTTTTCGGTACGGAGCAAGGATCAAATTTGGTGTTTAAGAGTGACTTTTGGGGTGAGAAATAATATGTGATTAGATGCAATAATAAAAAGTTAGTGAACAGGAAGAAAAAACCCTAGTACGGGTGATTTAAGGAAAATCGGCTCGAACCGACGGGTACCGTTTGTTACCGGATAAACACACCATTTGACCCATACTTTATTACCTTAATCTTCTCATTTTATTTTAGATAATTGACCCTTAAAATATCTCATACATCAGCCACAATATTTGACCAAGAGAAATGAGAGAAAATGCTAGAAAGAAAACAAGTGTCAGGGCATCTATGGAAGTTGGACTTTGACCAACTTGTCTTAACCTTCATAAAATAGAAATTTGACCAGAATTTCCTCATTTATTCCTCTTTTCTTAGTCTTGGTCGAAATTCTTGAGAGGAAAAACAAGAGAGGAAAAAAACTTCACCTTGCACCTCAATTTCAAGCCTCAATCTTGAGTTTCAACCGATAATCTTGCAAATTCCTCCACAAAAGTTGATCTCCAAGAAAGCTTAAGGGTTTTGGTGGAGTGATCTGGGAAGAGGAAGGTCTTGGCAGCTTCTTGATATAGGGATTAAGGTGAATTTGGTAAGAAACTTCCCTCTACTTCTTATATGTGTGAACTAGAAGCTTAAAGTTATAATTTTGATGGAGTTATGGGGAAAATTTCATGGGTTCAATGGTATGTTGGGATGTTTAACTAGGGTTTATATTTTCAGCCTTGATTACGGTTATCTACCTCTTAATTGATGTTATTGAGCTAGTAATTGGTGGGTTTGATGATAGAGCACTTGTTAGATATGAATTTATAGAGTAAAGGTGCAAATTTCAGAATTTGGAAACCAAGCTACCCTGTTCTGTCCGATTTTAGTGGTCCATGTTAGAGGCCGAATTAGGCTTGGGTTAAAACATGAAAATTGTAGGGAATGATAGTTTAGAGATTCCTGAAAAATTTCATGTCAATCGGAGTAGCGTAGCTTGTGAAAAGACAGAATTACCCTTGCTGTCCTGTTTTTACTCGAACTTGAGAACTGCGACTGTAATTGGTTAATTTGGTTGGGAATGCTTCAGAATTTATCATTGAGGTCTTCTGATGAAATGTATCCCTGTTTCTTAGCTTTCGGATGGCTTTGGAATTTCTTGATTTGGACTTAGGTAGCCTGACTTATGATGTTTGAACCAGAATACGGTTTGTGAACCTGTTTTTCCAATTCTGGTGTGGTATAGTGCATTTTTGACCTAGTTACACTCGAAACTGGACTGAGTGGCCTTCTTCAACATTGTAGCCTCTTAAGTCCTGAATATATCTGCAAAATTTCTGGTGTGTAGCTCGAGTTATAACCAAAACACTCGCACCTGTTTTGTTCCCTGAAATTGTGTACGTTATAAATTTTAGCCTCTGACCGTGGGTTTTTCCGTTTTGATAACATATGAGCTGGGGGTTGACCCCTTCATAAGAAATGTAGATCATGGTTTTAGCTTCAAAACGGTATAAAGTCCATCAAAATCCGAGTTCCGTAGCTCCAGTTATGACCAAAACAAGATCGATCGTCAGAACTGCCTTTGAATCTGGACAGTTCTGACGGGTACTTTGGCACTCAATTTTCGTTCTGTTCTGAGTGGATCCAGGTCTTGGTCAAAACATCAAAGTTCTATCCTTATGTCTTAGCTTTTTAATTCCTTTGGAATTTCTTGATTTGGATTTGTCAGCTGGGAGTTAAAATCCAGCTAACATTCCCTGTCCGTCACCTTAAAGTGCAAATTTCTGGCACAGTTTTCCATACTTTCGACCCATTTCTGTTCAGATCCGGATTTATGTGTCTTCATGAAAGTTATAGACTTTTCTCTTAGCTCTGTAACGGTACCTCATGGAGCTTGATCCGACACTCGTAGCCTCGATTGTGCTCAAAACAGTTTTGACGGCAAAACGGCTAGGCCAACATTTCCGTTTCCGTATGCCGTTTCCGCACTTGCATGTGCCCATTTTGTCGTTTTGCGTGTTTTAGGCATAATAGTAGCCGTTTGTGATATTATGTGACGCAATCATCTATTTCAGACGGTGGTGAGCTAGGTGGAGCCGGTGGGGCCTACTAGCTACTCTTCGCGACGCGAATTTCGTCCTTTTGTTACCCTTGTTCGTTGTGTAAGTATTCAGGCCGCTCTTGTGTGTTAGTTGCTTATGTGTTTCGATATATATGAAGAGGGTACCTAGGCGAAGGTGTACTTTATCGCACTCGACCTAAACCCTAACTTACGCACATATTTGTACATGGCTTGTGTATATGAGCAATTTTGGAACTAAAACCCTTGAGCTTGTGGCTCGGGGTGACTTTTGAATAATTTTGTGAAGTTTGTGAGTTTGGAGCCCGATCTCAATACCTAGATGGACTATTCGAGCCGGTTAGGGCTTGGTCGAAGTCAGTCCAACCTGGATTGAGGTCACCAAGTTTGTGAATTCGGTTCACCGAGTATGTGGACCAAGTTTGTGACCCGAGCTTGTGAACCAAGTTCAATTTCGTTCGCTCGAGCAAGTTTGTGAGCTGTCTGGCCAGTGAGGGTGATAAGGTGTTAGGTGGGAGTACAAGTGGAGTTCTACGGACCTTGTTTATGGTCGACGGAGTGTCGACAGGAGATCACGCATGGCAAACTACTTGGCTTTGGAGCCAACCTGTATCCTTCCTTTGTATTGTTACTTCTGCACTTGACTTGACACTTTTGTGAAATAGTTGCTTATCTAAATATGAAATTTATGATTTTACCCCTGTTTACTTACTAAGCATATAGCTTACCCCGTTCCATTTGTTTTCCTTAGCAGGGGGCCGACGCGGGGATCGTTCGGGAAGGTGGTTAGATTTTGAGCTATAGAATACTTGAATTTGTATTTGTTAAAAGTTGACGGGTAAGATGTATATAGTTGGCGTGGTGGTTGTAGTTGTCAGTTTTTCTAGGTTTTACTTTCTGGTACTCGAAATATGTAATTCTTGGAGAATTGGATGTAATACTTGAGATTTATTTTATACTTCATTGGAGGACTGTAGTGAGTAAGTGAGTCCCGGCGAGAGCTGGGCAGGCGACCCGCCGAACCCTTTGGTACGCCTTAAGGGGAGGTGGGGCCGTCACAAGTGGTATCAGAGCTTAGGTTTCAGATCTCTGTAGTGTATCCTAGGCTAAAGTTTAGCATGCCGGACTGTGGGATTTGATTTTGATTTGAAAGTTAAGCAATTGAGGGATAAAACCTATAGCTGCTTCGCGTGGTCTCTGCGCAGAGTGAGCCTGGATGAAGTGGCGAATAAGTATGAAGGACTAAGTGTTCGTTCGAGCATAAGTTATGGATCATAAATGTTATAGGCCTTAAATCTTTCTCATGGTATCTGAGGACCATAGATAGGTACGTCAGGTAGGAATTTCGATTGTAGATAGTTTACTCTTGGGACTGCAGCTCGAGATGTGAATTATCTTATTTCGGATTCTTGTGCCTGAGTACTCCAGAGTTGAGGCGCTGCTAAGTACTTGAGACTAGCATTTTGGGAACATGAATCGGCTTTGTCTGGCTAGAGTGAGTACAAGATATCAACGGGCACCTTGGGAAGTGGAGCAAGAAACCGGACGGGGGTGGTTTCACTGAGTGTGGGACGACAAGTCGCGTTTCTTTCATTTTGCCCTTGCATTGTCCCTACATGTCATTTACTTGTGGTATGTTAATACCTACATATATAGTACTTACTGCACTTGACTTTGTCTAACTTGAAATGTCCCTTGGTGTATATGATGCATTATATTGTGTATATTTTGGCGTGACTTGTATATATATGTACACCTTTTGATCTTTTGATTATTTCAGGTATTCCAACCCTTAGCTCGTTGATTGCAATTTCGAGGACGAAATTCTTTGAAGAAGGGGAGATTGTGATACCCCAAATTTTAGGATACTATTTTTGTTTAGTCTCAAAGAAAGGATTACGGTTTCTTTATTTTATTTTTGTCTTAAAACATCGTTTTATTTCAAGACTAGAAACCTTACTTGTACTTTAAAACCCTAGTGTACTTGTGACTAGCAGGTTATGTTTAAATCCCTCATATTTGACTCAAAACCCTAATTTTATTCTATGGAATTGTAAAATTCATCACACTTTTCTTAAAATTCCTTTTATTTGGAAATTATTCATTTAACATGATCCTACTACTCAATCATTCCTCAAAAAGTGCAAATGAACCTAGAAAGTAGGGTTTCACTCTTCGTTTTCAAGATTGGAGCAAATTAGGATTTTCGCGATTTTTCGCCGGATGATTTTTCGGTACGGAGCAAGGATCAAATTTGGTGTTTAAGAGTGACTTTTGGGGTGAGAAATAATATGTGATTAGATGCAATAATAAAAAGTTAGTGAACAGGAAGAAAAAACCCTAGTACGGGTGATTTAAGGAAAATCGGCTCGAACCGACGGGTACCGTTTGTTACCGGATAAACACACCATTTGACCCATACTTTATTACCTTAATCTTCTCATTTTATTTTAAATAATTGACCCTCAAAATATCTCATACATCAGCCACAATATTTGACCAAGAGAAATGAGAGAAAATGCTAGAAAGAAAACAAGTGTCAAGGCATCTATGGAAGTTGGACTTTGACCAACTTGTCTTAACCTTCATAAAATAGAAATTTGACCAGAATTTCCCCATTTCTTCCCCTTTTCTTAGTCTTGGTCAAAATTCTTGAGAGGAAAAACAAGAGAGGAAAAAAACTTCGCCTTGCACCTCAATTTCAAGCCTCAATCTTGAGTTTCAACCGATAATCTTGCAAATTCTTCCACAAAAGTTGATCTCGAAGAAAGCTTAAGGGTTTTGGTGGAGTGATCTGGGAAGATGAAGGTCTTGGCAGCTTCTTGATATAGGGATTAAGATGAATTTGGTAAGAAACTTCCCTCTACTTCTTATATGTGTGAACTAGAAGCTTAAAGTTATAATTTTGATGGAGTTATGGGGAAAATTTCATGGGTTCAATGGTATGTTGGGATGTTTAACTAGGGTTTATATTTTCAGCCTTGATTACGGTTATCTACCTTTTAATTGATGTTATTGAGCTAGTAATTGGTGGGTTTGATGATAGAGCACTTGTTAGATATGAATTTATAGAGTAAATATGCAAATTTCAGAATTTGGAAACCAAGCTACCCTGTTCTGTCCGATTTTAGTGCTCCATGTTAAAGGCCGAATTAGGCTTGGGTTAAAACATGAAAGTTGTAGGGAATGATAGTTTAGAGATTCCTGAAAAATTTCATGTCAATCGGAGTAGCGTAGCTTGTGAAAAGACAGAATTACCCTTGCTGTCCTGTTTTTACTCGAACTTGAGAACTGCGACTGTAATTGGTTAATTTGGTTGGGAATGCTTCAGAATTTATCATTGAGGTCTTCTGATGAAATGTATCCCTGTTTCTTAGCTTTCGGATGGCTTTGGAATTTCTTGATTTGGACTTAGGTAGCCTGACTTATGATGTTTGAACCAGAATACGGTTTGTGAACCTGTTTTTCCAATTCTGGTGTGGTATAGTGCATTTTTGACCTAGTTACACTCGAAACTGGACTGAGTGGCCTTCTTCAACATTGTAGCCTCTTAAGTCCTGAATATATCTGCAAAATTTCTGGTGTGTAGCTCGAGTTATAACCAAAACACTCGCACCTGTTTTGTTCCCTGAAATTGTGTACGTTATAAATTTTAGCCTCTGACCGTGGGTTTTTCCGTTTTGATAACATATGAGCTGGGGGTTGACCCCTTCATAAGAAATGTAGATCATGGTTTTAGCTTCAAAACGGTATAAAGTCCATCAAAATCCGAGTTCCGTAGCTCCAGTTATGACCAAAACAAGATCGATCGTCAGAACTGCCTTTGAATCTGGACAGTTCTGACGGGTACTTTGGCACTCAATTTTCGTTCTGTTCTGAGTGGATCCAGGTCTTGGTCAAAACATCAAAGTTCTATCCTTATGTCTTAGCTTTTTAATTCCTTTGGAATTTCTTGATTTGGATTTGTCAGCTGGGAGTTAAAATCCAGCTAACATTCCCTGTCCGTCACCTTAAAGTGCAAATTTCTGGCACAGTTTTCCATACTTTCGACCCATTTCTGTTCAGATCCGGATTTATGTGTCTTCATGAAAGTTATAGACTTTTCTCTTAGCTCTGTAACGGTACCTCATGGAGCTTGATCCGACACTCGTAGCCTCGATTGTGCTCAAAACAGTTTTGACGGCAAAACGGCTAGGCCAACATTTCCGTTTCCGTATGCCGTTTCCGCACTTGCATGTGCCCATTTTGTCGTTTTGCGTGTTTTAGGCATAATAGTAGCCGTTTGTGATATTATGTGACGCAATCATCTATTTCAGACGGTGGTGAGCTAGGTGGAGCCGGTGGGGCCTACTAGCTACTCTTCGCGACGCGAATTTCGTCCTTTTGTTACCCTTGTTCGTTGTGTAAGTATTCAGGCCGCTCTTGTGTGTTAGTTGCTTATGTGTTTCGATATATATGAAGAGGGTACCTAGGCGAAGGTGTACTTTATCGCACTCGACCTAAACCCTAACTTACGCACATATTTGTACATGGCTTGTGTATATGAGCAATTTTGGAACTAAAACCCTTGAGCTTGTGGCTCGGGGTGACTTTTGAATAATTTTGTGAAGTTTGTGAGTTTGGAGCCCGATCTCAATACCTAGATGGACTATTCGAGCCGGTTAGGGCTTGGTCGAAGTCAGTCCAACCTGGATTGAGGTCACCAAGTTTGTGAATTCGGTTCACCGAGTATGTGGACCAAGTTTGTGACCCGAGCTTGTGAACCAAGTTCAATTTCGTTCGCTCGAGCAAGTTTGTGAGCTGTCTGGCCAGTGAGGGTGATAAGGTGTTAGGTGGGAGTACAAGTGGAGTTCTACGGACCTTGTTTATGGTCGACGGAGTGTCGACAGGAGATCACGCATGGCAAACTACTTGGCTTTGGAGCCAACCTGTATCCTTCCTTTGTATTGTTACTTCTGCACTTGACTTGACACTTTTGTGAAATAGTTGCTTATCTAAATATGAAATTTATGATTTTACCCCTGTTTACTTACTAAGCATATAGCTTACCCCGTTCCATTTGTTTTCCTTAGCAGGGGGCCGACGCGGGGATCGTTCGGGAAGGTGGTTAGATTTTGAGCTATAGAATACTTGAATTTGTATTTGTTAAAAGTTGACGGGTAAGATGTATATAGTTGGCGTGGTGGTTGTAGTTGTCAGTTTTTCTAGGTTTTACTTTCTGGTACTCGAAATATGTAATTCTTGGAGAATTGGATGTAATACTTGAGATTTATTTTATACTTCATTGGAGGACTGTAGTGAGTAAGTGAGTCCCGGCGAGAGCTGGGCAGGCGACCCGCCGAACCCTTTGGTACGCCTTAAGGGGAGGTGGGGCCGTCACAAGTGGTATCAGAGCTTAGGTTTCAGATCTCTGTAGTGTATCCTAGGCTAAAGTTTAGCATGCCGGACTGTGGGATTTGATTTTGATTTGAAAGTTAAGCAATTGAGGGATAAAACCTATAGCTGCTTCGCGTGGTCTCTGCGCAGAGTGAGCCTGGATGAAGTGGCGAATAAGTATGAAGGACTAAGTGTTCGTTCGAGCATAAGTTATGGATCATAAATGTTATAGGCCTTAAATCTTTCTCATGGTATCTGAGGACCATAGATAGGTACGTCAGGTAGGAATTTCGATTGTAGATAGTTTACTCTTGGGACTGCAGCTCGAGATGTGAATTATCTTATTTCGGATTCTTGTGCCTGAGTACTCCAGAGTTGAGGCGCTGCTAAGTACTTGAGACTAGCATTTTGGGAACATGAATCGGCTTTGTCTGGCTAGAGTGAGTACAAGATATCAACGGGCACCTTGGGAAGTGGAGCAAGAAACCGGACGGGGGTGGTTTCACTGAGTGTGGGACGACAAGTCGCGTTTCTTTCATTTTGCCCTTGCATTGTCCCTACATGTCATTTACTTGTGGTATGTTAATACCTACATATATAGTACTTACTGCACTTGACTTTGTCTAACTTGAAATGTCCCTTGGTGTATATGATGCATTATATTGTGTATATTTTGGCGTGACTTGTATATATATGTACACCTTTTGATCTTTTGATTATTTCAGGTATTCCAACCCTTAGCTCGTTGATTGCAATTTCGAGGACGAAATTCTTTGAAGAAGGGGAGATTGTGATACCCCAAATTTTAGGATACTATTTTTGTTTAGTCTCAAAGAAAGGATTACGGTTTCTTTATTTTATTTTTGTCTTAAAACATCGTTTTATTTCAAGACTAGAAACCTTACTTGTACTTTAAAACCCTAGTGTACTTGTGACTAGCAGGTTATGTTTAAATCCCTCATATTTGACTCAAAACCCTAATTTTATTCTATGGAATTGTAAAATTCATCACACTTTTCTTAAAATTCCTTTTATTTGGAAATTATTCATTTAACATGATCCTACTACTCAATCATTCCTCAAAAAGTGCAAATGAACCTAGAAAGTAGGGTTTCACTCTTCGTTTTCAAGATTGGAGCAAATTAGGATTTTCGCGATTTTTCGCCGGATGATTTTTCGGTACGGAGCAAGGATCAAATTTGGTGTTTAAGAGTGACTTTTGGGGTGAGAAATAATATGTGATTAGATGCAATAATAAAAAGTTAGTGAACAGGAAGAAAAAACCCTAGTACGGGTGATTTAAGGAAAATCGGCTCGAACCGACGGGTACCGTTTGTTACCGGATAAACACACCATTTGACCCATACTTTATTACCTTAATCTTCTCATTTTATTTTAAATAATTGACCCTCAAAATATCTCATACATCAGCCACAATATTTGACCAAGAGAAATGAGAGAAAATGCTAGAAAGAAAACAAGTGTCAAGGCATCTATGGAAGTTGGACTTTGACCAACTTGTCTTAACCTTCATAAAATAGAAATTTGACCAGAATTTCCCCATTTCTTCCCCTTTTCTTAGTCTTGGTCAAAATTCTTGAGAGGAAAAACAAGAGAGGAAAAAAACTTCGCCTTGCACCTCAATTTCAAGCCTCAATCTTGAGTTTCAACCGATAATCTTGCAAATTCTTCCACAAAAGTTGATCTCGAAGAAAGCTTAAGGGTTTTGGTGGAGTGATCTGGGAAGATGAAGGTCTTGGCAGCTTCTTGATATAGGGATTAAGATGAATTTGGTAAGAAACTTCCCTCTACTTCTTATATGTGTGAACTAGAAGCTTAAAGTTATAATTTTGATGGAGTTATGGGGAAAATTTCATGGGTTCAATGGTATGTTGGGATGTTTAACTAGGGTTTATATTTTCAGCCTTGATTACGGTTATCTACCTTTTAATTGATGTTATTGAGCTAGTAATTGGTGGGTTTGATGATAGAGCACTTGTTAGATATGAATTTATAGAGTAAATATGCAAATTTCAGAATTTGGAAACCAAGCTACCCTGTTCTGTCCGATTTTAGTGCTCCATGTTAAAGGCCGAATTAGGCTTGGGTTAAAACATGAAAGTTGTAGGGAATGATAGTTTAGAGATTCCTGAAAAATTTCATGTCAATCGGAGTAGCGTACCTTGTGAAAAGACAGAATTACCCTTGCTGTCCTGTTTTTACTCGAACTTGAGAACTGCGACTGTAACTGGTTAATTTGGTTTGGAATTCTTCAGAATTTGTTGTTGAGGTATTCTGAGGAAATGTATCCCTGTATCTTAGCTTTCGGATGGCTTTGGAATTTCTGGATTTGGACTTAGGTAGCCTGACTTATGATGTTTGAACCAGAATGCGGTTTGTAAACCTGTTTTTACGATTCTGGTGTGGTATATTGCATTTTTGACCTAGTTACACTCGAAACTGGACTGAGTGGCCTTCTTCAACATTGTATCCTCTTAAGTCCTGAATATATCTGCAAAATTTCTGGTCAAACGGATCTGTGTAGCTCGAGTTATAACCAAAACACTCGCACCTGTTTTGAGCCCTGAAATTGTGTACGTTTTGAATTTCAGCCTCTGACCGTGGGTTTTTCCGTTTTGATAACGTATGAGCTGGGGGTTGATCCCTTCATAATAAATGTAGATCTTGGTTTTAGCTTCAAAACGGTATAAAGTGCATCAAAATCTGAGTTCCGTAGCTCCAGTTATGACCAAAACAAGATCGATCGTCAGAACTGCCTTTGAATCTGGACAGTTCTGACGGGTACTTTGGCACTCAATTTTCGTTCTGTTCTGAGTGGATCCAGGTCTTGGCCAAAACATCAAAGTTCTATCCTTTTGTCTTAGCTTTTTAATGCCTTTGGAATTTCTTGATTTGGATTTGTGAGCTGGGAGTTAAAATCCAGCAAACATACCCTGTCCGCCACCTTAAAGTGCAAATTTCTGGCACAGTTTTCCATACTTTCGACCCATCTCTGTTCAGATCCGGATTTATGTGACTTCATGAAAGTTATAGACTTTTCTCTTAGCTCCGTAACGGTACCTCATGGACTTTGATCCGACACTCGTAGCCTCGATTGTGCTCAAAACAGTTTTGACGGCAAAACGGCTAGGCCGCCATTTCCGTTTCCGTATGCCGTTTCCGCACTTGCATGTGCCCATTTTGTCGTTTTGCGTGTTTTAGGCATAATAGTAGCCGTTTGTGATATTATGTGACGCAATCATCTATTTCAGACGGTTGTGAGCTAGGTGGAGCCGGTGGGGCCTACTAGCTACTCTTCGCGACGCGAATTTCGTCCTTTTGTTACCCTTGTTCGTTGTGTAAGTATTCAGGCCGCTCTTGTGTGTTAGTTGCTTATGTGTTTCGATATATATGAAGAGGGGTACCTAGGCGAGGGTGTACTTTATCGCACTCGACCTAAACCCTAACTTACGCACATATTTGTACATGGCTTGTGTATATGAGCAATTTTGGAACTAAAACCCTTGAGCTTGTGGCTCGGGGTGACTTTTGAATAATTTTGTGAAGTTTGTGAGTTTGGGCCCGATCTCAATACCTAGATGGACTATTCGAGCCGGTTAGGGCTTGGTCGAAGTCAGTCCAACCTGGATTGAGGTCACCAAGTTTGTGAATCCGGTTCACCGAGTATGTGGACCAAGTTTGTGACCCGAGCTTGTGAATCAAGCTCAATTTCGTTCGCTCGAGCAAGTTTGTGAGGTGTCTGGCCAGTGAGGGTGATAAGGTGTTAGGTGGGAGTACAAGTGGAGTTCTACGGACCTTGTTTATGGTCGACGGAGTGTCGGCAGGAGGTCACCCATGGCAAACTACTTGGCTTTGGAGCCAACCTGTATCCTTCATTTGTATTGTTACTTCTGCACTTGACTTGACACTTTTGTGAAATAGTTGCTTATCTAAATGTGAAATTTATGATTTTACCCCTGTTTACTTACTAAGCATATAGCTTACCCCGTTCCATTTGTTTTCCTTAGCAGGGGGTCGACGCGGGGATCGTTCGGGAAGGTGGTTAGATTTTGAGCTATAGAATACTTGAATTTGTATTTGTTAAAAGTTGACGGGTAAGATGTATATAGTTGGCGTGGTGGTTGTAGTTATCAGTTTTTCTAGGTTTTACTTTCTGGTACTCGTAATATGTAATTCTTGGAGAATTGGATGTAATACTTGAGATTTATTTTATACTTCATTGGAGGACTGTAGTGAGTAATTGAGTCCCGGCGAGAGCTGGGCAGGCGACCCGCCGAACCCTTTGGTACGCCTTAGGGGGAGGTGGGGCCGTCACAAGTGGTATCAGAGCTTAGGCTTCAGATCTCTGTAGTGTATCCTAGGCTAAAGTTTAGGATGCCGGACTGTGGGATTTGATTTGATTTGAAAGTTAAGCAATTGAGGGATAAAACCTATAGCTGCTTCGCGTGGTCTCTGCGCAGAGTGAGCCTGGATGAAGTGGCGAATAAGTATGAAGGACTAAGTGTTCGTTCGAGCATAAGTTATGGATCATAAATGTTATAGGCCTTAAATCTTTCTCATGGTATCTGAGGACCATAGATAGGTACGTCAGGTAGGAATTTCGATTGTAGATAGTTTACTCTTGGGACTGCAGCTCGAGATGTGAATTATCTTATTTCGGATTCTTGTGCCTGAGTACTCCAGAGTTGAGGCGCTGCTAAGTACTTGAGACTAGCATTTTGGGAACATGAATCGGCTTTGTCTGGCTAGAGTGAGTACAAGATATCAACGGGCACCTTGGGAAGTGGAGCAAGAAACCGGACGGGGGTGGTTTCACTGAGTGTGGGACGACAAGTCGCGTTTCTTTCATTTTGCCCTTGCATTGTCCCTACATGTCATTTACTTGTGGTATGTTAATACCTACATATATAGTACTTACTGCACTTGACTTTGTCTAACTTGAAATGTCCCTTGGTGTATATGATGCATTATATTGTGTATATTTTGGCGTGACTTGTATATATATGTACACCTTTTGATCTTTTGATTATTTCGGGTATTCCAACCCTTAGCTCGTTGATTGCAATTTCGAAGACGAAATTCTTTGAAGAAGGGGAGATTGTGATACCCCAAATTTTAGGATACTATTTTTGTTTAGTCTCAAAGAAAGGATTACGGTTTCTTTATTTTATTTTTGTCTTAAAACATCGTTTTATTTCAAGACTAGGAACCTTACTTGTACTTTAAAACCCTAGTTTACTTGTGACTAGCAGGTTATGTTTAAAACCCTCATATTTGACTCAAAACCCTAATTTTATTCTATGGAATTGTAAAATTCATCACACTTTTCTTAAAATTCCTTTTATTTGGAAATTATTCATTTAACATGATCCTACTACTCAATCATTCCTCAATAAGTGCAAACGAACCTAGAAAGTAGGGTTTCACTCTTCGTTTTCAAGATTGGAGCAAATTAGGGTTTTCGCGATTTTTCGCCGGATGATTTTTCGGTACGGAGCAAGGATCAAATTTGGTGTTTAAGAGTGACTTTTGGGGTGAGAAATAATATGTGATTAGATGCAATAATAAAAAGTTAGTGAACAGGAAGAAAAAACCCTAGTACGGGTGATTTAAGGAAAATCGGCTCGAACCGACGGGTACCGTTTGTTACCGGATAAACACACCATTTGACCCATACTTTATTACCTTAATCTTCTCATTTTATTTTAGATAATTGACCCTCAAAATATCTCATACATCAGCCACAATATTTGACCAAGAGAAATGAGAGAAAATGCTAGAAAGAAAACAAGTGTCAAGGCATCTATGGAAGTTGGACTTTGACCAACTTGTCTTAACCTTCATAAAATAGAAATTTGACCAGAATTTCCTCATTTATTCCCCTTTTCTTAGTCTTGGTCGAAATTCTTGAGAGGAAAAACAAGAGAGGAAAAAAACTTCACCTTGCACCTCAATTTCAAGCCTCAATCTTGAGTTTCAACCGATAATCTTGCAAATTCCTCCACAAAAGTTGATCTCCAAGAAAGCTTAAGGGTTTTGGTGGAGTGATCTGGGAAGAGGAAGGTCTTGGCAGCTTCTTGATATAGGGATTAAGGTGAATTTGGTAAGAAACTTCCCTCTACTTCTTATATGTGTGAACTAGAAGCTTAAAGTTATAATTTTGATGGAGTTATGGGGAAAATTTCATGGGTTCAATGGTATGTTGGGATGTTTAACTAGGGTTTATATTTTCAGCCTTGATTATGGTTATCTACCTCTTAATTGATGTTATTGAGCTAGTAATTGGTGGGTTTGATGATAGAGCACTTGTTAGATATGAATTTATAGAGTAAAGGTGCAAATTTCAGAATTTGGAAACCAAGCTACCCTGTTCTGTCCGATTTTAGTGGTCCATGTTAGAGGCCGAATTAGGCTTGGGTTAAAACATGAAAGTTGTAGGGAATGATAGTTTAGAGATGCCTGCAAAATTTCAGGTCAATCGGAGTAGCGTAGCTTGTTTAAAGAAAGAATTACCGTTGCTGTCCTGTTTTTACTCGAACTTGAGAACTGCGACTGTAATTGGTTAATTTGGTTGGGAATGCTTTAGAATTTGTTGTTGAGGCCTTCTGATGAAATGTATCCCTGTATCTTAGCTTTCGGATGGCTTCAGAATTTCTGGATTTGGACTTAGGTAGCCCGACTTATGATGTTTGAACCATAATGCGGTTTGTGAACCTGTTTTTGCGATTCTGGTGTGGTATATTCCATTTTTGACCTAGTTACACTCGAAACTGGACTGAGTGGCCTTCTTCAACATTGTAGCCTCTTAAGTCCTGAATATATCTGCAAAATTTCTAGTCAAACGGATCTGTGTAGCTCGAGTTATAACCAAAACACTCGCACCTGTTTTGTGCCCTGAAATTGTGTACGTTTTGAATTTCAGCCTCTGACCGTGGGTTTTTCCATTTTGATAACGTATGAGCTGGGGGTTGACCCCTTCATAATAAATGTAGATCTTGGTTTTAACTTCGAAACGGTATAAAGTGCATCAAAATCCGACATCCGTAGCTCCAGTTATGACCAAAACAAGATCGATCGTCAGAACTGCCTTTGAATCTGGACAGTTCTGACGGGTACTTTGGCACTCAATTTTCGTTCTGTTCTGAGTGGATCCAGGTCTTGGCCAAAACATCAAAGTTTTATCCTTATGTCTTAGCTTTTTAATGCCTTTGGAATTTCTTGATTGGATTTGTGAGCTGGGAGTTACAATCCAGCAAACATACCCTGTCCGTCACCTTAAAGTGCAAATTTCTGGCACTGTTTTCCATACTTTCGACCCATCTCTGTTAAGATCCGGATTTATGTGTCTTAATGAAAGTTATAGACTTTTCTCTTAGCTCCGTAAAGGTACCTCATGGAGCTTGATCCGACACTCGTAGCCTCGATTGTGCTCAAAACAGTTTTGACGGCAAAACGGCTAGGCCGCCATTTCCGTTTCCGTATGCCGTTTCCGCACTTGCATGTGCCCATTTTGTCGTTTTGCGTGTTTTAGGCATAATAGTAGCTGTTTGTGATATTATGTGATGCAATCTTCTATTTCAGACGGTGGTGAGCTAGGTGGAGCCGGTGGGGCCTACTAGCTACTCTTCGCGACGCGAATTTCGTCCTTTTGTTACCCTTGTTCGTTGTGTAAGTATTCAGGCCGCTCTTGTGTGTTAGTTGCTTATGTGTTTCGATATATATGAAGAGGGGTACCTAGGCGAGGGTGTACTTTATCGCACTCGACCTAAACCCTAACTTACGCACATATTTGTACATGGCTTGTGTATATGAGCAATTTTGGAACTAAAACCCTTGAGCTTGTGGCTCGGGGTGACTTTTGAATAATTTTGTGAAGTTTGTGAGTTTGGGCCCGATCTCAATACCTAGATGGACTATTCGAGCCGGTTAGGGCTTGGTCGAAGTCAGTCCAACCTGGATTGAGGTCACCAAGTTTGTGAATCCGGTTCACCGAGTATGTGGACCAAGTTTGTGACCCGAGCTTGTGAATCAAGCTCAATTTCGTTCGCTCGAGCAAGTTTGTGAGGTGTCTGGCCAGTGAGGGTGATAAGGTGTTAGGTGGGAGTACAAGTGGAGTTCTACGGACCTTGTTTATGGTCGACGGAGTGTCGGCAGGAGGTCACCCATGGCAAACTACTTGGCTTTGGAGCCAACCTGTATCCTTCATTTGTATTGTTACTTCTGCACTTGACTTGACACTTTTGTGAAATAGTTGCTTATCTAAATGTGAAATTTATGATTTTACCCCTGTTTACTTACTAAGCATATAGCTTACCCCGTTCCATTTGTTTTCCTTAGCAGGGGGTCGACGCGGGGATCGTTCGGGAAGGTGGTTAGATTTTGAGCTATAGAATACTTGAATTTGTATTTGTTAAAAGTTGACGGGTAAGATGTATATAGTTGGCGTGGTGGTTGTAGTTATCAGTTTTTCTAGGTTTTACTTTCTGGTACTCGTAATATGTAATTCTTGGAGAATTGGATGTAATACTTGAGATTTATTTTATACTTCATTGGAGGACTGTAGTGAGTAATTGAGTCCCGGCGAGAGCTGGGCAGGCGACCCGCCGAACCCTTTGGTACGCCTTAGGGGGAGGTGGGGCCGTCACAAGTGGTATCAGAGCTTAGGCTTCAGATCTCTGTAGTGTATCCTAGGCTAAAGTTTAGGATGCCGGACTGTGGGATTTGATTTGATTTGAAAGTTAAGCAATTGAGGGATAAAACCTATAGCTGCTTCGCGTGGTCTCTGCGCAGAGTGAGCCTGGATGAAGTGGCGAATAAGTATGAAGGACTAAGTGTTCGTTCGAGCATAAGTTATGGATCATAAATGTTATAGGCCTTAAATCTTTCTCATGGTATCTGAGGACCATAGATAGGTACGTCAGGTAGGAATTTCGATTGTAGATAGTTTACTCTTGGGACTGCAGCTCGAGATGTGAATTATCTTATTTCGGATTCTTGTGCCTGAGTACTCCAGAGTTGAGGCGCTGCTAAGTACTTGAGACTAGCATTTTGGGAACATGAATCGGCTTTGTCTGGCTAGAGTGAGTACAAGATATCAACGGGCACCTTGGGAAGTGGAGCAAGAAACCGGACGGGGGTGGTTTCACTGAGTGTGGGACGACAAGTCGCGTTTCTTTCATTTTGCCCTTGCATTGTCCCTACATGTCATTTACTTGTGGTATGTTAATACCTACATATATAGTACTTACTGCACTTGACTTTGTCTAACTTGAAATGTCCCTTGGTGTATATGATGCATTATATTGTGTATATTTTGGCGTGACTTGTATATATATGTACACCTTTTGATCTTTTGATTATTTCGGGTATTCCAACCCTTAGCTCGTTGATTGCAATTTCGAAGACGAAATTCTTTGAAGAAGGGGAGATTGTGATACCCCAAATTTTAGGATACTATTTTTGTTTAGTCTCAAAGAAAGGATTACGGTTTCTTTATTTTATTTTTGTCTTAAAACATCGTTTTATTTCAAGACTAGGAACCTTACTTGTACTTTAAAACCCTAGTTTACTTGTGACTAGCAGGTTATGTTTAAAACCCTCATATTTGACTCAAAACCCTAATTTTATTCTATGGAATTGTAAAATTCATCACACTTTTCTTAAAATTCCTTTTATTTGGAAATTATTCATTTAACATGATCCTACTACTCAATCATTCCTCAATAAGTGCAAACGAACCTAGAAAGTAGGGTTTCACTCTTCGTTTTCAAGATTGGAGCAAATTAGGGTTTTCGCGATTTTTCGCCGGATGATTTTTCGGTACGGAGCAAGGATCAAATTTGGTGTTTAAGAGTGACTTTTGGGGTGAGAAATAATATGTGATTAGATGCAATAATAAAAAGTTAGTGAACAGGAAGAAAAAACCCTAGTACGGGTGATTTAAGGAAAATCGGCTCGAACCGACGGGTACCGTTTGTTACCGGATAAACACACCATTTGACCCATACTTTATTACCTTAATCTTCTCATTTTATTTTAGATAATTGACCCTCAAAATATCTCATACATCAGCCACAATATTTGACCAAGAGAAATGAGAGAAAATGCTAGAAAGAAAACAAGTGTCAAGGCATCTATGGAAGTTGGACTTTGACCAACTTGTCTTAACCTTCATAAAATAGAAATTTGACCAGAATTTCCTCATTTATTCCCCTTTTCTTAGTCTTGGTCGAAATTCTTGAGAGGAAAAACAAGAGAGGAAAAAAACTTCACCTTGCACCTCAATTTCAAGCCTCAATCTTGAGTTTCAACCGATAATCTTGCAAATTCCTCCACAAAAGTTGATCTCCAAGAAAGCTTAAGGGTTTTGGTGGAGTGATCTGGGAAGAGGAAGGTCTTGGCAGCTTCTTGATATAGGGATTAAGGTGAATTTGGTAAGAAACTTCCCTCTACTTCTTATATGTGTGAACTAGAAGCTTAAAGTTATAATTTTGATGGAGTTATGGGGAAAATTTCATGGGTTCAATGGTATGTTGGGATGTTTAACTAGGGTTTATATTTTCAGCCTTGATTATGGTTATCTACCTCTTAATTGATGTTATTGAGCTAGTAATTGGAGGGTTTGATGATAGAGCACTTGTTAGATATGAATTTATAGAGTAAAGGTGCAAATTTCAGAATTTGGAAATCAACCTACCCTGTTCTGTCCGATTTTAGTGCTCCATGCTAGAGGCCGAATTGGGCTTGGGTTAAAACATAAAAGTTGTAGGGAATGATAGTTTAGAGATGCCTGCAAAATTTCAGGTCAATCGGAGTAGCGTAGCTTGTTTAAAGAAAGAATTACCGTTGCTGTCCTGTTTTTACTCGAACTTGAGAACTGCGACTGTAATTGGTTAATTTGGTTGGGAATGCTTTAGAATTTGTTGTTGAGGCCTTCTGATGAAATGTATCCCTGTATCTTAGCTTTCGGATGGCTTCAGAATTTCTGGATTTGGACTTAGGTAGCCCGACTTATGATGTTTGAACCATAATGCGGTTTGTGAACCTGTTTTTGCGATTCTGGTGTGGTATATTCCATTTTTGACCTAGTTACACTCGAAACTGGACTGAGTGGCCTTCTTCAACATTGTAGCCTCTTAAGTCCTGAATATATCTGCAAAATTTCTAGTCAAACGGATCTGTGTAGCTCGAGTTATAACCAAAACACTCGCACCTGTTTTGTGCCCTGAAATTGTGTACGTTTTGAATTTCAGCCTCTGACCGTGGGTTTTTCCATTTTGATAACGTATGAGCTGGGGGTTGACCCCTTCATAATAAATGTAGATCTTGGTTTTAACTTCGAAACGGTATAAAGTGCATCAAAATCCGACATCCGTAGCTCCAGTTATGACCAAAACAAGATCGATCGTCAGAACTGCCTTTGAATCTGGACAGTTCTGACGGGTACTTTGGCACTCAATTTTCGTTCTGTTCTGAGTGGATCCAGGTCTTGGCCAAAACATCAAAGTTTTATCCTTATGTCTTAGCTTTTTAATGCCTTTGGAATTTCTTGATTGGATTTGTGAGCTGGGAGTTACAATCCAGCAAACATACCCTGTCCGTCACCTTAAAGTGCAAATTTCTGGCACTGTTTTCCATACTTTCGACCCATCTCTGTTCAGATCCGGATTTATGTGTCTTCATGAAAGTTATAGACTTTTCTCTTAGCTCCGTAACGGTACCTCATGGAGCTTGATCCGACACTCGTAGCCTCGATTGTGCTCAAAACAGTTTTGACGGCAAAACGGCTAGGCCGCCATTTCCGTTTCCGTATGCCGTTTCCGCACTTGCATGTGCCCATTTTGTCGTTTTGCGTGTTTTAGGCATAATAGTAGCCGTTTGTGATATTATGTGACGCAATCATCTATTTCAGACGGTGGTGAGCTAGGTGGAGCCGGTGGGGCCTACTAGCTACTCTTCGCGACGCGAATTTCGTCCTTTTGTTACCCTTGTTCGTTGTGTAAGTATTCAGGCCGCTCTTGTGTGTTAGTTGCTTATGTGTTTCGATATATATGAAGAGGGGTACCTAGGCGAGGGTGTACTTTATCGCACTCGACCTAAACCCTAACTTACGCACATATTTGTACATGGCTTGTGTATATGAGCAATTTTGGAACTAAAACCCTTGAGCTTGTGGCTCGGGGTGACTTTTGAATAATTTTGTGAAGTTTGTGAGTTTGGGCCCGATCTCAATACCTAGATGGACTATTCGAGCCGGTTAGGGCTTGGTCGAAGTCAGTCCAACCTGGATTGAGGTCACCAAGTTTGTGAATCCGGTTCACCGAGTATGTGGACCAAGTTTGTGACCCGAGCTTGTGAATCAAGCTCAATTTCGTTCGCTCGAGCAAGTTTGTGAGGTGTCTGGCCAGTGAGGGTGATAAGGTGTTAGGTGGGAGTACAAGTGGAGTTCTACGGACCTTGTTTATGGTCGACGGAGTGTCGGCAGGAGGTCACCCATGGCAAACTACTTGGCTTTGGAGCCAACCTGTATCCTTCATTTGTATTGTTACTTCTGCACTTGACTTGACACTTTTGTGAAATAGTTGCTTATCTAAATGTGAAATTTATGATTTTACCCCTGTTTACTTACTAAGCATATAGCTTACCCCGTTCCATTTGTTTTCCTTAGCAGGGGGTCGACGCGGGGATCGTTCGGGAAGGTGGTTAGATTTTGAGCTATAGAATACTTGAATTTGTATTTGTTAAAAGTTGACGGGTAAGATGTATATAGTTGGCGTGGTGGTTGTAGTTATCAGTTTTTCTAGGTTTTACTTTCTGGTACTCGTAATATGTAATTCTTGGAGAATTGGATGTAATACTTGAGATTTATTTTATACTTCATTGGAGGACTGTAGTGAGTAATTGAGTCCCGGCGAGAGCTGGGCAGGCGACCCGCCGAACCCTTTGGTACGCCTTAGGGGGAGGTGGGGCCGTCACAAGTGGTATCAGAGCTTAGGCTTCAGATCTCTGTAGTGTATCCTAGGCTAAAGTTTAGGATGCCGGACTGTGGGATTTGATTTGATTTGAAAGTTAAGCAATTGAGGGATAAAACCTATAGCTGCTTCGCGTGGTCTCTGCGCAGAGTGAGCCTGGATGAAGTGGCGAATAAGTATGAAGGACTAAGTGTTCGTTCGAGCATAAGTTATGGATCATAAATGTTATAGGCCTTAAATCTTTCTCATGGTATCTGAGGACCATAGATAGGTACGTCAGGTAGGAATTTCGATTGTAGATAGTTTACTCTTGGGACTGCAGCTCGAGATGTGAATTATCTTATTTCGGATTCTTGTGCCTGAGTACTCCAGAGTTGAGGCGCTGCTAAGTACTTGAGACTAGCATTTTGGGAACATGAATCGGCTTTGTCTGGCTAGAGTGAGTACAAGATATCAACGGGCACCTTGGGAAGTGGAGCAAGAAACCGGACGGGGGTGGTTTCACTGAGTGTGGGACGACAAGTCGCGTTTCTTTCATTTTGCCCTTGCATTGTCCCTACATGTCATTTACTTGTGGTATGTTAATACCTACATATATAGTACTTACTGCACTTGACTTTGTCTAACTTGAAATGTCCCTTGGTGTATATGATGCATTATATTGTGTATATTTTGGCGTGACTTGTATATATATGTACACCTTTTGATCTTTTGATTATTTCGGGTATTCCAACCCTTAGCTCGTTGATTGCAATTTCGAGGACGAAATTCTTTGAAGAAGGGGAGATTGTGATACCCCAAATTTTAGGATACTATTTTTGTTTAGTCTCAAAGAAAGGATTACGGTTTCTTTATTTTATTTTTGTCTTAAAACATCGTTTTATTTCAAGACTAGGAACCTTACTTGTACTTTAAAACCCTAGTTTACTTGTGACTAGCAGGTTATGTTTAAAACCCTCATATTTGACTCAAAACCCTAATTTTATTCTATGGAATTGTAAAATTCATCACACTTTTCTTAAAATTCCTTTTATTTGGAAATTATTCATTTAACATGATCCTACTACTCAATCATTCCTCAATAAGTGCAAACGAACCTAGAAAGTAGGGTTTCACTCTTCGTTTTCAAGATTGGAGCAAATTAGGGTTTTCGCGATTTTTCGCCGGATGATTTTTCGGTACGGAGCAAGGATCAAATTTGGTGTTTAAGAGTGACTTTTGGGGTGAGAAATAATATGTGATTAGATGCAATAATAAAAAGTTAGTGAACAGGAAGAAAAAACCCTAGTACGGGTGATTTAAGGAAAATCGGCTCGAACCGACGGGTACCGTTTGTTACCGGATAAACACACCATTTGACCCATACTTTATTACCTTAATCTTCTCATTTTATTTTAGATAATTGACCCTCAAAATATCTCATACATCAGCCACAATATTTGACCAAGAGAAATGAGAGAAAATGCTAGAAAGAAAACAAGTGTCAAGGCATCTATGGAAGTTGGACTTTGACCAACTTGTCTTAACCTTCATAAAATAGAAATTTGACCAGAATTTCCTCATTTATTCCCCTTTTCTTAGTCTTGGTCGAAATTCTTGAGAGGAAAAACAAGAGAGGAAAAAAACTTCACCTTGCACCTCAATTTCAAGCCTCAATCTTGAGTTTCAACCGATAATCTTGCAAATTCCTCCACAAAAGTTGATCTCCAAGAAAGCTTAAGGGTTTTGGTGGAGTGATCTGGGAAGAGGAAGGTCTTGGCAGCTTCTTGATATAGGGATTAAGGTGAATTTGGTAAGAAACTTCCCTCTACTTCTTATATGTGTGAACTAGAAGCTTAAAGTTATAATTTTGATGGAGTTATGGGGAAAATTTCATGGGTTCAATGGTATGTTGGGATGTTTAACTAGGGTTTATATTTTCAGCCTTGATTATGGTTATCTACCTCTTAATTGATGTTATTGAGCTAATAATTGGTGGGTTTGATGATAGAGCACTTGTTAGATATGAATTTATAGAGTAAAGGTGCAAATTTCAGAATTTGGAAACCAAGCTACCCTGTTCTGTCCGATTTTAGTGGTCCATGTTAGAGGCCGAATTAGGTTTGGGTTAAAACATGAAAGTTGTAGGGAATGAGAGTTTAGATATACCTGAAAATTTTCAGGTCAATCGGAGTAGCGTAGCTTGTGAAAAGACAAAATTACCCTTGCTATCCTGTTTTTACTCGAACTTGAGAACTGCGACTGTAATTGGTTAATTTGGTTGGGAATGCTTCAGAATTTATTGTTGAGGTCTTCTGATGAAATGTATCCCTGTATTTTAGCTTTCGGATGGCTTTGGAATTTCTGGATTTGGACTTAGGTAGCCTGACTTATGATGTTTGAACCAGAATGCGGTTTGTGAACCTGTTTTTGAGATTCTGGTGTGGTATATTGCATTTTTGACCTAGTTACACTCGAAACTGGACTGAGTGGCCTTCTTCAACATTGTAACCTCTTAAGTCCTGATTATATCTGCAAAATTTCTGGTATGTAGCTCGAGTTATAACCAAAACACTCGCACCTGTTTTGTGCCCTGAAATTGAGTACGTTTTGAATTTCAGCCTGTGACCGTGGGTTTTTCCGTTTTGATAACGTACAAGCTAGGGGTTGTCCCTTCATAAGAAATGTAGATCTTGGTTTTAGCTTCAAAACGGTATAAAGTGCGTCAAAATCCGAGTTCCGTAGCTCCAGTTATGACCAAAACAAGATCGATTGTCAGAACTGCCTTTGAATCTGGACAGTTCTGACGGGTACTTTGGCACTCAATTTTCGTTCTGTTATGAGTGGATCCAGGTCTTGGCCAAAACATCAAAGTTCTATCCTTAGCTTTTTAATGCCTTTGGAATTTCTTGATTTGGATTTGTGAGCTGGGAGTTAAACTCCAGCAAACATACCCTGTCCGTCACCTTAAAGTGCAAATTTCTGGCACTGTTTTCCATACTTTCGACCCATCTCTGGTTCAGATCCGGATTTATGTGTCTTTATGAAAGTTATATACTTTTCTCTTAGCTCCGTAATGGTACCTCATGGACCTTGATCCGACACTCGTAGCCTCGTTTGTGCTCAAAACAGTTTTGATGGCAAAACGGCTAGGCCGCCATTTCCGTTTCCGTATGCCGTTTCCGCACTTGCATGTGCCCATTTTGTCGTTTTGCGTGTTTTAGGCATAATAGTAGCCGTTTGTGATATTATGTGACGCAATCTTCTATTTCAGACGGTGGTGAGCTAGGTGGAGCCGGTGGGGCCTTCTAGCTACTCTTCGCGACGCGAATTTCGTCCTTTTGTTACCCTTGTTCATTGTGTAAGTATTCAGGCCGCTCTTGTGTGTTAGTTGCTTATGTGTTTCGATATATATGAAGAGGGTACCTAGGCGAAGGTGTACTTTATCGCACTCGACCTAAACCCTAACTTACGCACATATTTGTACATGGCTTGTGTATATGAGCAATTTTGGAACTAAAACCCTTGAGCTTGTGGCTCGGGGTGACTTTTGAATAATTTTGTGAAGTTTGTGAGTTTGGGACCCGATCTCAATACCTAGATGGACTATTCGAGCCGGTTAGGGATTGGTCGAAGTCAGTCCAACCTGGATTGAGGTCACCAAGTATGTGAATCCGGTTCCCCGAGTATGTGGACCAAGTTTGTGACCCGAGCTTGTGAACCAAGTTCAATTTCGTTCGCTCGAGCAAGTTTGTGAGGTGTCTGGCCAGTGAGGGTGATAAGGTGTTAGGTGGGAGTACAAGTGGAGTTTTACGGACCTTGTTTATGGTCGACGGAGTGTCGGCAGGAGGTCACGCATGGCAAAGTACTTGGCTTTGGAGCCAACCTGTATCCTTCCTTTGTATTGTTACTTCTGCACTTGACTTGACACTTTTGTGAAATAGTTGCTTATCTAAATGTGAAATTTATGATTTTACCCCTGTTTACTTACTAAGCATATAGTTTACCCCATTCCATTTGTTTTCCTTAGCAGGGGGCCGACGCGGGGATCGTTCGGGAAGGTGGTTAGATTTTGAGCTATAGAATACTTGAATTTGTATTTGTTAAAAGTTGACGGGTAAGATGTATATAGTTGGCGTGGTGGTTGTAGTTATCAGTTTTTCTAGGTTTTACTTTCTGGTACTCGTAATATGTAATTCTTGGAGAATTGGATGTAATACTTGAGATTTATTTTATACTTCATTGGAGGACTGTAGTGAGTAAGTGAGTCCCGACGAGAGCTGGGCAGGCGACCCGCCGAACCCTTTCGTACGCCTTAGGGGGAGGTGGGGCCGTCACAAGTGGTATCAGAGCTTAGGCTTCAGATCTCTGTAGTGTATCCTAGGCTAAAGTTTAGGATGCCGGACTGTGGGATTTGATTTGATTTGAAAGTTAAGCAATTGAGGGATAAAACCTATAGCTGCTTCGCGTGGTCTCTGCGCAGAGTGAGCCTGGATGAAGTGCCGAATAAGTATGAAGGACTAAGTGTTCGTTCGAGCATAAGTTATGGATCATAAATGTTATAGGCCTTAAATCTTTCTCATGGTATCTGAGGACCATAGATAGGTACGTCAGGTAGGAATTTCGATTGTAGATAGTTTACTCTTGGGACTGCAGCTCGAGATGTGAATTATCTAATTTCGGATTCTTGTGCCTGAGTACTCCAGAGTTGAGGCGCTGCTAAGTACTTGAGACTAGCATTTTGGGAACATGAATCGGCTTTGTCTGGCTAGAGTGAGTACAAGATATCAACGGGCACTTTGGTAAGTGGAGCAAGAAACCGGACGGGGGTGGTTTCACTGAGTGTGGGACGACAAGTCGCGTTTCTTTCATTTTGCCCTTGCATTGTCCCTACATGTCATTTACTTGTGGTATGTTAATACCTACATATATAGTACTTACTGCACTTGACTTTGTCTAACTTGAAATGTCCCTTGGTGTGTATGATGCATTATATTGTGTATATTTTGGCGTGACTTGTATATATATGTACACCTTTTGATCTTTTGATTATTTCGGGTATTCCAACCCTTAGCTCGTTGATTGCAATTTCGAGGACGAAATTCTTTGAAGAATGGGAGATTGTGATACCCCAAATTTTAGGATACTATTTTTGTTTAGTCTCAAAGAAAGGATTACGGTTTCTTTATTTTATTTTTGTCTTAAAACATCATTTTATTTCAAGACTAGAAACCTTACTTGTACTTTAAAACCCTAGTTTACTTGTGCCTAGCAGGTTATGTTTAAATCCCTCATATTTGACTCAAAACCCTAATTTTATTCTATGGAATTGTAAAATTCATCACACTTTTCTTAAAATTCCTTTTATTTGGAAATTATTCATTTAACATGATCCTACTACTCAATCATTCCTCAATAAGTGCAAACGAACCTAGAAAGTAGGGTTTCACTCTTCGTTTTCAAGATTGGAGCAAATTAGGGTTTTCGCGATTTTTCGCCGGATGATTTTTCGGTACGGAGCAAGGATCAAATTTGGTGTTTAAGAGTGACTTTTGGGGTGAGAAATAATATGTGATTAGATGCAATAATAAAAAGTTAGTGAACAGGAAGAAAAAACCCTAGTACGGGTGATTTAAGGAAAATCGGCTCGAACCGACGGGTACCGTTTGTTACCGGATAAACACACCATTTGACCCATACTTTATTACCTTAATCTTCTCATTTTATTTTAGATAATTGACCCTCAAAATATCTCATACATCAGCCACAATATTTGACCAAGAGAAATGAGAGAAAATGCTAGAAAGAAAACAAGTGTCAAGGCATCTATGGAAGTTGGACTTTGACCAACTTGTCTTAACCTTCATAAAATAGAAATTTGACCAGAATTTCCTCATTTATTCCCCTTTTCTTAGTCTTGGTCGAAATTCTTGAGAGGAAAAACAAGAGAGGAAAAAAACTTCACCTTGCACCTCAATTTCAAGCCTCAATCTTGAGTTTCAACCGATAATCTTGCAAATTCCTCCACAAAAGTTGATCTCCAAGAAAGCTTAAGGGTTTTGGTGGAGTGATCTGGGAAGAGGAAGGTCTTGGCAGCTTCTTGATATAGGGATTAAGGTGAATTTGGTAAGAAACTTCCCTCTACTTCTTATATGTGTGAACTAGAAGCTTAAAGTTATAATTTTGATGGAGTTATGGGGAAAATTTCATGGGTTCAATGGTATGTTGGGATGTTTAACTAGGGTTTATATTTTCAGCCTTGATTATGGTTATCTACCTCTTAATTGATGTTATTGAGCTAGTAATTGGAGGGTTTGATGATAGAGCACTTGTTAGATATGAATTTATAGAGTAAAGGTGCAAATTTCAGAATTTGGAAATCAAGCTACCCTGTTCTGTCCGATTTTAGTGCTCCATGCTAGAGGCCGAATTGGGCTTGGGTTAAAACATAAAAGTTGTAGGGAATGATAGTTTAGAGATGCCTGCAAAATTTCAGGTCAATCGGAGTAGCGTAGCTTGTTTAAAGAAAGAATTACCGTTGCTGTCCTGTTTTTACTCGAACTTGAGAACTGCGACTGTAATTGGTTAATTTGGTTGGGAATGCTTTAGAATTTGTTGTTGAGGCCTTCTGATGAAATGTATCCCTGTATCTTAGCTTTCGGATGGCTTCAGAATTTCTGGATTTGGACTTAGGTAGCCCGACTTATGATGTTTGAACCATAATGCGGTTTGTGAACCTGTTTTTGCGATTCTGGTGTGGTATATTCCATTTTTGACCTAGTTACACTCGAAACTGGACTGAGTGGCCTTCTTCAACATTGTAGCCTCTTAAGTCCTGAATATATCTGCAAAATTTCTAGTCAAACGGATCTGTGTAGCTCGAGTTATAACCAAAACACTCGCACCTGTTTTGTGCCCTGAAATTGTGTACGTTTTGAATTTCAGCCTCTGACCGTGGGTTTTTCCATTTTGATAACGTATGAGCTGGGGGTTGACCCCTTCATAATAAATGTAGATCTTGGTTTTAACTTCAAAACGGTATAAAGTGCATCAAAATCCGACATCCGTAGCTCCAGTTATGACCAAAACAAGATCGATCGTCAGAACTGCCTTTGAATCTGGACAGTTCTGACGGGTACTTTGGCACTCAATTTTCGTTCTGTTCTGAGTGGATCCAGGTCTTGGCCAAAACATCAAAGTTTTATCCTTATGTCTTAGCTTTTTAATGCCTTTGGAATTTCTTGATTGGATTTGTGAGCTGGGAGTTACAATCCAGCAAACATACCCTGTCCGTCACCTTAAAGTGCAAATTTCTGGCACTGTTTTCCATACTTTCGACCCATCTCTGTTAAGATCCGGATTTATGTGTCTTAATGAAAGTTATAGACTTTTCTCTTAGCTCCGTAAAGGTACCTCATGGAGCTTGATCCGACACTCGTAGCCTCGATTGTGCTCAAAACAGTTTTGACGGCAAAACGGCTAGGCCGCCATTTCCGTTTCCGTATGCCGTTTCCGCACTTGCATGTGCCCATTTTGTCGTTTTGCGTGTTTTAGGCATAATAGTAGCTGTTTGTGATATTATGTGATGCAATCTTCTATTTCAGACGGTGGTGAGCTAGGTGGAGCCGGTGGGGCCTACTAGCTACTCTTCGCGACGCGAATTTCGTCCTTTTGTTACCCTTGTTCGTTGTGTAAGTATTCAGGCCGCTCTTGTGTGTTAGTTGCTTATGTGTTTCGATATATATGAAGAGGGGTACCTAGGCGAGGGTGTACTTTATCGCACTCGACCTAAACCCTAACTTACGCACATATTTGTACATGGCTTGTGTATATGAGCAATTTTGGAACTAAAACCCTTGAGCTTGTGGCTCGGGGTGACTTTTGAATAATTTTGTGAAGTTTGTGAGTTTGGGCCCGATCTCAATACCTAGATGGACTATTCGAGCCGGTTAGGGCTTGGTCGAAGTCAGTCCAACCTGGATTGAGGTCACCAAGTTTGTGAATCCGGTTCACCGAGTATGTGGACCAAGTTTGTGACCCGAGCTTGTGAATCAAGCTCAATTTCGTTCGCTCGAGCAAGTTTGTGAGGTGTCTGGCCAGTGAGGGTGATAAGGTGTTAGGTGGGAGTACAAGTGGAGTTCTACGGACCTTGTTTATGGTCGACGGAGTGTCGGCAGGAGGTCACCCATGGCAAACTACTTGGCTTTGGAGCCAACCTGTATCCTTCATTTGTATTGTTACTTCTGCACTTGACTTGACACTTTTGTGAAATAGTTGCTTATCTAAATGTGAAATTTATGATTTTACCCCTGTTTACTTACTAAGCATATAGCTTACCCCGTTCCATTTGTTTTCCTTAGCAGGGGGTCGACGCGGGGATCGTTCGGGAAGGTGGTTAGATTTTGAGCTATAGAATACTTGAATTTGTATTTGTTAAAAGTTGACGGGTAAGATGTATATAGTTGGCGTGGTGGTTGTAGTTATCAGTTTTTCTAGGTTTTACTTTCTGGTACTCGTAATATGTAATTCTTGGAGAATTGGATGTAATACTTGAGATTTATTTTATACTTCATTGGAGGACTGTAGTGAGTAATTGAGTCCCGGCGAGAGCTGGGCAGGCGACCCGCCGAACCCTTTGGTACGCCTTAGGGGGAGGTGGGGCCGTCACAAGTGGTATCAGAGCTTAGGCTTCAGATCTCTGTAGTGTATCCTAGGCTAAAGTTTAGGATGCCGGACTGTGGGATTTGATTTGATTTGAAAGTTAAGCAATTGAGGGATAAAACCTATAGCTGCTTCGCGTGGTCTCTGCGCAGAGTGAGCCTGGATGAAGTGGCGAATAAGTATGAAGGACTAAGTGTTCGTTCGAGCATAAGTTATGGATCATAAATGTTATAGGCCTTAAATCTTTCTCATGGTATCTGAGGACCATAGATAGGTACGTCAGGTAGGAATTTCGATTGTAGATAGTTTACTCTTGGGACTGCAGCTCGAGATGTGAATTATCTTATTTCGGATTCTTGTGCCTGAGTACTCCAGAGTTGAGGCGCTGCTAAGTACTTGAGACTAGCATTTTGGGAACATGAATTGGCTTTGTCTGGCTAGAGTGAGTACAAGATATCAATGGGCACCTTGGGAAGTGGAGCAAGAAACCGGACGGGGGTGGTTTCACTGAGTGTGGGACGACAAGTCGCGTTTCTTTCATTTTGCCCTTGCATTGTCCCTACATGTCATTTACTTGTGGTATGTTAATACCTACATATATAGTACTTACTGCACTTGACTTTGTCTAACTTGAAATGTCCCTTGGTGTATATGATGCATTATATTGTGTATATTTTGGCGTGACTTGTATATATATGTACACCTTTTGATCTTTTGATTATTTCGGGTATTCCAACCCTTAGCTCGTTGATTGCAATTTCGAAGACGAAATTCTTTGAAGAAGGGGAGATTGTGATACCCCAAATTTTAGGATACTATTTTTGTTTAGTCTCAAAGAAAGGATTACGGTTTCTTTATTTTATTTTTGTCTTAAAACATCGTTTTATTTCAAGACTAGGAACCTTACTTGTACTTTAAAACCCTAGTTTACTTGTGACTAGCAGGTTATGTTTAAAACCCTCATATTTGACTCAAAACCCTAATTTTATTCTATGGAATTGTAAAATTCATCACACTTTTCTTAAAATTCCTTTTATTTGGAAATTATTCATTTAACATGATCCTACTACTCAATCATTCCTCAATAAGTGCAAACGAACCTAGAAAGTAGGGTTTCACTCTTCGTTTTCAAGATTGGAGCAAATTAGGGTTTTCGCGATTTTTCGCCGGATGATTTTTCGGTACGGAGCAAGGATCAAATTTGGTGTTTAAGAGTGACTTTTGGGGTGAGAAATAATATGTGATTAGATGCAATAATAAAAAGTTAGTGAACAGGAAGAAAAAACCCTAGTACGGGTGATTTAAGGAAAATCGGCTCGAACCGACGGGTACCGTTTGTTACCGGATAAACACACCATTTGACCCATACTTTATTACCTTAATCTTCTCATTTTATTTTAGATAATTGACCCTCAAAATATCTCATACATCAGCCACAATATTTGACCAAGAGAAATGAGAGAAAATGCTAGAAAGAAAACAAGTGTCAAGGCATCTATGGAAGTTGGACTTTGACCAACTTGTCTTAACCTTCATAAAATAGAAATTTGACCAGAATTTCCTCATTTATTCCCCTTTTCTTAGTCTTGGTCGAAATTCTTGAGAGGAAAAACAAGAGAGGAAAAAAACTTCACCTTGCACCTCAATTTCAAGCCTCAATCTTGAGTTTCAACCGATAATCTTGCAAATTCCTCCACAAAAGTTGATCTCCAAGAAAGCTTAAGGGTTTTGGTGGAGTGATCTGGGAAGAGGAAGGTCTTGGCAGCTTCTTGATATAGGGATTAAGGTGAATTTGGTAAGAAACTTCCCTCTACTTCTTATATGTGTGAACTAGAAGCTTAAAGTTATAATTTTGATGGAGTTATGGGGAAAATTTCATGGGTTCAATGGTATGTTGGGATGTTTAACTAGGGTTTATATTTTCAGCCTTGATTATGGTTATCTACCTCTTAATTGATGTTATTGAGCTAGTAATTGGAGGGTTTGATAATAGAGCACTTGTTAGATATGAATTTATAGAGTAAAGGTGCAAATTTCAGAATTTGGAAATCAACCTACCCTGTTCTGTCCGATTTTAGTGCTCCATGCTAGAGGCCGAATTGGGCTTGGGTTAAAACATAAAAGTTGTAGGGAATGATAGTTTAGAGATGCCTGCAAAATTTCAGGTCAATCGGAGTAGCGTAGCTTGTTTAAAGAAAGAATTACCGTTGCTGTCCTGTTTTTACTCGAACTTGAGAACTGCGACTGTAATTGGTTAATTTGGTTGGGAATGCTTTAGAATTTGTTGTTGAGGCCTTCTGATGAAATGTATCCCTGTATCTTAGCTTTCGGATGGCTTCAGAATTTCTGGATTTGGACTTAGGTAGCCCGACTTATGATGTTTGAACCATAATGCGGTTTGTGAACCTGTTTTTGCGATTCTGGTGTGGTATATTCCATTTTTGACCTAGTTACACTCGAAACTGGACTGAGTGGCCTTCTTCAACATTGTAGCCTCTTAAGTCCTGAATATATCTGCAAAATTTCTAGTCAAACGGATCTGTGTAGCTCGAGTTATAACCAAAACACTCGCACCTGTTTTGTGCCCTGAAATTGTGTACGTTTTGAATTTCAGCCTCTGACCGTGGGTTTTTCCATTTTGATAACGTATGAGCTGGGGGTTGACCCCTTCATAATAAATGTAGATCTTGGTTTTAACTTCGAAACGGTATAAAGTGCATCAAAATCCGACATCCGTAGCTCCAGTTATGACCAAAACAAGATCGATCGTCAGAACTGCCTTTGAATCTGGACAGTTCTGACGGGTACTTTGGCACTCAATTTTCGTTCTGTTCTGAGTGGATCCAGGTCTTGGCCAAAACATCAAAGTTTTATCCTTATGTCTTAGCTTTTTAATGCCTTTGGAATTTCTTGATTGGATTTGTGAGCTGGGAGTTACAATCCAGCAAACATACCCTGTCCGTCACCTTAAAGTGCAAATTTCTGGCACTGTTTTCCATACTTTCGACCCATCTCTGTTAAGATCCGGATTTATGTGTCTTAATGAAAGTTATAGACTTTTCTCTTAGCTCCGTAAAGGTACCTCATGGAGCTTGATCCGACACTCGTAGCCTCGATTGTGCTCAAAACAGTTTTGACGGCAAAACGGCTAGGCCGCCATTTCCGTTTCCGTATGCCGTTTCCGCACTTGCATGTGCCCATTTTGTCGTTTTGCGTGTTTTAGGCATAATAGTAGCTGTTTGTGATATTATGTGATGCAATCTTCTATTTCAGACGGTGGTGAGCTAGGTGGAGCCGGTGGGGCCTACTAGCTACTCTTCGCGACGCGAATTTCGTCCTTTTGTTACCCTTGTTCGTTGTGTAAGTATTCAGGCCGCTCTTGTGTGTTAGTTGCTTATGTGTTTCGATATATATGAAGAGGGGTACCTAGGCGAGGGTGTACTTTATCGCACTCGACCTAAACCCTAACTTACGCACATATTTGTACATGGCTTGTGTATATGAGCAATTTTGGAACTAAAACCCTTGAGCTTGTGGCTCGGGGTGACTTTTGAATAATTTTGTGAAGTTTGTGAGTTTGGGCCCGATCTCAATACCTAGATGGACTATTCGAGCCGGTTAGGGCTTGGTCGAAGTCAGTCCAACCTGGATTGAGGTCACCAAGTTTGTGAATCCGGTTCACCGAGTATGTGGACCAAGTTTGTGACCCGAGCTTGTGAATCAAGCTCAATTTCGTTCGCTCGAGCAAGTTTGTGAGGTGTCTGGCCAGTGAGGGTGATAAGGTGTTAGGTGGGAGTACAAGTGGAGTTCTACGGACCTTGTTTATGGTCGACGGAGTGTCGGCAGGAGGTCACCCATGGCAAACTACTTGGCTTTGGAGCCAACCTGTATCCTTCATTTGTATTGTTACTTCTGCACTTGACTTGACACTTTTGTGAAATAGTTGCTTATCTAAATGTGAAATTTATGATTTTACCCCTGTTTACTTACTAAGCATATAGCTTACCCCGTTCCATTTGTTTTCCTTAGCAGGGGGTCGACGCGGGGATCGTTCGGGAAGGTGGTTAGATTTTGAGCTATAGAATACTTGAATTTGTATTTGTTAAAAGTTGACGGGTAAGATGTATATAGTTGGCGTGGTGGTTGTAGTTATCAGTTTTTCTAGGTTTTACTTTCTGGTACTCGTAATATGTAATTCTTGGAGAATTGGATGTAATACTTGAGATTTATTTTATACTTCATTGGAGGACTGTAGTGAGTAATTGAGTCCCGGCGAGAGCTGGGCAGGCGACCCGCCGAACCCTTTGGTACGCCTTAGGGGGAGGTGGGGCCGTCACAAGTGGTATCAGAGCTTAGGCTTCAGATCTCTGTAGTGTATCCTAGGCTAAAGTTTAGGATGCCGGACTGTGGGATTTGATTTGATTTGAAAGTTAAGCAATTGAGGGATAAAACCTATAGCTGCTTCGCGTGGTCTCTGCGCAGAGTGAGCCTGGATGAAGTGGCGAATAAGTATGAAGGACTAAGTGTTCGTTCGAGCATAAGTTATGGATCATAAATGTTATAGGCCTTAAATCTTTCTCATGGTATCTGAGGACCATAGATAGGTACGTCAGGTAGGAATTTCGATTGTAGATAGTTTACTCTTGGGACTGCAGCTCGAGATGTGAATTATCTTATTTCGGATTCTTGTGCCTGAGTACTCCAGAGTTGAGGCGCTGCTAAGTACTTGAGACTAGCATTTTGGGAACATGAATCGGCTTTGTCTGGCTAGAGTGAGTACAAGATATCAACGGGCACCTTGGGAAGTGGAGCAAGAAACCGGACGGGGGTGGTTTCACTGAGTGTGGGACGACAAGTCGCGTTTCTTTCATTTTGCCCTTGCATTGTCCCTACATGTCATTTACTTGTGGTATGTTAATACCTACATATATAGTACTTACTGCACTTGACTTTGTCTAACTTGAAATGTCCCTTGGTGTATATGATGCATTATATTGTGTATATTTTGGCGTGACTTGTATATATATGTACACCTTTTGATCTTTTGATTATTTCGGGTATTCCAACCCTTAGCTCGTTGATTGCAATTTCGAAGACGAAATTTTTTGAAGAAGGGGAGATTGTGATACCCCAAATTTTAGGATACTATTTTTGTTTAGTCTCAAAGAAAGGATTACGGTTTCTTTATTTTATTTTTGTCTTAAAACATCGTTTTATTTCAAGACTAGGAACCTTACTTGTACTTTAAAACCCTAGTTTACTTGTGACTAGCAGGTTATGTTTAAAACCCTCATATTTGACTCAAAACCCTAATTTTATTCTATGGAATTGTAAAATTCATCACACTTTTCTTAAAATTCCTTTTATTTGGAAATTATTCATTTAACATGATCCTACTACTCAATCATTCCTCAATAAGTGCAAACGAACCTAGAAAGTAGGGTTTCACTCTTCGTTTTCAAGATTGGAGCAAATTAGGGTTTTCGCGATTTTTCGCCGGATGATTTTTCGGTACGGAGCAAGGATCAAATTTGGTGTTTAAGAGTGACTTTTGAGGTGAGAAATAATATGTGATTAGATGCAATAATAAAAAGTTAGTGAACAGGAAGAAAAAACCCTAGTACGGGTGATTTAAGGAAAATCGGCTCGAACCGACGGGTACCGTTTGTTACCGGATAAACACACCATTTGACCCATACATTATTACCTTAATCTTCTCATTTTATTTTAGATAATTGACCCTCAAAATATCTCATACATCAGCCACAATATTTGACCAAGAGAAATGAGAGAAAATGCTAGAAAGAAAACAAGTGTCAAGGCATCTATGGAAGTTGGACTTTGACCAACTTGTCTTAACCTTCATAAAATAGAAATTTCACCAGAATTTCCTCATTTATTCCCCTTTTCTTAGTCTTGGTCGAAATTCTTGAGAGGAAAAACAAGAGAGGAAAAAAACTTCACCTTGCACCTCAATTTCAAGCCTCAATCTTGAGTTTCAACCGATAATCTTGCAAATTCCTCCACAAAAGTTGATCTCCAAGAAAGCTTAAGGGTTTTGGTGGAGTGATCTGGGACGAGGAAGGTCTTGGCAGCTTCTTGATATAGGGATTAAGGTGAATTTGGTAAGAAACTTCCCTCTACTTCTTATATGTGTGAACTAGAAGCTTAAAGTTATAATTTTGATGGAGTTATGGGGAAAATTTCATGGGTTCAATGGTATGTTGGGATGTTTAACTAGGGTTTATATTTTCAGCCTTGATTATGGTTATCTACCTCTTAATTGATGTTATTGAGCTAGTAATTGGTGGGTTTGATGATAGAGCACTTGTTAGATATGAATTTATAGAGTAAAGGTGCAAATTTCAGAATTTGGAAACCAAGCGACCCTGTTCTGTCCGATTTTAGTGGTCCATGTTAGATGCCGAATTAGGCTTGGGTTAAAACATGAAAGTTGTAGGGAATGATAGTTTAGAGTTGCCTGCAAAATATCAGGTCAATCGGAGTAGCGTAGCTTGTGAAAAGATAGAATTACCCTTGCTGTCCTGTTTTTACTCGAACTTGAGAACTGCGACTGTAATTGGTTAATTTGGTTGGGAATGCTTCAGAATTTGTTGTTGAGGTCTTCTGATGAAATGTATCCCTGTATTTTAGCTTTCGGATGGCTTTGGAATTTCTGGATTTGGACTTAGGTAGCCTGACTTATGATGTTTGAACCAGAATGCGGTTTGTGAACCTGTTTTTGAGATTCTGGTGTGGTATATTGCATTTTTGACCTAGTTACACTCGAAACTGGACTGAGTGGCCTTCTTCAACATTGTAGCCACTTAAGTCCTGATTATATCTGTAAAATTTCTGGTGTGCAGCTCGAGTTATAACCAAAACACTCGCACCTGTTTTGTGCCCTGAAATTGAGTACGTTTTGAATTTCAGCCTCTGACCGTGGGTTTTTCCGTTTTGATAACGTACGATCTGGGGGTTGACCCCTTCATAAGAAATGTAGATCTTTGTTTTAGATTCAAAACGGTATAAAGTGCGTCAAAATCTGAGTTCCGTAGCTCTAGTTATGAACAAAACAAGATCGATCGTTAGAACTGCCTTTGAATCTGGACAGTTCTGACGGGTACTTTGGCACTCAATTTTCGTTCTGTTCTGAGTGGATCCAGGTCTTGGCCAAAACATCAAAGTTCTATCCTTATGTCTTAGCTTTTTAATGCCTTTAGAATTTCTTGATTTGGATTTGTGAGCTGGGAGTTAAAATCCAGCAAACATACCCTGTCCGTCACCTTAAAGTGCAAATTTCTGGCACTGTTTTCCATACTTTCGACCCATCTCTGGTTCAGATCCGGATTTATGTGTCTTCATGAAAGTTATAGACTTTTCTCTTAGCTCCGTAACGGTAACTCATGGAGCTTGATCCGACACTCGTAGCCTCGATTGTGCTCAAAACAGTTTTGACGGCAAAACGGCTAGGCCGCCATTTCCGTTTCCGTATGCCGTTTCCGCACTTGCATGTGCCCATTTTGTCGTTTTGCGTGTTTTAGGCATAATAGTAGCCGTTTGTGATATTATGTGATGCAATCTTCTATTTCAGACGGTGGTGAGCTAGGTGGAGCCGGTGGGGCCTACTAGCTACTCTTCGCGACGCGAATTTCGTCCTTTTGTTACCCTTGTTCGTTGTGTAAGTATGCAGGCCGCTCTTGTGTGTTAGTTGCTTATGTGTTTCGATATATATGAAGAGGGTACCTAGGCGAGGGTGTACTTTATCGCACTCGACCTAAACCCTAACTTACGCACATATTTGTACATGGCTTGTGTATATGAGCAATTTTGGAACTAAAACCCTTGAACTTGTGGCTCGGGGTGACTTTTGAATAATTTTGTGAAGTTTGTGAGTTTGGGGCCCAATCTCAATACCTAAATGGACTATTCGAGCCGGTTAGGGCTTGGTCGAAGTCAGTCCAACCTGGATTGAGGTCACCAAGTTTGTGAATCCGGTTCACCGAGTATGTGGACAAAGTTTGTGACCCGAGCTTGTGAATCAAGCTCAATTTCGTTCGCTCGAGCAAGTTTGTGAGGTGTCTGGCCAGTGAGGGTGATAAGGTATTAGGTGGGAGTACAAGTGGAGTTCTACGGACCTTGTTTATGGTCGACGGAGTGTCGGCAGGAGGTCACGCATGGCAAACTACTTGGCTTCGGAGCCAACCTGTATCCTTCCTTTGTATTGTTACTTCTGCACTTGACTTGACACTTTTGTGAAATAGTTGCTTATCTAAATGTGAAATTTATGATTTTACCCCTGTTTACTTACTAACCATATAGCTTACCCCGTTCCATTTGTTTTCCTTAGCAGGGGGCCGACGCGGGGATCGTTCGGGAAGGTGGTTAGATTTTGAGCTATAGAATACTTGAATTTGTATTTGTTTAAAGTTGACGGGTAAGATGTATATAGTTGGCGTGGTGGTTGTAGTTATCAGTTTTTCTAGGTTTTACTTTCTGGTACTCGTAATATGTAATTCTTGGAGAATTGGATGTAATACTTGAGATTTATTTTATACTTCATTGGAGGACTGTAGTGAGTAATTGAGTCCCGGCAAGAGCTGGGTAGGTGACCCGCCGAACCCTTTGGTACGCCTTAGGGGGAGGTGGGGCCGTCACAAGTGGTATCAGAGCTTAGGCTTCAGATCTCTGTAGTGTATCTTAGGCTAAAGTTTAGGATGCCGGACTGTGGGATTTGATTTGATTTGAAAGTTAAGCAATTGAGGGATAAAACCTATAGCTGCTTCGCGTGGTCTCTGCGCAGTGTGAGCCTGGATGAAGTGGCGAATAAGTATGAAGGACTAAGTGTTCGTTCGAGCATAAGTTATGGATCATAAATGTTATAGGCCTTAAATCTTTCTCATGGTATCTGAGGACCATAGATAGGTACGTCAGGTAGGAATTTCGATTGTAGATAGTTTACTCTTGGGACTGCAGCTCGAGATGTGAATTATCTTATTTCGGATTCTTGTGCCTGAGTACTCCAGAGTTGAGGCGCTGCTAAGTACTTGAGACTAGCATTTTGGGAACATGAATCGGCTTTGTCTGGCTAGAGTGAGAACAAGATATCAACGGGCACCTTGGGAAGTGGAGCAAAAAATCGGACGAGGGTGGTTTCACTGAGTGTGGGACGACAAGTCGCGTTTCTTTCATTTTGCCCTTGCATTGTCCCTACATGTCATTTACTTGTGGTATGTTAATACCTACATATATAGTACTTACTGCACTTGACTTTGTCTAACTTGAAATGTCCCTTGGTGTATATGATGCATTATATTGTGTATATTTTGGCGTGACTTGTATATATATTTACACCTTTTGATCTTTTGATTATTTCGGGTATTCCAACCCTTAGCTCGTTGATTGCAATTTCGAGGACGAAATTCTTTGAAGAAGCGGAGATTGTGATACCCCAAATTTTAGGATACTATTTTTGTTTAGTCTCAAAGAAAGGATTACGGTTTCTTTATTTTATTTTTGTCTTAAAACATCGTTTTATTTCAAGACTAGAAACCTTACTTGTACTTTAAAACCCTAGTTTACTTGTGACTAGCAGGTTATGTTTAAAACCCTCATATTTGACTCAAAACCCTAATTTTATTCTATGGAATTGTAAAATTCATCACACTTTTCTTAAAATTCCTTTTATTTGGAAATTATTCATTTAACATGATCCTACTACTCAATCATTCCTCAATAAGTGCAAACGAACCTAGAAAGTAGGGTTTCACTCTTCGTTTTCAAGATTGGAGCAAATTAGGGATTTCGCGATTTTTCGCCGGATGATTTTTCGGTACGGAGCAAGGATCAAATTTGGTGTTTAAGAGTGACTTTTGGGGTGAGAAATAATATGTGATTAGATGCAATAATAAAAAGTTAGTGAACAGGAAGAAAAAACCCTAGTACGGGTGATTTAAGGAAAATCGGCTCGAACCGACGGGTACCGTTTGTTACCGGATAAACACACCATTTGACCCATACTTTATTACCTTAATCTTCTCATTTTATTTTAGATAATTGACCCTCAAAATATCTCATACATCAGCCACAATATTTGACCAAGAGAAATGAGAGAAAATGCTAGAAAGAAAACAAGTGTCAAGGCATCTATGGAAGTTGGACTTTGACCAACTTGTCTTAACCTTCATAAAATAGAAATTTGACCAGAATTTCCTCATTTATTCCTCTTTTCTTAGTCTTGGTCGAAATTCTTGAGAGGAAAAACAAGAGAGGAAAAAAACTTCACCTTGCACCTCAATTTCAAGCCTCAATCTTGAGTTTCAACCGATAATCTTGCAAATTCCTCCACAAAAGTTGATCTCCAAGAAAGTTTAAGGGTTTTGGTGGAGTGATCTGGGAGGAGGAAGGTCTTGGCAGCTTCTTGATATAGGGATTAAGGTGAATTTGGTAAGAAACTTCCCTCTACTTCTTATATGTGTGAACTAGAAGCTTAAAGTTATAATTTTGATGGAGTTATGGGGAAAATTTCATGGGTTCAATGGTATGTTGGGATGTTTAACTAGGGTTTATATTTTCAGCCTTGATTATGGTTATCTACCTCTTAATTGATGTTATTGAGCTAGTAATTGGTGGGTTTGATGATAGAGCACTTGTTAGATATGAATTTATAGAGTAAAGGTGCAAATTTCAGAATTTGGAAACCAAGCGACCCTGTTCTGTCCGATTTTAGTGGTCCATGTTAGAGGCCGAATTAGGCTTGGTTTAAAACATGAAAATTGTAGGGAATGATAGTTTAGAGATGCCTGAAAAATTTCAGGTCAATCAGAGTAGCGTAGCTTGTGAAAAGACAGAATTACCCTTGCTGTCCTGTTTTTACTCGAACTTGAGAACTGCGACTGTAATTGGTTAATTTGGTTGGGAATGCTTCAGAATTTATCATTGAGGTCTTCTGATGAAATGTATCCCTGTATCTTAGCTTTCGGATGGCTTTGGAATTTCTTGATTTGGACTTAGGTAGCCTGACTTATGATGTTTGAACCAGAATACGGTTTGTGAACCTGTTTTTGCGATTCTGGTGTGGTATAGTGCATTTTTGACCTAGTTACACTCGAAACTGGACTGAGTGGCCTTCTTCAACATTGTAGCCTCTTAAGTCCTGAATATATCTGCAAAATTTCTGGTGTGTAGCTCAAGTTATAACCAAAACACTCGCTCCTGTTTTGTTCCCTGAAATTGTGTACGTTTTGAATTTCAGCCTCTGACCGTGGGTTTTTCCGTTTTGATAACATATGAGCTGGGGGTTGACCCCTTCATAAGAAATGTAGATCTTGGTTTTAGCTTCAAAACGGTATAAAGTGCATCAAAATCCGAGTTCCGTAGCTCCAGTTATGACCAAAACAAGATCGATCGTCAGAACTGCCTTTGAATCTGGACAGTTCTGACGGGTACTTTGGCACTCAATTTTCGTTCTGTTCTGAGTGGATCCAGGTCTTGGTCAAAACATCAAAGTTCTATCCTTATGTCTTAGCTTTTTAATTCCTCTGGAATTTCTTGATTTGGATTTGTCAGCTGGGAGTTAAAATCCAGCTAACATTCCCTGTCCGTCACCTTAAAGTGCAAATTTCTGGCACAGTTTCCCATACTTTCGACCCATTTCTGTTCAGATCCGGATTTATGTGTCTTCATGAAAGTTATAGACTTTTCTCTTAGCTCCGTAACGGTACCTCATGGAGCTTGATCCGACACTCGTAGCCTCGATTGTGCTCAAAACAGTTTTGACGGCAAAACGGCTAGGCCAACATTTCCGTTTCCGTATGCCGTTTCCGCACTTGCATGTGCCCATTTTGTCGTTTTGCGTGTTTTAGGCATAATAGTAGCCGTTTGTGATATTATGTGATGCAATCATCTATTTCAGACGGTGGTGAGCTAGGTGGAGCCGGTGGGGCCTACTAGCTACTCTTCGCGACGCGAATTTCGTCCTTTTGTTACCCTTGTTCGTTGTGTAAGTATTCAGGCCGCTCTTGTGTGTTAGTTGCTTATGTGTTTCGATATATATGAAGAGGGTACCTAGGCGAAGGTGTACTTTATCGCACTCGACCTAAACCCTAATTTACGCACATATTTGTACATGGCTTGTGTATATGAGCAATTTTGGAACTAAAACCCTTGAGCTTGTGGCTCGGGGTGACTTTTGAATAATTTTGTGAAGTTTGTGAGTTTGGGGCCCGATCTCAATACCTAGATGGACTATTCGAGCCGGTTAGGGCTTGGTCGAAGTCAGTCCAACCTGGATTGAGGTCACCAAATTTGTGAATCCGGTTCACCGAGTATGTGGACCAAGTTTGTGACCCGAGCTTGTGAACCAAGTTCAATTTCGTTCGCTCGAGCAAGTTTGTGAGCTGTCTGGCCAGTGAGGGTGATAAGGTGTTAGGTGGGAGTACAAGTGGAGTTCTACGGACCTTGTTTATGGTCGACGGAGTGTCGACAGGAGATCACGCATGGCAAACTACTTGGCTTTGGAGCCAACCTGTATCATTCCTTTGTATTGTTACTTCTGCACTTGACTTGACACTTTTGTGAAATAGTTGCTTATCTAAATATGAAATTTATGATTTTACCCCTGTTTACTTACTAAGCATATAGCTTACCCCGTTCCATTTGTTTTCCTTAGCAGGGGGCCGACGCGGGGATCGTTCGGGAAGGTGGTTAGATTTTGAGCTATAGAATACTTGAATTTGTATTTGTTAAAAGTTGACGGGTAAGATGTATATAGTTGGCGTGGTGGTTGTAGTTGTCAGTTTTTCTAGGTTTTACTTTCTGGTACTCGTAATATGTAATTCTTGGAGAATTGGATGTAATACTTGAGATTTATTTTATACTTCATTGGAGGACTGTAGTGAGTAAGTGAGTCCCGGCGAGAGCTGGGCAGGCGACCCGCCGAACCCTTTGGTACGCCTTAGGGGGAGGTGGGGCCGTCACAAGTGGTATCAGAGCTTAGGTTTCAGATCTCTGTAGTGTATCCTAGGCTAAAGTTTAGGATGCCGGACTGTGGGATTTGATTTGATTTGAAAGTTAAGCAATTGAGGGATAAAACCTATAGCTGCTTCGCGTGGTCTCTGCGCAGAGTGAGCCTGGATGAAGTGGCGAATAAGTATGAATGACTAAGTGTTCGTTCGAGCATAAGTTATGGATCATAAATGTTATAGGCCTTAAATCTTTCTCATGGTATCTGAGGACCATAGATAGGTACGTCAGGTAGGAATTTCGATTGTAGATAGTTTACTCTTGGGACTGCAGCTCGAGATGTGAATTATCTTATTTCGGATTCTTGTGCCTGAGTACTCCAGAGTTGAGGCGCTGCTAAGTACTTGAGACTAGCATTTTGGGAACATGAATCGGCTTTGTCTGGCTAGAGTGAGTACAAGATATCAACGGGCACCTTGGGAAGTGGAGCAAGAAACCGGACGGGGGTGGTTTCACTGAGTGTGGGACGACAAGTCGCGTTTCTTTCATTTTGCCCTTGCATTGTCCCTACATGTCATTTACTTGTGGTATGTTAATACCTACATATATAGTACTTACTGCACTTGACTTTGTCTAACTTGAAATGTCCCTTGGTGTATATGATGCATTATATTGTGTATATTTTGGCGTGACTTGTATATATATGTACACCTTTTGATCTTTTGATTATTTCGGGTATTCCAACCCTTAGCTCGTTGATTGCAATTTCGAGGACAAAATTCTTTGAAGAAGGGGAGATTGTGATACCCCAAATTTTAGGATACTATTTTTGTTTAGTCTCAAAGAAAGGATTACGGTTTCTTTATTTTATTTTTGTCTTAAAACATCGTTTTATTTCAAGACTAGAAACCTTACTTGTACTTTAAAACCCTAGTTTACTTGTGACTAGCAGGTTATGTTTAAAACCCTCATATTTGACTCAAAACCCTAATTTTATTCTATGGAATTGTAAAATTCATCACACTTTTCTTAAAATTCCTTTTATTTGGAAATTATTCATTTAACATGATCCTACTACTCAATCATTCCTCAATAAGTGCAAACGAACCTAGAAAGTAGGGTTTCACTCTTCGTTTTCAAGATTGGAGCAAATTAGGGATTTCGCGATTTTTCGCCGGATGATTTTTCGGTACGGAGCAAGGATCAAATTTGGTGTTTAAGAGTGACTTTTGGGGTGAGAAATAATATGTGATTAGATGCAATAATAAAAAGTTAGTGAACAGGAAGAAAAAACCCTAGTACGGGTGATTTAAGGAAAATCGGCTCGAACCGACGGGTACCGTTTGTTACCGGATAAACACACCATTTGACCCATACTTTATTACCTTAATCTTCTCATTTTATTTTAGATAATTGACCCTTAAAATATCTCATACATCAGCCACAATATTTGACCAAGAGAAATGAGAGAAAATGCTAGAAAGAAAACAAGTGTCAGGGCATCTATGGAAGTTGGACTTTGACCAACTTGTCTTAACCTTCATAAAATAGAAATTTGACCAGAATTTCCTCATTTATTCCTCTTTTCTTAGTCTTGGTCGAAATTCTTGAGAGGAAAAACAAGAGAGGAAAAAAACTTCACCTTGCACCTCAATTTCAAGCCTCAATCTTGAGTTTCAACCGATAATCTTGCAAATTCCTCCACAAAAGTTGATCTCCAAGAAAGCTTAAGGGTTTTGGTGGAGTGATCTGGGAAGAGGAAGGTCTTGGCAGCTTCTTGATATAGGGATTAAGGTGAATTTGGTAAGAAACTTCCCTCTACTTCTTATATGTGTGAACTAGAAGCTTAAAGTTATAATTTTGATGGAGTTATGGGGAAAATTTCATGGGTTCAATGGTATGTTGGGATGTTTAACTAGGGTTTATATTTTCAGCCTTGATTACGGTTATCTACCTCTTAATTGATGTTATTGAGCTAGTAATTGGTGGGTTTGATGATAGAGCACTTGTTAGATATGAATTTATAGAGTAAAGGTGCAAATTTCAGAATTTGGAAACCAAGCTACCCTGTTCTGTCCGATTTTAGTGGTCCATGTTAGAGGCCGAATTAGGCTTGGGTTAAAACATGAAAATTGTAGGGAATGATAGTTTAGAGATTCCTGAAAAATTTCATGTCAATCGGAGTAGCGTAGCTTGTGAAAAGACAGAATTACCCTTGCTGTCCTGTTTTTACTCGAACTTGAGAACTGCGACTGTAATTGGTTAATTTGGTTGGGAATGCTTCAGAATTTATCATTGAGGTCTTCTGATGAAATGTATCCCTGTTTCTTAGCTTTCGGATGGCTTTGGAATTTCTTGATTTGGACTTAGGTAGCCTGACTTATGATGTTTGAACCAGAATACGGTTTGTGAACCTGTTTTTCCAATTCTGGTGTGGTATAGTGCATTTTTGACCTAGTTACACTCGAAACTGGACTGAGTGGCCTTCTTCAACATTGTAGCCTCTTAAGTCCTGAATATATCTGCAAAATTTCTGGTGTGTAGCTCGAGTTATAACCAAAACACTCGCACCTGTTTTGTTCCCTGAAATTGTGTACGTTATAAATTTTAGCCTCTGACCGTGGGTTTTTCCGTTTTGATAACATATGAGCTGGGGGTTGACCCCTTCATAAGAAATGTAGATCATGGTTTTAGCTTCAAAACGGTATAAAGTCCATCAAAATCCGAGTTCCGTAGCTCCAGTTATGACCAAAACAAGATCGATCGTCAGAACTGCCTTTGAATCTGGACAGTTCTGACGGGTACTTTGGCACTCAATTTTCGTTCTGTTCTGAGTGGATCCAGGTCTTGGTCAAAACATCAAAGTTCTATCCTTATGTCTTAGCTTTTTAATTCCTTTGGAATTTCTTGATTTGGATTTGTCAGCTGGGAGTTAAAATCCAGCTAACATTCCCTGTCCGTCACCTTAAAGTGCAAATTTCTGGCACAGTTTTCCATACTTTCGACCCATTTCTGTTCAGATCCGGATTTATGTGTCTTCATGAAAGTTATAGACTTTTCTCTTAGCTCTGTAACGGTACCTCATGGAGCTTGATCCGACACTCGTAGCCTCGATTGTGCTCAAAACAGTTTTGACGGCAAAACGGCTAGGCCAACATTTCCGTTTCCGTATGCCGTTTCCGCACTTGCATGTGCCCATTTTGTCGTTTTGCGTGTTTTAGGCATAATAGTAGCCGTTTGTGATATTATGTGACGCAATCATCTATTTCAGACGGTGGTGAGCTAGGTGGAGCCGGTGGGGCCTACTAGCTACTCTTCGCGACGCGAATTTCGTCCTTTTGTTACCCTTGTTCGTTGTGTAAGTATTCAGGCCGCTCTTGTGTGTTAGTTGCTTATGTGTTTCGATATATATGAAGAGGGTACCTAGGCGAAGGTGTACTTTATCGCACTCGACCTAAACCCTAACTTACGCACATATTTGTACATGGCTTGTGTATATGAGCAATTTTGGAACTAAAACCCTTGAGCTTGTGGCTCGGGGTGACTTTTGAATAATTTTGTGAAGTTTGTGAGTTTGGAGCCCGATCTCAATACCTAGATGGACTATTCGAGCCGGTTAGGGCTTGGTCGAAGTCAGTCCAACCTGGATTGAGGTCACCAAGTTTGTGAATTCGGTTCACCGAGTATGTGGACCAAGTTTGTGACCCGAGCTTGTGAACCAAGTTCAATTTCGTTCGCTCGAGCAAGTTTGTGAGCTGTCTGGCCAGTGAGGGTGATAAGGTGTTAGGTGGGAGTACAAGTGGAGTTCTACGGACCTTGTTTATGGTCGACGGAGTGTCGACAGGAGATCACGCATGGCAAACTACTTGGCTTTGGAGCCAACCTGTATCCTTCCTTTGTATTGTTACTTCTGCACTTGACTTGACACTTTTGTGAAATAGTTGCTTATCTAAATATGAAATTTATGATTTTACCCCTGTTTACTTACTAAGCATATAGCTTACCCCGTTCCATTTGTTTTCCTTAGCAGGGGGCCGACGCGGGGATCGTTCGGGAAGGTGGTTAGATTTTGAGCTATAGAATACTTGAATTTGTATTTGTTAAAAGTTGACGGGTAAGATGTATATAGTTGGCGTGGTGGTTGTAGTTGTCAGTTTTTCTAGGTTTTACTTTCTGGTACTCGAAATATGTAATTCTTGGAGAATTGGATGTAATACTTGAGATTTATTTTATACTTCATTGGAGGACTGTAGTGAGTAAGTGAGTCCCGGCGAGAGCTGGGCAGGCGACCCGCCGAACCCTTTGGTACGCCTTAAGGGGAGGTGGGGCCGTCACAAGTGGTATCAGAGCTTAGGTTTCAGATCTCTGTAGTGTATCCTAGGCTAAAGTTTAGCATGCCGGACTGTGGGATTTGATTTTGATTTGAAAGTTAAGCAATTGAGGGATAAAACCTATAGCTGCTTCGCGTGGTCTCTGCGCAGAGTGAGCCTGGATGAAGTGGCGAATAAGTATGAAGGACTAAGTGTTCGTTCGAGCATAAGTTATGGATCATAAATGTTATAGGCCTTAAATCTTTCTCATGGTATCTGAGGACCATAGATAGGTACGTCAGGTAGGAATTTCGATTGTAGATAGTTTACTCTTGGGACTGCAGCTCGAGATGTGAATTATCTTATTTCGGATTCTTGTGCCTGAGTACTCCAGAGTTGAGGCGCTGCTAAGTACTTGAGACTAGCATTTTGGGAACATGAATCGGCTTTGTCTGGCTAGAGTGAGTACAAGATATCAACGGGCACCTTGGGAAGTGGAGCAAGAAACCGGACGGGGGTGGTTTCACTGAGTGTGGGACGACAAGTCGCGTTTCTTTCATTTTGCCCTTGCATTGTCCCTACATGTCATTTACTTGTGGTATGTTAATACCTACATATATAGTACTTACTGCACTTGACTTTGTCTAACTTGAAATGTCCCTTGGTGTATATGATGCATTATATTGTGTATATTTTGGCGTGACTTGTATATATATGTACACCTTTTGATCTTTTGATTATTTCAGGTATTCCAACCCTTAGCTCGTTGATTGCAATTTCGAGGACGAAATTCTTTGAAGAAGGGGAGATTGTGATACCCCAAATTTTAGGATACTATTTTTGTTTAGTCTCAAAGAAAGGATTACGGTTTCTTTATTTTATTTTTGTCTTAAAACATCGTTTTATTTCAAGACTAGAAACCTTACTTGTACTTTAAAACCCTAGTGTACTTGTGACTAGCAGGTTATGTTTAAATCCCTCATATTTGACTCAAAACCCTAATTTTATTCTATGGAATTGTAAAATTCATCACACTTTTCTTAAAATTCCTTTTATTTGGAAATTATTCATTTAACATGATCCTACTACTCAATCATTCCTCAAAAAGTGCAAATGAACCTAGAAAGTAGGGTTTCACTCTTCGTTTTCAAGATTGGAGCAAATTAGGATTTTCGCGATTTTTCGCCGGATGATTTTTCGGTACGGAGCAAGGATCAAATTTGGTGTTTAAGAGTGACTTTTGGGGTGAGAAATAATATGTGATTAGATGCAATAATAAAAAGTTAGTGAACAGGAAGAAAAAACCCTAGTACGGGTGATTTAAGGAAAATCGGCTCGAACCGACGGGTACCGTTTGTTACCGGATAAACACACCATTTGACCCATACTTTATTACCTTAATCTTCTCATTTTATTTTAAATAATTGACCCTCAAAATATCTCATACATCAGCCACAATATTTGACCAAGAGAAATGAGAGAAAATGCTAGAAAGAAAACAAGTGTCAAGGCATCTATGGAAGTTGGACTTTGACCAACTTGTCTTAACCTTCATAAAATAGAAATTTGACCAGAATTTCCCCATTTCTTCCCCTTTTCTTAGTCTTGGTCAAAATTCTTGAGAGGAAAAACAAGAGAGGAAAAAAACTTCGCCTTGCACCTCAATTTCAAGCCTCAATCTTGAGTTTCAACCGATAATCTTGCAAATTCTTCCACAAAAGTTGATCTCGAAGAAAGCTTAAGGGTTTTGGTGGAGTGATCTGGGAAGATGAAGGTCTTGGCAGCTTCTTGATATAGGGATTAAGATGAATTTGGTAAGAAACTTCCCTCTACTTCTTATATGTGTGAACTAGAAGCTTAAAGTTATAATTTTGATGGAGTTATGGGGAAAATTTCATGGGTTCAATGGTATGTTGGGATGTTTAACTAGGGTTTATATTTTCAGCCTTGATTACGGTTATCTACCTTTTAATTGATGTTATTGAGCTAGTAATTGGTGGGTTTGATGATAGAGCACTTGTTAGATATGAATTTATAGAGTAAATATGCAAATTTCAGAATTTGGAAACCAAGCTACCCTGTTCTGTCCGATTTTAGTGCTCCATGTTAAAGGCCGAATTAGGCTTGGGTTAAAACATGAAAGTTGTAGGGAATGATAGTTTAGAGATTCCTGAAAAATTTCATGTCAATCGGAGTAGCGTACCTTGTGAAAAGACAGAATTACCCTTGCTGTCCTGTTTTTACTCGAACTTGAGAACTGCGACTGTAACTGGTTAATTTGGTTTGGAATTCTTCAGAATTTGTTGTTGAGGTATTCTGAGGAAATGTATCCCTGTATCTTAGCTTTCGGATGGCTTTGGAATTTCTGGATTTGGACTTAGGTAGCCTGACTTATGATGTTTGAACCAGAATGCGGTTTGTAAACCTGTTTTTACGATTCTGGTGTGGTATATTGCATTTTTGACCTAGTTACACTCGAAACTGGACTGAGTGGCCTTCTTCAACATTGTATCCTCTTAAGTCCTGAATATATCTGCAAAATTTCTGGTCAAACGGATCTGTGTAGCTCGAGTTATAACCAAAACACTCGCACCTGTTTTGAGCCCTGAAATTGTGTACGTTTTGAATTTCAGCCTCTGACCGTGGGTTTTTCCGTTTTGATAACGTATGAGCTGGGGGTTGATCCCTTCATAAGAAATGTAGATCTTGGTTTTAGCTTCAAAACGGTATAAAGTGCATCAAAATCTGAGTTCCGTAGCTCCAGTTATGACCAAAACAAGATCGATCGTCAGAACTGCCTTTGAATCTGGACAGTTCTGACGGGTACTTTGGCACTCAATTTTCGTTCTGTTCTGAGTGGATCCAGGTCTTGGCCAAAACATCAAAGTTCTATCCTTTTGTCTTAGCTTTTTAATGCCTTTGGAATTTCTTGATTTGGATTTGTGAGCTGGGAGTTAAAATCCAGCAAACATACCCTGTCCGCCACCTTAAAGTGCAAATTTCTGGCACAGTTTTCCATACTTTCGACCCATCTCTGTTCAGATCCGGATTTATGTGACTTCATGAAAGTTATAGACTTTTCTCTTAGCTCCGTAACGGTACCTCATGGACTTTGATCCGACACTCGTAGCCTCGATTGTGCTCAAAACAGTTTTGACGGCAAAACGGCTAGGCCGCCATTTCCGTTTCCGTATGCCGTTTCCGCACTTGCATGTGCCCATTTTGTCGTTTTGCGTGTTTTAGGCATAATAGTAGCCGTTTGTGATATTATGTGACGCAATCATCTATTTCAGACGGTTGTGAGCTAGGTGGAGCCGGTGGGGCCTACTAGCTACTCTTCGCGACGCGAATTTCGTCCTTTTGTTACCCTTGTTCGTTGTGTAAGTATTCAGGCCGCTCTTGTGTGTTAGTTGCTTATGTGTTTCGATATATATGAAGAGGGTACCTAGGCGAAGGTGTACTTTATCGCACTCGACCTAAACCCTAACTTACGCACATATTTGTACATGGCTTGTGTATATGAGCAATTTTGGAACTAAAACCCTTGAGCTTGTGGCTCGGGGTGACTTTTGAATAATTTTGTGAAGTTTGTGAGTTTGGGGCCCGATCTCAATACCTAGATGGACTATTCGAGCCGGTTAGGGCTTGGTCGAAGTCAGTCCAACCTGGATTGAGGTCACCAAGTTTGTGAATCCGGTTCACCGAGTATGTGGACCAAGTTTGTGACCCGAGCTTGTGAACCAAGTTCAATTTCGTTCGCTCGAGCAAGTTTGTGAGCTGTCTGGCCAGTGAGGGTGATAAGGTGTTAGGTGGGAGTACAAGTGGAGTTCTACGGACCTTGTTTATGGTCGACGGAGTGTCGGCAGGAGGTCACGCATGGCAAACTACTTGGATTTGGAGCCAACCTGTATCCTTCCTTTGTATTGTTACTTCTGCACTTGACTTGACACTTTTGTGAAATAGTTGCTTATCTAAATGTGAAATTTATGATTTTACCCCTGTTTACTTACTAAGCATATAGCTTACCCCGTTCCATTTGTTTTCCTTAGCAGGGGGCCGACGCGGGGATCGTTCGGGAAGGTGGTTAGATTTTGAGCTATAGAATACTTGAATTTGTATTTGTTAAAAGTTGACGGGTAAGATGTATATAGTTGGCGTGGTGGTTGTAGTTATCAATTTTTCTAGGTTTTACTTTCTGGTACTCGTAATATGTAATTCTTGGAGAATTGGATGTAATACTTGAGATTTATTTTATACTTCATTGGAGGACTGTAGTGAGTAAGTGAGTCCCGGCGAGAGCTGGGCAGGCGACCCGCCGAACCCTTTGGTACGCCTTAGGGGGAGGTGGGGCCGTCACAAGTGGTATCAGAGCTTAGGTTTCAGATCTCTGTAGTGTATCCTAGGCTAAAGTTTAGGATGCCGGACTGTGGGATTTGATTTGATTTGAAAGTTAAGCAATTGAGGGATAAAACCTATAGCTGCTTCGCGTGGTCTCTGCGCAGAGTGAGCCTGGATGAAGTGGCGAATAAGTATGAAGGACTAAGTGTTCGTTCGAGCATAAGTTATGGATCATAAATGTTATAGGCCTTAAATCTTTCTCATGGTATCTGAGGACCATAGATAGGTACGTCAGGTAGGAATTTCGATTGTAGATAGTTTACTCTTGGGACTGCAGCTCGAGATGTGAATTATCTTATTTCGGATTCTTGTGCCTGAGTACTCCAGAGTTGAGGCGCTGCTAAGTACTTGAGACTAGCATTTTGGGAACATGAATCGGCTTTGTCTGGCTAGAGTGAGTACAAGATATCAACGGGCACCTTGGGAAGTGGAGCAAGAAACCGGACGGGGGTGGTTTCACTGAGTGTGGGACGACAAGTCGCGTTTCTTTCATTTTGCCCTTGCATTGTCCCTACATGTCATTTACTTGTGGTATGTTAATACCTACATATATAGTACTTACTGCACTTGACTTTGTCTAACTTGAAATGTCCCTTGGTGTATATGATGCATTATATTGTGTATATTTTGGCGTGACTTGTATATATATGTACACCTTTTGATCTTTTGATTATTTCGGGTATTCCAACCCTTAGCTCGTTGATTGCAATTTCGAGGACGAAATTCTTTGAAGAAGGGGAGATTGTGATACCCCAAATTTTAGGATACTATTTTTGTTTAGTCTCAAAGAAAGGATTACGGTTTCTTTATTTTATTTTTGTCTTAAAACATCGTTTTATTTCAAGACTAGAAACCTTACTTGTACTTTAAAACCCTAGTGTACTTGTGACTAGCAGGTTATGTTTAAATCCCTCATATTTGACTCAAAACCCTAATTTTATTCTATGGAATTGTAAAATTCATCACACTTTTCTTAAAATTCCTTTTATTTGGAAATTATTCATTTAACATGATCCTACTACTCAATCATTCCTCAAAAAGTGCAAATGAACCTAGAAAGTAGGGTTTCACTCTTCGTTTTCAAGATTGGAGCAAATTAGGATTTTCGCGATTTTTCGCCGGATGATTTTTCGGTACGGAGCAAGGATCAAATTTGGTGTTTAAGAGTGACTTTTGGGGTGAGAAATAATATGTGATTAGATGCAATAATAAAAAGTTAGTGAACAGGAAGAAAAAACCCTAGTACGGGTGATTTAAGGAAAATCGGCTCGAACCGACGGGTACCGTTTGTTACCGGATAAACACACCATTTGACCCATACTTTATTACCTTAATCTTCTCATTTTATTTTAAATAATTGACCCTCAAAATATCTCATACATCAGCCACAATATTTGACCAAGAGAAATGAGAGAAAATGCTAGAAAGAAAACAAGTGTCAAGGCATCTATGGAAGTTGGACTTTGACCAACTTGTCTTAACCTTCATAAAATAGAAATTTGACCAGAATTTCCCCATTTCTTCCCCTTTTCTTAGTCTTGGTCGAAATTCTTGAGAGGAAAAACAAGAGAGGAAAAAAACTTCACCTTGCACCTCAATTTCAAGCCTCAATCTTGAGTTTCAACCGATAATCTTGCAAATTCCTCCACAAAAGTTGATCTCCAAGAAAGCTTAAGGGTTTTGGTGGAGTGATCTGGGAAGAGGAAGGTCTTGGCAGCTTCTTGATATAGGGATTAAGGTGAATTTGGTAAGAAACTTCCCTCTACTTCTTATATGTGTGAACTAGAAGCTTAAAGTTATAATTTTGATGGAGTTATGGGGAAAATTTCATGGGTTCAATGGTATGTTGGGATGTTTAACTAGGGTTTATATTTTCAGCCTTGATTATGGTTATCTACCTCTTAATTGATGTTATTGAGCTAGTAATTGGTGGGTTTGATGATAGAGCACTTGTTAGATATGAATTTATAGAGTAAAGGTGCAAATTTCAGAATTTGGAAACCAAGCTACCCTGTTCTGTCCGATTTTAGTGCTCCATGTTAAAGGCCGAATTAGGCTTGGGTTAAAACATGAAAGTTGTAGGGAATGATAGTTTAGAGATGCCTGAAAAATTTCATGTCAATCGGAGTAGCGTAGCTTGTGAAAAGACAGAATTACCCTTGCTGTCCTGTTTTTACTCGAACTTGAGAACTGCGACTGTAATTGGTTAATTTGGTTTGGAATGCTTCAGAATTTGTTGTTGAGGTCTTCTGACGAAATGTATCCCTGTATCTTATCTTTCGGATGGCTTTGGAATTTCTGGATTTGGACTTAGGTAGCCTGACTTATGATGTTTGAACCAGAATGCGGTTTGTAAACCTGTTTTTACGATTCTGGTGTGGTATATTGCATTTTTGACCTAGTTACACTCGAAACTGGACTGAGTGGCCTTCTTCAACATTGTATCCTCTTAAGTCCTGAATATATCTGCAAAATTTCTGGTCAAACGGATCTGTGTAGCTCGAGTTATAACCAAAACACTCGCACCTGTTTTGTGCCCTGAAATTGTGTACGTTTTGAATTTCAGCCTCTGACCGTGGGTTTTTCCGTTTTGATAACGTATGAGCTGGGGGTTGACCCCTTCATAAGAAATGTAGATCTTGGTTTTAGCTTCAAAACGGTATAAAGTGCATCAAAATCTGAGTTCCGTAGCTCCAGTTATGACCAAAACAAAATCGATCGTCAGAACTGCCTTTGAATCTGGATAGTTCTGACGGGTACTTTGGCACTCAATTTTCGTTCTGTTCTGAGTGGATCCAGGTCTTGGCCAAAACATCAAAGTTCTATCCCGATGTCTTAGCTTTTTAATGCCTTTGGAATTTCTTGATTTGGATTTGTGAGCTGGGAGTTAAAATCCAGCAAACATACCCTGTCCGTCACCTTAAAGTGCAAATTTCTGGCACAGTTTTCCATACTTTCGACCCATCTCTGTTCAGATCCGGATTTATGTGTCTTCATGAAAGTTATAGACTTTTCTCTTAGCTCCGCAACGGTACCTCATGGACCTTGATCCGACACTCGTAGCCTCGATTGTGCTCAAAACAGTTTTGACGGCAAAACGGCTAGGCCGCCATTTCCGTTTCCGTATGCCGTTTCCGCACTTGCATGTGCCCATTTTGTCGTTTTGCGTGTTTTAGGCATAATAGTAGCTGTTTGTGATATTATGTGACGCAATCATCTATTTCAGACGGTGGTGAGCTAGGTGGAGCCGGTGGGGCCTACTAGCTACTCTTCGCGACGCGAATTTCGTCCTTTTGTTACCCTTGTTCGTTGTGTAAGTATTCAGGCCGCTCTGGTGTGTTAGTTGCTTATGTGTTTCGATATATATGAAGAGGGTACCTAGGCGAAGGTGTACTTTATCGCACTCGACCTAAACCCTAACTTACGCACATATTTGTACATGGCTTGTGTATATGAGCAATTTTGGAACTAAAACCCTTGAGCTTGTGGCTCGGGGTGACTTTTGAATAATTTTGTGAAGTTTGTGAGTTTGGGGCCCGATCTCAATACCTAGATGGACTATTCGAGCCGGTTAGGGCTTGGTCGAAGTCAGTCCAACCTGGATTGAGGTCACCAAGTTTGTGAATCCGGTTCACCGAGTATGTGGACCAAGTTTGTGACCCGAGCTTGTGAACCAAGTTCAATTTCGTTCGCTCGAGCAAGTTTGTGAGCTGTCTGGCCAGTGAGGGTGATAAGGTGTTAGGTGGGAGTACAAGTGGAGTTCTACGGACCTTGTTTATGGTCGACGGAGTGTCGGCAGGAGGTCACGCATGGCAAACTACTTGGATTTGGAGCCAACCTGTATCCTTCCTTTGTATTGTTACTTCTGCACTTGACTTGACACTTTTGTGAAATAGTTGCTTATCTAAATGTGAAATTTATGATTTTACCCCTGTTTACTTACTAAGCATATAGCTTACCCCGTTCCATTTGTTTTCCTTAGCAGGGGGCCGACGCGGGGATCGTTCGGGAAGGTGGTTAGATTTTGAGCTATAGAATACTTGAATTTGTATTTGTTAAAAGTTGACGGGTAAGATGTATATAGTTGGCGTGGTGGTTGTAGTTATCAGTTTTTCTAGGTTTTACTTTCTGGTACTCGTAATATGTAATTCTTGGAGAATTGGATGTAATACTTGAGATTTATTTTATACTTCATTGGAGGACTGTAGTGAGTAAGTGAGTCCCGGCGAGAGCTGGGCAGGCGACCCGCCGAACCCTTTGGTACGCCTTAGGGGGAGGTGGGGCCGTCACAAGTGGTATCAGAGCTTAGGTTTCAGATCTCTGTAGTGTATCCTAGGCTAAAGTTTAGGATGCCGGACTGTGGGATTTGATTTGATTTGAAAGTTAAGCAATTGAGGGATAAAACCTATAGCTGCTTCGCGTGGTCTCTGCGCAGAGTGAGCCTGGATGAAGTGGCGAATAAGTATGAAGGACTAAGTGTTCGTTCGAGCATAAGTTATGGATCATAAATGTTATAGGCCTTAAATCTTTCTCATGGTATCTGAGGACCATAGATAGGTACGTCAGGTAGGAATTTCGATTGTAGATAGTTTACTCTTGGGACTGCAGCTCGAGATGTGAATTATCTTATTTCGGATTCTTGTGCCTGAGTACTCCAGAGTTGAGGCGCTGCTAAGTACTTGAGACTAGCATTTTGGGAACATGAATCGGCTTTGTCTGGCTAGAGTGAGTACAAGATATCAACGGGCACCTTGGGAAGTGGAGCAAGAAACCGGACGGGGGTGGTTTCACTGAGTGTGGGACGACAAGTCGCGTTTCTTTCATTTTGCCCTTGCATTGTCCCTACATGTCATTTACTTGTGGTATGTTAATACCTACATATATAGTACTTACTGCACTTGACTTTGTCTAACTTGAAATGTCCCTTGGTGTATATGATGCATTATATTGTGTATATTTTGGCGTGACTTGTATATATATGTACACCTTTTGATCTTTTGATTATTTCGGGTATTCCAACCCTTAGCTCGTTGATTGCAATTTCGAGGACGAAATTCTTTGAAGAAGGGGAGATTGTGATACCCCAAATTTTAGGATACTATTTTTGTTTAGTCTCAAAGAAAGGATTACGGTTTCTTTATTTTATTTTTGTCTTAAAACATCGTTTTATTTCAAGACTAGAAACCTTACTTGTACTTTAAAACCCTAGTTTACTTGTGACTAGCAGGTTATGTTTAAATCCCTCATATTTGACTCAAAACCCTAATTTTATTCTATGGAATTGTAAAATTCATCACACTTTTCTTAAAATTCCTTTTATTTGGAAATTATTCATTTAACATGATCCTACTACTCAATCATTCCTCAATAAGTGCAAATGAACCTAGAAAGTAGGGTTTCACTCTTCGTTTTCAAGATTGGAGCAAATTAGGGTTTTCGCGATTTTTCGCCGGATGATTTTTCGGTACGGAGCAAGGATCAAATTTGGTGTTTAAGAGTGACTTTTGGGGTGAGAAATAATATGTGATTAGATGCAATAATAAAAAGTTAGTGAACAGGAAGAAAAAACCCTAGTACGGGTGATTTAAGGAAAATCGGCTCGAACCGACGGGTACCGTTTGTTACCGGATAAACACACCATTTGACCCATACTTTATTACCTTAATCTTCTCATTTTATTTTAAATAATTGACCCTCAAAATATCTCATACATCAGCCACAATATTTGACCAAGAGAAATGAGAGAAAATGCTAGAAAGAAAACAAGTGTCAAGGCATCTATGGAAGTTGGACTTTGACCAACTTGTCTTAACCTTCATAAAATAGAAATTTGACCAGAATTTCCCCATTTCTTCCCCTTTTCTTAGTCTTGGTCGAAATTCTTGAGAGGAAAAACAAGAGAGGAAAAAAACTTCACCTTGCACCTCAATTTCAAGCCTCAATCTTGAGTTTCAACCGATAATCTTGCAAATTCCTCCACAAAAGTTGATCTCCAAGAAAACTTAAGGGTTTTGGTGGAGTGATCTGGGAAGAGGAAGGTCTTGGCAGCTTCTTGATATAGGGATTAAGGTGAATTTGGTAAGAAACTTCCCTCTACTTCTTATATCTGTGAACTAGAAGCTTAAAGTTAAAATTTTGATGGAGTTATGGGGAAAATTTCATGGGTTCAATGGTATGTTGGGATGTTTAACTAGGGTTTATATTTTCAGCCTTGATTATGGTTATCTACCTCTTAATTGATGTTATTGAGCTAGTAATTGGTGGGTTTGATGATAGAGCACTTGTTAGATATGAATTTATAGAGTAAAGGTGCAAATTTCAGAATTTGGAAACCAAGCTACCCTGTTCTGTCCGATTTTAGTGCTCCATGTTAAAGGCCGAATTAGGCTTGGGTTAAAACATGAAAGTTGTAGGGAATGATAGTTTAGAGATGACTGAAAAATTTCATATCAATCGGAGTAGCGTAGCTTGTGAAAAGACAGAATTACCCTTGCTCTCCTGTTTTTACTCGAACTTGAGAACTGCGACTGTAATTGGTTAATTTGGTTTGGAATGCTTCAGAATTTGTTGTTGAGGTCTTCTGACGAAATGTATCCCTGTATCTTAGTTTTCGGATGGCTTTGGAATTTCTGGATTTGGACTTAGGTAGCCTGACTTATGATGTTTGAACCAGAATGCGGTTTGTAAACCTGTTTTTCCAATTCTGGTGTGGTATATTGCATTTTTGACCTAGTTACACTCGAAACTGGACTGAGTAGCCTTCTTCAACATTGTAACCTCTTAAGTCCTGAATATATCTGCAAAATTTCTGGTCAAACGGATCTGTGTAGCTCGAGTTATAACCAAAACACTCGCACCTGTTTTGTGCCCTGAAATTGTGTATGTTTTGAATTTCAGCCTCTGACCGTGGGTTTTTCCGTTTTGATAACGTATGAGCTGGGGGTTGACCCCTTCATAAGAAATGTAGATCTTGGTTTTAGCTTCAAAACTGTATAAAGTGCGTCAAAATCTGAGTTCCGTAGCTCCAGTTATGACCAAAACAAAATCGATCGTCAGAACTGCCTTTGAATCTGGATAGTTCTGACGGGTACTTTGGCACTCAATTTTCGTTCTGTTCTGAGTGGATCCAGGTCTTGGCCAAAACATCAAAGTTCTATCCCGATGTCTTAGCTTTTTAATGCCTTTGGAATTTCTTGATTTGGATTTGTGAGTTGGGAGTTAAAATCCAGCAAACATACCCTGTCCGTCACCTTAAAGTGCAAATTTCTGGCACAGTTTTCCATACTTTCGACCCATCTCTGTTCAGATCCGGATTTATGTGTCTTCATGAAAGTTATAGACTTTTCTCTTAGCTCCGCAACGGTACCTCATGGACCTTGATCCGACACTCGTACCCTCGATTGTACTCAAAACAGTTTTGACGGCAAAACGGCTAGGCCGCCAATTCCGTTACCGTATGCCGTTTCCGCACTTGCATGTGCCCATTTTGTCGTTTTGCGTGTTTTAGGCATAATAGTAGCTGTTTGTGATATTATGTGACGCAATCATCTATTTCAGACGGTGGTGAGCTAGGTGGAGCCGACTAGCTACTCTTCGCGACGCGAATTTCGTCCTTTTGTTACCCTTGTTCGTTGTGTAAGTATTCAGGCCGCTCTGGTGTGTTAGTTGCTTATGTGTTTCGATATATATGAAGAGGGTACCTAGGCGAAGGTGTACTTTATCGCACTCGACCTAAACCCTAACTTACGCACATATTTGTACATGGCTTGTGTATATGAGCAATTTTGGAACTAAAACCCTTGAGCTTGTGGCTCGGGGTGACTTTTGAATAATTTTGTGAAGTTTGTGAGTTTGGGGCCCGATCTCAATACCTAGATGGACTATTCGAGCCGGTTAGGGCTTGGTCGAAGTCAGTCCAACCTGGATTGAGGTCACCAAGTTTGTGAATCCGGTTCACCGAGTATGTGGACCAAGTTTGTGACCCGAGCTTGTGAACCAAGTTCAATTTCGTTCGCTCGAGCAAGTTTGTGAGCTGTCTGGCCAGTGAGGGTGATAAGGTGTTAGGTGGGAGTACAAGTGGAGTTCTACGGACCTTGTATATGGTCGACGGAGTGTCGGCAGGAGGTCACGCATGGCAAACTACTTGGATTTGGAGCCAACCTGTATCCTTCCTTTGTATTGTTACTTCTGCACTTGACTTGACACTTTTGTGAAATAGTTGCTTATCTAAATGTGAAATTTATGATTTTACCCCTGTTTACTTACTAAGCATATAGCTTACCCCGTTCCATTTGTTTTCCTTAGCAGGGGGCCGACGCGGGGATCGTTCGGGAAGGTGGTTAGATTTTGAGCTATAGAATACTTGAATTTGTATTTGTTAAAAGTTGACGGGTAAGATGTATATAGTTGGCGTGGTGGTTGTAGTTGTCAGTTTTTCTAGGTTTTACTTTCTGGTACTCGTAATATGTAATTCTTGGAGAATTGGATGTAATACTTGAGATTTATTTTATACTTCATTGGAGGACTGTAGTGAGTAAGTGAGTCCCGGCGAGAGCTGGGCAGGCGACCCGCCGAACCCTTTGGTACGCCTTAGGGGGAGGTGGGGCCGTCACAAGTGGTATCAGAGCTTAGGTTTCAGATCTCTGTAGTGTATCCTAGGCTAAAGTTTAGGATGCCGGACTGTGGGATTTGATTTGATTTGAAAGTTAAGCAATTGAGGGATAAAACCTATAGCTGCTTCGCGTGGTCTCTGCGCAGAGTGAGCCTGGATGAAGTGGCGAATAAGTATGAAGGACTAAGTGTTCGTTCGAGCATAAGTTATGGATCATAAATGTTATAGGCCTTAAATCTTTCTCATGGTATCTGAGGACCATAGATAGGTACGTCAGGTAGGAATTTCGATTGTAGATAGTTTACTCTTGGGACTGCAGCTCGAGATGTGAATTATCTTATTTCGGATTCTTGTGCCTGAGTACTCCAGAGTTGAGGCGCTGCTAAGTACTTGAGACTAGCATTTTGGGAACATGAATCGGCTTTGTCTGGCTAGAGTGAGTACAAGATATCAACGGGCACCTTGGGAAGTGGAGCAAGAAACCGGACGGGGGTGGTTTCACTGAGTGTGGGACGACAAGTCGCGTTTCTTTCATTTTGCCCTTGCATTGTCCCTACATGTCATTTACTTGTAGTATGTTAATACCTACATATATAGTACTTACTGCACTTGACTTTGTCTAACTTGAAATGTCCCTTGGTGTATATGATGCATTATATTGTGTATATTTTGGCGTGACTTGTATATATATGTACACCTTTTGATCTTTTGATTATTTCGGGTATTCCAACCCTTAGCTCGTTGATTGCAATTTCGAGGACGAAATTCTTTGAAGAAGGGGAGATTGTGATACCCCAAATTTTAGGATACTATTTTTGTTTAGTCTCAAAGAAAGGATTACGGTTTCTTTATTATATTTTTGTCTTAAAACATCGTTTTATTTCAAGACTAGAAACCTTACTTGTACTTTAAAACCCTAGTTTACTTGTGACTAGCAGGTTATGTTTAAATCCCTCATATTTGACTCAAAACCCTAATTTTATTCTATGGAATTGTAAAATTCATCACATTTTTCTTAAAATTCCTTTTATTTGGAAATTATTCATTTAACATGATCCTACTACTCAATCATTCCTCAATAAGTGCAAATGCACCTAGAAAGTAGGGTTTCACTCTTCGTTTTCAAGATTGGAGCAAATTAGGGTTTTCGCGATTTTTCGCTGGATGATTTTTCGGTACGGAGCAAGGATCAAATTTGGTGGTTAAGAGTGACTTTTGGGGTGAGAAATAATATGTGATTAGATGCAATAATAAAAAGTTAGTGAACAGGAAAAAAAAACCCTAGTACGGGTGATTTAAGGAAAATCGGCTCGAACCGACGGGTACCGTTTGTTACCGGATAAACACACCATTTGACCCATACTTTATTACCTTAATCTTATCATTTTATTTTAAATAATTGACCCTCAAAATATCTCATACATCAGCCACAATATTTGACCAAGAGAAATGAGAGAAAATGCTAGAAAGAAAACAAGTGTCAAGGCATCTATGGAAGTTGGACTTTGACCAACTTGTCTTAACCTTCATAAAATAGAAATTTGACCAGAATTTCCCCATTTCTTCCCCTTTTCTTAGTCTTGGTCGAAATTCTTGAGAGGAAAAACAAGAGAGGAAAAAAACTTCACCTTGCACCTCAATTTCAAGCCTCAATCTTGAGTTTCAACCGATAATCTTGCAAATTCCTCCACAAAAGTTGATCTCCAAGAAAACTTAAGGGTTTTGGTGGAGTGATCTGGGAAGAGGAAGGTCTTGGCAGCTTCTTGATATAGGGATTAAGGTGAATTTGGTAAGAAACTTCCCTCTACTTCTTATATCTGTGAACTAGAAGCTTAAAGTTAAAATTTTGATGGAGTTATGGGGAAAATTTCATGGGTTCAATGGTATGTTGGGATGTTTAACTAGGGTTTATATTTTCAGCCTTGATTATGGTTATCTACCTCTTAATTGATGTTATTGAGCTAGTAATTGGTGGGTTTGATGATAGAGCACTTGTTAGATATGAATTTATAGAGTAAAGGTGCAAATTTCAGAATTTGGAAACCAAGCTACCCTGTTCTGTCCGATTTTAGTGCTCCATGTTAAAGGCCGAATTAGGCTTGGGTTAAAACATGAAAGTTGTAGGGAATGATAGTTTAGAGATGACTGAAAAATTTCATATCAATCGGAGTAGCGTAGCTTGTGAAAAGACAGAATTACCCTTGCTCTCCTGTTTTTACTCGAACTTGAGAACTGCGACTGTAATTGGTTAATTTGGTTTGGAATGCTTCAGAATTTGTTGTTGAGGTCTTCTGACGAAATGTATCCCTGTATCTTAGTTTTCGGATGGCTTTGGAATTTCTGGATTTGGACTTAGGTAGCCTGACTTATGATGTTTGAACCAGAATGCGGTTTGTAAACCTGTTTTTCCAATTCTGGTGTGGTATATTGCATTTTTGACCTAGTTACACTCGAAACTGGACTGAGTAGCCTTCTTCAACATTGTAACCTCTTAAGTCCTGAATATATCTGCAAAATTTCTGGTCAAACGGATCTGTGTAGCTCGAGTTATAACCAAAACACTCGCACCTGTTTTGTGCCCTGAAATTGTGTATGTTTTGAATTTCAGCCTCTGACCGTGGGTTTTTCCGTTTTGATAACGTATGAGCTGGGGGTTGACCCCTTCATAAGAAATGTAGATCTTGGTTTTAGCTTCAAAACTGTATAAAGTGCGTCAAAATCTGAGTTCCGTAGCTCCAGTTATGACCAAAACAAAATCGATCGTCAGAACTGCCTTTGAATCTGGATAGTTCTGACGGGTACTTTGGCACTCAATTTTCGTTCTGTTCTGAGTGGATCCAGGTCTTGGCCAAAACATCAAAGTTCTATCCCGATGTCTTAGCTTTTTAATGCCTTTGGAATTTCTTGATTTGGATTTGTGAGTTGGGAGTTAAAATCCAGCAAACATACCCTGTCCGTCACCTTAAAGTGCAAATTTCTGGCACAGTTTTCCATACTTTCGACCCATCTCTGTTCAGATCCGGATTTATGTGTCTTCATGAAAGTTATAGACTTTTCTCTTAGCTCCGCAACGGTACCTCATGGACCTTGATCCGACACTCGTACCCTCGATTGTACTCAAAACAGTTTTGACGGCAAAACGGCTAGGCCGCCAATTCCGTTACCGTATGCCGTTTCCGCACTTGCATGTGCCCATTTTGTCGTTTTGCGTGTTTTAGGCATAATAGTAGCTGTTTGTGATATTATGTGACGCAATCATCTATTTCAGACGGTGGTGAGCTAGGTGGAGCCGACTAGCTACTCTTCGCGACGCGAATTTCGTCCTTTTGTTACCCTTGTTCGTTGTGTAAGTATTCAGGCCGCTCTGGTGTGTTAGTTGCTTATGTGTTTCGATATATATGAAGAGGGTACCTAGGCGAAGGTGTACTTTATCGCACTCGACCTAAACCCTAACTTACGCACATATTTGTACATGGCTTGTGTATATGAGCAATTTTGGAACTAAAACCCTTGAGCTTGTGGCTCGGGGTGACTTTTGAATAATTTTGTGAAGTTTGTGAGTTTGGGGCCCGATCTCAATACCTAGATGGACTATTCGAGCCGGTTAGGGCTTGGTCGAAGTCAGTCCAACCTGGATTGAGGTCACCAAGTTTGTGAATCCGGTTCACCGAGTATGTGGACCAAGTTTGTGACCCGAGCTTGTGAACCAAGTTCAATTTCGTTCGCTCGAGCAAGTTTGTGAGCTGTCTGGCCAGTGAGGGTGATAAGGTGTTAGGTGGGAGTACAAGTGGAGTTCTACGGACCTTGTATATGGTCGACGGAGTGTCGGCAGGAGGTCACGCATGGCAAACTACTTGGATTTGGAGCCAACCTGTATCCTTCCTTTGTATTGTTACTTCTGCACTTGACTTGACACTTTTGTGAAATAGTTGCTTATCTAAATGTGAAATTTATGATTTTACCCCTGTTTACTTACTAAGCATATAGCTTACCCCGTTCCATTTGTTTTCCTTAGCAGGGGGCCGACGCGGGGATCGTTCGGGAAGGTGGTTAGATTTTGAGCTATAGAATACTTGAATTTGTATTTGTTAAAAGTTGACGGGTAAGATGTATATAGTTGGCGTGGTGGTTGTAGTTGTCAGTTTTTCTAGGTTTTACTTTCTGGTACTCGTAATATGTAATTCTTGGAGAATTGGATGTAATACTTGAGATTTATTTTATACTTCATTGGAGGACTGTAGTGAGTAAGTGAGTCCCGGCGAGAGCTGGGCAGGCGACCCGCCGAACCCTTTGGTACGCCTTAGGGGGAGGTGGGGCCGTCACAAGTGGTATCAGAGCTTAGGTTTCAGATCTCTGTAGTGTATCCTAGGCTAAAGTTTAGGATGCCGGACTGTGGGATTTGATTTGATTTGAAAGTTAAGCAATTGAGGGATAAAACCTATAGCTGCTTCGCGTGGTCTCTGCGCAGAGTGAGCCTGGATGAAGTGGCGAATAAGTATGAAGGACTAAGTGTTCGTTCGAGCATAAGTTATGGATCATAAATGTTATAGGCCTTAAATCTTTCTCATGGTATCTGAGGACCATAGATAGGTACGTCAGGTAGGAATTTCGATTGTAGATAGTTTACTCTTGGGACTGCAGCTCGAGATGTGAATTATCTTATTTCGGATTCTTGTGCCTGAGTACTCCAGAGTTGAGGCGCTGCTAAGTACTTGAGACTAGCATTTTGGGAACATGAATCGGCTGTGTCTGGCTAGAGTGAGTACAAGATATCAACGGGCACCTTGGGAAGTGGAGCAAGAAACCGGACGGGGGTGGTTTCACTGAGTGTGGGACGACAAGTCGCGTTTCTTTCATTTTGCCCTTGCATTGTCCCTACATGTCATTTACTTGTGGTATGTTAATACCTACATATATAGTACTTACTGCACTTGACTTTGTCTAACTTGAAATGTCCCTTGGTGTATATGATGCATTATATTGTGTATATTTTGGCGTGACTTGTATATATATGTACACCTTTTGATCTTTTGATTATTTCGGGTATTCCAACCCTTAGCTCGTTGATTGCAATTTCGAGGACGAAATTCTTTGAAGAAGGGGAGATTGTGATACCCCAAATTTTAGGATACTATTTTTGTTTAGTCTCAAAGAAAGGATTACGGTTTCTTTATTTTATTTTTGTCTTAAAACATCGTTTTATTTCAAGACTAGAAACCTTACTTGTACTTTAAAACCCTAGTTTACTTGTGACTAGCAGGTTATGTTTAAATCCCTCATATTTGACTCAAAACCCTAATTTTATTCTATGGAATTGTAAAATTCATCACATTTTTCTTAAAATTCCTTTTATTTGGAAATTATTCATTTAACATGATCCTACTACTCAATCATTCCTCAATAAGTGCAAATGAACCTAGAAAGTAGGGTTTCACTCTTCGTTTTCAAGATTGGAGCAAATTAGGGTTTTCGCGATTTTTCGCCGGATGATTTTTCGGTACGGAGCAAGGATCAAATTTGGTGTTTAAGAGTGACTTTTGGGGTGAGAAATAATATGTGATTAGATGCAATAATAAAAAGTTAGTGAACAGGAAAAAAAAACCCTAGTACGTGTGATTTAAGGAAAATCGGCTCGAACCGACGGGTACCGTTTGTTACCGGATAAACACACCATTTGACCCATACTTTATTACCTTAATCTTATCATTTTATTTTAAATAATTGACCCTCAAAATATCTCATACATCAGCCACAATATTTGACCAAGAGAAATGAGAGAAAATGCTAGAAAGAAAACAAGTGTCAAGGCATCTATGGAAGTTGGACTTTGACCAACTTGTCTTAACCTTCATAAAATAGAAATTTGACCAGAATTTCCCCATTTCTTCCCCTTTTCTTAGTCTTGGTCGAAATTCTTGAGAGGAAAAACAAGAGAGGAAAAAAACTTCACCTTGCACCTCAATTTCAAGCCTCAATCTTGAGTTTCAACCGATAATCTTGCAAATTCCTCCACAAAAGTTGATCTCCAAGAAAACTTAAGGGTTTTGGTGGAGTGATCTGGGAAGAGGAAGGTCTTGGCAGCTTCTTGATATAGGGATTAAGGTGAATTTGGTAAGAAACTTCCCTCTACTTCTTATATCTGTGAACTAGAAGCTTAAAGTTAAAATTTTGATGGAGTTATGGGGAAAATTTCATGGGTTCAATGGTATGTTGGGATGTTTAACTAGGGTTTATATTTTCAGCCTTGATTATGGTTATCTACCTCTTAATTGATGTTATTGAGCTAGTAATTGGTGGGTTTGATGATAGAGCACTTGTTAGATATGAATTTATAGAGTAAAGGTGCAAATTTCAGAATTTGGAAACCAAGCTACCCTGTTCTGTCCGATTTTAGTGCTCCATGTTAAAGGCCGAATTAGGCTTGGGTTAAAACATGAAAGTTGTAGGGAATGATAGTTTAGAGATGACTGAAAAATTTCATATCAATCGGAGTAGCGTAGCTTGTGAAAAGACAGAATTACCCTTGCTCTCCTGTTTTTACTCGAACTTGAGAACTGCGACTGTAATTGGTTAATTTGGTTTGGAATGCTTCAGAATTTGTTGTTGAGGTCTTCTGACGAAATGTATCCATGTATCTTAGTTTTCGGATGGCTTTGGAATTTCTGGATTTGGACTTAGGTAGCCTGACTTATGATGTTTGAACCAGAATGCGGTTTGTAAACCTATTTTTCCGATTCTGGTGTGGTATATTGCATTTTTGACCTCGTTACACTCGAAACTGGACTGAGTATCCTTCTTCAACATTGTAGCCTCTTAAGTCCTGAATATATATGCAAAAGTTCTGGTCAAACGGATCTGTGTAGCTCGAGTTATAACCAAAACACTCGCACCTATTTTGTGCCCTGAAATTGTGTACGTTTTGAATTTCAGCCTCTGACCGTGGGTTTTTCCGTTTTGATAACGTATGAGCTGGGGGTTGACCCCTTTATAAGAAATGTAGATCTTGGTTTTAGCTTCAAAACGGTATAAAGTGCGTCAAAATCTGAGTTCCGTAGCTCCAGTTATGACCAAAACAAAATCGATCGTCAGAACTGCCTTTGAATCTGGATAGTTCTGACGGGTACTTTGGCACTCAATTTTCGTTCTGTTCTGAGTGGATCCAGGTCTTGGCCAAAACATCAAAGTTCTATCCCGATGTCTTAGCTTTTTAATACCTTTGGAATTTCTTGATTTGGATTTGTGAGCTGGGAGTTAAAATCCAGCAAACATACCCTGTCCGTCACCTTAAAGTGCGAATTTCTGGCACAGTTTTCCATACTTTCGACCCATCTCTGTTCAGATCCGGATTTATGTGTCTTCATGAAAGTTATAGACTTTTCTCTTAGCTCCGCAACGGTACCTCATGGACCTTGATCCGACACTCGTAGCCTCGATTGTGCTCAAAACAGTTTTGACGGCAAAACGGCTAGGCCGCCAATTCCGTTTCCGTATGCCGTTTCCGCACTTGCATGTGCCCATTTTGTCGTTTTGCGTGTTTTAGGCATAATAGTAGCTGTTTGTGATATTATGTGACGCAATCATCTATTTCAGACGGTGCTGAGCTAGGTGGAGCCGGTGGGGCCTACTAGCTACTCTTCGCGACGCGAATTTCGTCCTTTTGTTACCCTTGTTCGTTGTGTAAGTATTCAGGCCGCTCTGGTGTGTTAGTTGCTTATGTGTTTCGATATATATGAAGAGGGTACCTAGGCGAAGGTGTACTTTATCGCACTCGACCTAAACCCTAACTTACGCACATATTTGTACATGGCTTGTGTATATGAGCAATTTTGGAACTAAAACCCTTGAGCTTGTGGCTCGGGGTGACTTTTGAATAATTTTGTGAAGTTTGTGAGTTTGGGGCCCGATCTCAATACCTAGATGGACTATTCGAGCCGGTTAGGGCTTGGTCGAAGTCAGTCCAACCTGGATTGAGGTCACCAAGTTTGTGAATCCGGTTCACCGAGTATGTGGACCAAGTTTGTGACCCGAGCTTGTGAACCAAGTTCAATTTCGTTCGCTCGAGCAAGTTTGTGAGCTGTCTGGCCAGTGAGGGTGATAAGGTGTTAGGTGGGAGTACAAGTGGAGTTCTACGGACCTTGTTTATGGTCGACGGAGTGTCGGCAGGAGGTCACGCATGGCAAACTACTTGGATTTGGAGCCAACCTGTATCCTTCCTTTGTATTGTTACTTCTGCACTTGACTTGACACTTTTGTGAAATAGTTGCTTATCTAAATGTGAAATTTATGATTTTACCCCTGTTTACTTACTAAGCATATAGCTTACCCCGTTCCATTTGTTTTCCTTAGCAGGGGGCCGACGCGGGGATCGTTCGGGAAGGTGGTTAGATTTTGAGTTATAGAATACTTGAATTTGTATTTGTTAAAAGTTGACGGGTAAGATGTATATAGTTGGCGTGGTGGTTGTAGTTATCAATTTTTCTAGGTTTTACTTTCTGGTACTCGTAATATGTAATTCTTGGAGAATTGGATGTAATACTTGAGATTTATTTTATACTTCATTGGAGGACTGTAGTGAGTAAGTGAGTCCCGGCGAGAGCTGGGCAGGCGACCCGCCGAACCCTTTGGTACGCCTTAGGGGGAGGTGGGGCCGTCACAAGTGGTATCAGAGCTTAGGTTTCAGATCTCTGTAGTGTATCCTAGGCTAAAGTTTAGGATGTCGGACTGTGGGATTTGATTTGATTTGAAAGTTAAGCAATTGAGGGATAAAACCTATAGCTGCTTCGCGTGGTCTCTGTGCAGAGTGAGCCTGGATGAAGTGGCGAATAAGTATGAAGGACTAAGTGTTCGTTCGAGCATAAGTTATGGATCATAAATGTTATAGGCCTTAAATCTTTCTCATGGTATCTGAGGACCATAGATAGGTACGTCAGGTAGGAATTTCGATTGTAGATAGTTTACTCTTGGGACTGCAGCTCGAGATGTGAATTATCTTATTTCGGATTCTTGTGCCTGAGTACTCCAGAGTTGAGGCGCTGCTAAGTACTTTAGACTAGCATTTTGGGAACATGAATCGGCTGTGTCTGGCTAGAGTGAGTACAAGATATCAACGGGCACCTTGGGAAGTGGAGCAAGAAACCGGACGGGGGTGGTTTCACTGAGTGTGGGACGACAAGTTGCGTTTCTTTCATTTTACCCTTGCATTGTCCCTTTTCTTAGTCTTGGTCGAAATTCTTGAGAGGAAAAACAAGAGAGGAAAAAAACTTCACCTTGCACCTCAATTTCAAGCCTCAATCTTGAGTTTCAACCGATAATCTTGCAAATTCCTCCACAAAAGTTGATCTCCAAGAAAACTTAAGGGTTTTGGTGGAGTGATCTGGGAAGAGGAAGGTCTTGGCAGCTTCTTGATATAGGGATTAAGGTGAATTTGGTAAGAAACTTCCCTCTACTTCTTATATCTGTGAACTAGAAGCTTAAAGTTAAAATTTTGATGGAGTTATGGGGAAAATTTCATGGGTTCAATGGTATGTTGGGATGTTTAACTAGGGTTTATATTTTCAGCCTTGATTATGGTTATCTACCACTTAATTGATGTTATTGAGCTAGTAATTGGTGGGTTTGATGATAGAGCACTTGTTAGATATGAATTTATAGAGTAAAGGTGCAAATTTCAGAATTTGGAAACCAAGCTACCCTGTTCTGTCCGATTTTAGTGCTCCAATGTAAAGGCCGAATTAGGCTTGGGTTAAAACATGAAAGTTGTAGGGAATGATAGTTTAGAGATGCCTGAAAAATTTCAGGTCAATCGGAGTAGCGTAGCTTGTGAAAAGACAGAATTACCCTTGCTGTCCTGTTTTTACTCGAACTTGAGAACTGTGACTGTAATTGGTTAATTTGGTTGGGAATGCTTCGGAATTTGTTGTTGATGTCTTCTGACAAAATGTATCCCTGTATCTTAGCTTTCGGATGGCTTTGGAATTTCTAGATTTGGACTTAGGTAGCATGACTTATGATGTTTGAACCAGAATGCGGTTTGTGAACCTATTTTTGCGATTCTGGTGTGGTATATTGCATTTTTGACCTAGTTACACTCGAAACTGGACTGAGTGACCTTCTTCAACATTGTAGCCTCTTATGTCCTGAATATATCTGCAAAATTTCTGGTCAAACGGATCTGTGTAGCTCGAGTTATAACCAAAACACTCGCACCTGTTTTGTGCCCTGAAATTGTGTACGTTTTGAATTTCAGCCTCTGACCGTGGGTTTTTCCGTTTTGATAACGTATGATCTGGGGGTTGACCCCTTCATAAGAAATGTAGATCTTGGTTTTAGCTTCAAAACGGCTTAAAGTGCGTCAAAATCCGAGTTCCGTAACTCCAGTTATGACCAAAACAAGATCGATCGTCAGAACTGCCTTTGAATCTGGACAGTTCTGACGGGTACTTTGGCACTCAATTTTCGTTCTGTTCTGAGTGGATCCAGGTCTTGGGGAGTTAAAATCCAGCAAATATTCCCTGTCCGTCACCTTAAAGTGCAAATTTCTGGCACAGTTTTCCATACTTTCGACCCATCTCTGTTCAGATCCGGATTTATGTGTCTTCATGAAAGTTATAGACTTTTCTCTTAGCTCCGCAACGGTACCTCATGGACCTTGATCCGACAGTCGTAGCCTCGATTGTGCTTAAAACAGTTTTGACGGCAAAACGGCTAGGCCGCCATTTCCGTTTCCGTATGCCGTTTCCGCACTTGCATGTGCCCATTTTGTCGTTTTGCGTGTTTTAGGCATAATAGTAGCCGTTTGTGATATTATGTGACGCAATCATCTATTTCAGACGGTGGTGAGCTAGGTGGAGCCGGTGGTGCCTACTAGCCACTCTTCGCGACGCGAATTTCGTCCTTTTGTTACCCTTGTTCGTTGTGTAAGTATTCAGGCCGCTCTGGTGTGTTAGTTGCTTATGTGTTTCGATATATATGAAGAGGGTACCTAGGCGAAGGTGTACTTTATCGCACTCGACCTAAACCCTAACTTACGCACATATTTGTACATGGCTTGTGTATATGAGCAATTTTGGAACTAAAACCCTTGAGCTTGTGGCTCGGGGTGACTTTTGAATAATTTTGTGAAGTTTGTGAGTTTGGGGCCCGATCTCAATACCTAGATGGACTATTCGAGCCGGTTAGGGCTTGGTCGAAGTCAGTCCAACCTGGATTGAGGTCACCAAGTTTGTGAATCCGGTTCACCGAGTATGTGGACCAAGTTTGTGACCCGAGCTTGTGAACCAAGTTCAATTTCGTTCGCTCGAGCAAGTTTGTGAGCTGTCTGGCCAGTGAGGGTGATAAGGTGTTAGGTGGGAGTACAAGTGGAGTTCTACGGACCTTGTTTATGGTCGACGGAGTGTCGGCAGGAGGTCACGCATGGCAAACTACTTGGATTTGGAGCCAACCTGTATCCTTCCTTTGTATTGTTACTTCTGCACTTGACTTGACACTTTTGTGAAATAGTTGCTTATCTAAATGTGAAATTTATGATTTTACCCCTGTTTACTTACTAAGCATATAGCTTACCCCGTTCCATTTGTTTTCCTTAGCAGGGGGCCGACGCGGGGATCGTTCGGGAAGGTGGTTAGATTTTGAGTTATAGAATACATGAATTTGTATTTGTTAAAAGTTGACGGGTAAGATGTATATAGTTGGCGTGGTGGTTGTAGTTATCAATTTTTCTAGGTTTTACTTTCTGGTACTCGTAATATGTAATTCTTGGAGAATTGGATGTAATACTTGAGATTTATTTTATACTTCATTGGAGGACTGTAGTGAGTAAGTGAGTCCCGGCGAGAGCTGGGCAGGCGACCCGCCGAACCCTTTGGTACGCCTTAGGGGGAGGTGGGGCCGTCACAAGTGGTATCAGAGCTTAGGTTTCAGATCTCTGTAGTGTATCCTAGGCTAAAGTTTAGGATGTCGGACTGTGGGATTTGATTTGATTTGAAAGTTAAGCAATTGAGGGATAAAACCTATAGCTGCTTCGCGTGGTCTCTGCGCAGAGTGAGCCTGGATGAAGTGGCGAATAAGTATGAAGGACTAAGTGTTCGTTCGAGCATAAGTTATGGATCATAAATGTTATAGACCTTAAATCTTTCTCATGGTATCTGAGGACCATAGATAGGTACGTCAGGTAGGAATTTCGATTGTAGATAGTTTACTCTTGGGACTGCAGCTCGAGATGTGAATTATCTTATTTCGGATTCTTGTGCCTGAGTACTCCAGAGTTGAGGCGCTGCTAAGTACTTTAGACTAGCATTTTGGGAACATGAATCGGCTGTGTCTGGCTAGAGTGAGTACAAGATATCAACGGGCACCTTGGGAAGTGGAGCAAGAAACCGGACGGGGGTGGTTTCACTGAGTGTGGGACGACAAGTCGCGTTTCTTTCATTTTGCCCTTGCATTGTCCCTACATGTCATTTACTTGTGGTATGTTAATACCTACATATATAGTACTTACTGCACTTGACTTTGTCTAACTTGAAATGTCCCTTGGTGTATATGATGCATTATATTGTGTATATTTTGGCGTGACTTGTATATATGTGTACACCTTTTGATCTTTTGATTATTTCGGGTATTCCAACCCTTAGCTCGTTGATTGCAATTTCGAGGACGAAATTCTTTGAAGAAGGGGAGATTGTGATACCCCAAATTTTAGGATACTATTTTTGTTTAGTCTCAAAGAAAGGATTACGGTTTCTTTATTTTATTTTTGTCTTAAAACATCGTTTTATTTCAAGACTAGAAACCTTACTTGTACTTTAAAACCCTAGTTTACTTGTGACTAGCAGGTTATGTTTAAATCCCTCATATTTGACTCAAAACCCTAATTTTATTCTATGGAATTGTAAAATTCATCACACTTTTCTTAAAATTCCTTTTATTTGGAAATTATTCATTTAACATGATCCTACTACTCAATCATTCCTCAATAAGTGCAAATGAACCTAGAAAGTAGGGTTTCACTCTTCGTTTTCAAGATTGGAGCAAATTAGGGTTTTCGCGATTTTTCGCCGGATGATTTTTCGGTACGGAGCAAGGATCAAATTTGGTGTTTAAGAGTGACTTTTGGGGTGAGAAATAATATGTGATTAGATGCAATAATAAAAAGTTAGTGAACAGGAAGAAAAAACCCTAGTACGGGTGATTTAAGAAAAATCGGCTCGAACCGACGGGTACCGTTTGTTACCGGATAAACACACCATTTGACCCATACTTTATTACCTTAATCTTCTCATTTTATTTTAAATAATTGACCCTCAAAATATCTCATACATCAGCCACAATATTTGACCAAGAGAAATGAGAGAAAATGCTAGAAAGAAAACAAGTGTCAAGGCATCTATGGAAGTTGGACTTTGACCAACTTGTCTTAACCTTCATAAAATAGAAATTTGACCAGAATTTCCCCATTTCTTCCCCTTTTCTTAGTCTTGGTCGAAATTCTTGAGAGGAAAAACAAGAGAGGAAAAAAACTTCACCTTGCACCTCAATTTCAAGCCTCAATCTTGAGTTTCAACCGATAATCTTGCAAATTCCTCCACAAAAGTTGATCTCCAAGAAAGCTTAAGGGTTTTGGTGGAGTGAAATGGGAAGAGGAAGGTCTTGGCAGCTTCTTGATATAGGGATTAAGGTGAATTTGGTAAGAAACTTCCCTCTACTTCTTATATGTGTGAACTAGAAGCTTAAAGTTATAATTTTGATGGAGTTATGGGGAAAATTTCATGGGTTCAATGGTATGTTGGGATGTTTAACTAGGGTTTATATTTTCAGCCTTGATTATGGTTATCTACCTCTTAATTGATGTTATTGAGCTAGTAATTGGTGGGTTTGATGATAGAGCACTTGTTAGATATGAATTTATAGAGTAAAGGTGCAAATTTCAGAATTTGGAAACCAAGCTACCCTGTTCTGTCCGATTTTAGTGCTCCAATGTAAAGGCCGAATTAGGCTTGGGTTAAAACATGAAAGTTGTAGGGAATGATAGTTTAGAGATGCCTGAAAAATTTCAGGTCAATCGGAGTAGCGTAGCTTGTGAAAAGACAGAATTACCCTTGCTGTCCTGTTTTTACTCGAACTTGAGAACTGTGACTGTAATTGGTTAATTTGGTTGGGAATGCTTCGGAATTTGTTGTTGATGTCTTCTGACGAAATGTATCCCTGTATCTTAGCTTTCGGATGGCTTTGGAATTTCTAGATTTGGACTTAGGTAGCATGACTTATGATGTTTGAACCAGAATGCGGTTTGTGAACCTGTTTTTGCGATTCTGGTGTGGTATATTGCATTTTTGACCTAGTTACACTCGAAACTGGACTGAGTGGCCTTCTTCAACATTGTAGCCTCTTATGTCCTGAATATATCTGCAAAATTTCTGGTCAAACGGATCTGTGTAGCTCGAGTTATAACCAAAACACTCGCACCTGTTTTGTGCCCTGAAATTGTGTACGTTTTGAATTTCAGCCTCTGACCGTGGGTTTTTCCGTTTTGATAACGTATGATCTGGGGGTTGACCCCTTCATAAGAAATGTAGATCTTGGTTTTAGCTTCAAAACGGTTTAAAGTGCGTCAAAATCCGAGTTCCGTAACTCCAGTTATGACCAAAACAAGATCGATCGTCAGAACTGCCTTTGAATCTGGACAGTTCTGACGGGTACTTTGGCACTCAATTTTCGTTCTGTTCTGAGTGGATCCAGGTCTTGGGGAGTTAAAATCCAGCAAATATTCCCTGTCCGTCACCTTAAAGTGCAAATTTCTGGCACAGTTTTCCATACTTTCGACCCATCTCTGTTCAGATCCGGATTTATGTGTCTTCATGAAAGTTATAGACTTTTCTCTTAGCTCCGCAACGGTACCTCATGGACCTTGATCCGACAGTCGTAGCCTCGATTGTGCTTAAAACAGTTTTGACGGCAAAACGGCTAGGCCGCCATTTCCGTTTCCGTATGCCGTTTCCGCACTTGCATGTGCCCATTTTGTCGTTTTGCGTGTTTTAGGCATAATAGTAGCCGTTTGTGATATTATGTGACGCAATCATCTATTTCAGACGGTGGTGAGCTAGGTGGAGCCGGTGGTGCCTACTAGCCACTCTTCGCGACGCGAATTTCGTCCTTTTGTTACCCTTGTTCGTTGTGTAAGTATTCAGGCCGCTCTTGTGTGTTAGTTGCTTATGTGTTTCGATATATATGAAGAGGGTACCTAGGCGAAGGTGTACTTTATCGCACTCGACCTAAACCCCAATTTACGCACATATTTGTACATGGCTTGTGTATATGAGCAATTTTGGAACTAAAACCCTTGAGCTTGTGGCTCGGGGTGACTTTTGAATAATTTTGTGAAGTTTGTGAGTTTGGGGCCCGATCTCAATACCTAGATGGACTATTCGAGCCGGTTAGGGCTTGGTCGAAGTCAGTCCAACCTGGATTGAGGTCACCAAGTTTGTGAATCCGGTTCACCGAGTATGTGGACCAAGTTTGTGACCCGAACTTGTGAACCAAGTTCAATTTCGTTCGCTCGAGCAAGTTTGTGAGCTGTCTGGCCAGTGAGGGTGATAAGGTGTTCGGTGGGAGTACAAGTGGAGTTCTACGGACCTTGTTTATGGTCGACGGAGTGTCGGCAGGAGGTCACGCATGGCAAACTACTTGGCTTTGGAGCCAACCTGTATCCTTCCTTTGTATTGTTACTTCTGCACTTGACTTGACACTTTTGTGAAATAGTTGCTTATCTAAATGTGAAATTTATGATTTTACCCCTGTTTACTTACTAAGCATATAGCTTACCCCGTTCCATTTGTTTTCCTTAGCAGGGGGCCGACGCGGGGATCGTTCGGGAAGGTGGTTAGATTTTGAGCTATAGAATACTTGAATTTGTATTTGTTAGAAGTTGACGGGTAAGATGTATATAGTTGGCGTGGTGGTTGTAGTTATCAGTTTTTCTAGGTTTTACTTTCTGGTACTCGTAATATGTAATTCTTGGAGAATTGGATGTAATACTTGAGATTTATTTTATACTTCATTGAAGGACTGTAGTGAGTAAGTGAGTCCCGGCGAGAGCTGGGCAGGCGACCCGCCGAACCCTTTGGTACGCCTTAGGGGGAGGTGGGGCCGTCACAAGTGGTATCAGAGCTTAGGTTTCAGATCTCTGTAGTGTATCCTAGGCTAAAGTTTAGCATGCCGGACTGTGGGATTTGATTTTGATTTGAAAGTTAAGCAATTGAGGGATAAAACCTATAGCTGCTTCGCGTGGTCTCTGCGCAGAGTGAGCCTGGATGAAGTGGCGAATAAGTATGAAGGACTAAGTGTTCGTTCGAGCATAAGTTATGGATCATAAATGTTATAGGCCTTAAATCTTTCTCATGGTATCTGAGGACCATAGATAGGTACGTCAGGTAGGAATTTCGATTGTAGATAGTTTACTCTTGGGACTGCAGCTCGAGATGTGAATTATCTTATTTCGGATTCTTGTACCTGAGTACTCCAGACTTGAGGCGCTGCTAAGTACTTGAGACTAGCATTTTGGGAACATGAATCGGCTTTGTCTGGCTAGAGTGAGTACAAGATATCAACGGGCACCTTGGGAAGTGGAGCAAGAAACCGGACGGGGGTGGTTTCACTGAGTGTGGGACGACAAGTCGCGTTTCTTTCATTTTGCCCTTGCATTGTCCCTACATGTCATTTACTTGTGGTATGTTAATACCTACATATATAGTACTTACTGCACTTGACTTTGTCTAACTTGAAATGTCCCTTGGTGTATATGATGCATTATATTGTGTATATTTTGGCGTGACTTGTATATATATGTACACCTTTTGATCTTTTGATTATTTCGGGTATTCCAACCCTTAGCTCGTTGATTGCAATTTCGAGGACGAAATTCTTTGAAGAAGGGGAGATTGTGATACCCCAAATTTTAGGATACTATTTTTGTTTAGTCTCAAAGAAAGGATTACGGTTTCTTTATTTTATTTTTGTCTTAAAACATCGTTTTATTTCAAGACTAGAAACCTTACTTGTACTTTAAAACCCTAGTTTACTTGTGACTAGCAGGTTATGTTTAAATCCCTCATATTTGACTCAAAACCCTAATTTTATTCTATGGAATTGTAAAATTCATCACACTTTTCTTAAAATTCCTTTTATTTGGAAATTATTCATTTAACATGATCCTACTACTCAATCATTCCTCAATAAGTGCAAATGAACCTAGAAAGTAGGGTTTCACTCTTCGTTTTCAAGATTGGAGCAAATTAGGGTTTTCGCGATTTTTCGCCGGATGATTTTCCGGTACGGAGCAAGGATCAAATTTGGTGTTTAAGAGTGACTTTTGGGGTGAGAAATAATATGTGATTAGATGCAATAATAAAAAGTTAGTGAACAGGAAGAAAAAACCCTAGTACGGGTGATTTAAGGAAAATCGGCTCGAACCGACGGGTACCGTTTGTTACCGGATAAACACACCATTTGACCCATACTTTATTACCTTAATCTTCTCATTTTATTTTAAATAATTGACCCTCAAAATATCTCATACATCAGCCACAATATTTGACCAAGAGAAATGAGAGAAAATGCTAGAAAGAAAACAAGTGTCAAGGCATCTATGGAAGTTGGACTTTGACCAACTTGTCTTAACCTTCATAAAATAAAAATTTGACCAGAATTTCCCCATTTCTTCCCCTTTTCTTAGTCTTGGTCGAAATTCTTGAGAGGAAAAACAAGAGAGGAAAAAAACTTCACCTTGCACCTCAATTTCAAGCCTCAATCTTGAGTTTCAACCGATAATCTTGCAAATTCCTCCACAAAAGTTGATCTCCAAGAAAGCTTAAGGGTTTTGGTGGAGTGAAATGGGAAGAGGAAGGTCTTGGCAGCTTCTTGATATAGGGATTAAGGTGAATTTGGTAAGAAACTTCCCTCTACTTCTTATATGTGTGAACTAGAAGCTTAAAGTTATAATTTTGATGGAGTTATGGGGAAAATTTCATGGGTTCAATGGTATGTTGGGATGTTTAACTAGGGTTTATATTTTCAGCCTTGATTATGGTTATCTACCTCTTAATTGATGTTATTGAGCTAGTAATTGGTGGGTTTGATGATAGAGCACTTGTTAGATATGAATTTATAGAGTAAAGGTGCAAATTTCAGAATTTGGAAACCAAGCTACCCTGTTCTGTCTGATTTTAGTGCTCCATGTTAAAGGCCGAATTAGGCTTGGGTTAAAACATGAAAGTTGTAGGGAATGATAGTTTAGAAATTCCTGAAACATTTCAGGTCAATCGGAGTAGCGTAGCTTGTGAAAAGACAGAATTACCCTTGCTGTCCTGTTTTTACTCGAACTTGAGAACTGCGACTGTAATTGGTTAATTTGGTTGGGAATGCTTCAGAATTTGTTGTTGAGGTCTTCTGACGAAATGTATCTATTTATCTTAGCTTTCGGATGGCTTTGGAATTTCTGGATTTGGACTTAGGTAGCCTGACTTATGATGTTTGAACCAGAATGCGGTTTGTGAACCTGTTTTTGCGATTCTGGTGTGGTATATTGCATTTTTGACCTGGTTACACTCGAAACTGGACTGAGTGGCCTTTTTCAACATTGTAGCCTCTTAAGTCATGAATATATCTACAAAATTTCTGGTCAAACGGATCTGTGTAGCTCGAGTTATAACCAAAACACTCGCACCTGTTTTGTGCCCTGAAATTGTGTACGTTTTGAATTTTAGCCTCTGACCGTGGGTTTTTCCGTTTTGATAACGTATGAGCTGGGGGTTGACCCCTTCATAAGAAATGTAGATCTTGGTTTTAGCTTCAGAACGGTATAAAGTGCGTCAAAATCCGAGTTCCGTAGCTCCAGTTATGACCAAAACAAGATCGATCGTCAGAACTGCCTTTGAATCTGGACAGTTCTGACTTTGGCACTCAATTTTCGTTCTGTTCTGAGTGGATCCAGGTCTTGGGGAGTTAAAATCCAGCAAACATACCCTGTCCGTCACCTTAAAGTGCAAATTTCTGGCACAGTTTTCCATACTTTCGACCCATCTCTGTTCAGATCCGGATTTATGTGTCTTCATGAAAGTTATAGACTTTTCTCTTAGCTCCGCAACGGTACCTCATGGACCTTGATCCGACACTCGTAGCCTCGATTGTGCTCAAAACAGTTTTGACGGCAAAACGGCTAGGCCGCCATTTCCGTTTCCGTATGCCGTTTCCGCACTTGCATGTGCCCATTTTGTCGTTTTGCGTGTTTTAGGCATAATAGTAGCCGTTTGTGATATTATGTGACGCAATCATCTATTTCAGACGGTGGTGAGCTAGGTGGAGCCGGTGGGGCCTACTAGCCACTCTTCGCGACGCGAATTTCGTCCTTTTGTTACCCTTGTTCGTTGTGTAAGTATTCAGGCCGCTCTTGTGTGTTAGTTGCTTATGTGTTTCGATATATATGAAGAGGGTACCTAGGCGAAGGTGTACTTTATCGCACTCGACCTAAACCCCAACTTACGCACATATTTGTACATGGCTTGTGTATATGAGCAATTTTGGAACTAAAACCCTTGAGCTTGTGGCTCGGGGTGACTTTTGAATAATTTTGTGAAGTTTGTGAGTTTGGGGCCCGATCTCAATACCTAGATGGACTATTCGAGCCGGTTAGGGCTTGGTCGAAGTCAGTCCAACCTGGATTGAGGTCACCAAGTTTGTGAATCCGGTTCACCGAGTATGTGGACCAAGTTTGTGACCCGAACTTGTGAACCAAGTTCAATTTCGTTCGCTCGAGCAAGTTTGTGAGCTGTCTGGCCAGTGAGGGTGATAAGGTGTTCGGTGGGAGTACAAGTGGAGTTCTACGGACCTTGTTTATGGTCGACGGAGTGTCGGCAGGAGGTCACGCATGGCAAACTACTTGGCTTTGGAGCCAACCTGTATCCTTCCTTTGTATTGTTACTTCTGCACTTGACTTGACACTTTTGTGAAATAGTTGCTTATCTAAATGTGAAATTTATGATTTTACCCCTGTTTACTTACTAAGCATATAGCTTACCCCGTTCCATTTGTTTTCCTTAGCAGGGGGCCGACGCGGGGATCGTTCGGGAAGGTGGTTAGATTTTGAGCTATAGAATACTTGAATTTGTATTTGTTAGAAGTTGACGGGTAAGATGTATATAGTTGGCGTGGTGGTTGTAGTTATCAGTTTTTCTAGGTTTTACTTTCTGGTACTCGTAATATGTAATTCTTGGAGAATTGGATGTAATACTTGAGATTTATTTTATACTTCATTGAAGGACTGTAGTGAGTAAGTGAGTCCCGGCGAGAGCTGGGCAGGCGACCCGCCGAACCCTTTGGTACGCCTTAGGGGGAGGTGGGGCCGTCACAAGTGGTATCAGAGCTTAGGTTTCAGATCTCTGTAGTGTATCCTAGGCTAAAGTTTAGCATGCCGGACTGTGGGATTTGATTTTGATTTGAAAGTTAAGCAATTGAGGGATAAAACCTATAGCTGCTTCGCGTGGTCTCTGCGCAGAGTGAGCCTGGATGAAGTGGCGAATAAGTATGAAGGACTAAGTGTTCGTTCGAGCATAAGTTATGGATCATAAATGTTATAGGCCTTAAATCTTTCTCATGGTATCTGAGGACCATAGATAGGTACGTCAGGTAGGAATTTCGATTGTAGATAGTTTACTCTTGGGACTGCAGCTCGAGATGTGAATTATCTTATTTCGGATTCTTGTACCTGAGTACTCCAGACTTGAGGCGCTGCTAAGTACTTGAGACTAGCATTTTGGGAACATGAATCGGCTTTGTCTGGCTAGAGTGAGTACAAGATATCAACGGGCACCTTGGGAAGTGGAGCAAGAAACCGGACGGGGGTGGTTTCACTGAGTGTGGGACGACAAGTCGCGTTTCTTTCATTTTGCCCTTGCATTGTCCCTACATGTCATTTACTTGTGGTATGTTAATACCTACATATATAGTACTTACTGCACTTGACTTTGTCTAACTTGAAATGTCCCTTGGTGTATATGATGCATTATATTGTGTATATTTTGGCGTGACTTGTATATATATGTACACCTTTTGATCTTTTGATTATTTCGGGTATTCCAACCCTTAGCTCGTTGATTGCAATTTCGAGGACGAAATTCTTTGAAGAAGGGGAGATTGTGATACCCCAAATTTTAGGATACTATTTTTGTTTAGTCTCAAAGAAAGGATTACGGTTTCTTTATTTTATTTTTGTCTTAAAACATCGTTTTATTTCAAGACTAGAAACCTTACTTGTACTTTAAAACCCTAGTTTACTTGTGACTAGCAGGTTATGTTTAAATCCCTCATATTTGACTCAAAACCCTAATTTTATTCTATGGAATTGTAAAATTCATCACACTTTTCTTAAAATTCCTTTTATTTGGAAATTATTCATTTAACATGATCCTACTACTCAATCATTCCTCAATAAGTGCAAATGAACCTAGAAAGTAGGGTTTCACTCTTCGTTTTCAAGATTGGAGCAAATTAGGGTTTTCGCGATTTTTCGCCGGATGATTTTCCGGTACGGAGCAAGGATCAAATTTGGTGTTTAAGAGTGACTTTTGGGGTGAGAAATAATATGTGATTAGATGCAATAATAAAAAGTTAGTGAACAGGAAGAAAAAACCCTAGTACGGGTGATTTAAGGAAAATCGGCTCGAACCGACGGGTACCGTTTGTTACCGGATAAACACACCATTTGACCCATACTTTATTACCTTAATCTTCTCATTTTATTTTAAATAATTGACCCTCAAAATATCTCATACATCAGCCACAATATTTGACCAAGAGAAATGAGAGAAAATGCTAGAAAGAAAACAAGTTTCAAGGCATCTATGGAAGTTGGACTTTGACCAACTTGTCTTAACCTTCATAAAATAAAAATTTGACCAGAATTTCCCCATTTCTTCCCCTTTTCTTAGTCTTGGTCGAAATTCTTGAGAGGAAAAACAAGAGAGGAAAAAAACTTCACCTTGCACCTCAATTTCAAGCCTCAATCTTGAGTTTCAACCGATAATCTTGCAAATTCCTCCACAAAAGTTGATCTCCAAGAAAGCTTAAGGGTTTTGGTGGAGTGAAATGGGAAGAGGAAGGTCTTGGCAGCTTCTTGATATAGGGATTAAGGTGAATTTGGTAAGAAACTTCCCTCTACTTCTTATATGTGTGAACTAGAAGCTTAAAGTTATAATTTTGATGGAGTTATGGGGAAAATTTCATGGGTTCAATGGTATGTTGGGATGTTTAACTAGGGTTTATATTTTCAGCCTTGATTATGGTTATCTACCTCTTAATTGATGTTATTGAGCTAGTAATTGGTGGGTTTGATGATAGAGCACTTGTTAGATATGAATTTATAGAGTAAAGGTGCAAATTTCAGAATTTGGAAACCAAGCTACCCTGTTCTGTCTGATTTTAGTGCTCCATGTTAAAGGCCGAATTAGGCTTGGGTTAAAACATGAAAGTTGTAGGGAATGATAGTTTAGAAATTCCTGAAACATTTCAGGTCAATCGGAGTAGCGTAGCTTGTGAAAAGACAGAATTACCCTTGCTGTCCTGTTTTTACTCGAACTTGAGAACTGCGACTGTAATTGGTTAATTTGGTTGGGAATGCTTCAGAATTTGTTGTTGAGGTCTTCTGACGAAATGTATCTATTTATCTTAGCTTTCGGATGGCTTTGGAATTTCTGGATTTGGACTTAGGTAGCCTGACTTATGATGTTTGAACCAGAATGCGGTTTGTGAACCTGTTTTTGCGATTCTGGTGTGGTATATTGCATTTTTGACCTGGTTACACTCGAAACTGGACTGAGTGGCCTTTTTCAACATTGTAGCCTCTTAAGTCATGAATATATCTACAAAATTTCTGGTCAAACGGATCTGTGTAGCTCGAGTTATAACCAAAACACTCGCACCTGTTTTGTGCCCTGAAATTGTGTACGTTTTGAATTTTAGCCTCTGACCGTGGGTTTTTCCGTTTTGATAACGTATGAGCTGGGGGTTGACCCCTTCATAAGAAATGTAGATCTTGGTTTTAGCTTCAGAACGGTATAAAGTGCGTCAAAATCCGAGTTCCGTAGCTCCAGTTATGACCAAAACAAGATCGATCGTCAGAACTGCCTTTGAATCTGGACAGTTCTGACTTTGGCACTCAATTTTCGTTCTGTTCTGAGTGGATCCAGGTCTTGGGGAGTTAAAATCCAGCAAACATACCCTGTCCGTCACCTTAAAGTGCAAATTTCTGGCACAGTTTTCCATACTTTCGACCCATCTCTGTTCAGATCCGGATTTATGTGTCTTCATGAAAGTTATAGACTTTTCTCTTAGCTCCGCAACGGTACCTCATGGACCTTGATCCGACACTCGTAGCCTCGATTGTGCTCAAAACAGTTTTGACGGCAAAACGGCTAGGCCGCCATTTCCGTTTCCGTATGCCGTTTCCGCACTTGCATGTGCCCATTTTGTCGTTTTGCGTGTTTTAGGCATAATAGTAGCCGTTTGTGATATTATGTGACGCAATCATCTATTTCAGACGGTGGTGAGCTAGGTGGAGCCGGTGGGGCCTACTAGCCACTCTTCGCGACGCGAATTTCGTCCTTTTGTTACCCTTGTTCGTTGTGTAAGTATTCAGGCCGCTCTTGTGTGTTAGTTGCTTATGTGTTTCGATATATATGAAGAGGGTACCTAGGCGAAGGTGTACTTTATCGCACTCGACCTAAACCCCAACTTACGCACATATTTGTACATGGCTTGTGTATATGAGCAATTTTGGAACTAAAACCCTTGAGCTTGTGGCTCGGGGTGACTTTTGAATAATTTTGTGAAGTTTGTGAGTTTGGGGCCCGATCTCAATACCTAGATGGACTATTCGAGCCGGTTAGGGCTTGGTCGAAGTCAGTCCAACCTGGATTGAGGTCACCAAGTTTGTGAATCCGGTTCACCGAGTATGTGGACCAAGTTTGTGACCCGAACTTGTGAACCAAGTTCAATTTCGTTCGCTCGAGCAAGTTTGTGAGCTGTCTGGCCAGTGAGGGTGATAAGGTGTTCGGTGGGAGTACAAGTGGAGTTCTACGGACCTTGTTTATGGTCGACGGAGTGTCGGCAGGAGGTCACGCATGGCAAACTACTTGGCTTTGGAGCCAACCTGTATCCTTCCTTTGTATTGTTACTTCTGCACTTGACTTGACACTTTTGTGAAATAGTTGCTTATCTAAATGTGAAATTTATGATTTTACCCCTGTTTACTTACTAAGCATATAGCTTACCCCGTTCCATTTGTTTTCCTTAGCAGGGGGCCGACGCGGGGATCGTTCGGGAAGGTGGTTAGATTTTGAGCTATAGAATACTTGAATTTGTATTTGTTAGAAGTTGACGGGTAAGATGTATATAGTTGGCGTGGTGGTTGTAGTTATCAGTTTTTCTAGGTTTTACTTTCTGGTACTCGTAATATGTAATTCTTGGAGAATTGGATGTAATACTTGAGATTTATTTTATACTTCATTGAAGGACTGTAGTGAGTAAGTGAGTCCCGGCGAGAGCTGGGCAGGCGACCCGCCGAACCCTTTGGTACGCCTTAGGGGGAGGTGGGGCCGTCACAAGTGGTATCAGAGCTTAGGTTTCAGATCTCTGTAGTGTATCCTAGGCTAAAGTTTAGCATGCCGGACTGTGGGATTTGATTTTGATTTGAAAGTTAAGCAATTGAGGGATAAAACCTATAGCTGCTTCGCGTGGTCTCTGCGCAGAGTGAGCCTGGATGAAGTGGCGAATAAGTATGAAGGACTAAGTGTTCGTTCGAGCATAAGTTATGGATCATAAATGTTATAGGCCTTAAATCTTTCTCATGGTATCTGAGGACCATAGATAGGTACGTCAGGTAGGAATTTCGATTGTAGATAGTTTACTCTTGGGACTGCAGCTCGAGATGTGAATTATCTTATTTCGGATTCTTGTACCTGAGTACTCCAGACTTGAGGCGCTGCTAAGTACTTGAGACTAGCATTTTGGGAACATGAATCGGCTTTGTCTGGCTAGAGTGAGTACAAGATATCAACGGGCACCTTGGGAAGTGGAGCAAGAAACCGGACGGGGGTGGTTTCACTGAGTGTGGGACGACAAGTCGCGTTTCTTTCATTTTGCCCTTGCATTGTCCCTACATGTCATTTACTTGTGGTATGTTAATACCTACATATATAGTACTTACTGCACTTGACTTTGTCTAACTTGAAATGTCCCTTGGTGTATATGATGCATTATATTGTGTATATTTTGGCGTGACTTGTATATATATGTACACCTTTTGATCTTTTGATTATTTCGGGTATTCCAACCCTTAGCTCGTTGATTGCAATTTCGAGGACGAAATTCTTTGAAGAAGGGGAGATTGTGATACCCCAAATTTTAGGATACTATTTTTGTTTAGTCTCAAAGAAAGGATTACGGTTTCTTTATTTTATTTTTGTCTTAAAACATCGTTTTATTTCAAGACTAGAAACCTTACTTGTACTTTAAAACCCTAGTTTACTTGTGACTAGCAGGTTATGTTTAAATCCCTCATATTTGACTCAAAACCCTAATTTTATTCTATGGAATTGTAAAATTCATCACACTTTTCTTAAAATTCCTTTTATTTGGAAATTATTCATTTAACATGATCCTACTACTCAATCATTCCTCAATAAGTGCAAATGAACCTAGAAAGTAGGGTTTCACTCTTCGTTTTCAAGATTGGAGCAAATTAGGGTTTTCGCGATTTTTCGCCGGATGATTTTCCGGTACGGAGCAAGGATCAAATTTGGTGTTTAAGAGTGACTTTTGGGGTGAGAAATAATATGTGATTAGATGCAATAATAAAAAGTTAGTGAACAGGAAGAAAAAACCCTAGTACGGGTGATTTAAGGAAAATCGGCTCGAACCGACGGGTACCGTTTGTTACCGGATAAACACACCATTTGACCCATACTTTATTACCTTAATCTTCTCATTTTATTTTAAATAATTGACCCTCAAAATATCTCATACATCAGCCACAATATTTGACCAAGAGAAATGAGAGAAAATGCTAGAAAGAAAACAAGTTTCAAGGCATCTATGGAAGTTGGACTTTGACCAACTTGTCTTAACCTTCATAAAATAAAAATTTGACCAGAATTTCCCCATTTCTTCCCCTTTTCTTAGTCTTGGTCGAAATTCTTGAGAGGAAAAACAAGAGAGGAAAAAAACTTCACCTTGCACCTCAATTTCAAGCCTCAATCTTGAGTTTCAACCGATAATCTTGCAAATTCCTCCACAAAAGTTGATCTCCAAGAAAGCTTAAGGGTTTTGGTGGAGTGAAATGGGAAGAGGAAGGTCTTGGCAGCTTCTTGATATAGGGATTAAGGTGAATTTGGTAAGAAACTTCCCTCTACTTCTTATATGTGTGAACTAGAAGCTTAAAGTTATAATTTTGATGGAGTTATGGGGAAAATTTCATGGGTTCAATGGTATGTTGGGATGTTTAACTAGGGTTTATATTTTCAGCCTTGATTATGGTTATCTACCTCTTAATTGATGTTATTGAGCTAGTAATTGGTGGGTTTGATGATAGAGCACTTGTTAGATATGAATTTATAGAGTAAAGGTGCAAATTTCAGAATTTGGAAACCAAGCTACCCTGTTCTGTCTGATTTTAGTGCTCCATGTTAAAGGCCGAATTAGGCTTGGGTTAAAACATGAAAGTTGTAGGGAATGATAGTTTAGAAATTCCTGAAACATTTCAGGTCAATCGGAGTAGCGTAGCTTGTGAAAAGACAGAATTACCCTTGCTGTCCTGTTTTTACTCGAACTTGAGAACTGCGACTGTAATTGGTTAATTTGGTTGGGAATGCTTCAGAATTTGTTGTTGAGGTCTTCTGACGAAATGTATCTATTTATCTTAGCTTTCGGATGGCTTTGGAATTTCTGGATTTGGACTTAGGTAGCCTGACTTATGATGTTTGAACCAGAATGCGGTTTGTGAACCTGTTTTTGCGATTCTGGTGTGGTATATTGCATTTTTGACCTGGTTACACTCGAAACTGGACTGAGTGGCCTTTTTCAACATTGTAGCCTCTTAAGTCATGAATATATCTACAAAATTTCTGGTCAAACGGATCTGTGTAGCTCGAGTTATAACCAAAACACTCGCACCTGTTTTGTGCCCTGAAATTGTGTACGTTTTGAATTTTAGCCTCTGACCGTGGGTTTTTCCGTTTTGATAACGTATGAGCTGGGGGTTGACCCCTTCATAAGAAATGTAGATCTTGGTTTTAGCTTCAGAACGGTATAAAGTGCGTCAAAATCCGAGTTCCGTAGCTCCAGTTATGACCAAAACAAGATCGATCGTCAGAACTGCCTTTGAATCTGGACAGTTCTGACTTTGGCACTCAATTTTCGTTCTGTTCTGAGTGGATCCAGGTCTTGGGGAGTTAAAATCCAGCAAACATACCCTGTCCGTCACCTTAAAGTGCAAATTTCTGGCACAGTTTTCCATACTTTCGACCCATCTCTGTTCAGATCCGGATTTATGTGTCTTCATGAAAGTTATAGACTTTTCTCTTAGCTCCGCAACGGTACCTCATGGACCTTGATCCGACACTCGTAGCCTCGATTGTGCTCAAAACAGTTTTGACGGCAAAACGGCTAGGCCGCCATTTCCGTTTCCGTATGCCGTTTCCGCACTTGCATGTGCCCATTTTGTCGTTTTGCGTGTTTTAGGCATAATAGTAGCCGTTTGTGATATTATGTGACGCAATCATCTATTTCAGACGGTGGTGAGCTAGGTGGAGCCGGTGGGGCCTACTAGCCACTCTTCGCGACGCGAATTTCGTCCTTTTGTTACCCTTGTTCGTTGTGTAAGTATTCAGGCCGCTCTTGTGTGTTAGTTGCTTATGTGTTTCGATATATATGAAGAGGGTACCTAGGCGAAGGTGTACTTTATCGCACTCGACCTAAACCCCAACTTACGCACATATTTGTACATGGCTTGTGTATATGAGCAATTTTGGAACTAAAACCCTTGAGCTTGTGGCTCGGGGTGACTTTTGAATAATTTTGTGAAGTTTGTGAGTTTGGGGCCCGATCTCAATACCTAGATGGACTATTCGAGCCGGTTAGGGCTTGGTCGAAGTCAGTCCAACCTGGATTGAGGTCACCAAGTTTGTGAATCCGGTTCACCGAGTATGTGGACCAAGTTTGTGACCCGAACTTGTGAACCAAGTTCAATTTCGTTCGCTCGAGCAAGTTTGTGAGCTGTCTGGCCAGTGAGGGTGATAAGGTGTTCGGTGGGAGTACAAGTGGAGTTCTACGGACCTTGTTTATGGTCGACGGAGTGTCGGCAGGAGGTCACGCATGGCAAACTACTTGGCTTTGGAGCCAACCTGTATCCTTCCTTTGTATTGTTACTTCTGCACTTGACTTGACACTTTTGTGAAATAGTTGCTTATCTAAATGTGAAATTTATGATTTTACCCCTGTTTACTTACTAAGCATATAGCTTACCCCGTTCCATTTGTTTTCCTTAGCAGGGGGCCGACGCGGGGATCGTTCGGGAAGGTGGTTAGATTTTGAGCTATAGAATACTTGAATTTGTATTTGTTAGAAGTTGACGGGTAAGATGTATATAGTTGGCGTGGTGGTTGTAGTTATCAGTTTTTCTAGGTTTTACTTTCTGGTACTCGTAATATGTAATTCTTGGAGAATTGGATGTAATACTTGAGATTTATTTTATACTTCATTGAAGGACTGTAGTGAGTAAGTGAGTCCCGGCGAGAGCTGGGCAGGCGACCCGCCGAACCCTTTGGTACGCCTTAGGGGGAGGTGGGGCCGTCACAAGTGGTATCAGAGCTTAGGTTTCAGATCTCTGTAGTGTATCCTAGGCTAAAGTTTAGCATGCCGGACTGTGGGATTTGATTTTGATTTGAAAGTTAAGCAATTGAGGGATAAAACCTATAGCTGCTTCGCGTGGTCTCTGCGCAGAGTGAGCCTGGATGAAGTGGCGAATAAGTATGAAGGACTAAGTGTTCGTTCGAGCATAAGTTATGGATCATAAATGTTATAGGCCTTAAATCTTTCTCATGGTATCTGAGGACCATAGATAGGTACGTCAGGTAGGAATTTCGATTGTAGATAGTTTACTCTTGGGACTGCAGCTCGAGATGTGAATTATCTTATTTCGGATTCTTGTACCTGAGTACTCCAGACTTGAGGCGCTGCTAAGTACTTGAGACTAGCATTTTGGGAACATGAATCGGCTTTGTCTGGCTAGAGTGAGTACAAGATATCAACGGGCACCTTGGGAAGTGGAGCAAGAAACCGGACGGGGGTGGTTTCACTGAGTGTGGGACGACAAGTCGCGTTTCTTTCATTTTGCCCTTGCATTGTCCCTACATGTCATTTACTTGTGGTATGTTAATACCTACATATATAGTACTTACTGCACTTGACTTTGTCTAACTTGAAATGTCCCTTGGTGTATATGATGCATTATATTGTGTATATTTTGGCGTGACTTGTATATATATGTACACCTTTTGATCTTTTGATTATTTCGGGTATTCCAACCCTTAGCTCGTTGATTGCAATTTCGAGGACGAAATTCTTTGAAGAAGGGGAGATTGTGATACCCCAAATTTTAGGATACTATTTTTGTTTAGTCTCAAAGAAAGGATTACGGTTTCTTTATTTTATTTTTGTCTTAAAACATCGTTTTATTTCAAGACTAGAAACCTTACTTGTACTTTAAAACCCTAGTTTACTTGTGACTAGCAGGTTATGTTTAAATCCCTCATATTTGACTCAAAACCCTAATTTTATTCTATGGAATTGTAAAATTCATCACACTTTTCTTAAAATTCCTTTTATTTGGAAATTATTCATTTAACATGATCCTACTACTCAATCATTCCTCAATAAGTGCAAATGAACCTAGAAAGTAGGGTTTCACTCTTCGTTTTCAAGATTGGAGCAAATTAGGGTTTTCGCGATTTTTCGCCGGATGATTTTCCGGTACGGAGCAAGGATCAAATTTGGTGTTTAAGAGTGACTTTTGGGGTGAGAAATAATATGTGATTAGATGCAATAATAAAAAGTTAGTGAACAGGAAGAAAAAACCCTAGTACGGGTGATTTAAGGAAAATCGGCTCGAACCGACGGGTACCGTTTGTTACCGGATAAACACACCATTTGACCCATACTTTATTACCTTAATCTTCTCATTTTATTTTAAATAATTGACCCTCAAAATATCTCATACATCAGCCACAATATTTGACCAAGAGAAATGAGAGAAAATGCTAGAAAGAAAACAAGTTTCAAGGCATCTATGGAAGTTGGACTTTGACCAACTTGTCTTAACCTTCATAAAATAAAAATTTGACCAGAATTTCCCCATTTCTTCCCCTTTTCTTAGTCTTGGTCGAAATTCTTGAGAGGAAAAACAAGAGAGGAAAAAAACTTCACCTTGCACCTCAATTTCAAGCCTCAATCTTGAGTTTCAACCGATAATCTTGCAAATTCCTCCACAAAAGTTGATCTCCAAGAAAGCTTAAGGGTTTTGGTGGAGTGAAATGGGAAGAGGAAGGTCTTGGCAGCTTCTTGATATAGGGATTAAGGTGAATTTGGTAAGAAACTTCCCTCTACTTCTTATATGTGTGAACTAGAAGCTTAAAGTTATAATTTTGATGGAGTTATGGGGAAAATTTCATGGGTTCAATGGTATGTTGGGATGTTTAACTAGGGTTTATATTTTCAGCCTTGATTATGGTTATCTACCTCTTAATTGATGTTATTGAGCTAGTAATTGGTGGGTTTGATGATAGAGCACTTGTTAGATATGAATTTATAGAGTAAAGGTGCAAATTTCAGAATTTGGAAACCAAGCTACCCTGTTCTGTCTGATTTTAGTGCTCCATGTTAAAGGCCGAATTAGGCTTGGGTTAAAACATGAAAGTTGTAGGGAATGATAGTTTAGAAATTCCTGAAACATTTCAGGTCAATCGGAGTAGCGTAGCTTGTGAAAAGACAGAATTACCCTTGCTGTCCTGTTTTTACTCGAACTTGAGAACTGCGACTGTAATTGGTTAATTTGGTTGGGAATGCTTCAGAATTTGTTGTTGAGGTCTTCTGACGAAATGTATCTATTTATCTTAGCTTTCGGATGGCTTTGGAATTTCTGGATTTGGACTTAGGTAGCCTGACTTATGATGTTTGAACCAGAATGCGGTTTGTGAACCTGTTTTTGCGATTCTGGTGTGGTATATTGCATTTTTGACCTGGTTACACTCGAAACTGGACTGAGTGGCCTTTTTCAACATTGTAGCCTCTTAAGTCATGAATATATCTACAAAATTTCTGGTCAAACGGATCTGTGTAGCTCGAGTTATAACCAAAACACTCGCACCTGTTTTGTGCCCTGAAATTGTGTACGTTTTGAATTTTAGCCTCTGACCGTGGGTTTTTCCGTTTTGATAACGTATGAGCTGGGGGTTGACCCCTTCATAAGAAATGTAGATCTTGGTTTTAGCTTCAGAACGGTATAAAGTGCGTCAAAATCCGAGTTCCGTAGCTCCAGTTATGACCAAAACAAGATCGATCGTCAGAACTGCCTTTGAATCTGGACAGTTCTGACTTTGGCACTCAATTTTCGTTCTGTTCTGAGTGGATCCAGGTCTTGGGGAGTTAAAATCCAGCAAACATACCCTGTCCGTCACCTTAAAGTGCAAATTTCTGGCACAGTTTTCCATACTTTCGACCCATCTCTGTTCAGATCCGGATTTATGTGTCTTCATGAAAGTTATAGACTTTTCTCTTAGCTCCGCAACGGTACCTCATGGACCTTGATCCGACACTCGTAGCCTCGATTGTGCTCAAAACAGTTTTGACGGCAAAACGGCTAGGCCGCCATTTCCGTTTCCGTATGCCGTTTCCGCACTTGCATGTGCCCATTTTGTCGTTTTGCGTGTTTTAGGCATAATAGTAGCCGTTTGTGATATTATGTGACGCAATCATCTATTTCAGACGGTGGTGAGCTAGGTGGAGCCGGTGGGGCCTACTAGCCACTCTTCGCGACGCGAATTTCGTCCTTTTGTTACCCTTGTTCGTTGTGTAAGTATTCAGGCCGCTCTTGTGTGTTAGTTGCTTATGTGTTTCGATATATATGAAGAGGGTACCTAGGCGAAGGTGTACTTTATCGCACTCGACCTAAACCCCAACTTACGCACATATTTGTACATGGCTTGTGTATATGAGCAATTTTGGAACTAAAACCCTTGAGCTTGTGGCTCGGGGTGACTTTTGAATAATTTTGTGAAGTTTGTGAGTTTGGGGCCCGATCTCAATACCTAGATGGACTATTCGAGCCGGTTAGGGCTTGGTCGAAGTCAGTCCAACCTGGATTGAGGTCACCAAGTTTGTGAATCCGGTTCACCGAGTATGTGGACCAAGTTTGTGACCCGAACTTGTGAACCAAGTTCAATTTCGTTCGCTCGAGCAAGTTTGTGAGCTGTCTGGCCAGTGAGGGTGATAAGGTGTTCGGTGGGAGTACAAGTGGAGTTCTACGGACCTTGTTTATGGTCGACGGAGTGTCGGCAGGAGGTCACGCATGGCAAACTACTTGGCTTTGGAGCCAACCTGTATCCTTCCTTTGTATTGTTACTTCTGCACTTGACTTGACACTTTTGTGAAATAGTTGCTTATCTAAATGTGAAATTTATGATTTTACCCCTGTTTACTTACTAAGCATATAGCTTACCCCGTTCCATTTGTTTTCCTTAGCAGGGGGCCGACGCGGGGATCGTTCGGGAAGGTGGTTAGATTTTGAGCTATAGAATACTTGAATTTGTATTTGTTAGAAGTTGACGGGTAAGATGTATATAGTTGGCGTGGTGGTTGTAGTTATCAGTTTTTCTAGGTTTTACTTTCTGGTACTCGTAATATGTAATTCTTGGAGAATTGGATGTAATACTTGAGATTTATTTTATACTTCATTGAAGGACTGTAGTGAGTAAGTGAGTCCCGGCGAGAGCTGGGCAGGCGACCCGCCGAACCCTTTGGTACGCCTTAGGGGGAGGTGGGGCCGTCACAAGTGGTATCAGAGCTTAGGTTTCAGATCTCTGTAGTGTATCCTAGGCTAAAGTTTAGCATGCCGGACTGTGGGATTTGATTTTGATTTGAAAGTTAAGCAATTGAGGGATAAAACCTATAGCTGCTTCGCGTGGTCTCTGCGCAGAGTGAGCCTGGATGAAGTGGCGAATAAGTATGAAGGACTAAGTGTTCGTTCGAGCATAAGTTATGGATCATAAATGTTATAGGCCTTAAATCTTTCTCATGGTATCTGAGGACCATAGATAGGTACGTCAGGTAGGAATTTCGATTGTAGATAGTTTACTCTTGGGACTGCAGCTCGAGATGTGAATTATCTTATTTCGGATTCTTGTACCTGAGTACTCCAGACTTGAGGCGCTGCTAAGTACTTGAGACTAGCATTTTGGGAACATGAATCGGCTTTGTCTGGCTAGAGTGAGTACAAGATATCAACGGGCACCTTGGGAAGTGGAGCAAGAAACCGGACGGGGGTGGTTTCACTGAGTGTGGGACGACAAGTCGCGTTTCTTTCATTTTGCCCTTGCATTGTCCCTACATGTCATTTACTTGTGGTATGTTAATACCTACATATATAGTACTTACTGCACTTGACTTTGTCTAACTTGAAATGTCCCTTGGTGTATATGATGCATTATATTGTGTATATTTTGGCGTGACTTGTATATATATGTACACCTTTTGATCTTTTGATTATTTCGGGTATTCCAACCCTTAGCTCGTTGATTGCAATTTCGAGGACGAAATTCTTTGAAGAAGGGGAGATTGTGATACCCCAAATTTTAGGATACTATTTTTGTTTAGTCTCAAAGAAAGGATTACGGTTTCTTTATTTTATTTTTGTCTTAAAACATCGTTTTATTTCAAGACTAGAAACCTTACTTGTACTTTAAAACCCTAGTTTACTTGTGACTAGCAGGTTATGTTTAAATCCCTCATATTTGACTCAAAACCCTAATTTTATTCTATGGAATTGTAAAATTCATCACACTTTTCTTAAAATTCCTTTTATTTGGAAATTATTCATTTAACATGATCCTACTACTCAATCATTCCTCAATAAGTGCAAATGAACCTAGAAAGTAGGGTTTCACTCTTCGTTTTCAAGATTGGAGCAAATTAGGGTTTTCGCGATTTTTCGCCGGATGATTTTCCGGTACGGAGCAAGGATCAAATTTGGTGTTTAAGAGTGACTTTTGGGGTGAGAAATAATATGTGATTAGATGCAATAATAAAAAGTTAGTGAACAGGAAGAAAAAACCCTAGTACGGGTGATTTAAGGAAAATCGGCTCGAACCGACGGGTACCGTTTGTTACCGGATAAACACACCATTTGACCCATACTTTATTACCTTAATCTTCTCATTTTATTTTAAATAATTGACCCTCAAAATATCTCATACATCAGCCACAATATTTGACCAAGAGAAATGAGAGAAAATGCTAGAAAGAAAACAAGTTTCAAGGCATCTATGGAAGTTGGACTTTGACCAACTTGTCTTAACCTTCATAAAATAAAAATTTGACCAGAATTTCCCCATTTCTTCCCCTTTTCTTAGTCTTGGTCGAAATTCTTGAGAGGAAAAACAAGAGAGGAAAAAAACTTCACCTTGCACCTCAATTTCAAGCCTCAATCTTGAGTTTCAACCGATAATCTTGCAAATTCCTCCACAAAAGTTGATCTCCAAGAAAGCTTAAGGGTTTTGGTGGAGTGAAATGGGAAGAGGAAGGTCTTGGCAGCTTCTTGATATAGGGATTAAGGTGAATTTGGTAAGAAACTTCCCTCTACTTCTTATATGTGTGAACTAGAAGCTTAAAGTTATAATTTTGATGGAGTTATGGGGAAAATTTCATGGGTTCAATGGTATGTTGGGATGTTTAACTAGGGTTTATATTTTCAGCCTTGATTATGGTTATCTACCTCTTAATTGATGTTATTGAGCTAGTAATTGGTGGGTTTGATGATAGAGCACTTGTTAGATATGAATTTATAGAGTAAAGGTGCAAATTTCAGAATTTGGAAACCAAGCTACCCTGTTCTGTCTGATTTTAGTGCTCCATGTTAAAGGCCGAATTAGGCTTGGGTTAAAACATGAAAGTTGTAGGGAATGATAGTTTAGAAATTCCTGAAACATTTCAGGTCAATCGGAGTAGCGTAGCTTGTGAAAAGACAGAATTACCCTTGCTGTCCTGTTTTTACTCGAACTTGAGAACTGCGACTGTAATTGGTTAATTTGGTTGGGAATGCTTCAGAATTTGTTGTTGAGGTCTTCTGACGAAATGTATCTATTTATCTTAGCTTTCGGATGGCTTTGGAATTTCTGGATTTGGACTTAGGTAGCCTGACTTATGATGTTTGAACCAGAATGCGGTTTGTGAACCTGTTTTTGCGATTCTGGTGTGGTATATTGCATTTTTGACCTGGTTACACTCGAAACTGGACTGAGTGGCCTTTTTCAACATTGTAGCCTCTTAAGTCATGAATATATCTACAAAATTTCTGGTCAAACGGATCTGTGTAGCTCGAGTTATAACCAAAACACTCGCACCTGTTTTGTGCCCTGAAATTGTGTACGTTTTGAATTTTAGCCTCTGACCGTGGGTTTTTCCGTTTTGATAACGTATGAGCTGGGGGTTGACCCCTTCATAAGAAATGTAGATCTTGGTTTTAGCTTCAGAACGGTATAAAGTGCGTCAAAATCCGAGTTCCGTAGCTCCAGTTATGACCAAAACAAGATCGATCGTCAGAACTGCCTTTGAATCTGGACAGTTCTGACTTTGGCACTCAATTTTCGTTCTGTTCTGAGTGGATCCAGGTCTTGGGGAGTTAAAATCCAGCAAACATACCCTGTCCGTCACCTTAAAGTGCAAATTTCTGGCACAGTTTTCCATACTTTCGACCCATCTCTGTTCAGATCCGGATTTATGTGTCTTCATGAAAGTTATAGACTTTTCTCTTAGCTCCGCAACGGTACCTCATGGACCTTGATCCGACACTCGTAGCCTCGATTGTGCTCAAAACAGTTTTGACGGCAAAACGGCTAGGCCGCCATTTCCGTTTCCGTATGCCGTTTCCGCACTTGCATGTGCCCATTTTGTCGTTTTGCGTGTTTTAGGCATAATAGTAGCCGTTTGTGATATTATGTGACGCAATCATCTATTTCAGACGGTGGTGAGCTAGGTGGAGCCGGTGGGGCCTACTAGCCACTCTTCGCGACGCGAATTTCGTCCTTTTGTTACCCTTGTTCGTTGTGTAAGTATTCAGGCCGCTCTTGTGTGTTAGTTGCTTATGTGTTTCGATATATATGAAGAGGGTACCTAGGCGAAGGTGTACTTTATCGCACTCGACCTAAACCCCAACTTACGCACATATTTGTACATGGCTTGTGTATATGAGCAATTTTGGAACTAAAACCCTTGAGCTTGTGGCTCGGGGTGACTTTTGAATAATTTTGTGAAGTTTGTGAGTTTGGGGCCCGATCTCAATACCTAGATGGACTATTCGAGCCGGTTAGGGCTTGGTCGAAGTCAGTCCAACCTGGATTGAGGTCACCAAGTTTGTGAATCCGGTTCACCGAGTATGTGGACCAAGTTTGTGACCCGAACTTGTGAACCAAGTTCAATTTCGTTCGCTCGAGCAAGTTTGTGAGCTGTCTGGCCAGTGAGGGTGATAAGGTGTTCGGTGGGAGTACAAGTGGAGTTCTACGGACCTTGTTTATGGTCGACGGAGTGTCGGCAGGAGGTCACGCATGGCAAACTACTTGGCTTTGGAGCCAACCTGTATCCTTCCTTTGTATTGTTACTTCTGCACTTGACTTGACACTTTTGTGAAATAGTTGCTTATCTAAATGTGAAATTTATGATTTTACCCCTGTTTACTTACTAAGCATATAGCTTACCCCGTTCCATTTGTTTTCCTTAGCAGGGGGCCGACGCGGGGATCGTTCGGGAAGGTGGTTAGATTTTGAGCTATAGAATACTTGAATTTGTATTTGTTAGAAGTTGACGGGTAAGATGTATATAGTTGGCGTGGTGGTTGTAGTTATCAGTTTTTCTAGGTTTTACTTTCTGGTACTCGTAATATGTAATTCTTGGAGAATTGGATGTAATACTTGAGATTTATTTTATACTTCATTGAAGGACTGTAGTGAGTAAGTGAGTCCCGGCGAGAGCTGGGCAGGCGACCCGCCGAACCCTTTGGTACGCCTTAGGGGGAGGTGGGGCCGTCACAAGTGGTATCAGAGCTTAGGTTTCAGATCTCTGTAGTGTATCCTAGGCTAAAGTTTAGCATGCCGGACTGTGGGATTTGATTTTGATTTGAAAGTTAAGCAATTGAGGGATAAAACCTATAGCTGCTTCGCGTGGTCTCTGCGCAGAGTGAGCCTGGATGAAGTGGCGAATAAGTATGAAGGACTAAGTGTTCGTTCGAGCATAAGTTATGGATCATAAATGTTATAGGCCTTAAATCTTTCTCATGGTATCTGAGGACCATAGATAGGTACGTCAGGTAGGAATTTCGATTGTAGATAGTTTACTCTTGGGACTGCAGCTCGAGATGTGAATTATCTTATTTCGGATTCTTGTACCTGAGTACTCCAGACTTGAGGCGCTGCTAAGTACTTGAGACTAGCATTTTGGGAACATGAATCGGCTTTGTCTGGCTAGAGTGAGTACAAGATATCAACGGGCACCTTGGGAAGTGGAGCAAGAAACCGGACGGGGGTGGTTTCACTGAGTGTGGGACGACAAGTCGCGTTTCTTTCATTTTGCCCTTGCATTGTCCCTACATGTCATTTACTTGTGGTATGTTAATACCTACATATATAGTACTTACTGCACTTGACTTTGTCTAACTTGAAATGTCCCTTGGTGTATATGATGCATTATATTGTGTATATTTTGGCGTGACTTGTATATATATGTACACCTTTTGATCTTTTGATTATTTCGGGTATTCCAACCCTTAGCTCGTTGATTGCAATTTCGAGGACGAAATTCTTTGAAGAAGGGGAGATTGTGATACCCCAAATTTTAGGATACTATTTTTGTTTAGTCTCAAAGAAAGGATTACGGTTTCTTTATTTTATTTTTGTCTTAAAACATCGTTTTATTTCAAGACTAGAAACCTTACTTGTACTTTAAAACCCTAGTTTACTTGTGACTAGCAGGTTATGTTTAAATCCCTCATATTTGACTCAAAACCCTAATTTTATTCTATGGAATTGTAAAATTCATCACACTTTTCTTAAAATTCCTTTTATTTGGAAATTATTCATTTAACATGATCCTACTACTCAATCATTCCTCAATAAGTGCAAATGAACCTAGAAAGTAGGGTTTCACTCTTCGTTTTCAAGATTGGAGCAAATTAGGGTTTTCGCGATTTTTCGCCGGATGATTTTCCGGTACGGAGCAAGGATCAAATTTGGTGTTTAAGAGTGACTTTTGGGGTGAGAAATAATATGTGATTAGATGCAATAATAAAAAGTTAGTGAACAGGAAGAAAAAACCCTAGTACGGGTGATTTAAGGAAAATCGGCTCGAACCGACGGGTACCGTTTGTTACCGGATAAACACACCATTTGACCCATACTTTATTACCTTAATCTTCTCATTTTATTTTAAATAATTGACCCTCAAAATATCTCATACATCAGCCACAATATTTGACCAAGAGAAATGAGAGAAAATGCTAGAAAGAAAACAAGTTTCAAGGCATCTATGGAAGTTGGACTTTGACCAACTTGTCTTAACCTTCATAAAATAAAAATTTGACCAGAATTTCCCCATTTCTTCCCCTTTTCTTAGTCTTGGTCGAAATTCTTGAGAGGAAAAACAAGAGAGGAAAAAAACTTCACCTTGCACCTCAATTTCAAGCCTCAATCTTGAGTTTCAACCGATAATCTTGCAAATTCCTCCACAAAAGTTGATCTCCAAGAAAGCTTAAGGGTTTTGGTGGAGTGAAATGGGAAGAGGAAGGTCTTGGCAGCTTCTTGATATAGGGATTAAGGTGAATTTGGTAAGAAACTTCCCTCTACTTCTTATATGTGTGAACTAGAAGCTTAAAGTTATAATTTTGATGGAGTTATGGGGAAAATTTCATGGGTTCAATGGTATGTTGGGATGTTTAACTAGGGTTTATATTTTCAGCCTTGATTATGGTTATCTACCTCTTAATTGATGTTATTGAGCTAGTAATTGGTGGGTTTGATGATAGAGCACTTGTTAGATATGAATTTATAGAGTAAAGGTGCAAATTTCAGAATTTGGAAACCAAGCTACCCTGTTCTGTCTGATTTTAGTGCTCCATGTTAAAGGCCGAATTAGGCTTGGGTTAAAACATGAAAGTTGTAGGGAATGATAGTTTAGAAATTCCTGAAACATTTCAGGTCAATCGGAGTAGCGTAGCTTGTGAAAAGACAGAATTACCCTTGCTGTCCTGTTTTTACTCGAACTTGAGAACTGCGACTGTAATTGGTTAATTTGGTTGGGAATGCTTCAGAATTTGTTGTTGAGGTCTTCTGACGAAATGTATCTATTTATCTTAGCTTTCGGATGGCTTTGGAATTTCTGGATTTGGACTTAGGTAGCCTGACTTATGATGTTTGAACCAGAATGCGGTTTGTGAACCTGTTTTTGCGATTCTGGTGTGGTATATTGCATTTTTGACCTGGTTACACTCGAAACTGGACTGAGTGGCCTTTTTCAACATTGTAGCCTCTTAAGTCATGAATATATCTACAAAATTTCTGGTCAAACGGATCTGTGTAGCTCGAGTTATAACCAAAACACTCGCACCTGTTTTGTGCCCTGAAATTGTGTACGTTTTGAATTTTAGCCTCTGACCGTGGGTTTTTCCGTTTTGATAACGTATGAGCTGGGGGTTGACCCCTTCATAAGAAATGTAGATCTTGGTTTTAGCTTCAGAACGGTATAAAGTGCGTCAAAATCCGAGTTCCGTAGCTCCAGTTATGACCAAAACAAGATCGATCGTCAGAACTGCCTTTGAATCTGGACAGTTCTGACTTTGGCACTCAATTTTCGTTCTGTTCTGAGTGGATCCAGGTCTTGGGGAGTTAAAATCCAGCAAACATACCCTGTCCGTCACCTTAAAGTGCAAATTTCTGGCACAGTTTTCCATACTTTCGACCCATCTCTGTTCAGATCCGGATTTATGTGTCTTCATGAAAGTTATAGACTTTTCTCTTAGCTCCGCAACGGTACCTCATGGACCTTGATCCGACACTCGTAGCCTCGATTGTGCTCAAAACAGTTTTGACGGCAAAACGGCTAGGCCGCCATTTCCGTTTCCGTATGCCGTTTCCGCACTTGCATGTGCCCATTTTGTCGTTTTGCGTGTTTTAGGCATAATAGTAGCCGTTTGTGATATTATGTGACGCAATCATCTATTTCAGACGGTGGTGAGCTAGGTGGAGCCGGTGGGGCCTACTAGCCACTCTTCGCGACGCGAATTTCGTCCTTTTGTTACCCTTGTTCGTTGTGTAAGTATTCAGGCCGCTCTTGTGTGTTAGTTGCTTATGTGTTTCGATATATATGAAGAGGGTACCTAGGCGAAGGTGTACTTTATCGCACTCGACCTAAACCCCAACTTACGCACATATTTGTACATGGCTTGTGTATATGAGCAATTTTGGAACTAAAACCCTTGAGCTTGTGGCTCGGGGTGACTTTTGAATAATTTTGTGAAGTTTGTGAGTTTGGGGCCCGATCTCAATACCTAGATGGACTATTCGAGCCGGTTAGGGCTTGGTCGAAGTCAGTCCAACCTGGATTGAGGTCACCAAGTTTGTGAATCCGGTTCACCGAGTATGTGGACCAAGTTTGTGACCCGAACTTGTGAACCAAGTTCAATTTCGTTCGCTCGAGCAAGTTTGTGAGCTGTCTGGCCAGTGAGGGTGATAAGGTGTTCGGTGGGAGTACAAGTGGAGTTCTACGGACCTTGTTTATGGTCGACGGAGTGTCGGCAGGAGGTCACGCATGGCAAACTACTTGGCTTTGGAGCCAACCTGTATCCTTCCTTTGTATTGTTACTTCTGCACTTGACTTGACACTTTTGTGAAATAGTTGCTTATCTAAATGTGAAATTTATGATTTTACCCCTGTTTACTTACTAAGCATATAGCTTACCCCGTTCCATTTGTTTTCCTTAGCAGGGGGCCGACGCGGGGATCGTTCGGGAAGGTGGTTAGATTTTGAGCTATAGAATACTTGAATTTGTATTTGTTAGAAGTTGACGGGTAAGATGTATATAGTTGGCGTGGTGGTTGTAGTTATCAGTTTTTCTAGGTTTTACTTTCTGGTACTCGTAATATGTAATTCTTGGAGAATTGGATGTAATACTTGAGATTTATTTTATACTTCATTGAAGGACTGTAGTGAGTAAGTGAGTCCCGGCGAGAGCTGGGCAGGCGACCCGCCGAACCCTTTGGTACGCCTTAGGGGGAGGTGGGGCCGTCACAAGTGGTATCAGAGCTTAGGTTTCAGATCTCTGTAGTGTATCCTAGGCTAAAGTTTAGCATGCCGGACTGTGGGATTTGATTTTGATTTGAAAGTTAAGCAATTGAGGGATAAAACCTATAGCTGCTTCGCGTGGTCTCTGCGCAGAGTGAGCCTGGATGAAGTGGCGAATAAGTATGAAGGACTAAGTGTTCGTTCGAGCATAAGTTATGGATCATAAATGTTATAGGCCTTAAATCTTTCTCATGGTATCTGAGGACCATAGATAGGTACGTCAGGTAGGAATTTCGATTGTAGATAGTTTACTCTTGGGACTGCAGCTCGAGATGTGAATTATCTTATTTCGGATTCTTGTACCTGAGTACTCCAGACTTGAGGCGCTGCTAAGTACTTGAGACTAGCATTTTGGGAACATGAATCGGCTTTGTCTGGCTAGAGTGAGTACAAGATATCAACGGGCACCTTGGGAAGTGGAGCAAGAAACCGGACGGGGGTGGTTTCACTGAGTGTGGGACGACAAGTCGCGTTTCTTTCATTTTGCCCTTGCATTGTCCCTACATGTCATTTACTTGTGGTATGTTAATACCTACATATATAGTACTTACTGCACTTGACTTTGTCTAACTTGAAATGTCCCTTGGTGTATATGATGCATTATATTGTGTATATTTTGGCGTGACTTGTATATATATGTACACCTTTTGATCTTTTGATTATTTCGGGTATTCCAACCCTTAGCTCGTTGATTGCAATTTCGAGGACGAAATTCTTTGAAGAAGGGGAGATTGTGATACCCCAAATTTTAGGATACTATTTTTGTTTAGTCTCAAAGAAAGGATTACGGTTTCTTTATTTTATTTTTGTCTTAAAACATCGTTTTATTTCAAGACTAGAAACCTTACTTGTACTTTAAAACCCTAGTTTACTTGTGACTAGCAGGTTATGTTTAAATCCCTCATATTTGACTCAAAACCCTAATTTTATTCTATGGAATTGTAAAATTCATCACACTTTTCTTAAAATTCCTTTTATTTGGAAATTATTCATTTAACATGATCCTACTACTCAATCATTCCTCAATAAGTGCAAATGAACCTAGAAAGTAGGGTTTCACTCTTCGTTTTCAAGATTGGAGCAAATTAGGGTTTTCGCGATTTTTCGCCGGATGATTTTCCGGTACGGAGCAAGGATCAAATTTGGTGTTTAAGAGTGACTTTTGGGGTGAGAAATAATATGTGATTAGATGCAATAATAAAAAGTTAGTGAACAGGAAGAAAAAACCCTAGTACGGGTGATTTAAGGAAAATCGGCTCGAACCGACGGGTACCGTTTGTTACCGGATAAACACACCATTTGACCCATACTTTATTACCTTAATCTTCTCATTTTATTTTAAATAATTGACCCTCAAAATATCTCATACATCAGCCACAATATTTGACCAAGAGAAATGAGAGAAAATGCTAGAAAGAAAACAAGTTTCAAGGCATCTATGGAAGTTGGACTTTGACCAACTTGTCTTAACCTTCATAAAATAAAAATTTGACCAGAATTTCCCCATTTCTTCCCCTTTTCTTAGTCTTGGTCGAAATTCTTGAGAGGAAAAACAAGAGAGGAAAAAAACTTCACCTTGCACCTCAATTTCAAGCCTCAATCTTGAGTTTCAACCGATAATCTTGCAAATTCCTCCACAAAAGTTGATCTCCAAGAAAGCTTAAGGGTTTTGGTGGAGTGAAATGGGAAGAGGAAGGTCTTGGCAGCTTCTTGATATAGGGATTAAGGTGAATTTGGTAAGAAACTTCCCTCTACTTCTTATATGTGTGAACTAGAAGCTTAAAGTTATAATTTTGATGGAGTTATGGGGAAAATTTCATGGGTTCAATGGTATGTTGGGATGTTTAACTAGGGTTTATATTTTCAGCCTTGATTATGGTTATCTACCTCTTAATTGATGTTATTGAGCTAGTAATTGGTGGGTTTGATGATAGAGCACTTGTTAGATATGAATTTATAGAGTAAAGGTGCAAATTTCAGAATTTGGAAACCAAGCTACCCTGTTCTGTCTGATTTTAGTGCTCCATGTTAAAGGCCGAATTAGGCTTGGGTTAAAACATGAAAGTTGTAGGGAATGATAGTTTAGAAATTCCTGAAACATTTCAGGTCAATCGGAGTAGCGTAGCTTGTGAAAAGACAGAATTACCCTTGCTGTCCTGTTTTTACTCGAACTTGAGAACTGCGACTGTAATTGGTTAATTTGGTTGGGAATGCTTCAGAATTTGTTGTTGAGGTCTTCTGACGAAATGTATCTATTTATCTTAGCTTTCGGATGGCTTTGGAATTTCTGGATTTGGACTTAGGTAGCCTGACTTATGATGTTTGAACCAGAATGCGGTTTGTGAACCTGTTTTTGCGATTCTGGTGTGGTATATTGCATTTTTGACCTGGTTACACTCGAAACTGGACTGAGTGGCCTTTTTCAACATTGTAGCCTCTTAAGTCATGAATATATCTACAAAATTTCTGGTCAAACGGATCTGTGTAGCTCGAGTTATAACCAAAACACTCGCACCTGTTTTGTGCCCTGAAATTGTGTACGTTTTGAATTTTAGCCTCTGACCGTGGGTTTTTCCGTTTTGATAACGTATGAGCTGGGGGTTGACCCCTTCATAAGAAATGTAGATCTTGGTTTTAGCTTCAGAACGGTATAAAGTGCGTCAAAATCCGAGTTCCGTAGCTCCAGTTATGACCAAAACAAGATCGATCGTCAGAACTGCCTTTGAATCTGGACAGTTCTGACTTTGGCACTCAATTTTCGTTCTGTTCTGAGTGGATCCAGGTCTTGGGGAGTTAAAATCCAGCAAACATACCCTGTCCGTCACCTTAAAGTGCAAATTTCTGGCACAGTTTTCCATACTTTCGACCCATCTCTGTTCAGATCCGGATTTATGTGTCTTCATGAAAGTTATAGACTTTTCTCTTAGCTCCGCAACGGTACCTCATGGACCTTGATCCGACACTCGTAGCCTCGATTGTGCTCAAAACAGTTTTGACGGCAAAACGGCTAGGCCGCCATTTCCGTTTCCGTATGCCGTTTCCGCACTTGCATGTGCCCATTTTGTCGTTTTGCGTGTTTTAGGCATAATAGTAGCCGTTTGTGATATTATGTGACGCAATCATCTATTTCAGACGGTGGTGAGCTAGGTGGAGCCGGTGGGGCCTACTAGCCACTCTTCGCGACGCGAATTTCGTCCTTTTGTTACCCTTGTTCGTTGTGTAAGTATTCAGGCCGCTCTTGTGTGTTAGTTGCTTATGTGTTTCGATATATATGAAGAGGGTACCTAGGCGAAGGTGTACTTTATCGCACTCGACCTAAACCCCAACTTACGCACATATTTGTACATGGCTTGTGTATATGAGCAATTTTGGAACTAAAACCCTTGAGCTTGTGGCTCGGGGTGACTTTTGAATAATTTTGTGAAGTTTGTGAGTTTGGGGCCCGATCTCAATACCTAGATGGACTATTCGAGCCGGTTAGGGCTTGGTCGAAGTCAGTCCAACCTGGATTGAGGTCACCAAGTTTGTGAATCCGGTTCACCGAGTATGTGGACCAAGTTTGTGACCCGAACTTGTGAACCAAGTTCAATTTCGTTCGCTCGAGCAAGTTTGTGAGCTGTCTGGCCAGTGAGGGTGATAAGGTGTTCGGTGGGAGTACAAGTGGAGTTCTACGGACCTTGTTTATGGTCGACGGAGTGTCGGCAGGAGGTCACGCATGGCAAACTACTTGGCTTTGGAGCCAACCTGTATCCTTCCTTTGTATTGTTACTTCTGCACTTGACTTGACACTTTTGTGAAATAGTTGCTTATCTAAATGTGAAATTTATGATTTTACCCCTGTTTACTTACTAAGCATATAGCTTACCCCGTTCCATTTGTTTTCCTTAGCAGGGGGCCGACGCGGGGATCGTTCGGGAAGGTGGTTAGATTTTGAGCTATAGAATACTTGAATTTGTATTTGTTAGAAGTTGACGGGTAAGATGTATATAGTTGGCGTGGTGGTTGTAGTTATCAGTTTTTCTAGGTTTTACTTTCTGGTACTCGTAATATGTAATTCTTGGAGAATTGGATGTAATACTTGAGATTTATTTTATACTTCATTGAAGGACTGTAGTGAGTAAGTGAGTCCCGGCGAGAGCTGGGCAGGCGACCCGCCGAACCCTTTGGTACGCCTTAGGGGGAGGTGGGGCCGTCACAAGTGGTATCAGAGCTTAGGTTTCAGATCTCTGTAGTGTATCCTAGGCTAAAGTTTAGCATGCCGGACTGTGGGATTTGATTTTGATTTGAAAGTTAAGCAATTGAGGGATAAAACCTATAGCTGCTTCGCGTGGTCTCTGCGCAGAGTGAGCCTGGATGAAGTGGCGAATAAGTATGAAGGACTAAGTGTTCGTTCGAGCATAAGTTATGGATCATAAATGTTATAGGCCTTAAATCTTTCTCATGGTATCTGAGGACCATAGATAGGTACGTCAGGTAGGAATTTCGATTGTAGATAGTTTACTCTTGGGACTGCAGCTCGAGATGTGAATTATCTTATTTCGGATTCTTGTACCTGAGTACTCCAGACTTGAGGCGCTGCTAAGTACTTGAGACTAGCATTTTGGGAACATGAATCGGCTTTGTCTGGCTAGAGTGAGTACAAGATATCAACGGGCACCTTGGGAAGTGGAGCAAGAAACCGAACGGGGGTGGTTTCACTGAGTGTGGGACGACAAGTCGCGTTTCTTTCATTTTGCCCTTGCATTGTCCCTACATGTCATTTACTTGTGGTATGTTAATACCTACATATATAGTACTTACTGCACTTGACTTTGTCTAACTTGAAATGTCCCTTGGTGTATATGATGCATTATATTGTGTATATTTTGGCGTGACTTGTATATATATGTACACCTTTTGATCTTTTGATTATTTCGGGTATTCCAACCCTTAGCTCGTTGATTGCAATTTCGAGGACGAAATTCTTTGAAGAAGGGGAGATTGTGATACCCCAAATTTTAGGATACTATTTTTGTTTAGTCTCAAAGAAAGGATTACGGTTTCTTTATTTTATTTTTGTCTTAAAACATCGTTTTATTTCAAGACTAGAAACCTTACTTGTACTTTAAAACCCTAGTTTACTTGTGACTAGCAGGTTATGTTTAAATCCCTCATATTTGACTCAAAACCCTAATTTTATTCTATGGAATTGTAAAATTCATCACACTTTTCTTAAAATTCCTTTTATTTGGAAATTATTCATTTAACATGATCCTACTACTCAATCATTCCTCAATAAGTGCAAATGAACCTAGAAAGTAGGGTTTCACTCTTCGTTTTCAAGATTGGAGCAAATTAGGGTTTTCGCGATTTTTCGCCGGATGATTTTCCGGTACGGAGCAAGGATCAAATTTGGTGTTTAAGAGTGACTTTTGGGGTGAGAAATAATATGTGATTAGATGCAATAATAAAAAGTTAGTGAACAGGAAGAAAAAACCCTAGTACGGGTGATTTAAGGAAAATCGGCTCGAACCGACGGGTACCGTTTGTTACCGGATAAACACACCATTTGACCCATACTTTATTACCTTAATCTTCTCATTTTATTTTAAATAATTGACCCTCAAAATATCTCATACATCAGCCACAATATTTGACCAAGAGAAATGAGAGAAAATGCTAGAAAGAAAACAAGTGTCAAGGCATCTATGGAAGTTGGACTTTGACCAACTTGTCTTAACCTTCATAAAATAAAAATTTGACCAGAATTTCCCCATTTCTTCCCCTTTTCTTAGTCTTGGTCGAAATTCTTGAGAGGAAAAACAAGAGAGGAAAAAAACTTCACCTTGCACCTCAATTTCAAGCCTCAATCTTGAGTTTCAACCGATAATCTTGCAAATTCCTCCACAAAAGTTGATCTCCAAGAAAGCTTAAGGGTTTTGGTGGAGTGAAATGGGAAGAGGAAGGTCTTGGCAGCTTCTTGATATAGGGATTAAGGTGAATTTGGTAAGAAACTTCCCTCTACTTCTTATATGTGTGAACTAGAAGCTTAAAGTTATAATTTTGATGGAGTTATGGGGAAAATTTCATGGGTTCAATGGTATGTTGGGATGTTTAACTAGGGTTTATATTTTCAGCCTTGATTATGGTTATCTACCTCTTAATTGATGTTATTGAGCTAGTAATTGGTGGGTTTGATGATAGAGCACTTGTTAGATATGAATTTATAGAGTAAAGGTGCAAATTTCAGAATTTGGAAACCAAGCTACCCTGTTCTGTCTGATTTTAGTGCTCCATGTTAAAGGCCGAATTAGGCTTGGGTTAAAACATGAAAGTTGTAGGGAATGATAGTTTAGAAATTCCTGAAACATTTCAGGTCAATCGGAGTAGCGTAGCTTGTGAAAAGACAGAATTACCCTTGCTGTCCTGTTTTTACTCGAACTTGAGAACTGCGACTGTAATTGGTTAATTTGGTTGGGAATGCTTCAGAATTTGTTGTTGAGGTCTTCTGACGAAATGTATCTATTTATCTTAGCTTTCGGATGGCTTTGGAATTTACGGATCTGTGTAGCTCGAGTTATAACCAAAACACTCGCACCTGTTTTGTGCCCTGAAATTGTGTACGTTTTGAATTTTAGCCTCTGACCGTGGGTTTTTCTGTTTTGATAACGTACGAGCTGGGGGTTGAACCCTTCATAATAAATGTAGATCTTGGTTTTAGCTTCAAAACGGTATAAAGTGCGTCAAAATCCGAGTTCCGTAGCTCCAGTTATGACCAAAACAAGATCGATCGTCAGAACTGCCTTTGAATCTGGACAGTTCTGACGGGTACTTTGGCACTCAATTTTCGTTCTGTTCTGAGTGGATCCAGGTCTTGGCCAAAACATCAAAGTTTTATCCTTATGTCTTAGCTTTTTAATGCCTTTGGAATTTCTTGATTTGGATTTGTGAGCTGGGAGTTACAATCCAGCAAACATACCCTGTCCGTCACCTTAAAGTGTAAATTTCTGGCACTGTTTTCCATACTTTCGACCCATCTCTGTTCAGATCCGGATTTATGTGTCTTCATGAAAGTTATGTAATTTTCTCTTATCTCCGTAACGGTACCTCATGGACCTTGATCCGACACTCATAGCCTCGATTGTGCTCAAAACAGTTTTGACGGCAAAACGGCTAGGTCGCCATTTCCGTTTCCGTATGCCGTTTCCGCACTTGCATGTGCCCATTTTGTCGTTTTGCGTGTTTTAGGCATAATAGTAGCCGTTTGTGATATTATGTGACGAAATCTTCTATTTCAGACGGTGGTGAGCTAGGTGGAGCCGGTGGGGCCTACTAGCTACTCTTCGCGACGCGAATTTCGTCCTTTTGTTACCCTTGTTCGTTGTGTAAGTATTCAGGCCGCTCTTGTGTGTTAGTTGCTTATGTGTTTCGATATATATGAAGAGGGTACCTAGGCGAAGGTGTACTTTATCGCACTCGACCTAAACCCTAACTTATGCACATATTTGTACATGGCTTGTGTATATGAGCAATTTTGGAACTAAAACCCTTGAACTTGTGGCTCGGGGTGACTTTTGAATAATTTTGTGAAGTTTGTGAGTTTGAGGCCCGATCTCAATACCTAGATGGATTATTCGAGGCGGTTAGGGCTTGGTCGAAGTCAGTCCAACCTGGATTGAGGTCACCAAGTTTGTGAATCCGGTTCACCGAGTATGTGGACCAAGTTTGTGACCCGAGCTTGTGAACCAAGTTCAATTTCGTTCGCTCGAGCAAGTTTGTGAGGTGTCTGGCCGGTGAGGGTGATAAGGTGTTAGGTGGGAGTACAAGTGGAGTTCTACGGACCTTGTTTAAGGTCGACGGAGTGTCGGCAGGAGGTCACGCATGGCAAACTACTTCGCTTTGGAGCCAACCTGTATCCTTCCTTTGTATTGTTACTTCTGCACTTGACTTGACACTTTTGTGAAATAGTTGCTTATCTAAATGTGAAATTTATGATTTTACCCCTGTTTACTTACTAAGCATATAGATTACCCCGTTCCATTTGTTTTCCTTAGCAGCGAGCCGACGCGGGGATCGTTCGGGAAGGTGGTTAGATTTTGATCTATAGAATACTTGAATTTGTATTTGTTAAAAGTTGACGGGTAAGATGTATATAGTTGGCGTGGTGGTTGTAGTTATCAGTTTTTCTAGGTTTTACTTTCTGGTACTCGTAATATGTAATTCTTGGAGAATTGGATGTAATACTTGAGATTTATTTTATACTTCATTGGAGGACTGTAGTGAGTAAGTGAGTCCCGACGAGAGCTGGGCAGGCGACCCGCCGAACCCTTTGGTACGCCTTAGGGGGAGGTGGGGCCGTCACAATTGTTCAATAGGTTGACCTAAATTAGTGAAAGTTCAGAATTGATGTTGGATTTGGGATCCACTGATTTGGGAATAATTTTGGGTTAAGTAGTTAGGGGAGCAGATCTTTGGTTGTAGAGGAGACGAGGTCGACCTTAAAATGTAAGTTGAGAAATTTGAAAAGGTGCTTGTGTAGTTAGATCGAGGACGGAAAAAGTTCACAATAGTGTGGTAAACAGGTCGGGAATTTGAATAGCATGTGTAAAGAGGTGAGCATGTAGGGTGGTTTTGAAATCTTGATCTAAAAGAGGGGTTTTGATCCCACATAAAAGCAGTTTCTCCTTCTTTTTTCTTAAATTGAGGTTTCTTTTCAGGATTATTTTTGTTCTGTAGAGTTTCCAACTGTACTTTCAAAGCCAACACATTAACAATTTTTCTGCCTTCACAAACTCATCAAATTCTTCAAATTTGTTGATGATACCTACAAATGAACTACCGGTCATACGAAAAATATGTTCAAAATATGACGGATCATGAACCTTAATAAAGGTGAGGATAATTTGCTCTTCAATCATTGGGTGCTCCACGTTAGCAGCCAATTTCCTCCATCGCTTTGCATATGTCTTATGATCTTTTGAGGGTTTTCTCCTAGTTCTTTCAAGTGTTGTTTGCGTAGGTATCAACTGGCAGTTATACTCATACTGCCTCACAAAAGCTATAGACAAGTCCAAACAAATTTTTATTTCTTCAAGTTTTAAATTAGAGTACCAATCCAGAGCGTCACGCTCCAGATTTTCAGAAAACAATCGCATTGACAAATTTTCATCATCCACAGATTTGCCAAGTTTGTTAGCAAACATTTTAAAATGCATCTTGAAAATTTTGGTTCTATCATATTTGCTAAATTTCGGAGTTTTAAAATCTAAAGGCAGTTGCACATCAGGAAAGAGATACAACTCGTCATAATATAAGCCTCTATACTTACTCAACTCTTGACTTTTCTTTACGAATTCATCAAATCGGTCTAATCTCTTCAATAAATTTTTATCAACAGAGGTAGTATATTTATCCACTTCTGTCTTCCCTTGAAAGGCGGTGTCCAGTATGAACAGTTCTATGATAAGGGGTTCGGTCCTTCAGGGTTTGGCGGAATATTTGGATTGATTTGTAGGTAATTTTAAAAAATTTACATATTAGTTGAGTTAATCAAGACATTGTTTCGGTGCGCTTGTAAAAAATTAGGATTGAAATAAATGAAAGTATCCTCTTGGAGATTTGTAAAAGGTAGAACAAATGTGGTCGAAATTGTGGACTTGTGAGTTGGTTAGTTATCTGACTTAGGTTGATTGCTGTCATCAGGTATATGGTCAGTCTGGACACCACCGTGGCTACTCGAAACCAATTGATCAATTGCACGCCTTTGTGCTACCATTTCTATACTTAATTCATTGAATCCGTTCAACACTTCACTCAATTGAGCTCCTAAAGATGCGACATCCAATGAGGGAATCATTGCAGACCTTTCCGATGATTTCAGGTATGAACTCATGCTTACACGATTTCTCAAGATTTTGTTGCGGGATCTTGTAATGATGGGACTTCTATGGGGTAGTTATGTTTGAAAGTACCTGAGGATGAAAAAAAATCTACTCAGAAGTTTGTTCTTTAATTAAACCGCCGCAATTCCTTTGAAAGAAAAAGGGAAAAGGAAAAGAAAAAGGACATGAGTTAGTAAATATTTATATAATTCAGATGCATATCCTATAGGAGTGCCCTTTTATGCCAAAGATTGGCCTAACATGATGCAACACCTTTGAAGTTGGGCTCGTTCATCAAATTTGTTTCCACTAATTTTGTAAAAGATGAAAGTTAATTCATTACCAAATTTGTGAAATTCATGTACATCATTTCTTGAAGTCGATTTCGTACAAAGTCGTTAAATATTTTCAACCGATTTATTATAGCATCTTTTGACTCTCTCGGATAAGGATTCATCATGCGCTCAATTTGATCATATAATTCTCCACATTTTCTTTTCAACTCTTGGTATTTTTTTCACATTTTCTCATATGACTTTTTGTTCTTCTCCCCCCGATCTTTGTTGACTTCTAAGAATTGCCTCAATTACACATTTTTATGTCTTCTGCCTCAATGATAGCCATCAATCTTTTGACTTCCTCGGATGGCTCCTTTTGCAGCCATTGCGCACCAAAATCTTTGAGCCAATCTTTGTATTGTGGAGTGACTAAAGCCATCTGTTTTGAGTTCGAAATGTAGGCAATATTCTCATCAACAGACAACGTACCCCAAGCCTCAATGTTTGGTGTCTTCATCAAAATTTCGTTCGGACATATTGCCTTATCAAAACTAATGATAAATTCGATCAAATTGGGTGTGGATGACGATTCTTAAGCACATCCTAACTGTCTAAGAAACCTTTTTAGAGTATAAGTCATGATGCCTTGAGTTCTTAGCAACGGGATAAAATCTGATAACTTGGTGCGAAGAGCAAGTTTGAAACAGTCAGTCCAATCCAAAACCTATCTAATTCTTTGATCTGATAATGTTTTTAAGAAATCCAAGTACTCCAATGCATTTCTTGGCAAACTATTTTTGTCGACTCTCTTGTCATAAATCACTATCCAATTGTACCCAATTAAAGGTAAACTATTGGAAGCATGCAGTTGTCTCCTAATGATAGGGTGTAAAATTGCTATTCAATTCATGATTGTTTTCCCCTTGATTTTAGCTAAATATTGTATTAATTGATTGATTCTATTTATATTTGGTATTTAATGCCAATTGTAACAAGGTGGAGTAAAAAGAGATAAAAGGGATAATTTTTCAAAAATTGCTATTAAGTCTCGAGAAGCTAGGATTTATGCGTGTGGTCTCCTAGTTCAAGTCGAGCTCCGGACAACTTTTGGTGGAAGATTTGGAAATTATCTTTATTAGTAATAGGAATTAGGAAACATGGACATTATCTTTTGTAATTTCCTTTATCATTTAGGAGTTTATTATTGGTAGTTGATACGAAATAGAAAAGTAAAAGGACAAGGAAGCCGACATCTCGCATGATTAATACTTCAGGAAGCAAAAAACAAGGAGAGGCGGGTGGCTCTAGAGATGATTAGTCTTAGGAATAGAAACGAGAAGTGACGTCTCCTGCCTTATGTTTTCTTTTCGTTATTTTCCATTGTTGAATGTTCGTGCAACTTTTGTCAATAAAATTGTATGGATTATTCTCAATGGAGAGTAACTAATTCTCTTTTTTAGTTTGAGTATAGATTGAAGATTTTGTTCTACAAACTGTGAGATCAAATCAATTGTACTGTTTTTTTATTTGTTGGTTTTTATTCATTCTTTGGTTTTAATATTTATGATTATTATGTTATTCAAATATCAAAGGTCCCGATATTTGAATTGATGTGATAGTCTATCGCTAATTGAAGCGATTTAATCTATAATTGTTAGATTGCTTTAATACTGGTACCAACTGGCATAATTAAGTTTGTATTAGGGAAACGAATAATCTAATTTAAAGAGACTCTCGTAGCTTGTTGATTGGTTAGAATTAGACTCTTCTAATTATTCATGCAATTGAAAAATTAAACTTCTATGGTCATATCCAGGGTTGTTTTCTGATTAGAGAAATAGTCAACGGTCGTACCTTGCCTATCGACAAAATAAAGAAGAGTTGGCTTTTATGCTAGAACTAATTTATCAATAAATAATTGAATTCATCATTGCATCTAGGATCGGTTTATAAACTTTGTCTGACATTTATTCCTCTAGTTAGAGTTTTGCTATTATTAATTCAATTTTATTTTATTTGTGTTATTTTAATTTCATTAATTTAATTGGTTAATTTCAAGTATCTCCAAAATCCGCCATCGCTATATAAAAAAATTATATTTTTTCTTGAGTAGGTATTTATTATTGTATAGACTTGACACCTGTCAATTTTTAGTGCTGTTACCGGGGATTGGTGCCAGATCAATTTGTTTATTTTTAGTTCATCTTGTTCTTTTTTATTTTTATCTTTTTTTTTTATAGTTTATGATTGCTAATATTCCGTATTTTGGTGATAAACTGAATTTTATTCCTAGAAGGGATAATGAGATTCGTATTTTTTCTAAAGATCAATTGGCTGTTGTAAGTTGTGAAATTGGTTATATCTCAGATTATTCAATCAACATATGCCTCATATTTCAAAATGACATGAGTGCCCCAATCAATACTTTTGAAGATTTTTCACCTGAATCTCGAACGTGGTATGATCAAGGATTGTGGGACAACTCCAATTTTAATTATACAATAGAGCCAATCAATTTTCAAAATCAATATCAACAGCAAGAGTTTCAAGAACCATCATCCATGTCAGGTATTTTTTTGAAGAAATGATGGAATTACAAATTGCTAATACATATCGATTTGAACAGGAGATACAAATGAGAAGTAGAGGGACTGAGGATGGAATGCGTCAACAACCATTATCTACATCAGATATGTCTCTTGAAAAAATGATATATAATTTTTAATAGGAGACACAAATGAAAATTAGAAGGATGGAAGATCAAATGCGTCTGTTTGCATCTACAGTGAGTATTCGTGACCTGGAGGTTCAAATATATCTATTGACATCTAGAATAACGCAATTGACTTCTCAAATTTGTAAAGTATGGTCCTCACAGACTATTATAAACATTGAAGAAAATGAGAGTGCAATTACCCTGACAAGTAACAAGGAACTACAAGAGTTTCAAGAAAAAGAATCTAAAGATACAGTTGAAAATGAAAAAATAATACCCCAATCTCTAATCGTTCAAGTGAATGAATCCAATGAACAATTTCCAAATATGGTGACACTTTCTCCATTCTCTAACCAATATTACTCTGACTCTCATTCTATAATTTCTCTAGTGCGATTGATTTTGTTATACTAGAAATTTTTGAATCTCATGGTAAGAACAAATTAAGAGTTGTAGTGGCCAAATATCTTGAACCAACAAGTACTTGTGATGCAGGACCGAGTGAAGAATTAAGATTACTATTTAACTGTTTGGCGCCATCTACTAGTCAGTGGAAGAAAGCAACTCATGTGCTTAAAGATCATTCTATTTACGAGGATTATTAGGATTGCATAGAGAATGAAACATTGAACAAACTACAAGATTTTATCTTTCATGAACAAAAATGGAAATGTCTAGTCAAAAGCATCAAAGAAAGGTTCTTATTGAGAGGCAACCCAATTTACTTTTTAGTTCATTTTTATTATTATTTTCATTATGTTATCTTAGATTTTTCATATTTGGTGCGTTTAATTTTTATTTTTGATGTTTCAAGGGTCAAAAGACTTCCTCCCAACAAAATGTGCCGGCACTTTAAGGGCATATGGTAACGTGCAAATACCTAATTCCACCATCAGAAGACTATTGCCTAACATGACGTGCCCACGCTGAACTGACTGAAAAGCTCATGCTTCGATTTCAAAAATTCTGGTAGATGACTAAGCAACAAGATGTGCCCACGTCTTGAAGGCACGTTGTAACTCGAAATTAAGTCGCCACCAGAAGACTCTTGACTAACAAGACGTTCACACATCTTGTTCCAACAAGGGGGAAGTTAAAAAAAAAGACGAAAAGATTTTTTTTCTTTCTTTCCATTTCTCTTTCTTTTTCTTTTCTTTGTTTCTTCTTCTTTTTTCTCTTTTCTTTTCTTCCTCTGCTTTCCTTCTCCCCTTTCCTTTTTCTTCCCCACCCGCCAACCAACATCACGTGTTGCTTGCTGCCCGTCGTCAACTCTACAACTTACCGCAATTTATCAGCTGAATTGGTGCATCAATAAAGAAGACTTCTCACTTGTGTTGACAAGTTCATCAAAAGGACAGTCAGTGGGCCAATGTCAAGTTTCACTTGTCTTTTGCTCCTCACCCATAACTATCCACGACCCCCCTCAATTATCAGAAAAGTTTCGTTATCCCTTTCGTTTCGCATTTTATTCTTTATTTCTTGCATTGGGGACAATGTAAGATTTAGGGGGGGAGAATAGTATATTAGAAAAATGTAAGTATAGGCAGTTTTCTTGGAATTTTTTGTTTGACTTTATCAAATTTTATTCAATATTTGCCACATCTTGTGCATTTTTGTGGTTATTCCTGATCAACAATGGCTAGATGTTTCAAATTTTTTTATTGCTAAGATTTTACCTAATAGGTCAAGTATGACATGGTTAAATATAAAGGTATCTCTCTGGTGAATATTTGAGATTTTGCAGCTTTTACAATTTTTGATTAACTTTTCTAGGTATTGTAAATGTTTTTCTGACATTTTTCATGTAAATTGGTTCAGTTATAAATTTTAGTTCTCCATGTTTAGAAAATAAAGTTGGCTAATATGATATTTAATTAGATTTTGAATCATGTTTAGTTATACTCTGCCAATTATCGTTATCTAATAACCAGGAGTTTTCACCAAAAATGTCGACTTTTGCGACAAGAAGTGATAATAACTATGAGTATGTGATTCTTTAGCGACGAAAGTTGAGTAACTGGACTCCTTCATTTGACAGATGTCGAAATTCGCGTCAAAAAGTTTGAATCGCTAAGGACTAAGTTTTTTCCCCCAAAAATGAAAACTCAAGTGTTGGGATATTTTAGAAAAGAGATGTAAAAAAAAAATGTGCTAATAGTGAATACTGTGGAAGCGTGTGAATGATTAGATTAAATTGTTGATCCATATGTTTTAATATTGATATTTTTCTTAATAGTTAAACCATTAAATGACAAATGTTGGTTGAATATTTTATGTCCTTAGATTAGTTAGTCAAGATTTGGAAGAGTTTTTTATTTTAAAAGCTAACTGGAGAGATATTATTTAGAACTTACCCACTAATATTTGACATGTGTTTTAATTATGTTTTGGCAATGGGTGATTTGGGCGATAGCTATTGTTTAAACTCAATTGCTAATTAGTTTTTCTCATGCTTGAGGACAAACATAGTCTAGATATGGGAGAAATTGATATGGTGCAAAATTACTATTCAATTATGATTATTTTTCCCTTGATTTTAGCTAAATATTGTATTAATTGATTGATTCTACTTATATTTGATATTTGATGCCAATTGTAGCAAGGTAGAGTAAAAAGAGATAAAAGGGGTAATTTTTCACGAATTACTGCGAGACCAAAGAAGTCAGGGTTTATGCACTAGGTCTCCTAGTTCAAGTCGAACTCCGAACAACTTTTGGTGGAAGATTTGGAAATTATCTTTATTAGTTATAGGAATTAATTAGGAAACATGGACATTATCTTTTGTAATTTTCTTTTTCATTTAGAAGTTTATTATTGGTAGTTGATGCGAAGTAGGAAAGTAAAAGGACAAGGAAGCCGGCATCCTACATGATTAATACTTTGGGAAGCAAAAAACAAGGGGAGGCAGCTGGCCCTAGAGATGACTAGTCTTAGGAGTAGAAGCGAGAAGCGCCGTTTCCTCCCTTGTGTTTTCTTTTCGTTCTTTTCCATTGTTGAATGCTCGCGCAGCTTTTGTCAATGAAATTGCGTGGGTTATTCTCAACGGATAGTAACTAATTCTCTTTTCTAGTCTGTGAATAGCTTGAAAATTTTGTTCTACAAACTATGAGATCGAATCAATTACACTGTTTCTTTTATTTGTTGGTATTTATTCGTTCTTTGGTTTTAATATTTATGATTATTATGTTATTCAAATATCAAAGGGTCCAGTATTTAAAAAAAATTGATGTGATAGTCGATTGCTAATTGAAACAATTTAATCTGTAATTGTTAGATTACTTTAATCCTCGTAGCAATTGGCATACTTAGGTTTGTGTTAAGGGAATGAATAATCCAATTTAAAGAGACTCTCGTAGCGTGTTGATTGGTTAGAATTAGACTCTTCTAATTATTCATGTAATTGGAAAATTAAACTTCTATGGTCATATCTAGAGTTGTTTCTTGATTAGAGAAATAGTCAATTGTCGTATCTTGACTATCGACAAAATAAGGAAGAGTTGGCTTTTATGCTAGAACTAATTTATCAATAAATAATTGAATTCATCCTTGCATCTAGGATTGATTTATGAACTTTGTCTGATAGTTATTCCTCTGGCTAGAGCTTTGCTATTATTGATTCAATTTTATTTTATTTGTGTTATTTTGATTTTACTGAATTTAATTGGTTAATTTCAAGTGTCTCCAAAATCGCCCCATATTCTGAATTCTAGAAGAAAAAAATTATTCCTAGTCCCTGTGGATATTCAACCCTACTCACCGCTATATACAAAAATTTTATTCTTTTCTTGAGTAGGTATTTATTATTGTACAAATTCGATATATGTCACCTAAAATGCTCCATAACCCACATATCCACAATCAAATTCGAACAATAGAAAAATTTTTCCTCTCTCTGATAATTGGTACAAGCAACGCATATATCGGCTAATATGGTCGACACTATAGAACAATGTCAATTTTTAATCCCAAGAAAGAGGTTAATCATAAGTTTAGTGATTTTTTTTGTTTTTATATTTCTCAATTCGGGGAGGTTCTTTATGGCAGCCTGGCCGATTATAGGTGATGATGTGCGTAGGGCTACATGCAGCTTCTTCTGTGGCGAGGATTTGCCAAGGGCAATCACGGCAACTTCCATTGTCCTCATCTCGAAAATAGCTCATTCCCAGGATTTTTCGCAATATAGACCAATCAGTCTGTGCAACTTCGTGAACAAAGTTCTTTTGAAAATTTTGGCCGACTGATTGGCTACTGTTCTGCCGAGGCTCATTTCCCCACAGCAGAGTGGGTTTGTGTGGGGGCGTTTTATAGCGGATAATTTCTTGCTTGCACAAGAGCTTATGTCTGGTTTGGGCAAGCCGTCCAGGAGGAATAATGTGGCTCTCAAGCTCGATATGTCAAAGGCGTGCGATAGCGTCTCTTGGGTGTTTCTGACTCAAGTGATGCTAGGATTTGGATTTGGTGAATGGTGGATCGACATGGTTTGGAGGTTGGTTTCAAATGTCTGGTTTTCTGTCTTAGTGAATGGGGCTGGTGTGGGCTTCTTTAAGTCTTCGTAGGGAGTTCGACAAGGGGATTTGTGAGGACTCGCAAATCTCTTATATTTTTCTCAAAAATGCCTTTTATTTGGAAATTATTATTTATTAAAACCCTACCACCCAATCGTTCCACAATAAGTGCAAATAAACCTAGAAAGTAGGGTTTCACTTTTGGTTTCAAGATTGGAGCAAAATTAGGGTTTTCACGATTTTTCGCCAGATGAATTTTCGGTACGGAACGAGGATCAAATTTGATGATTAAAAGTGACTTTTAAGTGAGAAATAATATGTGATTAGGGGCAATGATGTAACGTTAGTGAATAGGAAGAAAAAACCCTAGTACATGTGTTTTAAAGAAAAACGGTGCGAACCGACGTGTACCGTGCACTACCGATTGAACACCACTTGATCACCACTTTCTTGCCATACAAGCTCATTACTAATTGAGCAAAATATCTTCCCCCTCATGGCTATCTCTTGGCCGAAAATTGGGACAAAAAAAAAGGCAAGGAAAGAGAAAAAATTTTGTGGTTGAGCTTGAGCCAAGTGTTGGCAAGCTTATGGCCTAAATTCATCCTAATCCTCTTGTCTTCTTAACACCATAAGAGCAGCCTTTCTTCTTCATTTTTTTCTGCTCTTGGCCGAGAATAGAGAGAGAGAAAGGGAGAGCAAGAGTTGCACCATTTTCTTCTTGAGTTACACCAACCAAGTGAAGAATCAAAATTCTAAACCGATTAAAGTGTGGGTTGTGAGTTGGGAAGCTTGTGGAACAAAAAAATTTCTAAAGGAGGTGAAGTATCACTCTTTCAAGCTTTGTTTTTGAGGTATAAAGTCTGATTTATGGCTTTGATTCTTTTATTTTGGTTTAAGATGCTATCTAGTTCATGTTTTGGCTTCATTACAAGATATGCAAGTTGTTGTGATGAATTTTGGATGATATAAGCAAGTTAGGGTTTGATAAATTTTCTGCCTACACTTGTTGTATAGTTAATATATGTTGAAAATAAGATTATATAAGGAGCTTTGGTAGTGATTGGAACAAGGAATTTAAGAAAGTTTCATTGAAGACAAAAAATTCCAGATTTCAGGAAAATTTCCTAATTCAGTTCTGCCCGGTTTTAGTACTCATAGCTAGAGGTCGAATTAGGCTTTGACTAAAACATGAAAGCTGTATAGAATGGTATTTTATACGTACCTACAAAATTTCAGCTCAATCGGAGCAACGTAGCTTGTGAAAAGATGAAAATACCCTAACTGTTCTAGGTTACATTCCAGAGTTCCGCATGGACAGTTTAGTCTATTTGGTTGTGTTCATTCACTATAATCCGTTCGGATTTAGCCTTTTAGTAAAACATGAAAGTTTTAGTACTCTGTCTTAGCGTTTCAACGCCACCAATAACAACATAAACGGACCTTGGTATCCTGAGATATGACCATTCTAGTACAGTGCGGTTAATTAGCCGTATAGTTGGAAGTTGGCTCTGTAAATTGGGAATTTGACCAGGTTACGCTGGAAATTTGACTAAGTGATCTTCATGAACATTGTATCCCTATGTCTTAGCTTCGAAACGGTATAATTTGTACACCAATCCGTTAAGCGTAGTATCGGTTGTGTCATTTCCGTAAAAAACCCGTCAAATCTGTTTTTGTTTAATATCATTTCCGCACTTGTTACTAGTATGATTGTTGTCCTTATGTTATCTTGAGCCTTTTGGATAGCTATTGAAGTTAGATTGTTGTGTGTGTACTTTTGGGGTTGAATGAGAAAAATAATGAAGCCAAAATGGCTGGAAAATTAGGTAAACACAAAGGGCATGCTGCCCAAATTTACGCTCGAGGACTAGGGGGTTATATTTACGACTTGGGTAAGGTTGACAAACGAATATCACTTGAACCATCTAGGACTTTTGCTACTTTGGTTATCGAGGGTTATACGTTAGAACCTAGCCGAACTTGTACCCCTAGGGAAGGTGGTATTAATCACTATAAATCTGTTTTCCTTGCACTTTCGACTTAAAAGCTATTTCCAAGTATAATTGATACCAAAGTTTACCATTTGAAAAGCGAGCGAGTGATCTACGGATATTTTCCAAACGAATTTCAATTTCTTGATTATTATTGAACGAAACGTCTAAGTTTCGAACCTTACATGATTTTCCAAGTTCTTAAGCAACTTCTTATCACAGATCTGGACTCCAAGCTAGGAGTATCATCTGGACGAGACCACTAAAAACACTATACTTGTTTTGGTGAGTGCTTTCACATATCGAATTGCGCTTGATACTTGTATTTGATACGTGATCAATGTGATTATATGTTATGTTCGTGAAATTTTAGGGCAAGAGTGTACTTTATCGCACTTGCCCTAATCAAACTTGATATTATTCCGTGATTTCACTTGAAATGATATACTTGCATACAAATTTCATCTTGTCTGGAATTCCAGAAGCCCTGAGGCTAGTTAATCGAGTAGAGCCGGCAAGGGCCGGTCGATTAGATAACGAAACCCGGGTAACTAGTAATGTCGAGTGAAGTGTATCTCCTCGGCAGAACGGTATACTCGACTATTACCACCCGTGTCTCGTGTGGCGTGCGGGCCCGGAAAAGGGGGTTGATTGGTGGACGGAGACTGGCGTGAAGTGGGGTATTATTTTGGACTAGTTATTACTTGAAAGTTGACGGAGTGTCAACTACCGACCGATCAAGTTGGAATGGAACCGAGAGATGAGTTACTGTATCCTTATATGTGAACGTGAACTTGATATTTCTTGATTAACTGAAGTAATATTTCTCTGATTTGACTTGTTTGCTCGATATTCTACTATTACTCTGCTATCACTGGGGTTGTTGACCAATTTGATATTTGGAACTTCACTGAGTTTTGGCTCACCCCGTTAGTTTTGTTTTCCTTACAGGAGTACGAGTGAGGCGTGAGACACGTAAAGGCTAGCGTAGTCTAGTTGTTTGTGACTTTTGACTTTTGACTTGTACTCGCGCTATTCCTCGAATAGAATGTTTTGTACTTGGATTGTACACACTTTGAACTAGTTTGGGTATATTGAGACTTTGTACCATGATTTGTACCAATGTAAATTATAAGTTTGAATTGTGAATGTTATTCATGGGTCATGGATGTATGCACGTGCTACGAGTGAGTGAGTCCTGGCGAGAGTTGGGCAGGCGGTCTGCCGAACCCTTTGGTACGCCTTAGGGGGAAGTGGGGTCGTCACAGGATTTCATTCTGGGTGCGGAAGTGTTGTCTCGGTCTTTGAACAAATTGTTGGAAAATTAGGACTTCAAGTGTTTTTCGGTACCGCGGGAGTGTCCTAAGATCACTCATCTCAGTTATGCCGATGATGTCATTATCTTTTCAAGTGCTTGTCCTTCGTCGTTACGATGTGTCATGCAGATGATTGGGTGGTATGAGGAAGTGTCGGGCCAGCAGATTAATGTCCAAAATTCAAAAAATGTTTCAAGGACAATCTGCCTTCTTGCTTTTATTTGTTTTCCAAACATTTTGCACAATGAAATCAGCCCAAATTCGATTCATTTTTGAAACCAAGGTCCTAGAAACCTTTAATAAAAACTTGATAGTTGATTGACATCAAAATTTTTGAAATAAAACATCCCAACAACAGCTAGACCAGTCAGCCAGCAAGAAGGAAAAGCTTTCCAGTTTTCCAGTTTTATCGCACTTTCAAAATCAGGTCATATCTCACTCAATATAATTTGAAATTGAGAATAGTTGGTGGCGTTGAAAACTAGGTTAAATAACTTCGTTTCATTAGAAGAAAACATTTCCAAAATCAGTTCACAAGTAGTTCAAATTCAAGCCACAAGTTACAGCTTCTCATTTCCTCTCGGACAGATGTGCAAAACAGGGCAGCAAATTTTGCTGGCTCACTACGGATGACTCAAAATGAACTAGTGGGTGATTTTTATACTGTTAGAAAGCTACGGATGTCTAGTTTTGAATGCCACTAACGGCACTCAATTTTAACTTAACGGCAAAATGGTACTATTTGGGTGCCCAGATTACCATTTCTAGGTTCCTTTCAATTTCAAAAATTCAAGTTTTGTTCAACCAAATGAAATAATTTTCGCAAGGCACATTGTACACAGAATATACAACATATATCACTCAATTTCACAGCCAGACAACCAACAAAAATTTGAAATTCAAGCAAGATAACCACAGGACAGATTAGGCCAGCTTGCACTTCCAACTTTCCTTCGATTTTTCCTTCACTTTCTGACCGTATTCATCTCAAATAACACGTAAACAACCACAATCAACTAGTTAAACTTCAAGGCAGCTACCTAAAGGCATCATCAAGTCTACTAGCTTAGAGTTAAAACAAGATAAAATGGGTTTCCTAAAGTCCTCTACCTATTTCATGCTTTGGGTTGTCAAACCCATGAAATCTAAGCTTGATTCTTGAAGAAAAATGGAGAGATTGCAAGAGTTGATGGTTACCTTTTACCACTTGAAGAAACCAGAAATTTTCACCACAAAATCTCCAAGAAATTTCCACTAGATGATGTCTTCCACCAAACTAAAGTTAATCTCCAAATAGTTTTGAAATTGGGTGCAAATTTGGAGGTGAAATGGAGCAAGTTTAAGCAAGATGAAGGGAAGCTTTCTTCCTCCTTTTCCTTTGCTGTTTTCAACCGACTCCAAGGAGAGAGAAGGGAGGGGTTTTGTTTTATGAATCTTCCTTTGGAAGCTGGTTAAATTTGTGGCCAAAAATTGTACAAAAGTCAACTAGAAGTAGTGCGCGAATAGTGTCCCGTACTACCACTTTTCTCCCTTGTTTGTTTCACTAGTGCACTAATTCTATAATGTAATTCCTTTAATATTATAATTATTCACTCTTAGCAGTTTAATATAAGTTTATTAAATCTCCACTTAGTCGATTCGACGCGAAATACGCAAACTTCCAATTCGCACGCGATAAAGCGAAATTTTTTGAACTCACTCACCTCTAATCCGTCAATTAACTTTTCTTATTCTACTATTAATCATTCTTAATTCTCCAAGATTATTGCACTCTTGGATCGAATACTGTCTTGAAAAACATGTACTCGCTATTTCTCACTAAACGAGTCTCCGAAAAATTAAATTTGCTAACGAAACGTTTTAAAAATATAAGTGAGACATCGTTCTATGTAAATGGATTTAAAATGGTTGAAATAAATTTTTCGGAGAAAACGGGTGAATAAATAATTAAATAACCCAGTAAAATAAGATAAAAAAATAAAAAAAATTTCGGGTCCTCACATCCTTCCCCCCTTAAAAAAATTTCGTCCTCGAAATTCATATCTTGGTTTAGGAACAAACTCCGGATATTTCTTCTGGATTACTTTGTCTACTTCCTATGTTGCTTTTCCCCATTTCATGATTTCTTCATAAGACTTTCACTAGGGGTTTTGCTTGCATCTTAACTCCTTCACTTTTCGATCAAAAACCTTTACCAGTCTTTCTTTAAATAACAATTCTCATCAAGTCCTACTTCTCCCATTCAAACTCACACCTATAGACCTTAACAAAAGTTGGGGCTCTCTCAAAATTTTCAAAATTATCCTCAGGTGCCGTTCATGATCTTATCACAGATCTAAAAGTGTGGAATAACAAATTAAATATACATATAAGCAATAAAATCAATTAAAGCAAAGTAGATTTTTCATATATTATAAAATATCATAATAGTTACATCGAGTTAGGATAGCATTATTAAATCATTCTAAAAGAAAGGGGAAACAATAAAATCATAGCGAAACATACTAAGTCGCAATATACAAAACAACAAAAGGATATCATCCCCTATACAAAATATTACAACCTCTAAAATTACCGGTCTAACTTAGGGTAAAACTACAATCCCTATTTGTTGAGTGGGGTCAGATCCATCCCTACTCGTAGAGTTTCCACTACTAGGATTCCTCTTATAATCGTTAGCATTTATCACTCCTTCAGGCACTCAGCAAATTTGCAGCGGACCTAGCAGGTTGTTGAGAATTTTCTCCTCCCTTAGAAGCTCTAAGGCAATTCGAAACTTATGCTCGGTACTACCGCACCTCAGACATTTTCCTTGATTTCTTTAGTACTCGCCTCAGTATGGTTAATCTTGCCACAGTATCCACAAGGTACGTGAGGAGTCACGACTTGACCAATTTGAGAATTTTCCTTTTGTTGACCTCGCCTACCCTGATTTCTTTTGGCGAGGCTTCGCTTGATGGAGTTTCTCCAGGTTTTTCAGGCATTTTCACTCCTCCAGCCCCTTTTCCCATTTTAAGGGGTTGGATAGATCTCTCTGACTGTTCAGGGGTATCGCTTGATTTACCCCTCTTTCAAGCATTAAAGATCTTAGATTGAGACTTAGCATTCTCTACCCTCTGTGCCTTATCCAAGACATCCGTAAAAGTGGTGATATGGGCGGCTGCTACATATTCTTGGATTTCTACGTTTAATTCTTGAATAAACCTCCTTATTCTTTTGCGCTCTGTGATCACTAGCTCAGGGGCAAATTTAAAAAATTTAGTGAACCGCTCCTCATACTCTGCCACACTTAGTAATCTTTGTTTCAGCTTAATAAAGTTATCCTTCCTCTTTTCTTGTATAATTGGCAGGATGAACTTGACATTAAATTCCCTCTCAAAGTTTATCCAATTCCAAGGTGTTTGTTCTCTTTTCCATTTCGCCCTTACAATATTCCACCACGAGCGTGCTGCCGCTCCCTCAAACTAGAAAATTACAAAATTCACTTACCTTTTCTCGGCATAATCTAAAGCAGCAAAAATCTCAACCATTCTCTCAAACCAATTTTCTGCTACCTCAAAATCAGACCCTCCTTGAAACCTAGGTGGAGCAAATTCCAAGAATCGCTCTAGGGTTTTATCCTCACCCCTCTTTTGATTCCTAGACTGGTTAACGGGCTCTGGGCCTTGGCGCTCAGCTAAGCGCTCGAAAACATCGGTTATGCGGTTAAGGGCCGTAGCCACTTGGTCATTCCCTTCATTCCAAGAGTTTTGGTTTGGTCCAGTCGCAAATCCCTCACCTCTCTCGGGAGTGCAGGATTGCCGAAACCCACGTCCATGCCCCCGTTCACGTCCTCGCCGATCCACTTAGTAGGATTCTAAACGCATAATAAAAGATGAAAATATAAGCGCATGAATTGAAAAATATGTACACATTGCATGAACACCTTAAATCAAAGTATAGATATTTACATAAGTTAGAAGTCAAGGTGCATACAACGAGTTAATAGTATCAAATACAGGGTATAGGCAACTAAGTGCCACAAAATATAGGAGTACATACGAGCAATATATAAAAGGTCTCATGGCGTGCACCACCCCTACTATCTTAGGCGGGATCAAAAAAAGAAATCTTAAGCCTAGTTAGGGACAGAATTAGAAGAATCCACGATACCAAACCCCATCATTCGCTAAAACATCAAGCACTTCACTTTAATTAAACACAAACACTTCAATATTACTCGCTAAAACATCAAGCACTTCACTTTAATTAAACACAAACACTTCAATATTACTCGCTAAAACATCAAGCACTAAGGTCATATTGCACTTAATACACAATCAAATCCCACAGTCCGGCATCCTAAACTTTTAAACCTAAGATACACTACAAAGATCTGAAATGTAAGCTCTGATACCAACTATAACGACCCCACCTCCCCATAAGGCGAACCAAAGAGTTCAGCGGACCGCCTGCCCAACTCTCGCCGGGACTCATTACAATCCTTAAATGAAAAATAGACCAGTTCTAATGATTACATCTAAAATGCTAAAATAATACGACTATAATATTTAATTGCACAAGTACATCCAAGGGTACAAATCTCAAGTCAACTACATCGAGTTCCAAATCTCACAATTCCCAAAGGACAATTATAAAATACCAAACTACACAAAAAACTAGCTTTCACTAGTTTCTTCCAATCGCTTCTTTCACGTCACTCTCCTGTTAAAGAATAACAAATGGAATGGGATGAGCTAACGCTCAGTGAGGCTAAGAAAAACATGCAAACACATAATCAAGTAGCAATATCACTTATGAGAGAAATAAAGCTATAACATTGAAGTAATTCACAATTTAAAATATACACACTCAATAAGGTTATGGGAGGTCTCGTTGGCTCGAGTTACACAGTTGGCCAATGGATCGGGACACCCCCCAGAAGTATAAGTGGTCGATAAGACATCACTCCAATCAATTTAGAATTTTTTTTTATAGTTCTGAGTCGACATGAGAGTTACCTCCCACCCGAAACGGTGCGGTACATGCTATCGTTCCGAGAACTAATTATTGCATTGAGACGGTATGAGACGCTCTTCCCACCCGAATAGGGTGTGCTACATACATCCGCTCAGAGTACACAAGTAAAACATATTCATGTACAATTACCAATGATATGTACAATTACCAATTATTGTTTATGGTTCTGAGTCAACATGAGAGGTATCTCCCACCCAAATTGGTGTGCTACATGCTACTGCTCAGAGGACCGATTATAGCGCTGAGACGGTATGAGAGGTACCTCCCACCTGAATTGGTGTGATACATACATCCGTTCAGAATAGTTTATAGTTCTAAGTCAACATAAGAGGTATCTCCCACCCGAATTGGAGTGGTACATGTTATCGTTTAGAGAACCGCTTATAGCACTGAGATGGTATAAGAGGTACCTCCCACCCGAATTGGTGTGGTACATGCATCCACTCAGAGCTCACAAGTTAAACATATTCATGTACAATTTTTAAACATATGTATTCATGTAACAAGTATCACGTAATTAAAAGAGAGAGAGGACGAGAGCGATAAAGTACACCCTCGCCTTAGCGAGTTTACGTATCATGTATAACACTTGTACAATTAACATTTCAATCACGTAAGCATTTAACATGCACTTAACGCTCACCACAAGTCAAGGGCAAGTTAAGAGTGAAGCGAGTTGTCGAACGAGCTCTTCGGCGTCTTCGTGACCACCTGAGACATGTGCAATCATAATTACTTAGGTGCTCGACTAAGGTTATAACGAAAGACATTTTCTCACTGCTCACTCTCCAAGTCACAAGTTCGAACCAAATTAAAGAAACTTTTCTAGCTAAATCGTTAAAATAATGTTCAAGAGAGATCGAAGGTGGTCTTTGATTCAATTCCTGATAAGAAATCTCAAATCCAAAGATAGCACCGTTTTCACTTTCGGCACAAAAATCGAGAAAAAGTAGTAAATGGTTCTTGTTTTTTCCAAAACTTTAAATCTCGTGTCCAAACTTTGTAAAGTAAAGAGTATTCACATTTTTTCAAGCTAATGAAGTTAAGCATATCCAAAACTCCACTAATTTCATCGAAAAAATATCAAACCTAAGATTCCAAGGCTCAAGTATAAAATAAGGTGTCATTAACCAAGAAAGTGGAATAACCAAGAAAATGCATTAGGAAAGGTTTAACCTTCGAAAATTAAGATTTGAAATGAAGGTTTAATGTTCTAATGGAACCGTGTATTCCATCATGAAATTACACCTAAAACCGTCCAACAATTGCAAAGGAGGATGGAAAGTTCTTAAAAGTTCATTTTCTAAGAAATCAAGAATTTCAGTTTTGTGCGACAAAATTGGTAAAATCAGAACTTGAGTTTCGTATGTCCAAAAATGGAAAAGTTTATACCATTGGAAACTAGATCCAAATTACTAAAAGTTCCTTGAAAACGCTTTTACATGGTTCCAAACAGAAAGTATTCATTTTTCTGGTCAAAGTTACTAATTTGAACAAGCAAGACAGAACCAGTCTTTATTTTGGCGATATTTGAAAATTTGAAAAAATTCATAGAAAATGATCAGCCTTTAAAATTCATAACACAATAAGAGTTCCAAACAAGGTTTCAAACACAACAAATGGAACTAAATTCAGAATTTTGAGCAACAAGATATAACGGTTCAAAGTCGGTTGATTTTCACTACATGAACTGCGAATTTTCAGATTTGAAGAGCCATTTTTGGGGCATTATTTGGGTATCGACATGGTATTGAAATTTTACTAAATTTGGTACACTTAAACATCCATAAGTGGACTATCTCTCCATCAAATTTTACACAAAAAATCATGTAGGAAGGCAGTTAACAAAACTACCAAAGTTCAAAAAATGTTTCAAGGACAATCTGTCTTCTTGCTTTTATTTCTTTTGCAAACATTTTCCACAATGAAATCAGTCCAAATTTGATCCATTTTTGTGACCAAGATCCTAGAAACCTTTAATAAACATTGATGGTTGATTGACATCAAAATTTTTGAAATAAAACATCCCACAACAACTAGACCAGCCGGCCAGCAAGACGGAAAAGCTTTCCAGTTTTCCAACTTTATCGCACTTTCAAAATCAGGCCAAATCTTACTCAATACAACTTGAAATTGAGAATAGTTGGTGGCATTGAAAACTAGGTACAAAATAATTCATTTCATCAGAAGAAAATATTTCCAAAATCAATTCACAAGTAGTTCAAATTCAAGCTACAAGTTGCAGCTTCTCATTTCCTCTCGGACAGATGTGCATAACAGGGCAGCAAACTTTGCCGACTCACTACGGATGACTCAAAATAAACTAGCAGGTGATTTTTATACCGTTAGAAAATTACGGATGTCTAATTTTAAACGCCACTAACGGCACTCAATTTCAACTTATACACACAGAGATATGTTCAAATAAATTGGTACTGTTCGGGTGCCCAGATTACCATTTCCAGGTTTCTTTCAATTTCGAAAATCCAAGTTTTGTTCAACCAAATGAAATAATTTTCGCAAGGCACTTTGTACACACAATATAAAACATATATCACTCAATTTCACAGCCAAAAAACCAACAAAAATTTGAAATTCAAGCAAGATAACCACATGACAGATTTGGCCAGCTTACACTTCCAACTTTCCTTCGATTTTTCCTTCACTTTCTAACCGTATTCATCACAAACAATACATAAACCACCACAATCAACTAGTTACACCTCAAGGCAGCTACCTAAAGGCACCATCAAGTCCGCTAGATTAGAGTTAAAATGAGATAAAATGGGTTTCCTCAAGTCCTCTACCTATTTCATGCTTTGGGTTGTCAAACCTATGAAATCTAAACTTGATTCTTGAAGAAAAATGGAGAGATTGCAAGAGTTGATGGTTACCTCTTACCACTTGAAGAAACAAAAAATTTTCACCACAAAGTCTCCAAGAAATTTCCACTAGATAATGTCTTCCACCAAACTAAAGTTAATCTCCAAATAGTTTTGAAGTTGGGTGCAAATGTAGAGGTGAAATGGAGCAAGTTTAAGCAAGATGAAGGGAAGCTTTCTTCCTCCTTTTCCTTTGCTGTTTTCAGCCGACTCCAAGGAGAGAGAAGGGAAGGGTTTTGTTTTATGAATCTTCCCTTGGAAGCTTGTTAAATTTGAGGCCAAAAATTGTACAAAAGTCAATTAGGAATAGTGCGTGAATAGTGTCCCGTACTACCACTTTTCTCCCTTGTTTGTTTCACTAGTGAACTAATTCTCAAATATAATTCCTTCAACACTATAATTAGTCACTCTTAGTAGTCTAATATAAGTTTCTTAAATCTCCACTTAGTCGATTCGACGCGAAATACGCGAAATTCCGATTCGCGCGCGATAAAATGAAATTTTTTGAACACACTCACCTCTAATCCGTAAATTAACTTTTCGTAGTCTACTATTAATCATTCTTAATTCTCCAAGATTATTACACTCTCGGATCGAATACTGCTTCTAAAAATGTGTACTCGCTATTTCTCACTAAACGAGCCTCCGAAAAATTAAATTTGCTAACGGAACGTTTTAAAAATATAAGTGAGACATCGTTCTATGTAAATGGATTTAAAATTGTTGAAATAAATTATTCGGAGAAAACGGGTGAATAAATAATTAAATAACCCAGTAAAATAAGATAAAAAAAATAAAAAAAATTTCGGGTCCTCACATCCTTCCCCCCTTAAAAGAATTTCGTCCTCGAAATTCATATTTTGGTCTAGGAACAAACTCCGGATATTTCTTCTGGATTATTTCGTCTACTTCCTAAGTCGCTTTTCCCCATTTCATGATTTCTCCATAAGACCTCCACTAGGGGTTTTGCTTGCGTCTTAACTCCTTCACTTTTCGAGCAAAAATCTTTACCAGTCTTTCTTTATATAACAATTCTCATTAAGTCCTACTTCTCCCATTCAAACTCACACTTATAGACCGTAACAAAAGTTGGTGCTCTCTCAAAATTTTCAAAATTATCCTCAGGTGCTGTTCATGATCTTATAACAGGTTTAAAAGTGTGGAACAACAAATTAAATAAACATATATGCGGTAAAATTAATTAAAGCAAAGTAGATTTTTCATATATTATAAAATATCATAATAGTTACATCGAGTTAGGATAGCTTTATCAAATCATTCCAAAAGAAAGGGGAAACAATAAGATCATAGCGAAACGTGCTATGTCGCAATATGCAAAACAACAAAAGGATATCATCCCCTATACAAAGGATTACAACCTCTAAAAGTGCCTGTCTAACTTAGGGTAAAACTACAATCCCTATTTGTCGAGTGGGGTCAGATCCATCCCTACTCGTAGAGTTTCCACTACTAGGATCCCTCTTACAATCATTAGTATTAATCACTCCTTCAGGCACTCAGCTGATTTACAGCGGACCTAGCAGGTTGTTGAGAATTTTCTCCTCCCTTAGAAGCTCTAACGCAATTCGAAAACTTATGCTCGGTACTACCGTACCTCAGACATTTTCCTTGATTTCTTTAGTACTCGGTCTCAGTATGGTTAATTTTGCCACAGTATCCACAAGGTACGTGAGGAGTCACGACTTGACCAATTTGAGAATTTTCCTTTTATTGACCTCACCTACCCTGATTTCCTTTTGGCGGGACATCGCTTGATGGAGTTTCTCCAGGTTTTTCAGGCATTTTCATTCCTCCAGCCCCTTTTTCCCATTTTAAGGGGTTGGGTAGATCTCTCTGACTGGTCAGGGGTATCGCTTGATTTACCCCTCTTTCTAGCATGAAAGACCTTAAATTGAGATTTAGCATTCTCTACCCTCTGTGCCTTATCCAAGACATCCGTAAAAGTGGTGATCTGGGCGGCTGCACCATATTCTTGGATTTCTACGTTTAATCCTTGAATAAACCTCCTTATTCTTTTGCGCTCACTAGCTCAGGGGCAAATTTGAAAAGTTTAGTGAACCGCTCCTCATACTCTGCCACACTTAGTAATCCTTGTTTCAACTTAATAAAGTCATCCTTCCTCTTTTCTTGTATAATTGGCAGGATGAACTTGACATTAAATTCCCTCTCAAATCCAAATCCAAGGTGTTTGTTCTCTTTTCCATTTTGCCCTTACAATATTCCACCACGAGCGTGCCGCCGCTCCCTCAAACTGGAAAATGGAAAAATTCACTTGTCTTTTCTCGGCATAATCTAAAGCAGCAAAAATCTCAACCATCCTCTCAAACCAATTTTCTGCTACCTCGAAATCAGACCCTCCTTGAAATCTAGGTGAAGTAAATTCCAAGAATCGCTATAGGGCTCTATCCTCACCCCTCTTTTGATTCCTAGACTGGTTAACTAGTTCTGGGTCTTGGCGCTCAACTAAGTGCTCGAAAACATCGGTTATGCGGTTAAGGGCCGTAGCCACTTGGTCATTCCCTTCATTCCTAGAGTTTTGATTTGGTCCAGTCGCAGATCCCTCACCTCTCTCGTGAGTGCGGGATTGTCGAAACCCACGCTCATGCCCCCGTTCATGTACTCGCCGATCCATTTAGTAGGATTCTAAACACATAATAAAAGATGAAAATATAAGCGCATAAATTGAAAAATATGTACACATTGCATGAGCACTTTAAATCAAAGCATAGATATTTACATAAGTTAGAAGTCAAGGTGCATACAACGAGTTAATAGTATCAAATACAGGGTATAGGCAACTATGTGCCACAAAATATAGGAGTACATACGAGCAATATATAAAAGGTCTCACGGCGTGCACCACCCCTACTATCTTAGGCGGGATCAAAAAAAGAAATCATAAGCCTAGGTATGGACAGAATTAGAAGAATCCATGATACCAAACCCCATCATTCGCTAAAACATCAAGCACTTCACTTTAATTAAACACAAACACTTCAATATTACTCGCTAAAACATCAAGCACTAAGGTCATATTGCACTTAATACACAATCAAATCCCACAGTCCGGCATCCTAAACTTTTAAGTTTAAGATACACTACAAAGATCTGAAATCTAAACTCTGATACTAACTGTGACGACCCCACCTCCCCATAAGGCGAACCAAAGAGTTTGGCGGATCGCCTGCCCAACTCTCGCCGAGACTCACTACAATCCTTAAATGATAAACAAACCAGTTCCAATGATTACATCTAAAATGCCAAAATAATACGACTATAATATTTAATTGCACAAGTACATCCAACGGTACAAATCTCAAGTCAACTACATCGAGTTCCAAATCTCACAATTCCCAAAGGTCAATTACAAAATACCAAACTATACAAAAGACTAACCTTCACTAGTTTCTTCCAATCGCTTCTTTCACGTCACTCTCCTTTTAAAAAATAACAAATGGAATGGGATGAGCTAACGCTCAGTGAGACTAAGAAAAACATGCAAACACATAATCAAGTAGCAATAGCACTTATGAGAGAAATAAAGCTATAACATTCAAGCAATTCACAATTTAAAATATACACACTCAATAAGGTTACGAGAGGTTTCGTCAGCTCGAGTTACACAGTTGGTCAATGGATCGGAACACCCCCCAGAAGTATAAGTGGTCGATAAGACATCGCTCCAATCGATTTAGAATTTTTTTTATAGTTCTGAGTTCACATAAGAGTTACCTCCCATCCGAAGCGGTGCGGTACATGCTATCGTTCCGAGAACTAATTATTACACTGAGACGGTATGAGACACACCTCCCACCCGAATAGGGTGTGCTACATACATCCGCTCAGAGTTCACAAGTAAAACATATTCATGTATAATTACCTATTATATGTACAATTACCAATCATTGTTTATGGTTCTGAGCCGACCTGAATTGGTGTGCTACATGCTACTGCTCAGAGGACCGATTATAGCGCTAAGACGGTATTAGAGGTACCTCCCACTTGAATTGGTGTGGTACATACATCCGTTCAGAATTGTTTATGGTTCTAAGTCGACATAAGAGGTATCTCCCACCCGAATTGGAGTGGTACATGCTATCATTTAGAAAACCGTTTATAGCACTGAGATGGTATGAGAGATACCTCCCACCCGAATTGGTGTGGTACATGCATCCACTCAGAGCTCACAAGTTAAACATATTCATGTACAAGTTTCAAACATATGTATTCATGTAACAAATATCACGCAATTAAAAGAGAGAGAGGACGAGGGCGATAAAGTACACTCCCGCCTCGGCGAGTTTACGTATCATATATAACACTTGTACAATTAACATTTCAATCACGTAAGCATTTAACATGCACTTGACACTCAGCACAAGTCAAGGGCAAGTTAAGAGTGAAGCGAGTTGTCGAACGAGCTCTTCGGCGTTTTCGTGACCACCTGAGACATGTGCAATCATAATTACCAAGGTGCTCGACTAAAGTTACAACGAAAGACATTTTCTCGCTACTCACTCTCCAAACCAATTTTTTGTTACCTCGGAATCAGACCCTCCGTGAAACCTAGGTGTAGTGAATTTCAAGAATCGCTCTAGGACTTTATCCTCACCCCTCTCTTGATTCCTAGACTGGTTAACTGGCTCTGGGCCTTGGCGCTTAGCTAAACGCTCGAAAACATCGGTTATGCGGTTAAGGGCCATAGCCGCTTGATCATTCCCTTCATTCCTAGAGTTTTGGGTTGCCGAAACCCACGCCCATGTCCCCGTTCATGTTCTCACCGATCCATTTAGTAGGATTCTAAACGCGTAGTAAAAGATGAAAATATAAGCACATGAATTGAAAAATATGTACACATTGCATGAATACTTTAAATCAAAGCATAGATACTTACATAAGTTAGAAGTCATGTCACATGTCAAGGTGCATACAACGAGTTAATAGTATCAAATATAGGGTATAGGCAACTAAGTGCCAGAAAATATAGGAGTACATACTAGCAATTATGAAAGGTCTCACGGCGTGCACCACCCCTACTATCTTAGGCGGGATAAAAAAAAAGAAATCATAAGTCTAGTTAGGGACAGAATTAGAAGAATCCACGATACCAAATCCCATCATTCGCTAAAACATCAAGCACTTCACTTTAATTAAACACAAACACTTCAATATTACTCGCTAAAACATCAAGCACTAAGGTCATATTGCACTTAATACACAATCAAATCCCACAGTCCGGCATCCTAAACTTTTAAGTTTAAGATACACTACAAAGATCTGAAATCTAAACTCTGATACTAACTGTGACGACCCCACCTCCCCATAAGGTGAACCAAAGAGTTTGGCGGATCGCCTGCCCAACTCTCGCCGAGACTCACTACAATCCTTAAATGATAAACAAACCAGTTCCAATGATTACATCTAAAATTCCAAAATAATACGACTATAATATTTCATTGCACAAGTACATCCAAGGGTACAAATCTCAAGTCAATTACATTGAATTCCAAATCTCACAATTCCCAAAAATCAATTACAAAATATCAAACTATACAAAAGATTGGCCTTCACTACTTTCTTCCAATCGTTTCTTTCACATCACTCTCCTGTTAAAGAATAACAAATGGAATGAGATGAACTAACGCTCAGTGAGGCCAAGAAAAACATGCAAACACATAATCAAGTAGCAATAGCACTTATGCGTGAAATAAAGCTATAACATTCAAGTAATTCACAATTTAAAATATACACACTCAATAAGGTTACGGGAGGTCTCGTCGGCTCGAGTTACATAGTTGGCCAATGGATTGGGACACCCCCCAGAAGTATAAGTGGTCGAGAAGACATCGCTCCAATCAGTTTAGAATTTTTTTTAGAGTTCTGAGTCGACATGAGAGGTACCTCCCACCCGAATCGGTGTGATACATGCTATCATTCCGAGAACTAATTATTGCACTGAGACGGTATGAGACGCACCTCTCACCCGAACAAGGTGTGCTACATACATTTGCTCAAAGTTCACAAGTAAAACATATTCATGCACAATTACCAATTATATGTAAAATAACCAATCATTGTTTATGGTTCTGAGTCGACATGAGAGGTACCTCTCACCCGAATTGGTGTGCTACATGCTACCGCTCAGATGACAGATTCTAGCGATGAGACGGTATGAGAGGTACCTCCCACCTGAATTGGTGTGGTACATATATCCGTTCAGAATTATTTATGGTTCTAAGTCAATATAAGAGATATCTCCCACTCGAATTGGGGTGGTACATGCTATCGTTTAGAGAACCGCTTATAGCATTGAGATGGTATGAGAGGTACCTCTCACCCGAATTGGTGTGGTACATGCATTCACTCAGAGCTCACAAGTTAAACATATCCATGTACAATTTCCAAACATATGTATTCATGTAACAAGTATCACGTAATTAAAAGAGAGAGCGGACGAGGGCGATAAAGTACACCTTCGCCTCACTTGTATAATTAACATCTCAATCACGTAAGCATTTAACATGCACTTGATACTCATCACAAGTCAAGGGCAAGTTAAGAGTGAAGCGAGTTGTCGGACGAGCTCTTCGGCGTCTTCGTGACCACTTGAGACATGTGCAATCATAATTACCTAGGTGCTCGACTAAAGTTACAACGAAAGACATTTTCTCGCTACTCACTCTCCAAGTCACAAGTTCGAGCTAAATTAAAGAAACTTTTCTAGCTAAATCGTTAAAATAATGTTCAAGAGAGATCGAAAGTGGTCTTTGATTCAATTCGTGATAAGAAATCTCAAATCCAAAGATAGCACCGTTTTCACTTTCGGCACAAAAATCGAGAAAAAGAAGTAAATGGTTCTCGTTTTTTCCAAAAGTTTAAATCTCGTGTCCAAACTTTGTAAAGTAAAGAGTATTCACATTTTTCCAAGCTAATGAAGTCAGGCATATCCAAAACTTCACTCATTTCATTGAAAAAATATCAAAGCTAAGATTCTAAGCCTTAAGTATAAAATAAGATGTCATTAACCAAGAAAGTGGAATAACCAAGAAAACACATTAGGAAAGGTTTAACCTTCGAAAATTAAGATTTGAAATGAAGGTTTAAAGTTCTAATGGAATCGTGTATTCCATCATTAAATTGCACCTAAAACCGTCTAACAATTGCAAAGGAGGATGGAAAGTTCTTAAAAGTTCATTTTCTAAGAAATCAAGAATTTCAGTTTTGCGCGACAAAATTGGTAAAATCAGAACTTGAGTTTCATATGTCCAAAAATGGAAAAATTTATACCATTGGAAACTAGATCCAAAGTGTTAAAAGTTCCTTGGAGACACTTTTACATGGTTCTAAACAGAAAGCATTCATTTTTCAACTCCAAGTTACTGATTTGAACAAGCAAGACAGAACCAGTCTTTTTTTTGGCGATATTTGAAAATTCGGAAAAATTCATAGAAAACGAATCAGCCTTTAAAATTCATAACACAATAAGAGTTCCAAACAAGGTTTCAAACACAACAAACGGAACTAAATTCAGAGTTTTGAGCAAGAAGATATAACAGTTCAAAGTCGGTTGGTTTTCACTACATGAACAGTGAATTTTCAGATTTGAAGAGCCATCTTTGGGGCATTATTTGGGTATCGACATGGTATAGAAATTCCACCAAATTTGGTACACTTAAATATCCATAAGTGGACTACCTGTCCATCAGATTTCACACAAAAACTCATGTGGGAAGGCAGTTAACAAAACTACCAAAGTTCGAAAAATGTTTCAAGGACAATCTGCCTTCTTGCTTTTATTTCTTTTCCAAACATTTTGCACAATGAAATCAGTCCAAATTTGATCCATTTTTGAAACCAAGGTCCTAGAAACCTTTAATAAACATTGATGGTTGATTGACATCAAAATTTTCTAAATAAAACATCCCACAATAACTAGACCAGTCAGCCAGCAAGAAGGAAAAGCTTTCCAGTTTTCCAGCTTTATCGCACTTTCAAAATCAGGCCATATCTCACTCAATACAACTTGAAATTGAGAATAGTTGGTGGCATTGAAAACTAGGTTCAAAATAATTCATTTCGTCAGAAGAAAACATTTCCAAAATCAGTTCACAAGTAATTCAAATTCAAGCCACAAGTTGCAGCTTCCCATTTCCTCTCGGACAGATGTGCATAACATGGTAGCAAACTTTGCCGACTCACTATGGATGATTCAAAATGAACTAGCGGGTGATTTTTATATCATTCAAAAGGTACGGATGTCTAGTTTTGAATGCCACTAACGGCACTCAATTTCAACTTATACACACAGAGATATGTTCAAATAAAGTGGTACTATTTAGGTGCCCAGATTACCATTTCCAGGTTTCTTTCAATTTCGAAAATCCAAGTTTTGTTCAACCAAATGAAATATTTTCACAAGGCACTTTGTACACCTAATATACAACATATATCACTCAATTTCACAGCCAAACAACCAACAAAAATTCGAAATTCAAGCAAGATAACCACAGGACAGATTCGGCCAGCTTGCACTTCCAACTTTCCTTCGATTTTTCCTTCACTTTCTAACCGTATTCATCTCAAACAACACGTAAACAACCACAATCAACTAGTTATACCTCAAGGCAGCTACCTAAAGGCATCATCAAGTCCGCTAGCTTAGAGTTAAAACAAGATAAAATGGGTTTCCTCAAGTCCTCTACCTATTTCATGCTTTGGGTTGTCAAACCCATGAAATCTAAGCTTGATTCTTGAAGAAAAATGGAGAAATTGCAAGAGTTGATGGTTACCTCTTACCACTTGAAGAAACCAGAAATTTTCACCACAAAATCTCCAAGAAATTTCCACTAGATGATGTCTTCCACCAAGCTAATGTTAATCTCCAACTAGTTTTGAAGTTGGGTGCAAATTTGGAAGTGAAATGGAGCAAGTTTAAGCAAGATGAAGGGAAGCTTTCTTCCTCCTTTTCCTTTGCTGTTTTTGGCCGACTCCAAGGAGAGAGAAGGGAAGGGTTTTGTTTTATGAATCTTCCCTTGGAAGCTTGTTAAATTTGTGGCCAAAAGTTGAACAAAAATCAACTAGGAATAGTGCGCGAATAGTGTCCCGTACTACCACTTTTCTCCCTTGTTTGTTTCACCAGTGCACTAATTCTCCAATGTAATTCCTGTAACACTATAATTATTCACTCTTAGTAGTCTAATATAAGTTTTTTAAATCTTCACTTAGTCAATTAAATGCAAAATACGCGAACTTCTGATTTGCGCACGATAAAGCGAATTTTTTGAACTCACTCACCTCTAATCCGTCAATTAATTTTTCTTAGTCTACTATTAATCATTCTTAATTCTCTAAGATTATTGCACTTCGGATCGAATATTGTCTCGAAAAACATGTACTCGCTATTTCTCACTAGACAAGTCTCTGAAAAATTAAATTTGCTAACGGGACATTTTAAAATATAAGTGAGACATCGTTCTATGTAAATGGATTTAAAATGGTTGAAATAAATTATTTGGAGGAAACGGGTAAGTAAATAATTAAATAAACTAGTAAAATAAGATTAAAAAATAAGAAAATTTTCGGGTCCTCACAAACCATATCAAGCACATAACACATAAACTTAATATCTAAATGTAAAAATCCTAAGAAAGCGAAAAATATATAAACACATAAATACACAAGCATGCAAGCAAATAAGATCTAATTATTACATTGGAGACCCTAACTACAATCTAAAAAGAGAATTTTAAAAATAATAAACCTATCTATTACATTTATTTAACTAATTATATTTTTGAAAAAAAAATAAAACATATCTATTACATGCTCTAACTAAATACATTTCTTGGTCACCTATCGATTACAATTTGACATTTAAATGTCTCCCAAATAATCATCAAAAATTAAATAAAATAAATGAAAGCTAAAAAATGAATAAAAGAAAAGAAAAGGTACTTAAAATATGCAATCATACATAAAAAAACACATAGGGGCATATAAAAATAATTTAAAGATAATAGAGGATACCTCCCTTAAATCAATGGTTAAATGATGTAGAGTTTGCCCTATTTATACTCCAAAACCATGGTTAAGGCTCCAATTTAATTAACAATTTAAAAGAAAATGTAAACATATAGCAAATTCACTTTATTATTTTAAAAAATATGAATAAACACAAAATCCCTAACAATTAAATCAAAGTCATTAGGGACTTAAATGGATTTAAATGAAACATGGTTAACAATTAAAGAAGATAAACAATTATAATTAAGAAATCAAAATCATTAGGGACTCAATTGCAAAAATTGAAAATTTTTTGAGGTCAAATTATAATTTAAAAAGGATCAAAATTGAATAAAGTATAAAATTTAGGGACCAAAATATAATTAAACTAAGGACTTAATTGAAAAATTCAAAATCTTAGAGCCATAGCAAAATTACTTGAAAGATTAGGAACTTAATTGCAATATTCATTTTTCTGATTTCTCAAGAAATAAACTTTGGGCCATTTTTATATTATTTCTTGGGCTGCAAACCCTCTTCGGCCCAAAGAAAAAATCAAAGAAAAGAATGGATCAGTCAGTTTATTTTACTAAACTGAATCTAAAAGAAATGTGGGGCTAAAATATCAGTGCCCATGTCTAAACCCAAACAAAAATAAAATCTTAGTTCAGTGTCTAAATCCAAAAACACACCGAATTTACACTGTAATGGATCAAACCTAATAAAACAAAACAGAACTAATTGGAGCCAAAATAGAAGAAAAGAAATCAAGAAACTTTCGACGGGTCGGCCCGCCAAAAACATGAAAAATTCGGGCCAAATTGGCCGAAATCTTGCTAGAACCCCATTTTTCAAACTTTAAAACCTGGATCTTTATATATACACAAAACGCATGACGTTACGAACTCAAATAAACATCAAACAAGGTCCCAAAAGCCAAAATATTCTAAAAAAAATATAGATCCAAGTTTCTTGAACATAAACTCTCATAAACACACTCAAATCTCTTGCATGAACGTTGAATAGGGTAAGAAAAAGTCATGGGAATACTTGAGGATGATTTTGGATCAGATTATAACAAGAGAAATGTGAGGGAAGCAAATTTGTTGAAACTTCAAGCAAAATTGCAGCAAGCACAGTGACAGAGTGGCAGCAACTTTGGGGCCGAATTTGAGGCTTTCTAGATGTTTTTTGTGAAATGTTTCTAAATGAAATTGCTCTCCCAACTTCCTAGATTGTGCAGAAATCGAAAGCTTGTCAAATGAAGCTATATTGAAGAAGCAAATTAGGTCGAAAAAGGGTTGAAGAGTCAACCTTTTCCGAAAAAATGTTGCAGAAAAATTTCCTTTCCTCTCCTCTGTTTTTCTTTCTTTTTCCTGTCTCTTCCTTTCTGCCATTTTTTCTTACCCTCCTCTCCTCCTTAAGACTCCTTTAAATGGAACAAAATTGACCAAAACCCTCAAAGGAAAGGCTGAGATGATCTGGGTTTTGTGGCCACATTTTTGGTCCCTAGGATCAATTTTTCACCTATTCTCTGGATAAGAATTTGAGACTGAGATGTTCGAATAAAGCTTGAATGGCAAGAAAAATCCGAAGCCAAAGTGGATTTGGATCTCTCAAAACCCAGCTAGTATCTTGTATTATTGCTTTGGTTTTGGTACGAATGAGAAAAAGATAACGCGCGCGTGCTGAAGCAGCAAAAAAATATTTTTTTTTTTTTGAAAAAACTACATGTTTTTCATTTTGTTTTTCCTTTTTTTCCTTTTAGATTTTCCAACACAAACCAATTAAATAAAAATCAAATAAGATAAAATGATTTTTTAGAAAATGAAATAGAAATAAATAATAAATAAATAAAAATAAAAGAAAATAATAAAATGAATTAATTAAATTTTTTTTTGTGTCTACAGTGATAAGTGAATAGTTTATCACTTATTTTTAGGAGCAAATTTTGCTTACAAAATTCAGTGCCACTTAATTAATTCAGATGTTCAATTTTTTGTTATTAAACGTATCTGAACATATTAAGATATGAATCTATTAAGTTTAAGTGCTAAATTAAGTTTTAAAACAGGGCCTAAGAATGAATAACATACGTTAGCATGGATATTAATCATCCACTCGAAAGGTTGATTTAGGAGAATAGTTAAATTGAATGACAGACAGTGGAAGTTGTTTACCTCTGTAACAGTCCAAATTTTAGCAATATGTTCCCGACAAAGATATATTTGAGCAGAACAAAATCAAGAATTATCACCACAACAAACACCAAATTTTTAAAAATTCAAAACTAAGGAGCAAACCACGAAGCATACACATTCAGTCTCTGCCTCATGAGCTTCATCCATTATAATTATTAATTACTGAATATTGATTCAACTTTTGGGTGAATGAATTTGAAAAAAGAGAGTCCACTGTTTAGGTATCTGCACATACCAAAGCCTTCTATTTTATGATTACTAGTACTTGATACATTTTTATTATAGTACCCAATAAAACCAAAAATCTGGGAAATCTCGCATTTCTATGGAGAGTGGGTTTTCTTTGGGTATGATGCAGAATTGGCGTTTTCCACAAATTGTAGACAATTGCAATGGCTTGAAACAATTCAATAATCACGATTAAAATTTGCCAATACTTGATATATTAAAACGGACATTTAGGTGGACAGTACATATTATAGCTGAAAATTGTTTTCATGTTTATATTTATAGCTGGTTTTTATATAATTACCTATAATCGATATTAACAATTATTGATGCAATGGATCGCAAAAGGTTTATAGCAACATTGGTAGACGTGATTCTATCATTTTACAAGTAGGAAAATTTTACGGTCTCTTCTAGAAACTGTTTCTTAGATTTGTATCCTTGATGTTAAAGGCGATTTATATTTCAAATGATTGAAATTATCATCTTATAAAAAAAAGGGTAAAATACCAAAAAAACTCCTTGTGGTTTGATAAATGTTCAATTAAACTCCTCTAATTTGAAAATCTACACTATAACTCCCTGTGGTGTTGAATAAATTGAAAATTGGACAGAAAGCATCCAATCTGACGGTTGTGTGAAATATCAATATTATCCCTACTATATGTTAAGATGTTTTCCATTCAATTTTCAATTTAGTCGAAATCACAGGGAGTTATAGTGCAATTTTTCAAACTAGAAGGAGTTAAATTGAACATTCGACAAACCATAGGGAATTCATTTATATAGGGGCAATAGTGATATTTCACATATAACCATTAGATTGGATGTTTTCCGTCCAATTTTCAAATTAGTTGAAACCACAGGGAGTTACAGTGTAGGTTTCCAAATCAAAAGGAGTTAAATTAAACGGGAAAAATCCACTTTTCATCCTCAAACTTTGTAACGAAGACACATTTGGTCCCTAAACTTTTTGTCAGAACACATTGAGTACATGAATTAACGATTTTTTGCCACATTTAGTCAAAAAACGCGAATTTACTCAATTTGGACGGTGAAGACCACGTGGCCATTAACAAATGTCCAAATATCGAGAAAACCAACACAAGTCCACACTTGACTCTCTCTCTAACCCATTGCTTTTCTTCTCCAAGTTTCCCCCTTTCCCGCCGAGTTAATGAAGTGAAAAGCTGCTTGAGATTAGCAGAGTTAATGGAGTGATTCAACAAAGCTTTTCCAATCCGGTAGAGTTAATGGAGTGATCCATCATATCAAGCAACAAAACTTCATCTTCAATTCATACTTGTCAGCAAAATGAGGTCACGAAGCTCAAAATCGTCGATTTCATCAAATAGCAGTACCCGTGTGTGTAGGTGTGATTAAGACGAGTAAATTTCCAAAAAGAGGGAGTTTTTAAATTAACTTTTCAAAGGGTGGCGATTTTTTAATCTCTTCCCAAAGGGTGAAAAACGCATCCAAGGAATGCGTTCTTCTAAATAAAAACGCAATTTTCAAATACGTTATTTTAATTTTTATAAATTTATTTTAATAGGGAAAAATGGTTAAATAACGCATTAGTTAAATGCGCTATTTTGAAAAAGTCTCATGTCATGAATGCGTTTTTTGGCCTAAAAACCTATTTCCGAAATGCGTTTAATAATAAAAAAAACTCATTTTCTAAATGAGTTTTTTAGCATATCTAGGAGTTTATCTACTCCCCGGTGCTAAGAACTTCATCAGGGGCCTACAAACTCATTTCCTCTCAATCCCTCTTAATCTCTTTCTACCCTAACTTCTTCAAGGGCCAAACAATACATACCACCCATTCAATATTTTCGTACATCTTATCCCACATTCGCAGCCAACGTAAGAGCAAGGGTGGTGATTGGGAGACTGCTGAGCTAATTAGGCATATTGTTAGGTAATACTTAAAATTTCGAATTTAGGGTTTATGAAATGGATGCATTTAAATTTTTTTTTTTTTGGCTAACCCCGGTAAAGGGAAGGGACGCCACCCCCGCTTTTATTCATCAAACAAGTCGTGGTACAGAGAAAAGATCAAAGGACCGATGATCAATGATTAGGAGTTTCGCACCATCCTAAAGGAAGGGACCCCAATGCTATCGAGTCTAATACCACCACGGGCCAGCCGCGGCCAGTCACTCCAGTGCTCATAGAGCTGAACATCTTGATGAGGGTGAGCTACACCTACATTAGCCAACGCATCTGCTACCTTATTTGCTTCCCTGAAACAATGAGAAAACCTAGAAGGGTCCCTAACCAGGCTCCAAATCTGCCGGACCTCCCCACGAACATGCCACGGACACTGCAAACGATGTTGAAGGATTCCCACCAAGACCTGAGAATCCAACTGGATGCTCACATCTGTAACCCCCTTTTGACCACATATCCGAATGCATTTAATTAAGTAACTAATTAAACTAATTAAATAACCTGCGAGTATTACTATCACATAATTAATTTATGTTAAATACAAAACCGGCCAATTTCCCTTTCGTAAAAATATGAGTGTAATACTTTTTCAATTTTAATTACAACCATTTGTATATTTAATATAAATTAAATGATTCAGAGTAAAATGCTCATAAATAGCTATTACTTTATTCATGTAATAGAGGAAACCCATAAAGAGCTGATATGTTATGGTCAATTTCTTTTTTTTTTTTTTACTTTCACGTATTTAATTTATGTTAAATACAAAACCTACTAGTTTTCCTTTCGTAAAAATATTAGTATATCACTTTTTAAATTTTATTTACAAACATTTATGTATTTAACATAAATTATATGGTTTAGAGTAAAATGCCTATAAACAGCTAGTACTTTGTTCATATTATAAAAGAAACTTGTAAAGAGCTAGTAAAAAGTGGTTAATTTCTTTTTTTACTTTCACTTATTTAATTTATGTTAAATACAAAACCTACTAGTTTCCCTTTCGTAATAATATTAGTGTAACACTTTTCGAATTTTACTTATAAACATTTATGTATTTAATATAAAGTAAATGATTCAAAGTAAAATACTCATAAATAGCTAGTACTTTATTCATACAATGGAAGAAACTCGTAAAGAACTGGTATGTTATAGACAATTTTTTTTACTTTCAAATACTTCATTTATATTAAATACAAAACATGCTAGTTTTCCTTTTGTAAAAATATTTGTGTAACTGCTTTTAAATTTTATTTGCAAATATTTATGTATTTAACATAAATTAAATGATTCAGAATAAAATTCCCATAAAATCCTGGTACTTGGTTCATGTAATAGAGAAAAGCCATAAAGAGTTGGTACTTTATGGGATATTTCTTTTTTTAAAAATATTTAATTTTCTCCACATTTGGTGGTCTTCAATCACCGAACTGGAAAGCTCCACTCTGAGGTTGGGAAAGCTCCACTCTAAGGATAGAAATATTTCAACTAGTAGGAAAGTGGAAAGGGGGAAACTTGGAGAAGAAAAACAGCGGGATAGAGACAGAGAGTGGACTTTAGTCAACATTTTGTGTCTGACTTGTGTTGGTTTTCCCGATATTTGGACATTTGTTAATAGCCACGTGGTTTTCACCATCCAAATTGAGTAAATTCCCATTTTTTGACTAAATGTGGCAAAAAAATCGTTAATTCATGTACTCAATGTGTTCTGACAAAAAGTTTGGGGACCAAATGTGTCTTTGTCACAAAGTTTGAGGATGAAAAGTGGATTTTTCCCTAAATTAAACATTTGGTAAACCACAAGGAATTTTTTGGTATTTTACCCTAAAAAAACAATTATTTCACTATTCAATGGTAATCTAGCATATGGTACGATATTTTTAAAAATACTGTAGAAAATCCCTTAAAATTAATGGTCGGAAATTGAAAGTAAACAAAATTTTGAAACTATGGAGAGGCCTGCAGGTAACCAATTCACTTTACAGCAATATTGGTTGTCTACATTTGCAAATGTTGTTTACATCTATAATTTTAGTAGTTATACTTCTTGTTTTAGTGTCTACATAGTCAGTGAAATTTCTATTAACAATTGTCAGTAGTAATATTTTTTGGTTTAGTGTCTACATAGTGATTGGAATTTCTATTAGAGTAAATGGTAAAAATCGTCACTAAACTATCTAAACGGTACAGACTTGTCATCAACTTTTTTTTTGGTTAAATAGGTCACTTAATTCCTTAAAATGGGCCTTTAGAATTATATCGTCCAATTTAGCAAAAAAACATATTTGACCTGCTATTATAGGTTTTCAAGAAAAAAAATACTTAGAATTCAGGTTATTTCCAGTTGATTTAGAAGAGAGTGACCCTAAGTGCCCGTCTTTAGGATTATTTCCAGTTTCAAATAGCCCTAAATTATTGCCTTTATCTGGTTTTGTCCCCTCAATTCTAAATTGTCACAAATAAGCGCTTGAACAAAAAAAAATATCTTAGTTTAAGGACTTCCATTAATTTTGGCCGTTAGAGGTGACAAAATTATGGGCAAAACTGGCAAACAAAAAATCAACCCACGAAAACAGCCTAAAAGGCCTTGTTGACTAATTAGTTTATCAAATTAAATCTAGAGAAGATGGAAAATGAAAGAAGAGGTAAAAAATATTAAATTCCGTGTTATTAGTTGAAAATAATATAGTTGGATTTTACTCAAATTGTGGGTTGGTTTTCTATTTGATCGGTTTCGTCCCTAATTCCGTTATATTTAATACCCAAAATTGATAGAAATCCTCAAACTAAGCATTTTTTGTATAAGGGTTTATTTGTGACAATTTATAATTGAGATGTCAAAACTGTGCAAAGTGAATAGTTTAGGGGCTTGCAAAAAAGTTTCCTCTTCATTTTCTAATTAGCAATCAAAGCAAAGTTTACTCATAGATGAAGCCAATCAAGATCCCTGCCACGCTTGAGAAGTTTGGTATGTACTCCTTAAAGGCTCTTGGTAAAGCCCAAAAATTTCCACCATAAAACTCTAGGAGTTAAATGTCACGAAATCAATGTATTAGGGAAGACAATTTACACACACAAGAATATATGGGGAGAAAAAGAATAATATCCACAATAATATATCAATCAAGTACCATAATAACAAGGCTATCAAATTTCACTCATTATTCTTCTCACCTGACGACAATAATAAGAGTAATAAGACTTCCTGCTTATAAACTAGATGACTTGATAAACAAGTCTTGATAACCATAATAAATTGCCTCATGAAATACCAATTTCTAAATAATAAAACTATCATAATTTGACTCCAATAAACTATTAAAAACTTGACTATAATATTACTAATAAACAACAACATAGAAATTTTTTGGCTTAACATGCCCATACTGCCTCTGTTAAATCAAATTTTCCTATGAATTAGGTTCATTGCAATCACAAATAATAATATATTTTGTAAAATTGGGCAATAACTCTTTGTACTGGTTGTTCATCTTCAAACACTTTTCTCATTGTAATAATCTACTCACTTGGATAGACTTTTCTTGCATAATTTGATGTCAATTCATTGACAATTCAGTTCATAATTTTAATAATAACAATTTAACAAACAGGATTTTTCTTCTATCTCAATTGTCACACTAACAATCAATCTAACAATTCTCCGAACCAATCTTATGATCCAATCTTCACTGACTGAATTATCTAGAACCAACCTAGTGGTCTTACTCGATCAACTAACTTCTTTGTGGCAGCTTTTAGGCTCTATTTCTAATAGCAGAAATTATTTTAGACTAATCTCGTAGTGGAGATAATTCTTTAGTGTTCAAAGGCACCCCAAGATCAATTTTTTGAACTTAGTGATCTAATACTAGATATTTACATAAAAAATTGCATGGAAGGATTTTCTGCCCACCTAAAATTTTAACTAATGAACGCTATAAGTCCTCAAAATTGACCAAAATAAGGCATATTTTCAAATATAGCTCTAAGTTTTGTCAGCATCATGTTTGAAACTTCATTGGACTGAAATTGATTTACAACTAGATATTAGCAAAATATGAGATCCAAATTAGGAAAATTTCGATTAGGAAAACACAAGAAAGTTCGAAATGAAGTGACTTGCTTTTAGAGAATTTATAATTGACTTATTTGATATCAAGTTTTTTTTTTAACAAAATTGTAGTTAGTTTGGACGAATGATCCTATTCTCCTTTAACTTTTACCAATTTTCCTATTTATCCATACTAGTACAGTGGAGAAATTGACTAACTTATAAACTTGGGAATGGCCAAACTAAACAGTAAACTAGATCTTAGTGAAATACATGAAAATTGTCTTAATTGGTATTGAACTTAGTGACCAATTAAAACCCAATCCAAAAGTTTGAATACGTAATGGACACTTTTAAATTAGTCAACTATTAAATACTTACCCAAAGCTGCTAAATAGGTATGATCTTCCCTATTTTTAATGTTAAACACTAAATCAAACCTCAGTGGGGGAGTAAAGTGAAAATTGCCTACTTAGACTTTTCTTGAAGGAACCACTTAGAATCAAATTTATAAGGTGATGACTGTAATGGCCAACTCTTAAAAGTTGAGGGACTAAGTAAGTAAAAGTCATCAACTATAGGACTCATTTACCCAATTAGTTTGTGAGATGTTTGAGTCAAGTCTTCACGGTTAACAAGATGAAGGATACCTTTATGGTAGGAACGGCTTTGATCATGCCTATGATAGGAAGGCCTGCAGAGAGCGACACGTGTTGGAGCTGACTGTAGTACAAATAGAGACGTTAAGTTGTGATATTAGCTCGTGGAGAGCAAACATCCATGCACCGTCTGCGAATGCAAGCAAAAAAGCACACGTTCCGACTTCCGTTTTCCAATGTTGTAGGTTGGGCCAGGGAAGGGTAATTGCTCTATAGAACCACTGGCATTTATGCACTTGCGAATGCACCCATTAGCAGTGGAAAATGCTGCAAATGCGTTCAACAAAAAAATGTGTGTAAAGAAGGTACCGAAATTTTAACAAATACTAAATGTAAATGTCACACGTGTGGGGGATAATAATTTGGAAGGAGAAAAAGTGGAGCAGAGGTAAACGTAGTAGTTCAGCGGCAACTCAGAACACAAAGGGATTGAAGGCTTCATTATATATTTATATACATATATAAATTTAGTACCCAAGTGTTCAACGTAAGCATCCGGGAAAATGGTGGAGTAACTATCGTTATGGTAAAAAAACAGTTTTAGACATGATATAATAGGTTATAAAAATTTTAGCGACCATTTGATTACCTGTTGGACCTATCCACTTGAATAGGATTATGGGTAAAAATAAGGAGGTAAGTTTCTCATCTAAAATAGTAACTTAACGTAATAAATTAGTAACTTTTGCATTCCAAAAGGTAAAATTAAAAGTAATATGAAACATACTTTTTAAAGAGATAAATTACTATTTTATATCCCAAATATACTTTTGAGGGAGTAGGTATATCTGAATTAATAGTATTTGTTTGTATACAAAAATAGTGATTTATACTAATAACATAGTAAATTTGATTAATAACAAAAACATGCTAATTTACGGCAAAAATAATCTAATATGCATAAAAAAATTATACCAAGCCCATATTTTAGTGTTATTTGAAATAACAGTAAAATGTTTTATTATTGATTAAAACTGAGTACCTTACTCAGTAAGTACTGTTAATATACTTGTATACATACTTGATCGTATGTGAATGTATTAGTATTTTTGGAATTTGTAGGGAAATAAATTGTTTCTATTGCAGTTAAAAAAAAGGTAAGGGAAAATAATTTTCCAAGAGCAAAAAATCTAGAAGTCAAAATAGAAGGTGTAAAAGGGAAAGAAACATCTGAATATCATTGTTTAAAGTACTAAAGAAATAGATGTAAAATGGTCGTTAAAAGCAGGTACTTTGACATATAATAAAGGAAAGTCATAAAGAGCAGGCCATTTACGGGAAAAGTTATCATTTAGAGAAAGAGCAGGTCTTCACGGTTGTCTTACCAGTCGTCCAACGTATGAGCAAAGTGGCAATAATTAAAATAATATTTGTTCCCATTTTTACATAAGCAACTGTTTTTTTTTTTTTTGCATTTTAAAAAAAATTAATGAAAATCTTTTAGCAGAAAGCACATAAGTCAAAAGGAATCGTCTAAAAGGGAAAGGAATAGCAGATACGTAGAGTACTTGTAGTTCCCGTTTGAAGGACTGCAGTGCTGTTTTTGAAAAATACACCGAAAAAAATGTAATCCAAACGGAACCGAATCTTCATTATTTCTGCATGACCAAATCTGTGATTGTGTTTAACTGTTATGTATTGGTATCCTAAAGTATCATTTTCCCATCAAATATCACCTCTTTAACACCCATTTTCCCGTAAACAAATTTATTTATCAGATAAAAAGAAAATAAGCCCGTTTTCTAATAAAACATTAGCTCTTTATGGATTTCGTCCATTATAAGAAAAGAGTACCCATTTTCCCATAAACAAATTTATTTATCGAAATAAAATAAAGATAAAATCATTTTCCAATAAAACACCAGCTATTTATGGCTTTCCTCCATAAATTATCCATTTTCCCTTTTTTTATGAGCTAATTTATTAGTTAGGTAAAATAAGAATAAAATTGTGTTGAATGGCAAACTACCCTTTACGATAGAATGGAAAACAGGAAAGTAACCTGTAGCAAGTTTAAACACCGTTTCCACTACAAAGATATACAGAACATTGTTTTTGCAAACTGAAGACACCAAATTTATAAAGTCGAAAGGAACCTTTACAACCGTCATACAAAGCAACTTGTTCATTCTAAAATTTTAGCATCCATTTGATTACCTTTTGGACGTATCAACGTGAATAGGAAAATATGTATTTTCTGGTACACGAGACATAATAAGAATTAAACTTGTATCAATGTAGACCTAACAAAAATGAGAGAAGTAGCGTAACAATTAATACACTAATAAGAATAACCGATTTGGTATAACAAAATTAGTATAGTATGAAATGTTATTTTCGTGTGCAGATAGTTCACGAATATAAGATTGAACCACTAAAAAGAATGACATGCATATGTAATCTAAAACTAAATATAAAATAAATGTAAACGGGTTTGTTTGGATAGTAAACTTATCCCAAATAATATTTCGCTTGCATCATAAACATATTTTCCAACCCACCTTTTTATATTTCCAACCACCTTTTTATCTCACATACATCACATCACAAAAAGTGCTACAGTAATTATTCCAAATAATATTTCAAATAATACTCTATCCAAACAAACCTATTGTGTCATCCGGTATTCGGGTCCATAGTGCAAGCCGGAGTTTATTTGGATGATTTATTTGAGATTTATTACTGTAACACTTTTTGTGATGTGATGTATGTGAGATAAAAAAGTGATTGAAAAGATAAAAAGGTGATTGAAATTTGTGAAGTAAATTATTTTACTTCAAATATTGTTTGTCCAAACACATGCCAAAGTTGAAACTTACTTCAGACACCATTGGCAAGAAGTGGGGTCACAAAATAATTGGTACAAAGGAAAGACCCGGAGCAGAAACACGAGCGAAACTTTTGCAGTAAATGGAGGGAAAATGAAATGAAGCTATGCAAATGGCGGGAAAAGCGATGAAAGCTGGGACAGTCCCACACCGTCCTTGCCAAAAACGCGTGGTAGGGGACCGATTTGTTGAAAAAGAAGCATAGACGTAAGGACTGTGCAGTCCATTTACACCGTGCTTGACTTCATCCCTGAAACCGGACACACAACAGGGGAATTGTGGTTGCAGAGGTCGTTTGGTTGTGCACCGTTCATTGCTATCTTGGAAGCCTCAGTAAGCATGTAAGTATTTCAACATTTTAGAATATGTGCTTGTATATTTTCAGTTTTCACCCATGTGCATATGCTTACCATAATCGATGTAAATAGTTGTAGTAAATGTTGCTACAATAATCAATGGTGAACACCATAAATAAGGGGAATTTACAGCCACCACAGTTGTCCAACATAAGCACAATAAAGACATGCATTAAGCGTGTAGGTAGAACTATTTAACCGCGTCTTCTTAGGTGCGTAACTTTTTGTCTGGTGAGAAGCGGACATGGTAAAGTTGAAAATGGTCGAAAGTAAGCGGTAACTACTTCTTTGTTTGTTGGTAGCACAGGCCTAGTCGTGGACCACCAACAAATTGTTATTTTTTTATTGGTCCAGATAGGTAGTGAAGAACAACATTTTGAATTGTGCACACCCAATGACAAAATTAGGAGATATATATGTATATATATAGCCACACACACCTATATATATATGTACAACACTTAGAGCAGCAAAACTGGTTTGAGGCCAAATCACTAAGTTAGCAAGGCAACCCATAAACCCACTTGATAAATTTTTTGGTAGGATTCTTGTTTTGGGGGTTCCTGTGTAGGGGATGAAATGTTTGTGCATCTGGAGGTGTTGTGTTCATTACAACATATTTTGCCAATTGCGGCTTGCATCTCATGGATCTTGTCCGCCTGTGCAACCGTAAAATGCAGGGACGACGAAGATGGGAGTATGGACTAGAAGGTGTTGCTGTCCCCTGACTCCAGTTCATCCACAACTCCATTACGGTGCACAGAGGGGAAAAATTGCGCAGGGACTATCGAAGGTGGCGCTAGTGTGTCAACGAATCTTGTCTACTTGTTGAGGTGTAGTCCGATGGGAGGAATATCTAACAATCTCAATTAGTGTTCGTCACAGGTCGAAGGTAGTGCAGGGTGGGCAGTGCAGGTGAGTCAAGTAGGTATATAGCACCCAGTGTTTGCAGCTTATGCATATGTTTTAAAAGCTACCATGCGTCACCACTTTTCATGTACTAACTTCCTTAGCCATGGATTCTTGTAGGGAAGTGTGTTGACAAGTCCAACGAATTTGATGAATGTGAAGGAAATGATTGATTGGCTGACAACGGACCAAAGACAAGTTGTATGTGGCTGTGGTTTCACTAGCATTCTTGAACTTATGCTTTTTACGCTGGATTTACAAATGTTGTCATGGATTATTACAGTTTCAACACCGAAAGTGATTGTGTGATTGTCCACGGCCACTTTGTGCCAGTCACCGCATCAGATGTTGTGGCATGTTTTGGAGTCTCGCAAGGCAGCAGGGACGTATCCAATGGTTTACGTAGCATAGGCATTAGTGCGGCAGTTGAAGATGAGCTCCACATCCCAGTTGTAGAAGGATGTATTGTGTACAGCGAAGTGCATCGAAGCCTTCAAAATCTTCAAAGTTGCGGCACAGAATTTAGGGTTAAATTCTTTCTACGTTTGATGTACGACCTGCTGTGCCTTGGGGAAAGTGACGGTTTCTATAGGGAGTTTGCGTCGTTTGTTGTGCGGGCAGGGAAATTGGCAGAGTACGACTAGAGCAAGTTTGTATATGATAAGCTTATGTTCGGGATAAGGACAGCACAAGCCTTAGAAGTGCGTGAGGTGTGTGAATGTGTGACGCTTCTTATGGTGAGTTGTAAGACTTCTGTCATCGTCATGATCTACATTACAACATAATAATTAGTGAAATAATGATTACAGCTGATGCGTGCATGTTTGTAGATAATGTACTTTGGCTGGTTTGGCTTGGGAGATAATCGTTTGCAATCCAAAGATGTTGCTGCAATCCCATGGATTAGGCAGTGACGGCAGGCTGACATTGATTTGGGCATGACAAGGTTGAAGTCTGTCGGCGTCTTTGACAGACAGATGAATTACCCGGTAAGCAGAGGCTATGTTTGTGTGGGTGGATAAATAGTTATCGAAGTATTGGTTTAAAGTTACCCAACTCTTTTGTTAATCCACCGTGTTGCGAGGGATTAATTGGTTTCCTGGCAGGTAAAATTGACCATGAAGACACATGTGGAACGTGAAGAATGTTCAACTGCTATTCAACCTCCTCCGTCAGTAGATCGTAGGCTCACTCTTCTTGAGAAAAGCAACAACGAGTTGAAAGCGCACCTAATAGCTATAAGGGAAACGACGAGCAGCATGGGGCGGTCGTTAGATTTGGTGAGGGAAGCATTGGTGAGAGGGGATGAAATGACTTGTGTAGCAGAGGGTGACACTACAATTAGGTGTCGATGTAGAGGTGATGCCCACCTCCTCCCACCAAAGGGTACCGACAGCAGTCGAGGGTGTGCCAACCATGCTGCAAATGTGCTGAACGCCACTTCCGTTGTTCAGCTGTCGCCGTCTGGTGGCGGATACCAGCCTCAGTATGCAGATACGCAGGACTCTGGACATAGGCTGAACCCTTTACATATTCAGGATTCCGACAGTGGCCAATCAAATGATATAACCTCCCCGATAAACGATAGTAATGTGAACGTTACCAATGGTACGAAACCTAGGTGCATGAAAGCACTGTGCCCCTCATCTACTACACCAAGTGATGCAATTCGCCTTACTCCCATTGCGTTGAGAGAGAACTCTCAAATGTGGTTCACAGCCTCGAAAAAACTTCGGCCCGTTGGAATGAAGAAGTGTAAAGGTTTGAAAAGGTCAGCAACCTGTAAGCTGAGAGGCAAGCTACAGATATCAGCACGGCGTCGGCAAAAGGTGGCTATTATATAGTGTCCGTGCTTGCTCATGTTATACTATATGACATATACCTCAAATCCCTTATTCTCAGCCGTGCAATTCATAACTATGATGTCCACGCACGCGTCTGTGTGACAGATGGCGTATATTATGCTAACATGTTCATAATGTGTAGGGTAAGTTTCGTGGAGTGAGTCCACCCTCACAACCAAAAGCATCATCGCTTAACCAAATATTTAAGATTGGAGTAAGTTATAGCTATTTGTATGTGTATAAGTGTTTGTGGACTGAATGCTTCATAATAACCCCTATCTTACATGTTCTTGTCCCCAACGCTATTTTCTGCCGCACTAATCATAGGACAACAATGGAGTGGATTGCGGATACTTACCACTTCACACGTTTGCCCAGGTCATTGACTTCATCTTCCACAACCGGCATATGCAAAGGTATTACTGGTACTTTCGTGTACCATTGTTTTCATACGTACACATGTTCACGCATTCGTATTGTAACATGCAGTGAAACGTTGCTCCTGATGTTGGATTAGATTGTATGTGTAGACCATCTAATGAGTCTGTCTCCCGAAATTTGGATAAGTTCCGAGGTATTATGCTAATTAATACCTTCTAACTTGAAATGCGGTCCCAGTAATACGTGTGCCAATTACAATAAAACTGAATTACATCACTCATGTTGTGCTGCAGGTCATCAACTGTTATGCTGTTTGGCTAACTTGTCGATTTCGGCGACTCAACCCATTTGCCACGGCAGCAACATGGTTTCTCCTTGCAGTTGTTCAGGTACGCATAAGCCTTTTATGGGCTGTGTTTGCATAAGTTAGGTTATACAGACGCCAGTTATTGAACATATGCATGAACATGTTTTGGGTGTACTTAAGCAGGAAGTTGAAGGTCCTCTCCAACTTTGTGCTTACCCAAATATTCGTTGCCCAACACATTTATTTGCAGAGTCAATTGTGCGTCTTATGTTGTGCACATGCTATTCGACATTCCACCTAATCAGCCTTCAAGTGTGTGTAATAAACATGTGTCACCATCTAGTATGCTTTGAAGCATACATGAATAGCATATCCATTAAGTTTACATAAGGCATGTCCACCCACAAAAGTATTGTTTCTATCTTGTCTCATCAACTAACATTTTCTTCCACTGAATAGCACTTGGTATTGTCAACCAATGTGGCTGCCGAGACATTATATATGAACTGCCTAATAGTGGCATCTTTTGGCGGACCTGTGTATACCTACATCAAGGTATGGCGTACAAGTGACATAGGCATTTGTTCTCTCTGTTGGATGGTTCTTGAGTTACAGCAGACTTGATACTTTCACATACGATGGTCTGTATGGTGTAATCATAACATGTTTTGTTTCTTGCATTCGTGGCTTGAAGATTTGTGTCCCAATGAACCATCGATGTGAGCATTGGTTCCTCTGCATCGTAGACATGACCAAGGACAGAGTACTTATATACGACAGTTTGCCTGATGAAGAGCAAAATGCTGGCCGCGAGACAATTACACGATTAGTGGTCAGTTTGTCAGCACTCATCTACTCACCCATCTCAACATAGTATTGTTTGACATTAAGATGTACCTCTTCATCTTCAAGCCATCTGATACGGGCCTAGTTTAGTCAGACATCATAAGTCCTGCCTTTGCCCTTTCTCCAGCCCACCCCAACTAATGTAATCTATACATATGTTTACTTATAAGCCAGCAGATAAGATCGTAATCCTTTTTTTTTTGCTTTCACTCCATGTAGTTGCGCAGAATTCACGAGACTCTATTGTTCGGTTTTGGACCACGGTACAAGCAGAACATATGGCAGTTTTCCATTGAAAGAGCATCATGGTGTCCTCGCCAAACCAACACGTTACGACTCTAACCTTACACTTCATATGGTTTCCCAGTCCAACCTCTCTAACCCATTGCTTACTTTGTTTCAGATTTGAATGCGGACTATACGTCATGAAGTTCATGGAGCACATTAATGTGTTTTGCCCGGAATTGAATCTAGAGGTTTGACACAACAATAACTGCGCCTTATACAAATGTCTCATTTGCTACCTTTCAAAACATTAACGCACTATTTATGTCACCGCAGTTGATGTCAAGCCAGGAACAGTTCAAGATAGCCGTTAACATGTTCCTCTCCGAATGCAACGCAGCAATGAGGGCGGTGGTGCTGAAAGGCATGCTGGAATTCGATCATCTTCTTCGTGTTGCACTTCCCGAGCCACCAATATGAATGGCGAGATTTTGGTTAATCTGGCACTGTATGTAGGGGGAACAGTAATTCAATGCAACTTATATGTTAATGGCAGTGGGTGAACAGTATTTTGGGAGGCAATGTCTTCAAGTGGTTGTTGTGCGAATGCTAACAGCGCAAAACAACTGAAGAAGCAATGCACGTACGTAAGCGGCAGGTTTTTTTTTGTTGGCCATAATATTAGCGATTACAATGTTGCCAAAACAATTATATAAATATAATACAAATTATATTGTTATTTAAGTGTAACTTTATTTTTAATTGTATTATTGTTATCTGTGAATCTGTTTTAATTGTTATTCATTGGTATCCTACATCTATGAAAGGTAAATGGGTGGATTATACATTTATGAAAGGTAAACGTCAATTAAATACGTAAAAGTAAATCACCCGTAAAGAGTGGGTGGTTTGTTCATATGTTGGAGGAGTGCTATAACAAGCATGTATGTTATGATAAATTGGGCACTTCATGCAGCAAAGCTGTAAATTGGTAGCATTTGTATGATGAATAAATGGAAGACGAGTATAATAGTGGATGTTGCTGCGGTATGTTTATTAGTCAAAGAAGAGGTGTAGAAAGGTGGGGGAATAGGAGGAGTAAGTCATTGAGGCCACAAACAGGTAGGGAAAGTGTGTTGAATGGCCACAAATGGGTACTCTGTGACTATAATGTAGGAAAGCTATAAAGAGCAGGTCTTTTATTCATCAACAGGTTAATTTTTGTTTGGTATACATAATTTTATCATTTACAGCACCTTGGGTCCTACGTCCTTGTAATGGAGACTAGCCATAAAGAGTTGGTTTTTTATTGAACAACGGGTTTATTTTCACTCTATCCGATAACTAAATTTTAATTTAACGAAAACGAGTACTCTGCTGTCGTACTAGATGAAAGCCACAAAGAGTTGGCTTTTATTGGAATTTCTCTTTTCCTTTCATTTTTTCCGGTGTTTAAATTTGGGCTTAAGGAACAGGGGTGCGCTATTGTTATAGTGTAGGAAAGCCATAAAGAGCCGGTCTTTTATTCAACAATGTGTTTAATTTTAATTAGCGTCTACTTAAAACATCATTTACGGAACCTTAGGTACAACATCCTTGTAGTTAACAAAAGCCATAACAAGCAGGTTTTTTAGTCAACAACGGGTTCATTTTCACTCACTCCGATAACTTAATTTTACTTTAAGGAAAATGGGTACTCTGTTGTTATATCGGAGGAAAGCCACAAAAAGTTGGCCTTTTATTGGAATTTCCCTTTTCCTTTCATTTTTTTCGGTGTTCAATTTTTTACTTAAGGAACACGGGTACTATGTCCTTGTAATTGAGAAATACCATAAAGAGCTGGTTTTTTCTGACATTTCTGGGTTAACTTTCATCCTATCCGATAACTAAATACTCATTTAATGAAACTGGGTACTCTACTGTTATAATGGAGGAATTTTACGTATGACGTGGTCTTTTATTCAGCCACTGTGGTATTTTTCCAAGTGTATGTGATTCGGTTTGTGTGAACACTGTAACACACTGAGATGCCGATCGTCAAACTTGCTAATTTCAATCTGTACGCAGCCTTGGCACTTACAAAATTTTGGTTTTCAAGGTTGTATCGTTTTCGTTTTCGATACAGGTGTTTGGACCCAAACATAAAAAGGGTAACAAATAGAGACTATGGCGTAACCAAATAGTGACTTGTTGGGCGGCAGTAGAACGGGTGGGGAATTTTTCCACACCTGGAAGGAAGGGCCCCTCCTCCCCATAAAAAGCCGGTTTTTAATTCAGCAACGGGTTCATTTTCACTATATCCGATAACTAAATTTCTATCTGACGAAAATGGGTACTCTATTGTTATAATGGAGGAAAGCCACAAAGAGCTGGGTATATAATTGCAATTAAAATCTGGTTTAAAACCAAAAATACATCTGTAATACAACGAAATAGTTATACTCATGAGGTGAGATAACTAAACTCATGAAAATAAGATTAAAGTCTACTACGAAGGTTTTTCCTTCTCTTAACACGAACAAGGGAATACATCTTCAATCTTGTAGCTAATTATGGTCACTGGATATGCTAATTAGTTGTTAGCTTGCTCAGATTTTGCTTTCCATACATAACTTTTTTTTTTTAATTTAATCTAACACCATTACTTATGTATTTAATATACTTCTAACTTCACTCGCGTAACCATTCATGTCGATCACTGGTTACGATTTTCCTCTGTAGCTTGTAAATATTATGTTTTATTCTTCACTTTCATACACCTTTAACTATTTTGGTGTTTTGTTGATTTTGCATACGGATGAAGTACTAACATTAAGTAGTTTTATGTATATATGTAGATTGCTAAATATAGACCGTAACGAGCCTTGCAGACTACCGTGCAATGTCCTCCGAAGGCATCAAAAACCAATCCAATACGATACTCCTCACCTTTTGTTGAATCACCGGATTTTTAGAAAATCGTGAACTAACTTCATGAATGATTCCATCAACTCCACAACAACCATGATCAAGGGGCAAAAGTAGCTAATTACATTTTCAATCATTTATATCAAAAGAGTGAAAGTAGCTGTTAATTTAGTTCCTAAACATAGTCTAATGCAGTTGGTTACAAATTTGTGCATAAAATCGATTTGCAAACATTGAAACTTAGAGATGAAATTGAGCTAAGGCATCACAAATTGGTGCAATTTCTTCAGCACAAGCGCAGCCTTCACATGTAGTCTCCTCTTCATCAATTTCATCCATAAGCCAACCTCTTTTTCTGTTATGTTGCATGGCACAACAAATGGACCTTTGGCTTAGAACCAAAGAATTTTTTACCCAAATCATCTTTAGAATCCTTGGCAAATTGTCACGGCAATGTTTCACTCTCCGTTTCTGAATCCTTGATTTCTTCATGGCGCTAAGCAGAGTCATACCTTTCCACTTTAGATTGTCCCCACCAAAGAGGAAAATTATTCCCAAGGCATAGGCAGCTTCGTCATGGCCTGATTTCGTAGCTTCTTCTAGGCATTCCAATGCTGATTCCAAATTCTTACCTATAAAATAATCAACCTAAGCAGTTCAAGGTTGAAAGTACAATGTTACCTAAAACTGATTAAAATATTTACAAGACAATGAAAATGGGTTAACTGCATGCGGAACATCATTAGCACATAAGGTTTAAAAAAAAATCATCAGGACACAAGCTGATTTTCCAAAGTTACCAATCAAGACATAGAATTATGGATTTTTACAAACAAAAGGGCACTGATAGTGTTCGTGTATGGTTAGAAGACTAATGTACGTGACATAAGCAGATCTTTTATTTTTTTCCTTCGGTAAGACATTACTATACTTCAGCTATGCATAAACAATTCCGTTTCTTTGAAGGCAATCAATCCATGGTCTCTTTTGTTTCTTGCTTCTTATGTTCCAAAGAAACCAAAGTTTTCCTAATGTTGAGCTGGAATTATAATGTCAAAGACTAAATTGTTCATTCCTAGCTTGAAGTCAAAAAGCAGAATATTCAAAATTAACAAAAAACCATGATGATTACCACCCCTTTTCGATACAAGGCTTCTGAATTTTTGCTTCGTCTGCACTTATTCAAAAACATGGAAACTTTATGATTTTTACGCCATGGAATGATTTCAAACTTTGTCGAGGGACACACACTGGTAAATATACTTTTCTTCCGAAACTTCGGAAAACACCTTACAACTACAACATAAGAATTGTGATCCATGAAACTGAAAAGAAAATCGCATGTAAAAAAAATTAAAGTTGCTCATGTTTGTATCATTAATAGCTGATTGTACCATACTTTTGCCCGGAAAAGATCAATGGATGAAGAAACTGTGACACGTGCAAGAACCTTTGATACCACCTTTTTGGGAAGGAAGGAGATGGAGGTTATTGTCTGCAAATTATCTGCATTGGCCATGTCCGGTTGCTTCCTTTTCTTGGCTGCAAACAATCCCGGACAGCCCCAACAATGAAGCCAAATTTTAGCAACCACTATTTTATACTCAAATAAAATAATGATTGATCTGGTACAACAACCTAAATTTCGCTTGTTTGTGGATAACACTCTGGTTTGTGAGCTTGCATGGCTTCAAGTTTCAAAACATGCTCCAAGTTACGTAATGTCGTATCAGGAAAGTAAGCTTCATAAGTTTTGCAATTAATTTCCAAAACGGATTAGGATTAACACTGTCAAATAGGGTGTGAAATTTTTCTATTTTTTCTATGTGGATTAATTAACGAATCTTCTACAAACAAAACAAATAGAAAAGGAATTTGATGAGGCGGCGGAGCGGGAAATTTATCACTGCATTAGTGCAACTACAGTGCATATTTTGACAACTATGTTATTTCTTCTTTCCACGATAGAAAGTGGTCAGACATAATTTTGGGGAGCGTCTCACCATAGCAATAAACCAACACTAATGGGAAAATGGCGATTTGTTCTAAAGACGAAATACCAAAAGCACATGAAAAAACATTCATCCCAAACGTGCAAACAACACAGCAATCTGACTCCGATTTGGTGAAATTTTGAAGAAACGGAACCATACAGCGATAGCAAATATGAAAACAGTATTGAAGTGTAGTTATATGTAAAACGTACAGAAACAAGCAAAGCAGGTGCCATATTGATAACTAACTAGAATGAGCACGTACCTGCAATCGATCGTCAAACCATACTAAAAAATGCAGTAGCATCGCTTTGGCAGACTAGGCCCGTCTGATCCAGGTAAAGCAGAAAGTCACGTTTCCTCACGATTTGCCTGCCTGACTCCTCAGCTACTGCCACGTCCGTCCTAATTGGTACCCAAAAGCCATAAACCCCCCCACATAGTTGAAATTAGCAATTACAGGAAATTTTATTATGATGGCATAATGACACTTTACCCCCTCAAATTGGTATATGACATGTAGTATTTTGAGAATGAGGGAATGGAAAAGCAACAACATATTGATGGAAAAATTAGGGTACTGCACATGTTAAAGGGAAAAGCATGCAGAACGTCTTATTAAACGGAGTCATGACTTTTTCGTCTCTTACTTTTAAAAGTGTAATTTTACATCCCTTACAAATTAACATTGGTAAATGTTGGTCCCTATCTACTTTTTCCACCAACTTTCGCTGAAATCTACTACATGTCTTGTATATGATCGTTTTCGTGGTTTAAAATGATCAAATTCATTTCACATAATCTGATCCATTGTTCCTCACATTGCAGGAATGTGAGGAATTTTTTCGTCGCCCACATTTTATAAAATAAATTTTTTCACCGCTCACAAATGTTTCCATGACTCACAATACGTTGGTGCTAGGTTTATCCAATATTATACACAGACCGTTAATACAAATGTTATTAATGCTAAAAAAAAGCAGGAAACGAGAGCAGAAACACCGCGGGAAAAAAAACAAACAAACAAGAGGGAAGGCTTAACACCTTTGCATTTCAACCTCGAAGGATTGGAACGAAATTTGGCCAACTTCGGGTCCGCATGGGGTCCAATTGTACAGGCATTCATTAGTCTAGGCAACCGTTTGGTAAAACAGTTTGGAATGGGGAGCGGTTTCATTCTATAACTAATATTTTTATAATTATGTATTTATTTTATAACATTTGTATATGCACATTGGACTAAAATATTTCATTTACTAAGTTACACACAATTAATAATAATATTATTAATTATATAGAATTATATAATGTATATTAATGTACGCAATTAATTGATATTATCAATTATACTAATAATTAATAATGTTTATTGATGCAAATTACAAATTCGTTTTAATCAATTTAGTAATACATTTTATACAAATATGTTTAATGAGTGAAAATTTCTTATATCCAGTACCAAAGAGCCAATGAACAACATATCAACTATAGTAAAGATAAAAATTCATCACACCGAACCAAACAAGAATATTGTAATGATTGATTCCATTCCAAATTCAAGATGAATGTTATGATTCAGAGTAAAATTGGCATAAATAGCTGCTATTTGTTGATGTAATGCATCAAACCCATAAGGAGCTGGTATGTTATGGCAAATATCTTTTATTTTCAAAATTTGACATTTAAAGTTTGTTAATTTTAAAATCTGCCAGTTTCTTTTTGATACCAAACCATTAGTGTGACACTCTTTCAATTTTAGTTACGAACATTTATATATTTAACAGAAATTAGATGTTTCACAGTAACCGGCCCTTGCAGGGCCGAAAATGTGTTCATGTGACAGAACAAAGTGATAAAGAGTTAATACTTTATAGACCATTCTTTTTACAAAACTTTTTTATTTATATTAAATAGATAACCTACCCGTTTCAATTTGTAGGAATATTACTGTAATACTTTTTATATGTTACTTACAAACATTGATGTATTTGTCATAAATTAAATGTTTGACAGTGCAATGGCCATAAAGAGCTGGTATTTTGAATAGCTAATGCCCTTTTCCATATAAACCCCAACTCTTGAAGTTTATTAATCCCCCGTGGGGCAAGTGTCGGCCCAAATGCTGTTGATAAATAGCTGTAGTTGGTTTCGGTGTTATTTAGCATGGGTTTAAGTGGAAATGCACACACAAAGTCCATACAAATACACTGGAATCACAATACAACCGGGACAATCAAAGGGAATCCACTGTTCCTCAGCCTTGGACGTTCCATGTAAAGTACAGATATGTGTATTCAATTAAATGTGAAACAGGCAATAATCTGTCTTCCCATGAACCCAGTTTCCACAACGTTTAATATTTTACTAAAATAACAATTCAAATCATTTTCAGTATTCGAAATTGAGTAGGTTTCATTAATGTTGTTAGAAAAGGCAGAAACCAACACAAAAACAACTCCAATTTATTAACGTTCGAAAAAGGATTCAGCACTTCAGCTGTACAAGTCCCCTAAACCGTCTACATATTACAACATGTAAAATCAAATTAGATTACATAATTACAACATTTGTGTTTGCCCTCTAAAAACAAGGGAACTCTTTCGTTAGAATGGAGGAAAGCCATAAAGAGGTGATGTGTTTATTCGAAAACACCATTTTTTGGTAATTGTATCCGATAAGTGAATATGTTTTTTGCTCCAAAATGGGTACAAAGTCGTTGGAATGGCAGGAAAGCTATAAATTTACTGGTGCTTTATTACGAAACACAAATATTTGTTTCCTTGTAAAAAAATTTGTTTTTGGGGTCCGAAAACAAGGGAACTCTTTTGTTGTATTGGAGGAAAGCCATAAAGAGTTGGTATTTTATTCGAGGACACCACTTTTTTAAATTTTATCAGATAAGTGTATATGTTTTTTTATTCCAAAAAAAATGGGCACACTTTTGTTGGAATGGCAGGAAAGCTATATATTTGCTGGTGCTGTAGTGGAAAACACAAAATTTTTTTTCCGACCTCCAAAAACCGGGGAAGTCTTTCATTATAATGGAGGAAAACCATAAACAGGTGGTATTTTATTCGAAAACACCATTTTTGTAATTGTATCCAATAAGTGAATATGTTTTTTGCTCCAAAATGGGTACAAAGTCGTTGGAATGGCAGGAACGCTATAAATTTGCTGGTGCTTTATTGCAAAACACAATCTTTTTTTTTTGCTTTAAAAAATATTTGTTTTTGGGATCCGAAAACAAGGGAACTCTTTTGTTGTATTGGAGGAAAGCCATAAAGAGCTAGTGTTTTATTCTACGACACCAATTTTTTTAAATTTTATCCGATAAGTGAACATGTTTTTCGTTCCAAAATGGGCAGACTTTTGTTGCAATGGCAGGAAAGCTATAAATTTGCGGGTGCTGTAGTGGAAAACACAAATTTGTTTTTTCGACCTCGCAAAACAGGGGAGGTCTTTTGTTAAAATGGAGGAAAACCATAAAGAGGTGGTGTTTTATTCGAAAACACCATTTTTTTGTAATTGTACCCGATAAGTGAATATATTTTTTGGTCCAAAACACAAATATTTTTGGTATGAAGTCATTGGAATGGCAGGAAAGCTATAAAGTTGCTAGTGCTTTATTGCAAAACACAAATATTTTTTTGGTTTAAAAAAAATTATTTTTGGGGTCTGAAACAAGGGAACTCTTTTGTTGTATTGGACGAAAGCCATAAAGAGTTGGTGTTTTATTCAAGGACACCACTTTTTTAAAATTTTATCCGACAAGTGAATATGTTATTTCGCTCCAAAATGGGCAGACTTTTGTTGGAATGGCAGGAAAGTTATAAATTTGCGGGTGCTGTAGTGGAAAACACAAATTGTTTTTTTTTTTGCCTCGAAAAACAGGGGAAGTCTTTTGTTAGAATGGAGTATAGCCATAAACAGGTGGTGTTTTATTCAAAAACACCATTTTTTGTAATTGTATCCAATAAGTGAATATGGTTTTTGCTCCAAAATGGGTACGAATTCGTTGGAATGGCAGGAAAGCTATAAATTTGCTGGTGCTTTATTGCAAAACACAATTATTTTTTCCTTTTAAAAAATTTTGTTTCTGCCATCCGAAAATAGGGGAACTCTCTTGTTGTAATAGAGGAAAGCCATAAAGAGCTACACCATTTTTGCCATTTTTTAAGGCTAAATAAATCTGTTTTTTCCTCGAAAGTGGGTACAGTTTTACTGTAAGGGGAAAAGCCGTAAATTTGCTGGTGCTTTATTGGAAAACACCATTTTTTTTCTAAAAACAAAAATTAGTTTTTGGCCTCCAACATTGGTAAAATTCTTTGTCATAATAGAGGCTGGTCATAAACAGTTGGTGTTTTATTGGAAAACACCATTTTTTTCCTCCATTACAACAATTTTGTTTTTCGCCCCCAAAATGGGTACTATTTTGTTGTAATTGGAGAAAGGCATAAAGAGCTGATGTTTTGTTGGAAAAATAATTTTTTAAAATTTATTCGATAAATAAATCTGTTTTCGTCGTCCAAAGTGGGTACACTTTTGGTGTAATGGAGGAAAGCCATAAATGGGTTGGTGCTTTATTTGCAAAAAGGCTTTGTTTTCAAATTTATCCATCAATACATTTGTGTTTTTCACTCTGAAATGGGTACACTTTTTTAAGAATGGCGGAAAGCTGTAAAAAAACTGGTGTTTATTGTCTGAAAACCATGGCCAATACACGCCATTTCAAAAATTTTTTAACAAATTTTATTTAAGACAAATGGGTACTTTTTGCTTATGACGAAAGAAAACCATAAAGAGTTGGTTTTTTATGGCAAACTCATGCAACACAGTAGGCAACCACGATTTGTTATAACAAAGTATCCCAAAAAATATTTAAAAATTTATTTGTTTTATTTTGAAACTTGTATAACCGTCGTTAAATTTAAAATTTCCCTTCCTTACACTTGAAAATCATGTCCACCCAAACACAAACTCCAAACCCCTCCGTCTCTCTCCTTTCCTTCGACATGAAATACCAGCTCTTTATGGGTTTCCTAAATCGAATTAAACGTACCAGCTTTTTATGCGCATGATTTTCCAAAATGGAAACCATCAACACTTTTCAGATATCCTTTGTGTACTGAATTTGCCATGACAAAGGTTAAATTTGCCATGATACTGTCAATGTTGTCATAATTTAATCCGTGATGACAAGCACAGAATGAACCGTGTACAGCAAAAGATGTATGACTTACAGCCCAACAAATTCCATATTTTGGAATCAAGCCTGGTGCGACAAAAAAAAGTATATGTTCGGTTGACTGTAGAATATGATGCTTTGGACGTGGCAAACAAGAGCTGTCTTCATATGAATTCAGTCATTGTGTACAGCTACGTAGAACTTACAGTGAATAACAGAAACAATAAGGTGTTTTATTGTAAAAATTTCTGGATGAAATTGAATGGAAACACAACCCAACTCCAATACCACCATCAGTCCTGCTTTACAACATGTATCAATTATACCATCACAGTTGTCTATACAAATTTGGGAGAGTGTTCATTGTTCAAAAGCAGTTAAACTGGGAGGAATCATACAATACAGGCTCCAACTGCAAGACTTGTATAATCTATTCATAAACAAACTCAGCGCTTGGCCTTTGCAATCAAAGCACAACTAAGGCCACACCAGGAACTGCCCATTAAGTTTCACCTGTTCCAATATGAATTCAAAATTACACATTGTTTTATTCATGCAAGACAACCTTCCAGCCTCAACTCAGAAGCAGAAACAACAACTTGTTTATTAGAAGTTCAAGCAGTAGTTACCTGTTCCGTCAAACTATTTGCATCATGAGATCCATGTGCACCAGCTGCATGGATTCCTGCAGTAACATCTCCCAAATTCTGTTCCACTAATCCATCCACAAAGGTGTCTTTTGTACTGCAAGTTGTCCAAGGTTGTCACCAGCAGAGACATTCCCGTCTTTGAATCCAACATCCCCACTTCGTCTGCCAGTAGCTAATTTTTCCTATCCAATGACATATTAAATCAATGGATTAGCTAAAGCAATAGAGTTCATACACACTTCCATTTCTGAACACGTTCTACACTCACAGCATTGCATCTATCCGACAGAGGCACCAGATGGACAGATGGAGTGACTGGCATTTACGATTGTCTTAGACAACACAAGATGCTAACACACAAAAAGAATATGCTGACACGGAATACTTATAACATTTGAACTTATAAGGCTGGAGTAAAACAATTGTAGCCCACATACATAAGCAATAAAAGGCACAATCCTAAAAGATACAGCGGACAATGGAAACATACAATATATTTGGGAATAAACTCAAGAGCCACAACAATAGCAAAAATGTTGGGGATAAATTAATTTTTATTTGGGGAAATTGAGTACTCTGTCCTTGTAATGGAGGAAATGCATGAAGAGCTGGTGTTTTAGTGGAAAACGGGTTCAATTTAAATTTATGCCATCAACTACTTTTGACGCGTCAACAACATGGGTAATCTGTTCTTATAATGGAGGAAAGGTATAAAAAGCTGGTGTTTTATTGTAAAACAGGTTTAATTTAAATGTAGCTGATGAATTAATCTGTATTTCAACAAATTGGGTACTTTGTTCTTGTAATGGAGGAAAGCCATAAAGAGCTGTGCCTTTATTGGAAAGCGTGTTTAATTTAACTTCATGTCGTAAAGTAATTTTGGGCAGAAAGCAAAATGGGTATTCTGTTCTTGTAATGGAGGACAGTCATAAAAAGTTGGTGTTTTAGTGCAAAACGGATTCAGTAACAATTTATCCGAAGAATAAATTTGTATATATGTCAATCGGGTATTCTGTTCTTATAATGGAGGAAAGCCATATAGAGGTGTTGTTTGATGCAAAACGTAGATTTTTTTGTGTCCACAATTGATTTTTTTGTAGGGATAATGGGTACACAGTCTTGTTATAATTTATGGGGCCATATAGAGCTTGTGTTTTATCAAAAACGAGTTTATTGTTTTTTCAGTTAACCAAAAAATGGTTTATAGGAAAATGGACACTCTGTTGTTATGAAGACGGAAAGCCATACACAGTTGGTGTTTTACAGTGAAACGGGTTAACTTTTTTGGTGATCCGATAAATTAAATTTATTTTGAAAAAATGGGTACTCAGTTGTTATAATGGAGGAAAGGTATATAGAGCTGGTCTTTTATGAACACACAGTCTACTGCTATATTATTTATAGAAGTCCTAATAAATGTATGTCTTTAATGGAAAATGGGAACTCTGTTCTTATAATGGAGGAAAGCCATAAAGCACCATTTACGGTACAACTTTGGGAATTTGTAAGAATTTAACATTTGTTTCAGATATTTTATAATGAATTTGAACCTTCACCACCGCCCACTGCCACCCCCTCCTTCTCCTCTCTCTCCCTCTCTCTTTGTCTCTTTCTTTCAATTATTTCTTCCTCTTTCATGATGCCCTCTTTTCCCTGTCATTGCTCCCTTTCATTTAGTCCATATCAACATTTCTTGTGCCTGCCACCACCCAGTACCCACAGCCACTGCCATTCCCACCCCAATTGCCTCTCTTTTCGTTTGTCTCTTTCTCTCTCTTTTTCTCTCCCTCTCTCTTGTTTGTTTCTCTCTCCCTGTTCTTTCTTCATCTTTCCCTCTCCTCGTTTCCCCTCCCCTTTCTTCCCCCTCCAACAAGCACCCCAGCCACCACCCATTGCCACCGCCACCCTTTCTCTCTCTCTCTCTCTCTCCCTCTCTTTTCTTGTCCCCCTCCGTGCTTCAATTTTATCCCTCTCCGGTCTTCTCCATCTCCTTTCTCCCCTTTCTTCTCTGCCCCATCACCACCCTCCTCCTCATCTTTCTCTGTCTCGCTAATTCTATGTCTCATTTCTTCCTCTTTCCGTATCCTCTCTTCTCCATCTTGTTCCTCCCCTTTCTTCTCTTTGTCACCACCACCGTCACCACCATACACCGCCACTGCCACTGCCACAGCCGCATCCTTCTCTTTTCGCCTCTCTCGCTCTCTCACTCTTTATTCATTTCCTTTCTTCCTCTCTCCCTCTTGTATCCATCCTGCCGTTCGCGAAGTAGATTTAACATCATAGCGCAACAGTTGCCATTGGCCAATATCTCTGCGGTTGTACAAAGGAAGTGCGAATTCCCTGGTACTGAACCCCCATTCATTGTAAACCACAGCTACATTTCACATGGCGACATTTGCCGCTGTAAATGAAGACTCTACCGCGAGATCGGAGCTGCGATGTCGCTGTGGATTGGTTGCCCGTATACAAACTTCTTTCACGCACGGCAACCCAGGCCGTAGATTTGCAGCATGCAACAATTACCCGGTTTGTTCCCTATTGTCATATAAAGTTTATAGATAACTCATCTACTTATGCAATTATATTGGAGGGGCCACAAACCCCCTTTGAATGCAGCCACACAGATGCTCTTTTTTCATGTGGGCCGATGTTAATAGCTGCTACAACAGGGGAAGATCGCTTGCTAGGCTAGCAGCTGAGAAGATATGTACACTAAAGGAAGCCAATTCGGCTCTGCAGGCGATGAAACGTCCATGCCATAAACTGGAATCAATGTTTGACGCGTAGGGTTGCAGAATTGGAAAAGGAGAATGAAGGTCTGCGAATGGTTGAGCAAGAATGCGGAGAGAAGCAGCAGTTGCTGTACAGGAAGCTATGGTGTTACAACAAGTGCTTCTTGGTAGTAAGTGTGGTGTATGTGGGTGTCATTGCATTGGCCTACTATTGGAATGCACAGCATTTGCCAAAAGTTGGGAACTTACATTATCTAATGCCATCACACAGACAACTCCCACGATAGAACATTTTGTTAATGAAAGGTGTGGACAGTTAGCTACCACGGTTATTTTATTCGGTGCTTATCCCCTGTTTTGTAAATATAGTTCAACTTTGCACACTACAGATGACCCAACACAAACAGTAGTATACAAGTATATTTAGATTCACACATCAATACACAACAACCAACCTACTTTTGTCCACCGCAAACAAGTAGTGAACGGTGCACATTCACACAGAAAAGCAACTACCAATTCAATGTACCCAAAACAACATGCTTCACCAATCCGCAATGTCGGTCGATGGTGGTACAAAGGCATCAACAGGTCCACCTGGTAGTTGATCAACCTGCCCAACCTGGCCACAAAGTATGTAAATTACCTCATACCGAACACAGTTACAGATTGCTTACACATCTGCCCACTATATGGCAAAAAATTTAAAAAATATTACAATGTGCACGAATACCTGATACGAGGAAGGGCGTGGTGAATGCAGGATGAAGCTATAAAACCCATCCACATTGCCCGGTCCTCCCTAATCCAATTCAAATAATGGTGGTCAGTTAAAAAAATGCATTGACATGCTACACGAATGACTCATTATGCAGTAAACTAAGACACCAATGCATGCTACTATAGTAATTACCGATTCCATTGCTTTCCCCTACCGTACGCCATCTGCTCCTCCCACATCCATGTCCTGCAACCAGTTACACATCCCATATTAACACACGTGCTAGCATACGGGTACACAGGGTTTCAGGCTAACATTTAAAGGACATAATGTGTTCTCCTTGAAATACCTTACCGGTGTCACTTAGTGCCACCGAACTATACAAATTATGTCTAACAGCAATTTTAGTGATATTATGTTCATTTCAGTATTTTACTTCCTACATTATCAAAATAAGCCAACAATTTGTCAACTATGTGACCATTCAACGAGAAGATGTACGCATTAGTTAGGAGGGCATGAACATGGGTTTAATTGTACGCAGAACATAGTAGCAAAGGTAGCGAGGGCTGTATACAGACCATAGTCCATATGTTTCACATAAAATCCATTCCAACCTGAATCCGTACAACGGGCTCCATTGGTCGCTGGTGCCCCATTTTTTAAGGCACAATGATTCGGCCAACGGGTGTCGTCCCTGTATTGCTTAGTTATGCATGAGCAGTAGAACTACAATTTGCATGACGAACATCGTTGTCTATGGATCTGCGCTTTGATGACGCGTTTGGCCCACTTCCTCTTCCCCTGCATTAGTAACAAAACAAATCGGACTAAACTGCACACTTACCCTTTTGTGTTCCATAGCAAGTAACATATGTTATGTATGCCTATATATGTCTACACAGTTGCATTGTGTGCCGAAGTGCATTATACATGAGATGTTCCAGTAATACGCCATAGATATTGTTGTCTACCTCGCTTTCCCTCGACACAGGACTCGTGCTGCAATGAATTCGGGGTCCTTAACCCAATCCCTTTGACCTCCTATTTCATTGGTCAATTGCACAGCTGCACAGCCCTCACCTCTGTGCCTCTTGCATTGCAGCTCTTTAGCTCGAACTGACTCATTGTGGAACAGTTCCAATGCATTTGTGTATCCTTCCGACGCATTGCACGTACTCCTACATACATCATTTGCTGCCGACAGTAGTGTAGAATATCTGGATATCTCTATGAGGTGAGGGCTGCTTGTTTGAGCCGCCTCGTCATTTATTACGTCTTCCTTTGCTAGTCGAGTCCACCTCTTCATGATGCAGTTTGGAGGGATCCTTTTTAGTTCCTCGAATAGCATTGCACGAAACATGCGACAACAAGGCAGCCCATGTGTTTCCATTTTCAAGCAGGAGCACTTCATATGTCCCGTGGATCTGTTATACATCACAGTATAATACGAGTAATTGTACGGATGCTTCATGAAGTGGACAACAGTGATTCCATCATCCGTGCCATTAATCCTACAAAATAGCCCCTGCTTCTTCATTTCCTCCCATACCACAATGAAAGTTGACCTAATAAACACTTCACCACCATGTTTTTTCAGCGCCTGTAGATGTGTCACTCCGACAAGGGTACTGTGCTCTGTCACAGCCCTTTGACGCCTTTCTTCATGACCCAAACGGCCCACGGCCAAGTCATATGTTTGAAGGCACTCAAAAAGTTTCAACTTCAGGGTGAGATGTAATTTTAAGACTTGATGCATTTTCGGTACATCTTCTTAACCTTTCAAGCCCAAAACGTCTCACAACCCCTACCCACCTCGTTTCAAAATGTATCGCTGTACAATTCATAAACATGCAGGTTTTGAATGTCTGCAAGAACTCTATGTCTCTTACATTTGTGGCTGCATTCATTTCCAAATGAAAGCTGCAAAGTCTATGCTTAGCTGTAGGCATCAATTTTTTAATGCACTTTCGCATTGACTTGTCCCCATCTATCACAACTGCTATCGGTTTCCTCCCATGCATTGCTTCTAAGAATGTACTTATAACCCAATTGTATCCCTTATCTCCTTCATGAATGATAAAAGCACACGCAAAGATACATGTGGAATAGTGATTGTTAACCCCACACAACACAACCAATGGAAATCTGTACTGGTTCATACTATACGTGCTGTCAAACACCAGCACATCACCAAAATATCTATAGTCATCTCTACACACTGAATCAGCCCAAAAGGCGATTCAGATGGCCATGGGCATCTACAGAATATTTGAAAAATAAATTCAGATCACTTCGTTGCTTGCCTAACAAGAATGCAATTGCCAAATCGCTGTCCCCATCACCAACTGCTACCTGTCTCTGCCGATTTAACGCATTGTACATATCAGTTTCATGAAAGCCCAAGTTGTGGTATCCTCTAGCCTGTACAGCTAGTAGTCTCATAATATGACTTGTTCATATGCCTGCTTGTTGCATAACTACTGCTTGTTGCAGGTCCGACTTCCCAACCTTTCTATGAGGCCTCATGAAACTAACACATTCAAGACTGCACAAAATGATGGCAATGTGCACTAACAAATTCTACAACAACGTACTTCTGTTTCGCCTCATCGAATCGAATCTTCAAACGTGCTTGACACTTCACTCTTGTTACTACCTTCAGTTCCCTTATTCGATCGACTCTGTTCAGGTGCTTTTCAAGTCTTTCGCCTTCCTTATTACAAAGCCATGATCTCACTCGGACATACCTTTTCTTATCTTTTCTCTTGCACCCTTTTCGCACCCAAAACCGGTAGCTCTTGCATGCATCATATAGAATGATTCTGCCTCTTCAGTACTCTCAAACTTTAGTACTCTCAAACTCCATGCTACCTACATCTATATCATCAATATGTTCGAATGCAGCATTTACATTTGCGCCATCTTCACCAACATGCTCTCCTACAGTCTCTTGCCCTCTTATTCCTTCTGTTCTGCAATTCGTTGTTGAATGGACAATTTTTAATTTGTTAGCACTTTCTTCCACTTCGGCATGCGCGGCAACATACCGTCTGCTGGATGGATGCCCTTCCACCATTTCTATTTGCAGCCCCGACGTTACCTAGCATTCAAACACGTTGTATACCATGTCGCCATTTGACTCAGTGATGGCAAATGACCTCAGAAACCTAAAATAAGGGATGAAACTAATCATTCGATGCCATCATAGGTGACGAACAATTTTCTGATGTACACAATGTTCTTGCAGGTAAATATTATTACATGATAATCCCCTCAAAATGGGGTAAAGATGCCCTTTGTGACAATCAATGTAGGTTACACAACAGATAACTTCATCTTTACAATCTTGTTCTTGCAATTTCATGATGAAATATGACACAGAATTTTTGTCGAACATAAACGGAATCGCAACATAAAGACATACCAATACGCTTCCTCATTTGATACTCTCCACTGCTGCCTTCTATCCACAAGAAGCCGCGCCGCAGAGGGGAATACGACACACTTCCAATACCTCATTCTCTGCACAGCGTTTCCATTCACATTTGCAGGTATTAATTAATTACAAAGCAAATCTCTGGAAAATACGGAAAACAACCAACGCACTTTTGTTGCACTGTTGAAGAACACAATTGATGTTCAACACCGTAGTGTCACTGTACCTCGACTAACTTTGTTGGAGATTCACAACAAATGACGGTGAGGCTATGTACAAATTTTTCCCCAATTCAGTCCTGTTTTGGGGGTACACTGAAAGTAAACAAGCTATAGTGCCCAGAGTCCATTACCTTTATTTCTAGCTTAGTTTTCTAAAGCAGTTGTGGCGCTTCTTTTTTTGCCTCTCTGTTCTTCACAATTTGTTATTCACCATATGTACAAACTTGCATGACGTATGAGCAGAGTGGCAATAATTAAAATAATATTTTTTCGATGTATACATATTTCATTCCTTTTTTTTGCATTTAAACAAAATGAATGAAAATCTTTTACAAAAAAGCACATAAGTTAAAAGTAATGGTCTAAAAGGGAAAAAAATAGCAGATACGTATAGTACTTGTAGTTCATGTTCGAAGGACTATAGTGTTGTTTTTTGAAAAATACCCTGAAAATTTTCTAATCCAAACGGAACCGATTCTTCATTATTTAAAATGTCAAATCTACGATTGTGTTTTAATTGTTATCCATTGGTATCGTAAAGTATCATTTTCCCATCAAATACCACCTCTTTAATACCCATTTTTCCATAAATAAATTTGTTTATCGGATAAAATACATACAAATTCGTTTTTCAATAAAACACTAACTCTTTATGGCTTTCCTCTATTATAAGAACAGAGTACCCATATTTCCATAAACAAATTTATTTATCGGATAAAATAAAAATAAATCCATTTTTCAATAAAACACTAACTCTTTATGGCTTTCCTCCATTATAAAAACAGAGTACCCATTTTTGAGTGAATTAATATCTATAATCAGTTATTATGTAGGTATATTACCAGTACTTACCCCCATGAGGTACTTGCAGCCTTAATGACTAATAAAACCTCTTATCATTAATTAATATAAACTTCAAAATATTAGTTTGAGAACAGTTTTTAATGTAAAACTATACATGTATTGTAAAAATCAGTAAGTGTTAATCGTCAATAAAATTTACCATGTTACTACTAAGATTTAGTATCAATGAATAAAAACCTAATGTTAGTTGAAGTAAACGTACTCTCCAATAGTTTAAAGTATGACAAAATTTGTAGATCACTTAAGAATTGTATTTTTGTGAAAGATGGATCTTAAAATAATAATAAAGATTTTTATTACAAAACGAATGATATATGGATACAAATGAATGTTTTGAGCAGTTCATACTATCAAAAAATGTTCAGTGATACCTGTATTTTTTTGAAGTGAACTTGCTAAACCTTTTAAAAACATTTTAGTGCAATCACCATAATGTAAAATTTGTTTTGTGATCAGTTATTTTTTCCTTTGTAATCTTGCAAGTTTGGAATTAAGATGCCATTGAAATCATGTTTGGAGCCAATAGGGGCTAATGGGGGACATAGCTCCCCCTTCCCCCAAGTTTTACAAATTGTAATTCATACTGTGTAAAAATTAGTGTAAAACGAAGTAAGCCCTCCTAATTTTTACAACTTTAGTTTATATTATAAGAATGTATATATATATGTGCGTGTGTGTTTGTGTGAATTAACTACTTTTGAATTAATTTTTTCTTAAAAAGTTATTTATTTTTTACATCTCTTTATAATTAAAATTAATATTTGATTTTTTTAAATGTCATATATTTAAATAGATGAAAATTATTTTCAACATAACACATAAAAATAATTTCCTAATACTACAAAAACGTATTCAGTGAGACCTGTATTTCTTAGAAGTGAACTTGTTGAACCTTCATCAAATATTTGAGTGGGATCACCGTAGTATAAAATTCATTTTATGATTAGTTGTTTTCTCCTTTGTAATCTTGTTGATATGAAATTAAGACGCCATTGAGTTCAATGATGGAACCAATAGGGACTAATGGGGCCATAGCTCCACTCTCCCCCAAATTTTAAAAATTTTATCTCACATTTGTAATTATTTGTATAAAACGAAGTTAGCCTTCCTAAGTTTTTACAATTTTAGCCCCTCTAGAAAAATTTTAGGCCCTCTAGAAAAACAATTCTTGGCTTTGTCACTGACTGAAATGTTTGTAACTGAGATTTATCCATGGTGAATGTATGCTACATAATTTTTTCACTGTATTGAATTTATATGATGCCATCTGAAATGGGTCAATTGGATTAGTGAGCATCAGTTTTGTGAATGATTATGAGAGTAAACTATATTATGACAATAAAATACGTTGAATTGTGAAAATTATAATTTAAACATGCTCCTAAATTTTGGACATGTGACTTTTGTAATTGCGAATTTCTTAAATTAACAGTTAGTTATTACTATGAGTCATGTGGTAAGTGTGAGATATGAATGTCAGTAATAACTGTTACTTATTGTTATCAGTAAAGTCAGCAGTAAATGTGAGACGTTAATTGGAATTTGCATATATCATTTTACATGGGTGGTCATTAACTGTTAGTTAAAATTTAGGAGTTATGGGTTAGTGGGGAAAACGTGAGGGAAATGTGGCAAAAACATGAGCATGATTATACGATTTGTACGAGCAGTTATAGGATTAGTTGTGAGATAAAAATTTCTTAATTTTAGAAATGTAAAATTCTAATAAAATAATATTCAAACTTTTGACAATTTGGAAAACTCCTTATCCGAAATTCCCTCTGCAATACATATACATAGATATAGATGTCTTTTTTTTTTTAGTGGTTAAATCTCATATTCGTGAACTATCTGCAGAAAAAAATAAAATTCTAGACTATACTAATTTTGTTATACCAACTCTGTTATTCTTATTATTGCATTAATTGTTATGCTATTTCTCTGATTTTGTTAGGTCTACATTAATACAATTTTAATTCTTATTATGTCTCGTGTCCCAGAAAATACATATTATCCCATTCCGGTGGATACGTCCAACAGATAATCAAATTGATGCTAAAAATTTAGAATGCATAAGTTGCTTTTTCATAACAGTTGCAAAGGTTTCTTCAGACTATACGAATTAGGTGTCTTGCGTTTGCAAAAAGAATGTCTAGCATATTTTTGTATTGGAAATGGAGTTAAAACTTGCTATAGGTTACTTTCCTGTATTTCAATTTTATCCTAAAGGGTAATTTACTGTTCAACCTAATTTTATTCTGATTTTATCCAACTAATAAATTAATTTATGAAAATAGATAATTTATGGAGGAAATCCATAAGTAGCTGGTGCTTTATTGAAAAATGGATTTATTTTTATTTTATCTAATAAATAAATTTATTTATGAAAAATGGGTACTCTGTTCTTATAACGGAGGAAAGCCATAAAGAGCTAATGTTTTATTGGAAGGCGGATTTTTTTTTATCCGATAAATAATTTGTTTTTTTGGAAAAATGGGTATTCTGTTCTTATAATGGAGGAAAGTCATAAAAAGCTACTGTTCTATTGAAAAATGTGTTTATTTTTATTTTATCCGATAAATAAATTTATTTATGAGAAAATGGGTACTTTGTTTCTTATAATAGCGAAAAGTCATAAAGATCTAGTGTTTTATTGAAAAATGGGTTTATTTTATTTTTATCCGATAAATAAATTCTTTTACAAAAAAATGAGTACTCTGTTCTTATAATGGAGGAAAGTCATAAAGAGATAGTGTTTTATTAGAAAATGGGTTTATTTTTATTTTATTCAATAAATAAATTTTTTTATGGGAAAATGGGTACTCTGTTCTTATAATGGAGGAAAACCTTAAAGAACTAGTGTTTATTTGGAAAACAGATTTATTTTTATTTTATCCGATAAATAAATTTTTCTATGCAAAAATGGGTATTCTGTTCTTATAATGGAGGAAAGCCATAAAGAACTAGTGTTTTATTGAAAAACGGGTTCATTTTTATTTTATCCGACAAATAAATTTTTTAAGGAAAAATGGGTACTCTGTTCTTGTAATGGAAGAAAGTTATAAAGAGTTAGTGTTTTATTGCAAAACCGGTTTATTTTTATTTTATGCAATATATAAAATTTTTAAGGGAAAATGGGTGTTAAAGAGGTGATATTTGATGGAAAAATGATACTTTAGGATACCAATGGATAACATTTAAAACACAATCACAGATTTGGTATTTTAAATAATGAAGAATCGGTTCCGTTTCGATTATATATTTTTGGGGGTATTTTTCAAAAACAGCACTGTAGTCCTTCGAATGTGAAATACAAGTACTATACATATCTGCTATTCCTTTCCCTTTTAGACTAATCCTTTTGACTTATGTGCTTTCTGATAAAAAATTTTCATTATTTTTTTTAAAATGCAAAAAACAAATTAATGCTGTATAAATTGAAAAAAATTGTGAGAACCCCGAAAATATATACAAGCCTAATGCATATTTCATTTGCATTTCTTTTAATTCTTTAATAAATTTTAGCATTACTTTCTCTTGTTTGCAAATAAGTACGTAAAAACAATTTTATGTGACAAATAATATAATTTTTCTAAGTTATGAAATTTCTTGGTTTTGCTAGACTAAAGTAATACATCTGGAGTTAGAATAATTTATCGCCTTAACATAAAATTACTTGAATTCCAATAATTAATTCTAATTAGTGAATAATGTTAAGTACTAATAAGAAATTTCACGTTAAGACGAAGTCAATAAATTTTAGATAAACATGATACAAGTACACTAGACATACTTAGGATGTAAAAATTACGATAATTGAAGTCTTGCAAGATTGGTTTATAATCAGGCGTTTAAATCACATTTGGGGATAATTTGTGGGATTAAGTTAGAATTGAGGTTTTAAGTGGAGATTGGGAAGAAAAGTGAAAGACTAAAATGCCCCCATACAATCACAAAACTACCATGCAATCCAAACACATTTTCGGACAACATCATCACTCACCACCCCATCTGGCCAATGCAAATTTTTACCATTTCTACACTCAACCCTCTCATGCACTCAACCTCCCTCAAAACCGCAACTCCACTCCACAACTCCATTCTGCTTCGGACCAAGAACAAAAGAGGGAGAGAGAGACTTACCTCGTGAGCATCGAAGAGGAAAGAAAAGAGGAGAAACCGCGAGCTGCAAAAATTTTTCTGTTCTGTCCGCGAGCTGAGGGAAGAAACCAGGAGACCACCGCGTGAGAACAACCGATCCTACACCCTTCCCTCTCCTGGCTGTGGCCATTTTCAACTTCAACCAAGCTGCATTTCATCAGTTCCAGCCGCAACTTCACAGCTACCAACCCGCGAACCAAACCTGAGCGTGAAACCGAGAGGAAGGATAGAAAAATATTTTCAGATTCCTTGTGCGTAAGCTTAGCTTGCTACTGAGGTAATTTCTGAGCTAATTTAAGCTAATTAATGATAGATGATAGTGTTTAAAAGGTTGCATGTCGATTCTATGTGTATGGATGATGTATTTAGAAAAGAAGAAATCTGATGTGCGCAAGTTTGGGTCTGCCGAGACTTGAATCGGAAATGCAAACCTTAAGCTGCTATATTACTATAATCTGAGCACCTAAATGTAATTAGCTACGTGAAAATATGATGATTAAGATCATGCATGTCGATTTGTACATCCGGATGATGAGTTTGAAGCATGAGAAAAATCTGTTTGGTAGAATAATTTCTGCCGCGAGCTTGGTCTGAAATACAGTGGTAATCTGCTTAAATTTGATAATCTGAGCCTGTATTGGGGATTATACGACTAATCACTAGTTGATTTATCTGGCTATGGCTTTGCATGTTAATTTTGTGCATTCGGATGATGAATTAAGGAGCATAAGAAATTCTGTTTTGATGAAATGGAACTACCGTGAGCTTAAATTGGAAATGTAGTTCCTAATCTTCTACATGGTGATGATCTGAGTTGATACCTATGTTTATCTAGCTAACAACATGATGTTTGAGGCTTGCATGAGGCTAAGTAGTTCGGCTAACCAAGAAAATAAAATGAAAATAGAAAATTGTTTCATGCATGATCATCCGAGACTAGTTGATATAATTTCTGGATTTTAGTGATGTTTACAGTTGGTAACTAAATCCGATTTTGAGCTGGAAATGTTAACTGTCTAGCCAAGTAATTGCATGCTGAACTTGAGAGTTTAATAGCATTTTTAGCCGAGGAAATGTTGGATTTATGAACACTGAAGGGCTGGAATTTTTTTTAATGACCGAGAGGTCGAGCAGAAATTCTTCAATTGGTTTCTGGAATTTTTCTTTGGTGTATAATGGCTTTGAAATGCATGAAAAATGTGTATTTTAAGCTGTGTAAGTTGTTTAGCTATGAAACATTTGATATTTTGGAGGTTTTAATAAAAAATGTTGAAGTGTAGATCTGGAAAATTTTCAAGCGAGTTGATAGAGATAGTAAAGGAATTTTCCAGATTTCTTTTGGCGAATTTCAGTTCCAAAACTGCTGTTTCAAGCTGTAAAATATTTTATGCCCATTGATTTCACTTTAAGAAATATTAAGAGGGTTATGCATGTACACCTTGGGATAACAATTTGATTATACCATGGTTAAAATGTTGTGACGGAATTCTTGATAGTTTGGAATAACAATTGCTGGAAAATGTTTAAGTTATCCTTGGTTGTGAACAATAAAAGTTTGGTTGAAATGTTGGCTATATTGTTATAAGAAATAATTGTTGGATGCTAAGGGCTAATGATTGATGAAACCCTTGGCCATTTGAATGATTTTATACAAGTGTTAAAGTGTGATGAAATTAACTGCTAGAATTGCTTGGAGGCTTTATATTTATTTTGCTTCAACTGTGATGTGATATGAACTTGCCAAAACCAAGAGCTAATGATTGACGAAGCCTTGGTCATTTATTCCATTTTGATCAGAAGTGAATCTATTGAAAACCCAGGGCTAATGATTGACGAAGCCCTAGGGATTTTCTATTGAAATGTGATTTTGATTTGCTGGCAAAGTTGAACCATAATGTGATTTCGAAATGGGATCGAAATTGTGAAAGTCGTTTCGACCCTGTGAACTCGAGCAATTTTGATCAAGCTAAACAAAAATATTTTTTTCACTAGTATTAAACGATAAAATTCAGTAATTAGTATTTTGCCCTAAATCTTGCCAACCGACAATTTTCCTTTAGCTTAAACTAGCCTTGATAGTTATAGAAAATAATTTTTCTAGCTTTTAAAACCCTAAGTCTTGTTTCATTTCCTTTCCTTTCTTTAAGACCTGTCCCTTGCTAGTTTTCTAAAGGAAATTTCCAAAATACGATATTTTAGCGATTTTAACTAAACGTTCAGAAAACTTGTTCGGCAAGAAACATTATTTCACGTAAAATTAGTTTTAGTAACACTTTTACAAGAAAAGTAATATTAAAGAAACTTTACAAAGTATTTTACTAGTTTTAATACTACATGGTTTGTTGAATTATTCCAAGAAAATAAACTAGCTATACTGCGAATAATTTTTCCTACGTAATCCTAGAACTAGTATAGCCCACTTATAGTTAAAATTTGGTATTTTAGGGTTTAGCGAGGACGCAGATTTTGATTCCCAGCTTGATCAGTAACTTCACTCTTGGTGAGTGTCCCTGCTTGTTCTATTCCTACCTGATTTAAGTGCTTTCTTGACTTGATATGTGATAATAGCAAAAATGGTTTCTGATCCATCGAAGTGAGCAGTGTGTACTTTATCGCACTAGTCTTTCGAGTGGTGACTTGCGTGAAACATTTTTTTTTCTCGTGAATCTAAATGTAGTTGCGTCGTTGGGTGAATCCCTCGACTCGTGAATCCAACTGCAGTAACGTCGTTGGGTGAATCTCTCGACTAATTTCCTGAGGGTATACTCAAGTATACTGCTCCCAATTTTCTAAGGGTATATCTCGAGTATACTGCTTCCTTTATCTTGTCGTGCGGGCCCGGAGCTGGGGTATGTCTGGTGGCCGGAGTAAGAAAAATAAGAGAATCTACATGGACCGTAAGTAGTGAGAGTTGACAGAGGGTCAACTACGATAACTTTTGATCAAGCGAGGCAAATGGCTCTTGAGAGCCCCTGTATCCTACCTTGTGCTGTTATACGCTTTCCTAGTTGTTTACTTCAATTGAAATCAATACGTGTTAGTTGTTTTATTTAATTGCATGTTTTGGGGCACCACTGAGCTTTAGCTCACCCCACGTTTAATTGTTTTCCTTGACAGGTTCTGGCGATTGAAAGCCTTAGAACGTGTCCGTGTTTATTTTTGGATATAAGTGAATACTATGACTTCTTTTGTGGGTTATATTGTGTTCCAGACTGAATGATGTACCTTTTATTTTGGAAGTGCCACTTGAAACTGGAAAATGTGTAAACCCTAATTCGAGCGTTTGGCTTGTAAGTTTGTATTAGTGATGTATGTAGTTATCTATCCGGAGTTGTACGACTTTATACCTTGGTAGGTAGCACGTGGGACGTTTAAGAGCCGTCGATTGGCTATTTTAAATTACTGCTATCTCTGAAGTAAATGTAGATTTAGTAACTGTCTATTTCGGGAGAATCGTTATGGAATGGATGAGGTCATTCTTCTAAAGGATCTAGGTTAGTGTGCTTGCGTGAGTCCTGGCGAGAGTTAGGCAGACGACCCGCCAACCCTCTGGTTCGCCTTAGGGGGAAGTGGGGTCGCCACAAAATTACTATTTCAGTTATTGCCACTTTGGTCATACTTTGGAGGATTGGTAAGAAAGCCATGAAGAGGTGGTATTTTTATTAATGAAAACTTTTTCCGTAAATGGCCTGCTTTTTATGACTTTCCTTTATTATATGTAAAACTACCAGCTTTTAACCAGCATTTTACATTTATTTATTTAGTACTTTAAACAATGATATTCAGTTGTATCTTTCCCTTTCAAACCAACTATTTTGACTTTTTGATTTTTGTGCTCTGTACTGTAGACACCAAATTTTTAACTTATTTTATTTTATTTTTTTATTTTTAGTATTATCTATTTTATTTTATTAATCTCATAATTTTTGTTTTAAGGCACCTTTTAGCATTTTATAGCATTTTAGATTGTTATTATTTATTTTTATTTTATTTTATTCATTTTGATCATTTAGTTGTTTAATTATATTTTAAGGTTTTTTTTAGTGTTAAGAGTTGCCGGAAAATGGTCACAAAAATATGCCTTATCTCTGTTAGATTTTATGCAAGTTTATTATTTATTTAATTTTAAAAAAAAAGAGAGAAAACCAAGCTCATGCGCCCGGAGCTGCACAGGATCCTAGCCATTTTCTCCGTATCACATTGCAAGCACATACATGCACACGAGTACAGGAAAATTTGCAGCGGCAATATGGATTCAATTTACACCCCTTAGCTCGCATTTTTTCTTTTCCGTTAGAGCCCCTCAGTACAACAGACAAATCATCCTCTAATTCGGATCCCAAATCCATCATCCAAAGGCTCCGGATAATGACCAGAAATGCAGAAAAACCAGCACCATTAGATGTAGGTTTAGGTGTCTTTAGAGATATAAAAAGGAAGGAAGCTGACGGCTAGAAAGGGAGAGGGGGTTTTTTACGACTGGAAAAAGGAGAGGAGAGCAGACGGCTAAGGTTTTTCTTTTTGGAGAAAAGGTTGGACGGCAAAAAGAAAGAAGCCAGAGAGAGGCGGCTAGGGTTTAGAGGGAGCTAAGAGAGAGGAATGACGGCTGAAAAGTCTAGGAGGTTTTTGACAGCTGGTTGAGTGAGGGTAACGACAGAGAGGTTGGCGTGAGTTGAGAGCAAGAAGGAACCGAGAGAACCAGGAAATCTGGGAAGGAGAAGCTGCAAAGAAAAGAACCAAAGCAAGGGAAAAGAGAGGAGAGAACAGCGTGAGGAAGATAAAGAGAAACCAGAAAAGAGAGGGGCTTTTTGGTGACGGCTGAGGTTTGAGGGGTAGAGAGAATCAAGAGAGCATCTAGTAACGGCTGCAAATCTGGAGAGAAAACCAGGCGGAAGAAAGGATAAAAGAAGGGTTTCGGGGCTGAGAAAAGGATTGGAAAGGACTGAAGATAGGAAACCATATAGAGGAAGAAAGGCTGAGAGGTTGAGCGGAAGAGCAAGGGAGGAAGACGAAATCTGGTGCTGTTCCTTCGACAAACCAAGAAACTGTTGGAGCTGCTGACTCTCACAAGAAGTTGTCACGCCATCTTCAGCCGCGGATATCGAAAGGGAGAACAAGAACTGTAAGGTTTTCGTTTTCTCTTTATATTAGTTTTCCTCTGATGATTGAGCCTTCAAGCTTGCGGTATTTTTTTGTGCGCTTCCCTTGGTATTTCATAGTCTAAAGTCGCTTCTTTTGCTATGTATTTACTCCTATGCTACCTGATGGGTTTGCTGATGGGTTTTGACCCTTGAGCCCGTTTTCTTTCCCTAAAAGTGGAAAACTTGCTTAATGATGGTTGTTTATGCGTGGGTTCGGCCTGAGATAGAAGTTTTACAGTTTATGTGAGTGTGTTTGATAGGTTTCAGTCGAACTCTAGTATAATAATAACTGTATGAGATGAGCTGCAAATTTGCAACAGAAAATTGCAGCCGGGAGTTTTTTTTTTGAATATAACCTGGAATGCATCATGTACGGGTTATTAGCTTGCATGATATCTAGTGTTTTATGATCTAATGTAATTTTTCTGGGTAGCTAATAAATTGTGAAATCATAGAGAAACAAGAAATTTTGCTGCACTCCTGATTTGCTGCATTCTGTTTTGCTGTTATCCCTGGCGGCCATCACTCCAGATTTGCTGTCTTAATCCTGTAATAAAAGTGTAGGTTTTGGTTTGATGATTGATGGAGGGGGTTGGATCTTAGGGTCGTTTGATTCAAGAGTTAATGATATGTTCGGCTAGAAATGAAACGAGAAATCTGAAACAAAAGAAATGTTTTGCATGCTGTTGGCCTCTCCCTGCTATAGTCCTCCTTGTTTGCATGGTCAGCCTTGTGACAATACCGGTTGTATAGAATGATTAGGTTTGTTTCAAACTTTCTTTTGTTGCTTCTTGCAAGTTTTTTCTTTTTGGTTTGTTATAGCAGTAGACATTACCATGTAAACGCTAAAATGTTAGCCGCTCCAAACTCAGGTCCCTTTGCTGCGTTTTAGGTTCAGTTTCATTATTGGATTTCCCGTGGATAAATCATTGCATTTGGATGATAATTAACAACACGGGTAGAAAGCCATGGCATTGAGCTTTAAGTCATCTTTATTTGCCTTAATCTTGCCCATACAATGATTTATCATTGGATGTTAAAATGGAAATCTGGAATTCTTGTTTGAAATAAGAAAAGCTGCATTTCATGCTCCTGTTTTGCTGTTTCCTTTCCCGTAACAGCCCACCAAGTGGGTCTCTTTACCTACTTAATGAAAGAGAATTAGATGAGTGGAGTTTGAGTTTGCATGTTTGGGTCTAAAACATTTGAATCATGTTTGAGTACTTGTTGGAAAATAAGCAGCCAGTTTTGCCGAACCTTTTTTGCATGTTTTTCCAGATTTTTGCATTAGATCTTGCTAAGTTTTCTGCTTGTTTGAATGGTGGTGACTATGAAGTTGGTTGCTTAGTCTGAATTTGTGATGCTGGTTTGGAAATATCTAATCAAAGTTGTGCTTAAGAAATCTGGGTTTGAGGGAAAGTGCAGCAGATTTTCTTTTCCGGTTGCCGGAGTATATGAAGTAGTTGCAGAAGCTTGATTTCATTCATAGCTTGCATGGACTTGCATGATAACTCTCTGAAAATTTCCCTTTGGCCCCAAGTCTCCCTTTGTTTCACTATGGCCCAAGTAAATTGAAAAATCCATCAAAGTGATCCCTCAAACTTTCTTTTTCCTTTCAATTGGATCCTAATTTTGTGAATCATGGCCTGTTTAGTTATTTAAGTGCTTTCAATGGTTCAACTTCATGTTTATCTGGTTATTTGAGATGCCTTGACCCTTTCTTTGTTTTGGAGGATTTTGAAGCTAATATTTCCTTCATTTCATTACCATTACAAGGGAGGTAACTTCTATTTTCTTAATTTTATTTCTCCTACGTGCTCCTACGTGTTATGTGTGAATATGCATGCTTTAATTCGCTTTTCATTTTATGTTTAATTGGATATTTCGCTTTCTTTTTATTTCGTCTTTTTAATTAGCAAGTCATTTGAAGGCACTTGAATGCCAAATTTGTAATAGTTAGGTATTTATTTTATTCCGTTTCCCCTTTAGATTGTAGTAGGCATCCCCCTTTGTAATAGATAGGGCTTATGTGCTATGTGTTTGTGTGTGCCTATGTGTTTATCGCTTTCCTAGGCCTTTGCATCTAGATATGCATGCTTATGTGTTATGTGAATTACGTGCTCACATGCTTTCTTGCTTTAATTATGCCTACTTACTTGTATATATATGGTGAATGCAAATGCACGTTACCGTGGCTAGTCCAATGCTAGTCATGGTCTTCCCCTCGAGCCCTCACAAGTCCAATGCTTGTGAGAGAGCGTTAGATATGGGTTAGTCCAATACTAGACCCTTAGGGACCTCCGACGCTAGATCATGTTTGTATGACTACATTACATTCTCATGCATATTTCTGATTTTTAGGGCTTTACCATGTTGCATGACACTTTTCTTATATGTATAGCCCTTTATCCCGTATTTCCCCTTATATATATATCCCTTACCCCTTTGTATAAAACATGACATTAGACTTGCATTTCATCTGAGTCTTAGACCTAGGTTAGTACATTTGCTTGGTTAGACTAGGAAAAACCCCTTAGATATGGGATATGGACGAGTTTGGCTTCTCTAGCCTTAGCACGCTCGTATTCCCTCTATTAAATGGAACATTGAAAGACACGAGTATAGGTCCCCCGCACCCATTATGATGCATTCCTTTAGGTCATACACATTTGTATATTATTATTTTCTTTACTTTTCCTTTCTTTCGAGTCTCATGACTTGCATTATTTGTGACTTCTTCGAAGAGTCTTTATCGGGCGTCACAATTAATGTGATTGGTACCAAGTAAGTTTTGAAGATACATTTCGACCCTCCGACACCCTCCTAGGTCTAGGGTACGCATTCATATAGTACATCCAAATGTGATAAATCTCTAGGTTAAAATGAGAAAATCTTTGACTAAATCGCGCAACTAGCCTTGGCTAGGTTGAAAGGGTGCCTTGGATCCTTATCCTTGCCTTCCCTTTCTTCAAATGTGACTCCCGAATCTTTTTCTCTGATTTTCGTAGATTTGGAATCGTTTAAAAAGGGTTTTCTACGTTTTTTTCTTTAAAAATTTCATTTTTAGGTGGCTTGGTACACCTTAACTCTATACCAAGTGGCGACTCCATTTTTCATTCAAAAACCCTTTTTAAACTACATTTTGGGTCAAATTGTCGCATTTTCAAGTCCCATTTAGACCCATGTTCTTCATTTCAAATCAAAAATTCATTTTCTAATCAAAAATTGAACCAAAAGTCATTTTTCTAAACATCGTCTTTCTTTTAATTTCCTATTTTCAAATTGGGACGCGACAGTTGGCGACTCCACTGGGGACTTAGAGTGTCCGAGCATCCGATTTAGTCGAACTTTTCTACTTTTAACCTTCATATATATCATATTTGGAGTAGTAGGTTGCATTCTTCTTTTCCTTTTTTCTTTTGTTTTTCTTTATTAGGGTTTTTGCATCTATCACTCGTACAATCACTTCTCGCGCACTATGTATGTAATGAATGGATGATTTATTTGTATCGCGCTTGCATTATTGGGTGGGGAGTAGTCACCCTAGAATCTTCGACCGGATATAATGGTACAATCCCTCCCCTCAATAAGAAAGCACCTCATACGTGCATGCATAGTCTTATTTACCCCATTTTTTTTTCTTTTTCGTGGGCGTTTCCCACACCTCCTTGTAGGATTAGGATCGATTGCCTTGGGTAGACGGATGGTGTGCTCTGCGCCCATAGCGCTACCTAAGGGATCACTCGAGCCACCGACCGAAGGCCCTGGGAGTGATGGCCCTTCGCCTTTAGGTCTGAAGGCTTGGGAGCCGAAGCCTTATCGAGTCTAGATGCATTAGTGAACCAAACCTCATGCATCCATATTAGAATTACCTAGGGTAGAGTCGACCTTACCCTATTAAAGACACTAGGCACGAGGGAAGGGATCCTACCCCTCTTTCCTTATTTATCTTTGTTGCTTTTTATATTATCTAATTGTCCAACGTGTTATGTGATTATGTGTTGAACTCACGTTTCCTTGTCTCTTGTCTTTTGCATTCACAAACGTTAAGAAATAAAAGGTCTGGCATGATCCTCTTTTAGGACCTACCCTTATAGATAGGCTATTGCACGTTTAAAAATTTTGGTATATTGCATATCATTTTAGGCCTACCCTGGCATATAAAGGGTCCCTTTAGGTCATGATATCAGTTAAATTGTAAATTTATCGTTTTAATAAACTGGCATCATGCAAAAACCCTAGAAAGGGAATGCCATTTAGGGGATCCCGTGTTAGGAATAAACCACCTCATGTCTTGGATACTTAATCCAAGGAGACTTGCACGTTTATATTTTGTACCATCCAAAGGGGTAGTGCACAAGGTAAGGTAGGATCCGATCTTTTCGAAAATGACAAAGCAATTTTGCACATTGGAATATGAGCGTCTAATAATCACTTTTGGCCATTTTGTCAACATTGGTAAAAATCCTTTGCGTAAAGGACATTAATTCGAAGAAATTCACAAATAATTCCTCACTATTGAGATGATAAATGAATTGAGGCCAAAATCTGATTTTAGAAGGCTCATAGACCAATGCATCGCAATAAATTTTTGAAACTACCAGTTGATAGATTGCTTTTTAAATAAGCTGTTAATTCCATTCAATCCATTGGACCATTTCATTCATCAATTTCATCCAGTCCATTTTATCAACTTGTTCATTTTTAAGGCAACCTAGTCGACTTTGAATTTATTTGACCAATTTACCCTTTTTAGGGTGATCCAATTAATTTTGGATAAATTAAATTTCATTCAATTCATTTGACCAGTTTACCTATTTTTAGGGCAATTCGGTCGTTTTGAATAAATCATCAATTTATCCAATCCATTTGACCCGCTTTTTCCCCTTTAGGGTTTAAGTCTAAGGTTCACTGAATAAAAGTAATCGAGACATTGCAACCTCTTTTACACATCATTTTATGATCAAAGCAGGCAATCCATTCGGACTTCGTCCTCATTTTTTAAGACAAATGTCTCTTCTCACTCCAATTGGCCAATTTTTTCAAATCATTTTTTCACTCAATCAGTTGATCGGATTCATCAGGTATTGTATGGTGCCTACCCTAGAGGATTGCATTTTCATGCTAGGCCTACCCTTGGCATAAAAGGGTTCCCCCCATAGGACATGCATACCGATTCTGCAATTTTGCTTACTAACTCTGGGTTTTTTTTTCCTTTCATTTTTTCCCCTCCCCCTGCATTCATAAAAATGTTTCAATAAGGTGAAAATATTTTTTCTATATCTGATAACAATTTTTAATCCGAAAAGTGTGAAAAGTATTACTTGACTCTTGGGCAGACCCTGCGATGAAAACATGAAGGATCTATTTGGAAGCGTTAGGATAAAGCCTCTAAGAGATTTCATAATTGTTTTTCAAAGGAAAATTCTGTATATTTGACTTGTTAATACATTTTCGGCCCAAAAGAAAAGGAGACAAAAAGTGTATATATGTGGAGCTCTTTAGAAGTTTTTCTCTTCTCATTTGTATTATAATTGAACGAGAAATTTTGTTTTAAACTTTTTCAACAATAAAGTTTTGGATAATTATTGTATTTATGTACATTTCATTCTTTTGCTCATCGGAGATTTCATGATGAATTTTGGGAAATAAAGGTAAATTGAGATTTCCTCAACCTCCAGCCTGAAATTTCACGAGTGTATGCTTTCTAAAGTCCTTACGTACACTCAATTAGTGATCCAAACTGTACAATAAGAGTGCCTGGAATTAAAAAGAAGCCGCTCAAACTGATAGGTCACTCAAAAGTCCCAATCAGATACCTTTTCTTCTTCACAAAAGCACCCCAAAATAAAATCAGTCCAGTGATTGATAAAATGCAAATTGGGGCAATCTTTGCTTGAAAAATGTCCACTGTGCCTAATTATATTCAATTCACATCTAAATGAAAGCAAAATGTGCATTATCCTTGTTTATTTTGAAAATTTGGAATGATACTTCGAGCGTTCGTTTCTATACCCATACAGATTTTTATCATTTGCTTTCCCATTTGAGCCTTTCAAAGAATAATTTCGTTTCAAATAAGAGCCTTAATGATCACTACCCTACATTGGAAAATTTTCAAATATCAAAAGGAAATGGATTTTCAATGAGCAATTTGTTACTTTGGTTGTCATGAAGCGTAAGAATGATGCTTTGGCCATCATTTCTACAACCTAAACACTGTTTTACCATTGCATCCTCATTTGAGCTAAAATCGGTGGTTCTTTTCAAAGCACCTATGATCGCACCCCACATTGGGGAAGGAGATTGGAGAATTTTCCCAAAAAGGAGAAAAAGCAAAATGCTAAAATTAAAAGAAAGAGAGAACCCCGAATGGGAAAATTTATTCTACCTGGGCTTCAATTTTGGGAAAAAGAGAAAAGAAAAGAGAGAAAGAGAAAAGAAAGAAAAGTTGTCTGGCGGATCCTCTATGTTTCGTGGATATGGATGAACGGAAGTCATCCTAGTTGGTTCAGATGCATGCAAAAAATTTCGCATTAATGAAAATTTTCCTTTCAGAGTTAATGTAAGGAACGGATTGGAAGTCAGGCCCTCTTCTTTTCCAATCAAACATTCTATCCCTAGTTATCCCTTTTGAGCTTTCAGAATAAATTATTTCGTTTGGCAACCCCTGAGGATCGCAAACCCCACACTGGGGCAAGTTTGAGTTGAAAAAGAAAGAAAAGTCCCAAGAGGTGAAAAATAATAAAAAAGAAGAAAAAAGAACCTCGGTTGAGCATAAACTAGGGCAAAATTTTGAAAATTTCAAAGGAGTGGCAGAAGGCCAAAGAAGAAAAATCAATCGAAGAAAAGAGAACAAAATGAAAGAATAAGACCCTCAATTGAGAATAAACTGGGATGAATTCTGATTTAACCCTAAAATAGGGTTGATATAATAATGCGATCTCAGATCATTTGAACCACTTTTAAGAAATCTGCTTTCAAGCCTTAGCTTTTCTAAGCATCCCACCAGACCCCATTACAAAAGCTGAAAGTCCTGATTTTTGTTCCTTTGCAATATCTCTGTCAAGAAAATTTCTAATTGGCAAGTGATGCTTGTATACTGATGCCAGAATTTTTTTAAATGTATTTTTGAATTGATTAGCTGTGAAGTTGATAGTACTCATCTTCTGAAAATCCGCCAGGGCACCTTTGAAAATAAAAAGAAAAAAGAAGAAGCGAGCAAAAAAAATAAATGCAAAAGAAATGAAAAAAGATTTGATGGTGAAGTCCCCGTTAAGTGATGATGAAAGTCACCAAATTTACGATCTGTGAGTTCAAAATAGGGGCAATTTTGAAAAAATGCGATCTTCGGTGCAACGTCCTTGGAAGTCTTATTCTTTAAATATCATTTTCAAGCCACATTACAAGCTCATAAAGTCCATCGTTGACTTATCCTTCATGACAACTAAAGTAAGGATTATGCTCATAAGGAACCCATCAATCATTTGTAATCATAAGGGTATAACCAGTTTTCGCATGTTTAGCTATCGTTTCTACCCCTCTGTTGCAAGCATACAAAACCTATGTGTTGACTAAGTTTTCTTAAGAAATAAGGGTGACAAACTCTTTGCTTTCACTAAGATGTGATGTTGAAGGCATTACATACAATTTGGGCACAAGAATAAGACAAATCCCGACCTCTCATTTTCCTTAACCACCTCAAAATCAGAAATAACACCCACTCGGTTGGTCCTGAAAGATTGAGCTAACAGGAAATGGTGATCCATTACCCAAAGCATCGGTGCTAAAGTGAGGAAGAAATCTTTTGTAATTTGGCATTATTTTGAGAAATTCATCATGAAATTTTCTGTATGAGTTTAAGCAAGACGTTCAATTTTCTTCACATTATATAGGAAGTACAGTTTCTTACTTTGTTCAAATAAATAGAGAGGCATCCAAACCAATTTTTGCAATCAAATAAGCCCACATTGGAAAAAAAATTTTAGTCCATTTGAGAATTTCGTCAAAGAGTCAAGCAAGACTTTCAAATCAATCACACTGCTCTTTCCATGAGTAGTCGTTGCAATATTTTAAAATCAAATGCATGTTGTACTTTGGCGAGCCCCCTGTGCAGGTATCCATGGTGAAATCAATGAAGAAGCGTAAGCCAAAATCTTACGAATCAAGGCCTCAAGGAGGAGCAACCATGCCGTAATGTAAATCAATTGATCGGTTGCACAATAATTGGTGGAAACTGGGGCCAATTATTTTTGAAAAAAATTCTCAAAAATCAAACTTGAATTTAATTTCTTGTTCCTTGACAAATTTCAATTTCTTGTTGATGAAATTTCAGCGCCCGCCGCGCACCCTTCCATTTCCCATTTTTGATAACCATATTTAATTCACTGATTTCTCCACCGTTAGCATCGAGTCTATCTCACTAACGTGTGTGTTTCTTTTCTTCTACCACTGTTAGCATTAAGTTTATCTCACTAACGTGTGTGTTTTAATTCTCAAGGCAGGCTCGGGTTTAATCCCACTGACCCGTTATTAAGGCAGGCTCGGGTGTTATCCCACTGACCGATCATCAAGGCAGGCTTGGGTTTAATCCCACTGACCAATTTGTCAAAGGCAGGCTCGGGTGTAATCCCACTGACCGATCATCAAGGCAGGTTTGGGTTTAATCCCACTGACCAATTTGTCAAAGGCAGGCTCGGGTGTAATCCCACTGACCAATTATCAAGGCAGGCTTGGGTTTAATCCCACTGACCAATTCATCACACTGGGGCAAATCTTTGGATAATTTTTTTTTCGAACAAATCTTATACAGTTTTTTCATACATACCAGCATTTCTTTTATTCTGCCACTAGCCATTGGGTCAGTCCCACTAGTGCGCCTTTCATTTTACACTACCACTAGCCGTTGGGTCAGTTCCACTAGTGAGCCTTTCATTTACACTGCCACTAGCCGTTGGGTCAGTCCCACTAGTGAGCCTTTCATTTTACACTGCCACTAGCCGTTGGGTCAGTCCCACTAGTGCGTCTTTCATTTACATTGCCACTAGCCGTTGGGTCAGTCCCACTAGTGAGCCTTTCATTTACACCGCCACTAGCCGTTGGGTCAGTCCCACTAGTGAGCCTTTCATTTTACACTACCACTAGCCGTTGGGTCAGTCCTACTAGTGAGCCTTTCATTTACACCGCCACTAGCCGTGGGTCAGTCCCACTAGTGAGCATTTCATTTACTCAGCCACTAGTCGTGGGTCAGTCCCACTAGTGACCATTTTATTTTGCATCGCCACTAGCCGTTGGGTCAGTCCCACTAGTGAACATTTCATTTTCATTGCCGCTAAACATGGGTCAGTTCCACTAGCATGCATCTCATTTCACTGCCACTGAACATGGGTCAGTCCCACCAGTGAGCACTTCATTTGCATTGCCACTAAACATGGGTCAGTCCCACTAGTGCGCATTCCATTTTAAATTTTATTCAGGTCAGTCCCATGATTTTAAATTTTAGTCGGGTCAGTCCCATGATTTTAAATTTTATTTGGGTCAGTCCCATGTTTAAATTTCTTGTTCGGGTCAGTCCCATGATTTAAATTTTTGTTCGGGTCAGTCCCATAATTTAAAGTTTGTTCGGGTCAGTCCCATGATTAATTTCTCGTTCGGGCCAGTCTCATGATTAATTTCTTATTGGGGTCAGTCCCCTTTTAAATTTCTTGTTCAGATCAGTCCTATTTTAAAATTTCCTGTTTTGGTCAGTCTCATTTTGAATTCTTTGTTCGGGTCAGTCCCGTTTTAAATTTTGTTGGGGTCAGTCCCATTTTAAGTTTTGATTCGGGTCAGTCCCGTTTTAAATTTCTCGTCAGAGTTGGTCTCATTAAAAGTGGTCAGTCCACATTTCAAGAGCATCAGTCGCCAAACAACCACAGGTGATGTATTTGGTGTCTAATTCTTTGTCTCAAGTTTTTCCAAAACTCAGACAAAGAGGGGCAAACTGTAGACACCAAATTTTTAACTTATTTTATTTTATTTTTTATTTTTAGTATTATCTATTTTATTTTATTAATCTCATAATTTTTGTTTTAAGGCACCTTTTAGCATTTTATAGCATTTTAGATTGTTATTATTTATTTTGATTTTATTTTATTCATTTTGATCATTTAGTTGTTTAATTATATTTTAAGGTTTTTTTTAGTGTTAAGAGTTGCCGAAAAATGGTCACAAAAATATGCCTTATCTCTGTTAGATTTTATGCAAGTTTATTATTTATTTAATTTTAAAAAAAAGAAAAGAAAAGAGAAAACCAAGCTCATGCGCCCGGAGCTGCACAGGATCCTAGCCATTTTCTCCGTATCACATTGCAAGCACATACATGCACACGAGTACAGGAAAATTTGCAGCGGCAATATGGATTCCATTTACACCCCTTGGCTCGTATTTTTTCTTTTCCGTTAGAGCCCCTCAGTACAACAGACAAATCATCCTCTAATTCTGATCCCAAATCCATCATCCAAAGGCTCCGGATAATGACCAGAAATGCAGAAAAACCAGCACCATTAGATGTAGGTTTAGGTGTCGTTAGAGATATAAAAAGGAAGGAAGCTGACGGCTAGAAAGGGAGAGGGGGTTTTTTACGGCTGGAAAAAGGAGAGGAGAGCAGACGGCTAGGGTTTTTCTTTTTGGAGAGAAGGTTGGACGGCAAAAAGAAAGAAGCCAGAGAGAGGCGGCTAGGGTTTAGAGGGAGCTAAGAGAGAGGAATGACGGCTGAAAAGTCTAGGAGGTTTTTGACAGCTGGTTGAGTGAGGGTAACGACAGAGAGGTTGGCGTGAGTTGAGAGCAAGAAGGAACCGAGAGAACCAGGAAATCTGGGAAGGAGAAGCTGCAAAGAAAAGAACCAAAGCAAGGGAAAAGAGAGGAGAGAACAGCGTGAGGAAGATAGAGAGAAACCAGAAAAGAGAGGGGCTTTTTGGTGACGGCTGAGGTTTGAGGGGTAGAGAGAATCAAGAGAGCATCTAGTAACGGCTGCAAATCTGGAGAGAAAACTAGGCAGAAGAAAGGATAAAAGAAGGGTTTCGGGGCTGAGAAAAGGATTGGAGAGGACCGAAGATAGGAAACCATATAGAGGAAGAAAAGCTGAGAGGTTGAGCGGAAGAGCAAGGGAGGAAGACGAAATCTGGTGCTGTTCCTTCGGCAAACCAAGAAACTGTTGGAGCTGCTGACTCTCACAAGAAGTTGTCACGCCATCTTCAGCCGCGGATATCGAAAGGGAGAACAAGAACTGTAAGGTTTTCGTTTTCTCTTTATATTAGTTTTCCTCTGATGATTGAGCCTTCAAGCTTGCGGTATTTTTTTGTGCGCTTCCCTTGGTATTTCATAGTCTAAAGTCGCTTCTTTTGCTATGTGTTTACTCCTATGCTACCTGATGGGTTTGCTGATGGATTTTGACCCTTGAGCCCGTTTTCTTTCCCTAAAAGTGGAAAACTTGCTTAATGATGGTTGTTTATGCGTGGGTTCGGCCTGAGATAGAAGTTTTACAGTTTATGTGAGTGTGTTTGATAGGTTTCAGTCGAACTCTAGTATAATAATAACTGTATGAGATGAGCTGCAAATTTGCAACAGAAAATTGCAGCCGGGAGTTTTTTTTTTGAATATAACCTGGAATGCATCATGTACGGGTTATTAGCTTGCATGATATCTAGTGTTTTATGATCTAATGTAATTTTTCTGGGTAGCTAATAAATTGTGAAATCATAGAGAAACAAGAAATTTTGCTGCACTCTTGATTTGCTGCATTCTGTTTTGCTGTTATCCCTGGCGGCCATCACTCCAGATTTGCTGTCTTAATCCTGTAATAAAAGTGTAGGTTTTGGTTTGATGATTGATGGAGGGGGTTGGATCTTAGGGTCGTTTGATTCAAGAGTTAATGATATGTTCGGCTAGAAATGAAACGAGAAATCTGAAACAAAAGAAATGTTTTGCATGCTGTTGGCCTCTCCCTGCTATAGTCCTCCTTGTTTGCATGGTCAGCCTTGTGACAATACCGGTTGTATAGAATGATTAGGTTTGTTTCAAACTTTCTTTTGTTGCTTCTTGCAAGTTTTTTCTTTTTGGTTTGTTATAGCAGTAGACATTACCATGTAAACGCTAAAATGTTAGCCGCTCCAAACTCAGGTCCCTTTGCTGCGTTTTAGGTTCAGTTTCATTATTGGATTTCCCGTGGATAAATCATTGCATTTGGATGATAATTAACAACACGGGTAGAAAGCCATGGCATTGAGCTTTAAGTCATCTTTATTTGCCTTAATCTTGCCCATACAATGATTTATCATTGGATGTTAAAATGGAAATCTGGAATTCTTGTTTGAAATAAGAAAAGCTGCATTTCATGCTCCTGTTTTGCTGTTTCCTTTCCCGTAACAGCCCACCAAGTGGGTCCCTTTACCTACTTAATGAAAGAGAATTAGATGAGTGAAGTTTGAGTTTGCATGTTTGGGTCTAAAACATTTGAATCATGTTTGAGTACTTGTTGGAAAATAAGCAGCCAGTTTTGCCGAACCTTTTTTGCATGTTTTTCCAGATTTTTGCATTAGATCTTGCTAAGTTTTCTGCTTGTTTGAATGGTGGTGACTATGAAGTTGGTTGCTTAGTCTGAATTTGTGATGCTGGTTTGGAAATATCTAATCAAAGTTGTGCTTAAGAAATCTGGGTTTGAGGGAAAGTGCAGCAGATTTTCTTTTCCGGTTGCCAGAGTATATGAAGTAGTTGCAGAAGCTTGATTTCATTCGTAGCTTGCATGGACTTGCATGATGACTCTCTGAAAATTTCCCTTTGGCCCCAAGTCTCCCTTTGTTTCACTATGGCCCAAGTAAATTGAAAAATCCATCAAAGTGATCCCTCAAACTTTCTTTTTCCTTTCAATTGGATCCTAATTTTGTGAATCATGGCCTGTTTAGTTATTTAAGTGCTTTCAATGGTTCAACTTCATGTTTATCTGGTTATTTGAGATGCCTTGACCCTTTCTTTGTTTTGGAGGATTTTGAAGCTAATATTTCCTTCATTTCATTACTATTACAAGGGAGGTAACTTCTATTTTCTTGATTTTATTTCTCCTACGTGCTCCTACGTTTTATGTGTGAATATGCATGCTTTAATTCGCTTTTCATTTTATGTTTAATTGGCTATTTCGCTTTCTTTTTATTTCATCTTTTTAATTAGCAAGTCATTTGAAGGCACTTGAATGCCAAATTTGTAATAGTTAGGTATTTATTTTATTTATTTTATTCCGTTTTCCCTTTAGATTGTAGTAGGCATCCCCCTTTGTAATAGATAGGGCTTATGTGCTATGTGTTTGTGTGTGCCTATGTGTTTATCGCTTTCCTAGGCCTTTGCATCTAGATATGCATGCTTATGTGTTATGTGAATTACGTGCTCACATGCTTTCTTGCTTTAATTATGCCTACTTACTTGTATATATATGGTGAATGCAAATGCACGTTACCGTGGCTAGTCCAATGCTAGTCATGGTCTTCCCCTCGAGCCCTCACAAGTCCAATGCTTGTGAGAGAGCGTTAGATATGGGCTAGTCCAATGCTAGACCCTTAGGGACCTCCGACGCTAGATCATGTTTGTATGACTACATTACATTCTCATGCATATTTCTGATTTTTAGGGCTTTACCATGTTGCATGACACTTTTCTTATATGTATAGCCCTTTATCCCGTATTTCCCCTTATATATATATCCCTTACCCCTTTGTATGAAACATGACATTAGACTTGCATTTCATCTGAGTCTTAGACCTAGGTTAGTACATTTGCTTGGTTAGACTAGGAAAAACCCCTTAGATATGGGATATGGACGAGTTTGGCTTCTCTAGCCTTAGCACGCTCGTATTCCCTCTATTAAATGGAACATTGAAAGACACGAGTATAGGTCCCCCGCACCCATTATGATGCATTCCTTTAGGTCATACACATTTGTATATTATTATTTTCTTTACTTTTCCTTTCTTTCGAGTCTCATGACTTGCATTATTCGTGACTTCTTCGAAGAGTCTTTATCGGGGCGTCACAATTACTGTGATTGGTACCAAGTAAGCTTTGAAGATACATTTCGACCCTCCGACGTCCTCCTAGGTCTAGGGTATGCATTCATATAGTACATCCAAATGTGATAAATCTCTAGGTTAAAATGAGAAAATCTTTGACTAAATCGCGCAACTAGCCTTGGCTAGGTTGAAAGGGTGACTTGGATCCTTATCCTTGCCTTCCCTTTCTTCAAATGTGACTCCCGAATCTTTTTCTCTGATTTCGTAGATTTGGAGTCGTTTAAAAAGGGTTTTCTACGTTTTTTTCTTTAAAAATTTCATTTTTAGGTGGCTTGGTACACCTTAACTCTATACCAAGTGGCGACTCCATTTTTCATTCAAAAACCCTTTTTAAACTACATTTTGGGTCAAATCGTCGCATTTTCAAGTCCCATTTAGACCCATGTTCTTCATTTCAAATCAAAAATTCATTTTCTAATCAAAAATTGAACCAAAAGTCATTTTTCTAAACATCGTCTTTCTTTTAATTTCCTATTTTAAAAATGGGGCGCAACATGTACAACAAAAAATTTCGTTTACTTTTTTTTTTAAACTGCAACAGAAAAAATTTAATTATGTATAAATTTCAAAAATACTAATTTATTCACATACGATCAAGTATTTATACAAGTATATTAACAGTACTTACTAAGTAAGGTACTCAATTTTAATCATTAATAAAACATTTTAGTGTTATTTCAAATAACAATAAAATATGGCCTTGGCATAAGTTTTTTAAGCATAATAGAATATTTTTACCATAAATTAGCATAGTTTTGTCATTAATCAAATTTACTATGTTATAAGTAAAAATGATTATTTATGTATAAAAACATACTATTACTTCGAACAAACTTACTCCCTCAAAAGTATATTGAGGATAAGAATTGTAATTTATCTCTTTAAAAATTATGTTTCATAATACTTTCAATTCACCTTTTGGGCTGCAAAAGTAACTAGTTTATTACGTTAACTTACTATTTTAGATGACAAACTTACTTCCTTATTTTTACGCATAACCCTTTGCAAGTGGATAAGTCCAACAGGTAATCAAATGGTTGCTAAAATTATTATAACCTATTATATCATGCCTAAAACTGTTTTTTTACCATAATGATAGTTACTACTCCATTTTCCCACATTCTTAAGCTGAACACTTGGTACTAATTTTATATATGTATATAAATGTAATGAAGGCTTGAATCCATTATTTCTTAAAATTCCGGTACCTTCTTTACGCACATTTTTTGTCCAACGCATTTGCAGCATTTTTCCATTGGTAATGGGTACATTTGCAAATACATAAATGCCTCTGGTTTTAACCTGCAATAACACTTCCTGGCCCAACTCGTACGGAAGTCAGTGTGCTTTTCGGTTGCATCTGCAGACGGTTCTCATATATTTTCTCTCCACACGCTCTGCAACAATTCAACGTCTCCGTTTGCACTGTATGCAACTCTAGTACATGTCGCTCTCTGCCAGCCTTCTTACCATAGGCAGGTTCCTACCATAAAGGTATGCCAAGATGAAGAATATTCAGCTAAGTTTGACCACCATGGATTTTTTAATCAAAGCTATTTAATGTAACAATTATTGGAAAGTAAGATTTGAACACTTGACCTTTTACCCATTGATGGTGGTAACCAGCAAGCAAAGGTTGGTGGTTATTTTCTCAACCTCCTCCAGCAAGAAAGTACATGAGGACAATGGATCGGACTTTCTTGTATTGTCTTGTAGCGTGATGACAAGTGCTGGACCTTGACTTCAATCAGAGCGAATTGCAACTGGACAAGCAGTAAGTTGTGCCCAATTGGTTGCACTCACTTTTCATTATCACTTTTGATAACATTATCCAAGCCTGAAACGGAGTCTGTTGCTATTCTTTTGACGGCATTATGGAATAGTACATAGGGAAAAATTCTTTAGGCAACCGTTAGAGAGCAGCCATGTTTGATATCTCTTTCTACTAATTTGTTGCGGGATTATAGAGAAGGTTTGCATGATTCAGCTGTCCACATGGGACCGCTTTAGCCCTTCTTGGATGAGGCCCATTTGAATTGCTATTTTCTAAATTTTTAAAAAAATATATATATTATAATATTTTGATACATATGAAGTAAAACTGTGATACATGAATATGTTGTCATATATGTTGGCGTGTTAAATCAAACTTTTTTTAGTTGCATCATAAACATGTTTTATTGAGAGAAAATGCTTTAGTAATGATAGTTATGATAATAAAACAGTTTTTACGTGATATAACATGTTATTACAATTTTAGCGACTATTCGATTACCTGTTAGATCCATTCACCTAAATAGGATAATGCCTAAAAGTAAGAAAGTAAATTTCTAATCTAAAATAGTAAGTCAATGTAGTAAATTAGCAACTTTTATGCCTCAAAAGGTAAATTAGAATAAATATGAAACTTACATTTTAAAAAATTAAATTACTACTTTATATCAAAAGCTTACTTTTTAGAGAATAAGTCTAGTTCAAGTAAAAGAAAGTTTTTATACATAGATAGTAATTTTTATTGATAATATAGTAAATTTGAATAATGGTCAAAACTTACTAATTTATGGCACAAATGTACTATTTTAATTAAAAAAACTTATCTCAAACTAGTATTGGGAAGTTTATTTGAAATAGTGAGAATTTTTATTAATAATTAAAACTTAGTACCCGAGTTAGTAAGTGCTCATAATAAACCTTTATAATACATGATTGTATGTATAATTTAAATTTTTTTGTATTTATATATTTTAAAATACTACGAAAAATATTTTGACTTTTCACATAACCTTGTAAAATATGTAATAGAATTTTGTCGCATTATAATTTTTCATTATTTTTCAATTTTTGAAAAGTTTGAAAGTTTGGAAAACAATAACAACAAATTTTCCTAGTTATATATAGAATATCACTTGTCTATATGTCACAATTAATGTAATTTAATACCTATGAATATAATAAGATGATAATGTTTTAATAGATTTAGTGTTTGGACACAAGAATTTATAAGAGTTAAATTTGTATTAATGCAGCCCAAACAAAATAAGAGACATAGTATAACAATTAATATAACTATCAAAATCACAATAATTAATATAACTATCAAAATCACAGAATTAATATAGCAAAATTAGTATGATCTGGACTTTTCTCCTTGGAGATTGTTCATAAAATTGAGATCCAACCATTAAACGAAATTCAAAAGCATATATAATCTATTATATAATTTAAATGAAATTCAGTTCATGTATAAAACTATCCTAAAATAATTAGCACACTATAATACAATGTTATTTTAACAAAAAAATTTTGCCAAAAGTTTCAAATATTCATGGCATATGTATGTGAGATATTTTACCTTATTTTTGTCTCACATCTAATCATTAAGGTTAATTTAAGGAAGAATATTTTTTATAATAGAATCATTTTGTTTTTAATTAACAAGTTGAAATCTTTTTAGAAAATAAAAGTGAAATATTTTGGGAACTTAGTTTTTTATTTTCTCAAAATTAAAAATATTGTTATATTTTAGCAATTGTTGCCATTGACTTTTCATTTTCTAGATTATTTTTTGTCAATGTAAAATTAGTTTCATTAACAATAATTAATGTTTCATTTATTTGAGGATTGGCATTCTATTGCTATTATTTTATATGTAAAAATTTAACCTAGGTAACAAAGTAAATAATAGCTACATAAAAAAAGGAAATAGGTGCTCAGTTGATTGCGTTCAAACTATGAATTCTGTTAATGCATAACTACTAAAGTATATTTTCATTTGTAGGAAATCAATATGCGTCATATATTGACCAGGATTAAATTACTGATTAATTAAACAAATCATACGTAAACTCATGATGTGATATGTATTGCATTATGTCACCTTTATATTCATGTCATTGTTTCTTTCTATTTATATTTTAAAGGTGTAAAATTCTCTTGATTATGTTAGTGAAAAAGCATAAAATCTTTTATAAAATTTTTCCAATTTATTTACAAGATTTTAGTACTTTTAGAAGAAACTATTTATTATAAGAAGAGAAAAAAGTTCCAATGGCCCTCAAACTTTTAACCACATAAAGTTTTAACCCTTCAACAATTAGGAGGAAACTTTTGGCTATCAATCTATCAATAGTGTAAATTGTTGGCCCTTCTATGAATTCCAGCAGTTTGTGTGTGATGAAAATGAGGACATTTTTGTCTGTGTAGGTATATTAATATATCCATAGCAAATCAAAAGTTCCAATGGATACCTCAGCCAAAATAGACATTAACTCACAAATATACGCTTATCAGCAGGGAAAAAATCCCAAAAATTCCATTTTCCCCAACCTCTTTTCAATGTATTAACACAATTCAGTGGATCTGAAACCAAACCTTATTTACCTCCTCCTCTGTTCACTTTTCTCCGTATGAAATTGAGTGAGAGAGAAAGATAGTAATAAGATAAATATTCAGCAATGGAGAGAGGAGGAGGTGGCGATGGATCTATGTAATTCATGCTTTCTTCACTATGCTTGCTTTTCTGCTTTCTCATCTTTTGTATCATGCTACTATCAAGGATGGGTTTCTTGAGAAAAGGAAAAAGATGAAGAAAAGGACTGGTTTCTTAAGAAAGTGAAGGATTTCAATCAAGACAATGGAAAATAGATCAAAGAACCATTGGATTTGGGAAATCCATTGTGGATGTCATTGGACGCATTAGCTATTGTTCTGCTTTTGGTTTGAAGCCATAATGCTTATGGCTTTTACCTTCCAGGGGTCACCCCTAAAGAGTTCCATATGTAAAAATTTAATGATTGTAAATATATTGATTTTATTTGCATTTGTAAGATTCAAAAAAAACCCATTTGTTGGTTTTATAAGTTCTGCACAAATCTGTGTTAAAGAGTGACTTTTAGGGTGTAAAAATCTGGGATTTATTAATTTTTTAATTTTGTCCTTTAAATGGGCTTTCTGGAATTTGTTGCATTTGGATGGCATTGTTAAAGTTGAGTGGAAGTTTGATTTTTCACATTTCATTAGAGAAAATGGTTTTATTTTTTAGCAGGAGTTTGAATTTACTACCTTTTATTCAATTAATATTTTTGCATGGACAAGAATGCCCTTATTTCTGTTACTCATAATGGCTTCACAGAAGGGCCAGCAATTTACACTATTGAAAGATCAAAAGCCAAAAGTTTCCTCACAATTGTTGAAGGACTAAAACTTTATATGGTTAAAAGTTTGAGGGCCACTAGGACTTTTTTCCTTTTAGGAATGGTTTACTAATTTTCTAGTAAACATATATATTACATCAAAAAGGCAGGAAAAAAACTTGATTTTATTTTGTTTTAATTAGGAGTGCTTTTACCATTCATAATAGGAATAGTAAAATTGGTGCAAATTTCTAAACAACAAGCAATGTACACATGACTATGGGAATTTTTTACGTCGATCAGACTAATATAATAAATGTATGCCACAAACTAGTTTTAATAAATGTATGCGATAAACTAGCTTTAGTAAATGTATACGATAAACTAATATATGGCATACATTTATTAAAATTAGTTTATGGTATACATTTGTTACATTAGTCTGAATAATAGAAAAAAATCCAATAATCATGTGTATGGTGCTTGTTATTTTGAAATTTGTACCAATTTTACTACTCCTATTATTATTGGTAAAAGTACTCCTACATAAAGCACAATCAAATCGAGTTTTTTTTTACCTTTTTGATGTAGTAGTTATGTTTACTAAAAAATTAGTAAACCTTTCCTACAGTACATAGTTTCTCCTAAAAGTACTAACATTCTATAAAACAATTGGAATAATTTTGTGAAAGATTTTATGCATCAAGAGAATTTTGCACTTTAAAACATAAATAGAAAGAAAGAACAATGGCATGAGTATAAAGGTGACCAAATGTGGTACATATCACATCATGAGTTCAGTTATGATTTGTTTAGATAATCAGTAATTTAATTCTGATCAATATATTGATTTCCTACAAATGAAAATATAATTTAGTAGTTATGCATTAATGGAATTCATAGTTTGAACGAATCAATCGAGCACCTATTTCCTTTATTTAAGTATTTATTACTTATTTTTTTTTACTTAGGTTAAATAGTTACATGTAAAATAATAGAAACAGCATGCCATTCTTCGACCAACAGAACATCAATTATTATTAATTACACTAATTTTACATTGATGAAAATTAGTCTCGAAAATGAAATGTCAATGGCAACAATTGCTAAAAACTAACAATTGTTTTTAATTTTGGGAAAATAAAAAAAAGCTCCCAAAATATTTCACTTTTATTTTTTTAAAATATTGCAACTTTTTAATTAGATTCAAAATAATTCTATTATAAAAAATATTCTTTCTCAAATAAACATCAATGATTAGATATGAGATACAAATATGGGCAAAAAAAGATAGAAATACGGTGAAATATCTCTCATACATATGTCATGAATATTTGAGACTTTTAGCAAAAAATTTTTTGCTGTTAAAATAATTTGGTATTATAGTGTGCTAATTATTTTAGGATCATTTTATACATTAATTTAATTTAATTTAAATTATACAATATATTATATGTGCATGTAATTTTCATTTAGTAGTTGGATCTCATTTTTATGAACAATCTTCCTAGAAAAAAAAGTCCAGATTATAATAATTTTGTCATTTTTATTATTATATTAATTGTTATACTATTTCTCTCATTTTGTTAGGTATATATTAATACAAGTTTAACTCTTATTAATTCTTATGTCCTAGACAATAAATTTATTAAAACTTTATCATCTTATTATATTCATAGATATTAAATTATAGAAATTATATAGACAACTGATATTCTATATACAAATAGGAAGATTTGTTGTTATCATTATCCAAACTTTCAAACAATTTCAAAATTTGAAAATAATTCAAAAATTATAATACAACAAATTATATTACATATTTATAAGGTTATGTGAGAAGTCAAAATATTTTTATAGTATTTAAAATGCATAAATACAAAATATTTTTAAATTATACATACAATTATATATTATATAGGTGTATTATGAGTACGTTCTAATTAGAGTACTAAGTTCCAATCAATAATAAAAAATCTTATTATTATTGAAAAAAACTTCCTAATACTAGTTTGATATAAGTTTTTTAAGTAAAATAGTATATTTGTGCCATAAATTAGTAGTTTTGATCATTAATCAAATTTACTATTTTATCAATAAGAATTACCATTTATGTATAAAATTTTACTAGTATTTGAACTAAATTTACTCTCTATAAAGTAAGCTTAGGATATAAAGCAGTAATTTGTTCCTTTAAAAAGTAAGTTTCATATTTATTCCATTTATCTTTTGAGACATAAAAGTTACTATTTTATTACATTAACTTATAATTTTAGATGAGAAATTTACTTCTTTATTTTTAGACATTATTTTATTTAGGTGAATAGCTCTAATAGGTAATCAAATTGCTATTAAAAGTGTGATAATCTATTATATCAAATAAAAATTATTTCCTTACCATAACGATGGTTACCGGAGCGTTTTTCTTAATTGAATCAGAATTTGCTTTCATCATTTATTCAAAACTAGCTACGGCTTGTTTTGTCCTTTCCATTAATTTTTTTTTATCACTTGTTATTATCTACATTTACTCCTATTCCTATTCTATCCTATTTTGGGGGTAACCCAACATGATCATGAAAAATTGACGGGAACTAAATTATCATCCATATGAATCTAAAAAAAATCATATTAAGTGACAATTTTGATGAGAGGTAAAGTTTGAACCTTAGACCGCTCACCCAGAAAACTTCTAGCTTCTTTTCCACTAATCAGTCAATGACCAGTTCAGTAATATAGCCTGTCCCATCTTGTGAGTTCCAGTTATAGGATCTACAAGGATATTGTCTAGCTGAAGATCTACGAGGATATCGTCTAGTCAAAGACATAAATTGCACAAACTGGCTACGTATTCAGGAAGTAGGGCAGGTAGGTTCATGTTGTGTCCGGTTCCATCTGGTTATTATACATAGCTGGTTATTCCATATGTCACAGCTCATGTATACAACTACATTATATTATTTTATCAAACATTTATAAAATATTTTTTTATCAAATTTTATACGAATATAACAATATAATATGATTATACTGCAAATATGTTTTGTTTTTATGGCAACGATATTTGCATAATCTAATCTATCCTAATTTAGAAGAATGAGAGATTAAAGAGATTGTGTATAAGAGGCTAGTAGGTATAAAGATCTGACTAGACCAAAGGGGTATTTTGATACTTCCTTTTGAATTTTTTTTGCCCGACCTACAATTCATAGAGAAATTTAGTTCCTTTTTTATGGCCACTAAGCCAAAACTCAGTGGTTTTATACTGTAAATATTGCAGAAAACAAAACAACCGCATTGAACCAGAAGACAGTACAATTGCATTGATCCCCTGTCCTGTGTCTAGTCTCATATCATCCTATCATTTCCCTTTCTCGTTGCCAATCAAAGTACGTTTTACTCTTAGATGAGGCAAATTGAGATATCAGCCATGGTTGAGAAACTGGTACAGCTTTTTTTCCAATCACTACCTTCACCGCCTCGCACCAATGAAAACTCCTTATGGACTTTTTCAGTGGTAGTATTTTCTTTTTCCTTTCGTCTTTCTCTTTTTTTTTCTGAATTTTAACTGACTGATAATATTTAGTTGAGCTTTGTGACAAATCTGTTTTATTTCAGGGAACCAACAGTTGTTGCCCATGAACAAAAATACCAAAAAAAAAAACGAAAGGAAAATGACTTGCTAAACATTACTATGCAGAGATCATAGGTTCAGTCATGGTTGATCTTCAGCTCTGAGTGCCAAAAAAGAAAAAGTCCATTAGGACCATTACTGAATTTCAGATCTGACATGTAATTTTGGAACGTTATCCCTTACGTCGTCCAGAAAACGTCTCAAGGAATCAGAGGATGATCCTCCTCCATGGAGAGCCATCCTACTCTTCTCCTTCATTTCCTATTTTCCTTCACCTTATTTCTGAATTCACTCTCAGAATCCATGAGCTGTTTAATCCCATTTTCAATCACAACTGCCCTTACAATCTCGTTATCCGCCATTAAAAATCCTTTTCTGAAATCCATCTTAATCTCCACAGCCATCCCCAAGTCGTTCACTATTAGGAAGGCATTCACCTGCTGCTCGGCATAGAGTGGCCAAGTTGCCATTGGAACGCCGCACCAAACGCTCTCCAACGTTGAGTTCCAGCCACAGTGAGAGACGAATCCTCCCACAGCAGGATGGGATAGCACTGCCACCTATGGTGCCCATCCAATGACTTTTCCCACCTTTGCAATTTCCTGCAAGAACCCCTCTGGCAGGACTTCTTGCGGGTCCTCATAATCAACTGGAAACTAAAACTTTCCTTTAGGTGGAGGCCTTCTCAAAGACCACAAGAATCGAACTCCACTGCGCTGGAGTGCATGAGCAATTTCCTTCACTTGTTCACCATCGAAAGATCCTGCACTACCAAAGCAAAGGAACACCACAGAAGAATCAGGCTGATTATCAAGCCATTTCATAATCATCTCAGTGTCTTGGTTTGGACCATTGCTTCCCTTAGGATTCAACACAGGCCCGACTGCATAGACCGGTGGGATAGTTTTATCATTGGATAAAGCCTTTACTGCATGGGATTCTAACTCGAGGAAAGTGTTAATGATGATTCCCTTGGTCTCAGTGGCGGAGCCAGAAAAAATTTTCAATGGGGATAAAAATAACACTAAAATTTTTTTCCTACAATTTTGTTAGTTTTTTAAGTAAAAAAAATTCAACAACAAATTAAAATGAAAAAGATTTTTTGAACTTATTTCAAATGAAATTTTGTAACCCACATATCCTTTTAGAATATTAATTTATGAACCAATTTAAAAGATCACGTAATTCTTTCACTTATTTCATAAAAAAACTTTGGAAGCACACTTAAGATAATATCAAAATTCTAGGATGTTGCTGCGGTATGTTTATTAGTCAAAGTAGAGGTGTGGAAAGTTGGGGCTGCGTGATTATGGCCACAAACAGTAGGAGAGTATGTTCGCAGGGCACGTGTAAAGGGTTCTTGTGACCTGCAACCTATGTTGAACGGGATTGTGACCGTAAATGTGAAATGTGGAGTGTGTAAATTAAGCAACTTGCAAAGTGAGAGGGTCAGTGTGGAGTGCCTAAACTAATCAATGTGCAAAGTGAGAGGGTTGTACGCGAAAGTATGGGCAGGCAAAAGGCAGCGAAGCTTGGTGGAGAAGCTAAATAGTGCCGGCGTATTAGTAAGGACGAACTGCGAAACCGGACCAAGAAGAATAGCAAAAGATAGGGATTTCTTATGGAGGGGGCGGCCGAAATAGATGCTTCGGATATGCAGTGGGATAGCGAAGCAGAAAGCGAAAATCTAGCATCGCTGATGCATAAAAGTGGAAACCATCGAATTGTAAAAGTTGTAGCACTGAAAGGAAGCTGCTTCGGCGGACGGCGGAAACAATGGTAAGCCACTCAACTCATCCCGTAAAGAATATGATGAACTGCCTTTTGGATGAGCAACGGTAGGCTATCAGAGAGTTTGGGTTCGGGTCAATTCTGAATGTGAAGGGAGTAGAGGTTGACAAAGAGATGTTGAACTGGCTGGTGGATAACTTTGATGTAGATGGGAGGACATTGAACGTCCATGGGTACTGTCTACACGTGACAGCCGAGGATGTGGAATGTGTACTTGGCTTGAGCAGTGTGACAGCCCCACCTCACCCTAAGGCGAACCAAAGGGTTCGGCGAACCGCCTGCCCAGCTCTCACCAGGACTACAAACTCGATTCACACAAACCCAGCATAGTACGCGCGATAGGACCCAAAGAAAATGAACAATCGGAAACTACTAAGGTGAGAACATGCCTACCAAACCATAAAATCATAGTCTCAATGGAATACATTTAATCGACAAGGTCAAACACTTATACATATATTTACATTGAAGTCTTGAACAAATTAACATACAGTGTGAGCCGAGGTACTCACACTACACAAAATATAATTAGGGCTTCATTTTTAAAGAGTTTAACAACATGACATATATACTAGCTTGCCCCTTTTCTTCCAAAACTGTGATTTCCAAGTTTGTCCCCTGTAAGGAAAACAAAGGCAACAGAAAGGGGGTGACCTTACGCTCAATGAGGTACCAAACATATAGGGGTAAAATCATGGCCTTTCACATTTAATCAATCAGATACATATACCAGATATCAAGGAAAACATTTAGACACAGTGATTCAAAGGGAAATGATACAAGTGGCTCTCAGGAGCCAGATTTTCATTTGCAGTACTTGATCCGAACCCGTTGACTCTCCGTCAACGTCAATAGAACCAACATATCCGTAGACCCTACTTTACACCAATTTTCATCCACCAAACATACCCTTACCGGGCCCGAACTCCATTCAGGAACAGTAATGGTAATACTCGAGTATACCGGAATCAAAAGTCTCAATACCCAAAAATTTCCAAAACAGACTACCATGGTTTGTTATCTAATCGATCAGACCCTTGCCGGCCCGACTTGAGTAACTAGCCACAGGTGTTGAGCTCAGAGGTCATAGAAAGGTCGTTGGATACCAGCCTCCAAACGACGTCCGAACAGATTCAGATACAGTTAACAGATTATACACAGTAAATAGGCATATGGACAGACAAGAGAACGAGTGTGATAAAGTACACCCTCGTCTCAAACAGAATAAACAGATAGTGCAGTCATTTAAATCGCAGATTGCAGGGGCAGGAACCAAGTTAAACAGCAAATGAGGAGAGTGGTACACTCACCGGTTCAAGTATAGATACTTCAAAAGTTTTCACTTCAAACTGGTTTTAATCGCCAAGAAACCCTAAAATCATCAAAGTAAAACAATTGAAGGTTTCACATCCAAAATCGAGTAAACGGGATGTACAAGTGAGACTCGACTACACGTCGTACGCCTTTCCAGGTTAAGTACTAGTACAAAAGAATAAAATATGACTTTTGAATAAAAAGATAACAGTTGGTCCTGGGGTTACAAACAACCCCCAAAATCCCACATTTGTACTAAGATCAACTCAATTGAAGGAATCGTGTAGCCCTAAAATTTTGGGCAGCATGCCCTCTGTATTTACCTATTTTTCCCAGCCACTTATGGTTTCATTATTTTCCTCAATCAATCCAAAAGTCATACACAATATAAATTCATCACAACAGCCGTTCAATAGGCTCAAAGTCATTCAAGTACAAAATTTAGCTAGGAAAATGACCGGAAATGAAAGTTAAGCCCTAAAACCCAAAAACAGATTTAACGTCATTTAGCGTATTGGACACAACCAGCGCTACTATTATCGGATTGGGGTGTAATTTATACTGTTGCGAAGCTAAGACAGAGGGCTACAACTTTGATGAAGGCTACTCAGTCCAGTTTACAATGTATCTAGGTCAAATTCACCAAAATAACCCCAGATTTTTCAATTCGAAGTTTACTGTGGCAGTTCTGATTCATGCAGTCATATCTCAGCATATACAATTCTAATTCAAATGATTCTAAAGCCATTTGAAAGCTAAGATATAAGGCTATAAGTCTTAAGAAAACATCGACAACCAAATCAGTAGTATTCCTGGTCAAAACAACCAATTACAAAAGCTGGTTAGCATGTTCGGATAGAAACATAGCAGTAGGGGTATTTCAGTCTTTTCACAGGATACATTGCTCCGATTGAGCTGATATTTTGTAGGCTACTATAAAACATCATTCCCTATAACTTTCATGTTTTGTGATAAGGCCAATTCGGCCTCTAACTAGGTTTAACAGTACCGGGCAGAATTGGGGAAAAATGAAACCCTAATCTAGAATTTTCCGCACAAAGTGGAAATTTCCCGCAATTAGCTACAATTTACGCACAATAGCTTCATTCTAAGCTATCCCAATTCATCATCCATGGTCACACAATATTAACCCTATGAAAACAGAAAAATTCAAGAATAAATATAAAAGTCACCAATCTCAACTAAAAGTCATGAAATCTTCCACCAAATCACATCTTTGACTAACACAAGCTACCAATTTCACATTAGCAAGACCAAAGAATGAACTCCTTAGCTACTCACCTTGCAACTCAAGAGAAGAGCCAACTAAGTACCTTTGTTTCTCAAACCAGTTCACCAACTACCTCAAGACCACTTAGCAAAGGGATTTTATGGAGTGATTTGAAGTTTTATCGGTTTGATTTGAAGATTGGAGCAAGATTATGAAGTAGGAAGTTGGAGGATTTTTTTATTTTCTTAAGCAAGAGGTTCGGCCAAAGGGGAGCAAAATGTGATGAATTTTTGGTCAAATTTTGATTAAATGGTAAAGTAAGAAAGTTAGTCAAAGTCCAAGAATAAATGGCATGGTGACACTTGTCACCTTTTGGCCCTAAAGCTTATCCTTTTTCCCTCCAATGCTAATCCAACAATAATACAACTAAGTAACATCTAATTACCTCTTATCACCTAGTACATTAATCCCGGTATACAAAACTTAACCTAATTGGCCGAATTTTATCAACTTACCGTACTAGTGGGTCCCACATCCGGTATACACTCTTAAAATCTCATAAACTAATTTATACTAGAAAAAATGATTTCAAAACTATCTTTACTCATAAAAATTATTTTCATAATTTTTTTGAATAAATAAAATGTAGAAAAACATGCAATTAATAGAAAATAAAACCTAACAATTAAGAAAATTATGGGTTCTCATAAGCAGCCGTGGGAAAGATATTGAAATCGAAAAGCAAAGGCAAGAGATGGATACAGAGTTGGAAAGAGAATTGAATATCACAATAAATAGCGGAAAAATTGTAGTGGAGGAATTGAGTGACAGTCTATGTAGTTTGCATAACGAAGACTAAGAATTCAAAGTGAAGTTGGTACTGTTTGTCGTTGGTAGGTTGTTAGCACCAACTTTGGATGACACAGTGAGCAGGGATCTCGTGGCTGTAGTGGGTAAAGAAGAGAATATGGAAAATTTGAACTGGTCGAAATTCATACTAGACAATTTGGTGAAGGGCATCCGGGAAAGAGACGGCAACGGAATAGCAGGATGTGCACTATTCTTGATGGTATATGAAGACGCCCCATTTTGTAATAGAGATAGGAATTGCTAGAATAATTAAATTTTATTTTGACGTAAAGGACCTATAAATGATGATTGGAGTATTTGTCCGTGCAGATTTACTATTCGGAACGATTCTATATCGAATGTGAGGACGAGTTTCGCAAGTTCCAGCCGAGAGGGCCGAGGCTAAGATTTTGGGGAAGGTACGAGATGAATGAAAGCGTGCGAATATTGCGGAGGAATCGCATATTTGAGGGCGAACAGGTAATGTAAAATGTTGTCCTGTGAATTGTTGTTGAAATTGCAATTGCATTATGTGACGTTACTAGTAGGACAAAACTGAAGGGTTGTATTGACAGGGCAATGTGCAGTTTTACAATAACGTAACCTATAGAGAAGACATTGACAGAAGACTGATTGAAATTGAACGTGGTAATAAAGATGTGAAGGACAGTATTGGTAGAATGGAAGCAATGATTGAAAGTCGTTTTGAAACACTGAGGAGCATGTATGAAAGTGGAAGGGTATGCAAAACAAACCGGCCACCTGCTGTGGAGGGTGGGCAGAAGGATGATTGGCGCGGTAATACCAGAAGAGGCGGTGAAGTACATAAATTTAGTCCTAGAACGCCAGATGTTAGGTCCAAAAGCAGGAGTGAAAATGATAGAGTAACTAGGGGTGAAAAGACTGCGGCGAAAATTACAAAGCGGAGAAGTAGAAAGAGACTAAGGATGGACAATACGGAAAAGCTTGTGTTGGAAGACAAACAAAACAAAAGGCAAGGTAAAAGAACAAAGGTATGCGAGAGTAATTGACAAGGTATCTGGTAGCATTTAAAAAGTAAAGTATAAATTGTAGTTTTATGTACAGATGGATAGCAGTGGGATAAAGGAGTGTCAAACGAATATGGTTGCTTTATTGGCAAAGGTGAGTATTCCAACGTTCCATAATTTCTAAAGGAAACTACTGTAGACAAGGAAAGATGACATATTTTTCTGGTAGCAGGAAACTAGGCTGGCATCAATCGGTGGAAAAGTGAGCGAGGGACGCGCTAAAATACTGAAGTTCTTGTTTGACACTCAGCTCTTTCAAGGGTATGTACTGGCTCATGGTTTTGGTAAATCATCAGTTGTATCAGGGGCGGATTTAAAGGGGGGGCACTGGGGGCACGGGCCCCCACTGCCCCCCTTAAATTCCTATAATACTCCTATAATTTTGATATAATTTTAATGGTGCCCCCAGAATTTTTTTAAAAAAAATATGAAAGAATGGGTCACAAAATTTATATCATTCACTTTCCTCCTCTAAGGACCAAATATCAATTATATCAGTCATTACTTTTGGTCCCCACTCCCCAAGTTCCCTTTACTCCTGTGGTCCCCCATTTCACTTCACAACCCACGTCTCCTCTTCTTCCACACCCAACTAACTACTCTAGTACTCTTTCTTTTTATTACTTCATCCAGGACATGCTTGTTCCACTACTCTTTCTTGTTCCATTAAAGGAGTAGGCTTTTTGAAAACCAGGACATGCTTTCTTCAGTTCAACCGCAAGAAACCAGTCCTTGAAGCTGACTTCTTTCCAATTAAATAATGTGATACGGGGCACAAAGGAAGTAAAGGGACCTGCCACTGATTTGCAACTCTTTTTATCAATTTTAGGAGACCATCAAAATCAGGTTCTAAACAATTATTTCTTATTATTATTATTTTAAATTTGTTTGCAAATATATTTCTAGAGCATGAGATTATTACTGTTTTAGAGAAATTTGAAAATTGTTTAGTTAATGTAATAACTAATAAATGGGTTATTTGATATTTGATAAATATTTTAACTTGTGAAATGGTGATTTTATAGATTTATAATTTATTTTTTATTTTCCTTGATTAGTTTCTTATTTGGAGTTAATGTAATGATGAATAGAGGGCCATTTGACATATATTTTAACTTTTAAATTATTCTTGTATGGATCCTTTTGTCTAATTAACTTGATTAGGTTCATACATTGTAATTAATGATTTGATATAGTAATGAATGAATAAGTTGTGATTTGATATAGTAATGATATGTTGTGATTAATGATTTAATAAATAACTTTAACTTGTAAAATAGTTCTTGGATAGATTATTAGGTTTTATTGTACATTTAACTTATATATTGATTTTAATTTCTTTAGCTATGGAGAGATATTTCAAGAGAAAATCAATGGAAAAAGAGTCATCTAATAAAGAAGAAGCCAAGGATAATGAAGGTGCAAAAAATGACAATAAAAGAAGTTACTTGGAAATTAACTTAGATGAATTACCTGCGGATCCAGCCCAAAGAAAAAAAATTGGGGATTATCATCCAAACCTTCAAGATGAAATTCGGAGATATTACTTACAAAAGGGACCATGTCAACCTCATGAGCATGTTTTTCCACAAAGAAAGATAGGAAAAAAGATGCGTCGATTTGTTCGGGGCTGGTTTGATGATTACAAGAATTGGTTAGAATATAGTATTGAAAAAGATGCAGCTTATTGCTTATGTTGTTATCTATATAGACCAGATGTGGGCGAACAATCTGGTGGTGATAGTTTCATTAAGGAAGGATTCACAAATTGGAAAAAAAAGGATAGATTTGATGTTCATGTTGGTGGTCCTAATAGCGCACACAATCTGAGTTGGAGTAAATGTCAAAGTTTATTAAATCAAAATCAGCACATCGAAGTGGCATTTTTTAAGCAATCAGAGAAAATGAAGGCTGATTATCGGACTCGTTTATTAGCCTCAATAGATTGTGCTAGATTTCTCCTACATCAAGGTTTGGCTTTTCGTGGTCATGATGAATCTGATATTTCTGAAAATCAGGGAAATTTTCTTGAACTTTTGCACTTCCTTGCGGGTCATAATGATGATATAAAAAAGGTTGTTCTTGAAAATGCCCCTAAAAATCTCAAACTCATTGCTCCAGATATTCAAAAGGATATTTCAAATGCTTTGGCAAGTGAGACTACAAGCATTATTGTAAATGATATTGGACATGGATTGTTTGCTATTTTATGTGATGAATCTCGTGATGCATCAACAAAGGAGCAATTAGCAGTTGTTATTCGTTACGTGGATTCACGTGGATATGTGATTGAGCGTTTTCTTGGTATTCTACATGTAAGAGATACTACTGCTCTTTCACTTAAGAAAGCAATTGATGATTTATTTTCAAAGCATGGTTTGAGCATATCACAAATCCGTGGTCAAGGTTATGATGGTGCTAGTAACATGCGAGGTGAATATAATGGTTTAAAAACTTTGATCATGAAGGAAAATGGTTCTGCATATTATATTCATTGTTTTGCACATCAGCTGCAATTGTCACTTGTAGGGGTTGCAAAGAAACATGTCCAAGTCTCTTCTATGTATAATACATTGTCTACCTTAGTGCATGTTCTTGAAGGTTCATCTAAAAGACAAGAAATTCTTAGAGAACAACGCCTTAAGAAAGTCGTTGATGATTTAATGACTGGAGATCTTGTGAGTGGTCGGGGTTTAAATCAAGAAACTAGCCTTCAAAGAGCTTGTGATACACGTTGGGGTTCACATTTTGGCTCGTTGTTAAAGTTGGTTCTTATGTATGATTCTGTAATAGATGTTCTTTTGATAATTGAAAATGATGGCCTAGTGGAGCAAAGAGGTCAAGCATATGCACTTCTTAATTCTTTGCAATCTTTTGAATTTGCATTTATTTTACACTTGATGAAGAAAATCATGGGAATAACGAATGCACTATCTGAAGCATTACAAAGGAAGGATCAAGATATTGTGAATGCTATGGGTCTGGTCAAAGTTTCCAAGCAACAATTACAAGCTACTAGGGAAGATGGATGGGATTTTTTACTTGATGAAGTTTGTTTGTTTTGTGAAAAACATGAGATCATCATTCCGAAAATGGATGAAATGTTCATAACTAGTGGGAGATCTCGAAGAAAAGTTCAGCAAATTACAAACCTTCACCACTATCGAGTTGAGCTATTTTGTGCTGTCATAGATTTACAACTCCAAGAACTCAACAATCGTTTCAATGAAATCAATATGGAGTTGCTTCTGTGTATGGCATGCTTGAACCCAAGTGATTCCTTTGCAGCATTTGATAAGAAAAAGTTGATTCGTCTTGCAGAACATTATCCTTGTGAGTTTTCTAAGTTGGATATTCTTGCACTTGACATTGAATTGGATACTTATATTAATGACTTGAAATCAGCTAAGGAATTTCTCGATTTAAGAAAGATCTCTGATCTAGCTCAAAGGTTGGTGGAGACTAAGAGAGATATTGTGTATCCATTGGTTTATATGCTCTTAAAGTTGGCTTTGATTTTGCCTGTTGCTACAGCTACAGTAGAAAGAGCTTTTTCAGCTATGAATATAGTGAAGAATCGGTTACGAAATAGAATGGGAGACACTTGGATGAATGATTGTTTAGTTACTTATATTGAGAAAAATATACTTCGTGAAGTTGAAAATGAGAAAGTTGTAAACCGTTATCAAAATATGAAAACTCGTCGTGAACAATTGTAAATAGTTTAGTTTGTTTTTGAAATAAAATTATTATTACATTAATAATTTTGAGTTTGTCTTTTTATGTTTTTCATGGAATATACATATCATTTGTACTTGTTAGTGAATTTATTTATTTTTTGCTCAAAAAATTAAAAAAAGAGTAGATAAAAAATTTTAGTGTTATATGTGCCCCCACAAAGATTTTTTTCTGGCTCCGCCCCTGAGTTGTATTTTCCTTTATTTGAAATTGCAATGACATAGGGGGCGCAAAAGTAGTTAGAAGTAAAAGTTTGATTGAATAGGTACTATGATTCTCCCCACAGGGGACGGGGCATGTGAACAAAAATTTTAGGAATCAGTTAAACTTGGATTACAAGTAAGCGTCAAGTTTACAATTTGTGTGCTGTCAATCATGCCTGGTTATATAAATAGCAAGTGTAGGTAAATTATGGTTGCATATAGAATATAAGGTGAGTATTTAATACATTGAGCATAAAACTAGAGTGATAATTAACTATGGCAGTAGTTAACTGACCTATGTTTTTGGCAGACGCCCCTTTATGGTCATTGAGTTAGCCCTAAGGAAGTTCAACGTAATTGATGGTTGTATTAATGAGGAAGAGTGAACCTACTCCAACTTGTTAAGTTGAGTCATTGAAAATGATGATATCAAGCTTGTAGGGCATAGAGAAAAGTTGAATGTAACTTTATAATGGCAGGGAAGTATTGATGTCAATTAAGGGGCAGACAGCAACTCGGGATGCAATGGAGTCCTTGCTGCCCGAAAAAGCTATGGCATGTGATGTGAGTAAATGGAGGAATTAAAATTGGGTGGTGCTTTGTGGACTGTTTCATTCCTGACGAAGTAATTTTACTTGAGTTTGGTGCAGATAATAAATTGTTATTGTGCGATGAAAACAGCAAGGCAGCAAAGGCGTGCTGTAGAGGAGTCAATTCGATGGTGGTTTATGCCAACTTGGTTTCAGGTACAAGTATTAGTCCAAAGTTGGGGGGTGTAAGTACGTACATTCATATAGAAATGACATAATTTTGTTTTGTGTTGTAGCAAGAGATTTTGGAGTTCAACAAATCTGCAGACGAACTGTATTATGCATATCTACAGGAATGTAAAGTAGGAGATAATATAAAGAAGTGTGAGAAGGTACGACAACCCGCCCTGTTATGTAGCATAATGGAATATCGCATAATGCTGAATAACTAAGCGCTGCTGTTGTCAGATTTTCGTGCCAATGTGGCACGATGCGCATTGGTATATGTGTGTGGTGGACATGGCAAACGAAGAAGTATTAATTTATGATTCAATGAGAGGACACGAGCAAATGGATATGATTAGGCGCGGGTTTGTGGAGACAATGGTAACCTAACTTGGTTTGTCAAACATTTCATGAACACGAGCATAAACTTTTGAATTGGTGTCAGTAAACTTAGTTTTGTGCATATGTTTTTCCACTATTGCCCTCAGATTGAAAGGTTGGAAGCAGCGCTGACTCATGGTTTGGAAGGGTAGTATTCGTCATGCCTTTGGCTGGACAAAATAAAAGCTACAGACACATGTCCACAGCAACGGAATGCGTAAGTTGAGTGTGTATAGCTTGGCAGGTGTTTACATAGTTCAGCAACAGTTGTGTCTAAATTTGTGGTTATGGTTTGTAATGCAGGTGGGATTGTGGGTTATTCATGCTGAAGTACATGGATATGTTGTCAAGTGGAATTGGAAGCTGGAAATGGAACCAGGTAAGAAAAAAAAAAAGAGCGTTGTAGCAGTAAAAGTGTGATTGATTGGTTTAGGTTGCGAACGATGGAGATAGTAACAAATGAATCGGTGCAGTACAATTCGAAACAGGAGCGTCGCAAACTAGCACTGTGTTTGGTTCTGGATGATGCCAACGTTGTCCGTCATCAAATTATGCGCAAAGCGAATATCCATAGGAGCTTGGAGATGAATAAAGTCGAAGTTGGATGAAGGTGGAAAGACAGAGAGACAGAGTTTGGCTAGTGGTAGCGTCATTTTGTGGAAAGATAGGGGATATATACTGGGACGCACGTCGTCGTAGGCCAAAATCCAGAAGAGGGCGACAGAGATTCCACAAGCTATCATAGTAAAACAAGCGGTTAGTGTGTATCTATCATATGCATTAGAGGCAGGGCAAGCAATGTAATCAATAGCGAAGTTGAACTTGAACCCAGCAAAGTTGCCAGCGGTGGTGTTGGGAGGCCTTACCTTGGGGATAACGACAAGCACAATCCACAATGAATAAGTATGACTAGCTTACAATGCTACATGCCATGAACAACGATTTCTGATATAAATACAAATAAATTAAATATTTGAATGGTGGTCATAATTTACGCGTATAAATTTATGTTCCGTGAGAGTTTATGAATTAGGTGTGTCGAGTGTGCAAAAACAATTTGTGCTGAAACGGAGTTTAAACTTGGTATGGGTTAGTTTGTTGCTTACCGTTGTATCCTAAAGGGTGATGTGGCATTCAACGTAATTTAGTTCTGATTTTATCGAACAAATAAATTATCCATAAATAGCTGGTGTTTGTATTGGAAACCGGGCTTAATTAAATTGTATCCGATAAGTAAATTTGTATTTTAGCAAAATGGATACTCTGTTGTTGTGGTGTAGGAATTCCATAAAGAGCTGGTATTTTATTTGAAAATGGGTTTAATTTAAATTTAGCCGACAAATGAATATTTTTCTGACGGAAAATGGGTAGTCTGTAATTATAATAGGGGAAAGCCATAAAGAGCGGTTTTATTATCGAAGAACCCGTTTCAATATAATGTTGTCAGATAAATAAACATTTATTTAAGGGGAATGGGTACTCCGTTCTTATACTGGACCAAAGCATTGAAAAGTGGGTTGTCTTATTAAACACCGACGTGTTTATTTTTTTGCTTTTCGATAAATAAAGTACCCAATTTAAGGAGATTGGGTACTGCTGACCGCATGATGGACGAAAGCCATAAAGAGGTGGACGTTTATAAGACAACGGGTTTAACCAATATTTTTTTTTGATAAATACATTTTAGCCTTTTGGCACATTGGGTACTGTGTCAGTGCAATGGACGAAAGGCATAAAGAGCTGGTCTTTTATTCATCCCTGGGTTTATTTTCAATTTATCCGAAAGACATAAGGCATAAGGCATAAGACACCTTGGGTAAGATGTTGTAATGGAGGAAAGGCATAAAGAGGTGAAACATTTAAATTGAAACGCGCGTTTGGATATATGAATGGGCCTCTACGGAGAATGGGTTTAGTCTTTACTTGCAGTGGAGGAAAGCCATAAAGAGTTGGGGTTGTAAGGAACAAAGCGTTTGAATACAATGTTGTCCCATAAATAAATTTTTATTTAAGGCAAATGGGTACTCCGTTGTTATTATGGACGAAAGCGTTCAAAGTTGGGGTTCTTTTAATAAAGTTAACGGGTTTATTTTGTATGCTTTCCGAAAAATAAATTATTGTTTAAGGAAATTGGGTACTCCTGACTGTATGATGGACGAAAGCAATAACCAGCTGGTCTTTTATAAGACAAGGGGTTTAATTATATTTTAGCCGATAACTACATTTGTACTCAAGCCCGCTTGGGTACCCTGTTGTTGTAATGGAGGAAAGGCATAAAGAGCTGGTCTTTTATTGAATAACGAGTTAATTTTGATTAAATCCGATAACCAAATTTTGTATGTATGCAAAAGGGGTACTGTGCTCGTATGATGAAACAGAGCGAACAGACGCGATGGGACAAAACAAGCGTAGAAATGTTTACTGTAGGCGCTTATGGTTTGGACGGGGCTAACAAGATTGGAATCATGTGAATTTAGTCATTCTTTTGTTGAACTCAAAACCATAAGTGAAAAGCTATGGAAATAGGTATAATGATGAATAATTTCATGTTAACAATCAATGCAAAAAGTAACCAACATCAACATCACCATCAGTGTTGCCATGTACACTTAGCTACCATACCATGGCATGTGTCTATACACATGCCATATATACACTTTTATACCAGTAAAACGGGCAGGAATCATAGAATTCAGCCTCGAACATTTTGATTTGCAAACCGTTCATAAATAAATTCAATCAAATTGCCCTTTCTAAACAAACACGACTTTGGGCAAACCAGGAACTTCCCATGAATTTTCTCCAGCTGCAACATTCCATTCCAGTAATAATACTGATTGCTTTCTTCATGCAAGTCAATCTCTTTGTTCCCTCAACTCACATCCCCAACCGGAAGTATGGCTAAGCTGTTGGGGATGTTACCTGTTCCGTCCAACCATTTGCATCAGGGTTGACATGTGTGCCAGCGTCATGTGGATCCCTTCGATAACATATTCCAATTCGTCTAAGGAATCCATCACGACAGGTCCATTTTAAAATGCAACTTGTCCAAGCTTGTCACCAGCATAGACATTCCCATTCCAAAGCTCCAAAATCTTCACCTCCTCCGCCAGCAGCTATGTTTCCCTATCCAATGACATAATCAACCATCGGTTAGCTAAAGGAATAGATTAGTCATACAGTCTTCGTGTTTGGTAAGAGATTCCATTTCTGGACTTTGTTTTGGTACAGACGCAAAAGGAAGGAGCTTAGCTCAAATAATGTCAACCATTGCTCCCTTAGCCACTGTGAGTATTGCATCTATCCGACAGGTTGACCAGATGGACAGATTCAGCGAGTGGCATTTACGATTTGTAATGGTTAGACAAGAAAAGTCATCAAGAAACAAATACAATGAAAAAAGGCAAAGCTTACTACATTCCAACGTATCTAGCACGAGTTTATGATAGGCGGATCCCCTATATGTAAGCAATTAAACCCACAATCTGATATTCGTTCCTCATGTGCACTAGGGAACTTCCAGACCGCATACACCACTCCCAACTTCCACCAGTTTAAAATGACATTCATAAATTTACTCAGCGACTGCCCTTTGTAAACAAAGAAGAAGTGAGGTTAGAAAGTAGTACTGCCATGATCTGCAGTTTGCCGTCTTAGTGTCCGACCAAAGCAGACCAGTTTTTTGGGGTCTGTCCCATCAGAAGAGAGCTTCTCTGCTTGCAAGGGTTTGCAGAAGCTTCCACTACAATCAACCGTCCATAACCTGATCTTCGTCATACCTTGACATTTTTCTTTTTTTGCTTGCTCTGTGTAGATGATCAGCGCAATTTCAGCTAACATAACTAGCCATTGAAGTATTATGAATATATTCCTAAACATGTATGCAATGGATACCTCCGGAATATATCGTTTTGGAGCTTCCCGTTTGCGCTTCAATTGCTTTGGTGGGTCTCGCAGTCCAAGAGTGCTGACAACATTACTGTAAAACTTCCAATCCTCACTGCCTTCTGTTATGGGTGATTGTCCAAAAGGGTTGTGTTTCCTGAATTCTTGTACATTATCAGCATCGGCCAATTTCTTCAAGTATCGTACAAAATCTCCTTCAGGATCTGCAAATATTTTCTTTGTGTAAGCAAAATATACATTCTGCGGTTACCGTAGCAAAAACAAAATTTCAGAGCAACGAAAATTGCGTCTTACCCAAATAATTGTCCTGTACAGTCCAAGATGTATAAGTGGTGGGAAAGATGGCATTGTACACCTATAGAATTAGTAATATGGAAACAGTTAGACCTGATCTAACTTATTTGTAAAAACATGAGCATATATAACATAAGGATCAGTTGGGACGGTGCACTTACAGAATTAAGGAAGGATTTATATGGAGAATCATCTACTAATATTGTGTTAGAGCTATTGTACGACTTATATTCTCCCCACACATGTTTCAGTTCCTTAAACATCACATTTTTGTCTGGATGGTCCCTAAGCCTGGTTTCTGCCACAGTGCAACGAGACTGATCCTGCAAAATATTGAATGTACCCGACTTGCATTTAGCATAAGTTGTACACAGTGACTTACATAGATAATCGTAATAATAACGGTTGCCGTCTCACCCAAACAAATAGCAGTTTCTGCTCCAAACGTTCATTCATTTGTGTAGACATACTATCCAACACTGGTTGAATGTTATGCCTGCAGAGAACACAAATGTCTTGAATTTTAGCCGGTAAATAATTGTGGCCGTTTGAATCAATTAATTCGAATATAGGTTGGCGGATACCTTAGCTTTGATGACCAAATAGCCACATCAAAACATGACAAACAGACCTTCAAGAATTCAAAGCAATGTGGTCTAAAGTTATGGTAACGATTTCTGGTCCTCCTAGTAAATGCACTACCCAGAAACACTCCATTCAAATCAAGAATAAGAAGCTTCTTCTTTGAATCATTGGTAGACGCTAGTTCAGGTATGCTTGTTGTTAGCGTTGTACCTTCGCCTGGGGATAAAACTTAAGGCATATAGCATTACATCACTTGGATGTGGCACGTGAAAAAATTTTTTTGATAACATAATGCCAGTTCAAACACACGTGAAATTGGAAAGTGCAAAGCAAAGTTCTAGAAAGTGCAATTATTACGATTTCGTGATAAGCACCCAGGCAACTAGTATGTTGCGGGACTACGAAAACAACTTCTGAATGCGATGGTCATGAAGAGATGCGTTGGAACAGAGGCACATACATTTTTTTCTGGTTTCCTTCATACAGTGATTGATTTGGTAGCAATAAATTCCTAAAGCCGTAAAGAATTCAAAATCGATCGTAAACCCTTAATTTCAAGGAACCAATCACAGTAAAGGCGAGACATAATGTACCGTTCTCGGCCTGCACATGGCCCGTTTTATTGGTAGCATCATCTTGCAAATCTCCTCTGCCATCAGCCTCATTTGCATGTTTATGCTCTTTCAGAAAAGCAGCATAAGTGAACGGGTCTGCCAGTTTCCCCAAAGCGATCTCCCAAGCAATAGATTTTCTAGCAATGCCAACATCAAACTGTACATAAATGCAAAAACAATGTCAGAGGCAATAAAGTGATCTTGCTGCAGGCAACACAAGGAGTTTGGACACCTACAACTTGTGGTCGACATCCCATTGCCCAGCATTGCGTAAACTTCAGTGCGAACACCCCACAACTTGACGCATCTTTCTGTTTCAGTTGGTATGTTACACGAATAAATGTCCAGGGGCGATTTTCATGGAAAATTTCCATCAGGATCCATTCCTAGAAACGAATAGAATTATCGTAAAATGTAATGTTAGAAATATGTAATAGTTGTTTCATATGAAGCTAAGCTACTATTTTGAATTTTCCTTACCACAGATTGCATTAAACCCTGGTAGAAAGTGCAATAATTGTGCATAGAATCAACTATGTACGCTTCTTTCTCCTTCACATGTGCAATCATGAGAAACCAATGATTCGAATAAATTATTGGGAAAAAAATATGCAATGGCACACAACATTTTGGAAGAATGTGTTAAAAGGTATGGAATATTAGGCTGCATCCAATTAAATTGACAAATAGATGCTACTTTTTTTGTATAATCTAATATTGACAGTGATAAGCAATGTTTACCTTTTCAGGATTTTTGAAGGAGTCGGTATTGGTTTCACCAACAAATGTCTTCTTGGTTATGGGAGATATGCATGGATAATCTAACACGCATTTCAGCTACAATTGAAAGTAAATGACAAGCAAGTCTTAGGTATACATTTTGCAATCCACAGCAACATATATACAAATTTTCTTTACGTACCAAGAACATAGGAGTGAAGAAAACAAATTGCTAATACTGTCTCTGGAGTAAATGAAGGTACTGGGTCACGACCTTCAAAAAATGGAACAAATTCAGACATTAAAGACAATGTGAATGCAAAGACAGGTTGCGAAGAAGCTATTTGTGTGTAATCGAATAAACAAATTAACCTTGTTTGAGAGACATTGCTCATCATGCATGGTGAGCTCCAATTCTTGTCTTGTAATATCAAAGACATGCTGCTTATCTAGAACACTGACACAGTTGTGTACAAGATGCAGAAGATTACAATAAGCAGATGAAAGTGATATCAGTGTACAATGATTGAAAGTAATGAGGCTTTTACATACATCTAAGGAACAAGTTCTCTAAAATGAAAGAAAACAGCTTCTTCCAAATCCTCATGTGCTACGGCAGAACCTTCTGCCTCACCCTAAATAATAAAGGAATTAGCACATAAAAAAATAAGTTAAGAAAGCGCACAGAGCATGTCTTACATCTCGTAAAAATGACAATGTCGTAAATCCAGACTCCTTCACTTGGACGGAACCAACCTTTTGTAAAATTTGTATCACTTTATATTCAACCTAGTAATACAACAATCAGGTTATGCACCTGGGTTACCATACAAAAGCACATACAAAAAGGAGCAAATTAACATTTTGACATACACTATTCTGAAATCTGGCAACTTGAGCAATTATAACAACATCTTTGTCGTCTGATTTTTCTCCCACCACTGGGAGCATCTCGACCCCAACACACTCCCCCCCTTATCCAATACTTTTGTTTCTTGAACTTTTTTATTCTCGTCCCCACTCTGTCCAATGGCAACAGGAGCAGTGCTAGATTTCTTGCACATCCAATTCCCATCTTCAGTCTTGAATGCTAGTTTCTTGAAATACGATACTCCGATTTTCTGACCGTAAAATCCTTTGTCGATGTGATCAGCACAAAATGGCACGCTAAACCGTCTAAAGATCCTGGTCAGCAATACACCAAAAGGGAGATGGGATTTCTTATTCTCCCTACTCTTAATTGGTTGTTTGTGTAAGAAATGTCACAATATAACTCTTTCCACTGCACTAACGGAACTCAAACTTCCAGCTTTAAGTACAATGTTATGAGTTATTACCAGATGTAACAGCCTTGGCAACACTTTCAAATCAAGCCCATAAAATTTACTTTTTTTACCCATGTTCATCATTTTGTCACCATTTTGCCAACTTTCTCGCAGAAATTCAATGTCACTGTACCCAGCCACAGCAACCTTATCAACGTTCTTTACACTAATCTGTTTATATTCAACGGTATATCCAGTATCAACCAAACCAAACTCTGAAAATAAACCTCACTAGACACCTCGAGTTTTACATTCCTAACCACTGAACGCACAACAGACTTCTGATGATTTGCACTACAGTTGGCGTAGAATTCTCTAACTAGTGCATCATAGCACTTATCATTATTTGCTAGCAAATTCAACAAATTTTGAGCATGAAGGTATTCCTTTATATTAATACACTCACTATCGAGTGCTTCTGCATCTACCCACATACCTAGAGAGACAGGAAGACTAAAACAGGCCTCCATATTCGCACCTACGTCTGCTTCAGGATGCGATTTAAATTGTTGAGTACTATCAGCTGACTTAGACAAGCGAACGATTTAAAACTGATTTCCCGTCGCCTTGCCTCCTAAACAGATTGAAACTGCTCAATTTTTGAAAAGCGGGGAAAACTTACACCACACCTTTTGAGGAAGTACTAACAACAAGCGAGCTTTTTATGGGTTGGAAAGGAGAAAGGAGTTCCGCGTGTGAACAACACCAACTTTGTGTGGAGAATTGAACAGGCGGAACGGGTTGAACCTTGTTAAAACCTGATTTATCCTTTGGAACGGGTTTGGATGGGATTCAAACCCGATTATATGGGAGAATTGAACCGGCGGGAATGGGTTTGGATGGAATTAAAATCCGATTCAGCCTTCAGGAAGGGGTTTGGATAGGATTGACACCCGAGTGTGTGGGAGAATTGAACAGGCAGAAAGCCGGTAAATAGCTGGTGTTTTATTGGATAAAGAGTGATCATGCATTCGGCACGGACATGAGTACTGGGTATTTAGGGCAAAACCGTACTCTGTTTGTTATATGTACGAAAGTCGTAAAAAGCATGCATTTTATTCCATGGAGGGTGTATATTGAAAAAAGGAACTTTTTTTCTTTTTTTCGATAAATGAATTTATGTTTGGTAAAATGTGTACTCTGTTCTTATAATGAAAAAAAGCCATAAAGGGCTGGTATTTTCCCGCAAAAAGGAATTATTTTTGTTGTATTCTAAAAATAAATTTGTTTATGGGAAACTGATTACCTCTTATAATGGGGCAAAGCCATAAAGAGCCGTTGTTTTATTGGGAACTGGATTTATTGTTATTCTATTCGACAAATTTATTGATTTACCGGCAAATGGCTACTGTGATGTTATGAGGGAGAAACCCATAAAGAGCTGGCCCTTTACAAGGGAATTATACTGTACACAAAGTGGACGCGATTTGGTCCACGCAATTATCCGAAATACAAATTTATAACACATTTGTCTATTTTGAAAACATTACTTACGCCACATGGGTGCTCTGTTCCGCTGAAGGAGGAAACCCATAAAGAGCTGGCCTTTTCAGCTGGTGTTTAGACTTTACAGAAAGTGGACGCGATTTGCTGTACGCAATTATCCCAATTAAAAATTTATAACACATTTGTCTGTTTTGAAAACATTACTTACGTCACATGTGTGCACTGTTCTGATGAAGGAGGAAACCCATAAAGAGCTGGCCTTTTAACGGGTAATTAAACTTTACAGGAATTTGCTGGTTTAAATTCGTTGCTTGCTTATGCCACATGGGTGCTCTGTTCTTGTGAAGGAGAAAACCCATAAAGAGCTGGTCATTTGCCTAGGAATTATAGTCTATAGAAAGTGGACAGCAAAATGGCCTATGAAAGCATTACTTACGCCACATTGGAACATCAGCCCTTGAAAAAATGTCGAAAAAAATAAAGACCTGATTTTTTATTGGGATACGGCTTACTTTTCACTCTTACTACATTGTAATGTCAGGATAATGGGTATTCTGTTGTGGCTAATGGAGGAAAGCCACAAAGAGGTGGGTATATATTTTCATTTTGTCTTATCCTTTCATTTTTTCGGTGTTTAAATTTGTACTCAAGGACCATAGGTGCTCTGTTATTGTGAACGGGGAAACCCATAAAGAGCAGGTCTTTTGTTGATGTAACTAAGTTCTCCCGATGTGGTTTAAAACCCAAAATACATCTGTAATAGAATTAAATAGTTATACTCGTGAAATGAGATGAATAAACCTTTTCCACTAAGATTGAAGTTGCGCACGAATGTTTTTCCTTCTGTTAACACGAAGAAGGGAATACATCTTCATTCTTCTAGCTAGTTATGCTCACTGCAGATGCTTATTAATTGTTAGCTGGCTCATCTTTTCCTTGCACACATAGTTTTTTATTAAACTATTCTAACACCATTTCTTATGTATTTAATAAAGTTCTAACTACAGTAGAGTAACCATACAGATGTCTAATACTTTATATCAAAAGCCTAACATATTTGGATGTCAATTCAGTTCATAAACATAACGGATTTGCAGGTGGTTACAAAGTTGTGCATAAAATGACATTGCAAACATTGAAACTTACACAACCAAAACAGGTAAGGCATCACAAATTGCTGCAATTTCATCATCCCAAGCGCAGTCGTCACATGTCATGTCCTCTTCATCAATTTCATGTATAAGGCACGAACATCTACGACTGTTATGTTGCATGCCACAACAAATGGGCCTTTGGCTTAGAACCACAGGATTTTGGACCCAAATCGTCCTCAAAATCCTTCGCAGCCTGTCACGGCAATGTTTCACTTTCCGTTTCTGAATTTCTGAATTCTTCATGCCGCCAATCAGAGCCATACCTTTCGACTTTAAGTGGTCCCCACCAAAGAGGAAAATTATTCCTAAGGCATAGGCAGCTTCGTCGTGGCCTGATTGCGCAGCTCCTTGTAGGCATTCCAATGCTGCTTCCACATTCTTACCTCTAAAATAATCAACCTAAGCAGATCACGGTTGAAAGTACAATGTTACGTAAAACTTATTGAAATATTTACAAGACAATGAAAAGGGCACTGATAGTGTTGGGGAATTGTTTGGCGGCTAATTTACGTGGCATGACCAGATTTTTTATTTTTTCCCTTGGGTACGACATTACTACACTTTCGGGTATGCATACACAAATTCTTCTAACAAAAGAGATCAATCCATGATCTCTTTTGTTTCTTGTTGCTTACTTTCCAAAGAAACTGAAGTTGTCCCAGTGCAGCGCTGGAATTATAATGTCATAGACTAAGTTTATCATTGATAGCTTGAATGTAAAAAGCAGAATAAAATGAAGCAACTTGCCAAAAACCATGATGCCTACCACCCCTTTCCAATACAAGGCTTCTGCATTTTTGCTCTGTCTACACTTCTTCAAGAACCTGGACAGTTTGTGATTTTTATGCCACGGAACGATTTCAAACTTGTCCAGGGACACGCGCTGGTACACATTGTTGTCTTTCGAAACATCGCAAAACAGCTTACAGCTACAAGATACGAATCATGATCCAGTTATTGCATAAGAAAATGACATGTTTCGCAAAATTTAGGCCGCCCATGTTTCTATCCTCAATAGCTGAATGAACCTTAGTTTTGCCCGGAAAAGATCAATGGACGAAGAAGCTGCGACACGTGCAAGAACATCAGCTAGCACCTCTCTCGGAAGGGAGGAGATGGAGGTTATTTTCGGTAAATTCTGTTCGTTGGCCATGTCGGGTTGCCTCCTTTTCTTAGCCGCAGAGAATCCCGAGTAGCCCCAATAATGATGTAAGATTTGATCCATCACTGTTTCCTGAAAAACTAAAATAACGATTGAACAAGCAACATATCCTAAAATATGTGCATTGGTAGATAACACTAACGGTTTCTAGCCTTGCATGGCGTCAAGTTTTGAAACATGGTACACGTTATATAATGTCGTATCAGGAAAGTAAGCTGCATTAGTTTTGCAATTAATTTCCAAAACGGAATTGGATTGTTGAAGCTTCAAAAATCCAATTATGTAATTGTTCTGTTTTTGCTATCTGGTTTCATTAAGGAATCTTTTACAACAAAACAAAAGAAAAAGGAATTTGCGGAGGCGGTGGAGTGGGAAATGTACCACTGCATTTGTTCAACTACAGTGTATATTTTGACAATAACGTTATTTTTTCTTTCCACCATATGAAGTGCTCAGACATAATTTTTGTGGAGCGTCTCGTTATAGCAATAACCAACTGCATCGGGAAAATGACGATTTGTACTGAAGACGAAATACCAAACACACGTGAAAAAAAATTCATCCCAAACGTTTGTTGATAACACAGCAAATTGTACACCGCCAGCAAATCCGACAACAGCATTCAAATACGGTAGTATAGTTATGCAATACGTCCAGAAACAAGCAAAGCAGGTGCCATATTGATAACCGGCCAGGATGAGCACGTACCTGCAATCGATCGTCAAACGAAATCCAGAACTCGCTAACAGCACTTTGGCAGACGGGTTCCGCGGGGCAAATGGTCAAGAAGAAAGTCGCGACTCTTTGATATATACCCGCCTGACTCCTCAGCTACCGCCACGGACGTCCTAACTGGAACCCATTTTGCGTCTCCCCCCCCACACACACACACATGCACATAATGTAATTATGTGATTAAGTAAATCATTAATTTTGGAAATAGTTAGTTAACTAATTTCTGTTATATAATTAGCTAATTGTCTAATTAACTAATTAACTAAAACTGTTGGCGGTCTGAAACTTACAAACAGTTTGGTCGTTTTCTTAAACTTTCACATATTAAACTTATGTTAAATACAAAATATACTAATTTTTCTTTGGGCGCTATTTCCCATAAAGAGTTGGTATGTTTCCCATAAAGAACTGGTATAAAACATACAACAAAATCTGCCTTTTTCCCATAAAGAGTTGGTTTGTTGTGCGCTATTTAACCAAATTTTCATATTTAAACAAATCTATTAAAATTAAAATAACGTATTTGAAAGTTACGTTTTTATTTGAAAGAACGCATTCCTTGGATTTACTTTTCACTCTTTGGGAAGAAACTCAAAAATCGCCACCCTTTGGGAAGTTAGTTAAAATCCTCCCTGTTTTTGGGAATTGACTCCTTTTTAATACAGCGACTATATTTACTTTCTAGTAGTAATTTGTTTTATGGTTTATGATTTTGTTATGTTTTATCAAAAAGGTTAATAACTATCGTACTAACATTTATGGAGATGTTAATTTGTCGTATGTGTAATTCTTTTATTTTATACAAATTATTATGGCAGGGGTAAATTTGGAATTTAATTGAATTAAATTTAAGAAACTCTCATCAAACCAAGCATCAGGAATAAGAATGCACAACATTCCAATGTGTGACCCAAGCTAAGTATTGGACGCCAAGTTTAATTCCAAATTCAGAGTCTATTATTTTATCTCCATTTCCAATTCCAATAGGTGAAACAAGCACCCCCGAGTTCAACATTTTTAAAAATTTGAAAAAACAACCCAACAAACATTCCAAAAGATGTTGTATTTGTAAATATTCCCAAATATTATACCCAGACCGCTCCACGAAACGTCGTTCCTGGTAAAAAAAAGCAGGGAACGAGGGTTAAACACCGCGGGAAAGTAATTTGTTTTAAAAAAGGACAAACCAACGGGAGGGAAGGCTCATCACCCTTTGCATTTCAACTTCGAACGCGTGGATCGAAATGTAGCCAACTCCGGGTCCGCAAGGGGTCCAATTGTGCATACATTCATTAGTCTAACGACCCGTTTGGTAAGACGGTTTCGAATGGGTTCCCGGTTTGCATTGTATCACTAATATTTTTATAGTTATGTAGTTATTTTTGAACTTTTGTATATTTACATTGGATTAAAATATTTAATTTACCTACTTACACACAATTAACGATATTCTTATTAAGTATACACAATTATGTAATGTGTTTTCATGTACGTAATCTAATTCATACTACGAATTATACTAATAACTATACATACTTATTGATACAATTTATACATTAGTTATTTCATTTTATAAATACATTTTCTCCAGATATGTTTAGTGAGACAAAATCTTTACAAAGAACGAAGCGCGGCTCGAAAATGCGAACCAAACGCTACAACAACAAATCCACCAGTTCCTCCCCCGTGTTGTGACCCATCCCTTGACCTCCTTGCCCCCATTGGGCAGCAGTATGTAAATGGTGGGGAATTTTGCCACACCCGGGAAGAAAGGCCGCCCCCGCCCCCTCCCCCACCCCTCATACCAAACAAAAGTGTGTCGTCTGCTCACCTGATTTATTTGAACTCAAGTGGCCTTTCCAACTCCCAATTTTCCCATCCCTCATCGTCCGACCTTGGCTGCTTGCGGAATGCATTTTTTCGTAACTGTTGATTTACAAAGAATTACTATAGCAATTTGAAATTCGGATCCGTTCATATTTCATAGTTATGTGTTCATGGACGGCGTTGTAGCAAGACACCTATAGTAATGCTGTGATAATTTATGGTAAAAAAAGAGCGCCACGAGTCCTCCAAAGCAAACTTACACAAAGCAGTTGAAGGTTACAAATTAAAAAAGAACAGTTATCAACAACAGTTTTCGTAAAGTGCTTGAAATTGTATTGTAATTACACAACAAATGTGGCGATTGCAACATCAGGGTTTTTTTTTTGCGAATGCGTTGTTGGAATAGTCATTGCTCCGGCTACACAGCTAACGTTTTGCAGTTATGGGCCCTGGGTGCTTATTCTTTGGCAATGTCAATAATCGTGGCCTTTGTTTAAAACAAGCTCATCCGTAAATGTCTGCGTCCTGGCACTTGTGTGTCGCCGCTTACATCCGAAGGTTTCCCGGCGAGCAATTCCACTGCTACAACAGTGTTTCCCTGTCTGCTCCTGGAGCTTCAATGCACTTTGAAAAATGAGCTGTATTTGTTCTAGCCTTTGCTCCACCACATGTGTGTTCTGCGATACATTCGATGTTAATCAAAATATTTCTGCACTTTTTTCTAACACTTTCTTTCTCAGCCCCATGCATTGTACAAGTAGGTTCTCGTACCATTGTCTGGGCACCTAAGTGGGAAAAACAAACGAGGCTGTATGAATTTTAAACAAATTGCTCAAACTTAGTTAATAGCTGAAATATAGGAGGAAGAAGGCCATACCACATCACCAACAACACCTGGAAGAGGCAACCCTATTACATCGCCACCAACTCTGTGAATGCCCTCTTCCTCCAGTGATCCATCGGTTTGTATGCACATCACTGACCAGGAAGGGTAATTAATTGGATGTTTCAGTGACGATGTTGAAGCCTCACTTAGTGGCAACTGGTCACATATATGCATTACGCACGCTTTGCCACTGGGTGACAAGGAGGACGAAGTCAGTGGTTTCATTAGCCTGTTGCGCACAAATTCGTCATAAGAAGCATCTGGCGGGGATTCTGGGTATAGTGTTGCAATGGCCAGTCCATGAAGCACGTCATGTAGCCGGGTTCCCGAAATGGTATCGGTGCTGTACATATCTGGTGGCCGATGAGGAGGTTGCTTTGGAGATACACCTACATACACCTGCCTAATCACCTGATGCGGATACGGGTGTGCAACAACTTCAACCTTGGGTCAAGAACCCTTTGATCAACATTGGTGGTCCGACGACAAGATCAAGAACCAAGAAAGTGATGGAAGCTTTACGAGCCTTGATCATTCACCATACAAGCAAGGAGCAAGTTAAGTTTGAAAATTTGATGGACCATGAAGTTACTTTGTTCACTTGTATGTTTGAAGTAAAGGAGTGATCTCATACTTGTTAGCTTAGTTGGTAGTTATTTTAAAACTGTCTAGTTTAGTAGTTGTTAGGCGTTGAATATTTTATTACTTATTGGGTCTTATCGGAAAGCCTTAAAGAGCTAGCTCTTTAAGCTCTTTTATGCGGACCGAATCTCTTCCAGGTTTATGTGGGCCGGATTTTGCCCTAATTTTAGCCTATAAAAAGGCACCTCTTGTAAGAGTAAAAGACAGAGATTATTACAACCAGAAATCGTGAGGAATTTTCCTTCAAGTTCTTAATCGAACTTACTCTTGAATTCTTGAGTTCATTGCTTAGGATTCAAATCTGACTTTATCGATTAGTTTGTTCCCTAATCGTGGTGTCTCTTCATCCATCTTTATTTGCTTAAGGTTGTTGATTACCTTCGTGTGTCAAAGGTCTTGAGTTCATGAGAACAATCGAGTTCAATTTCTGTTGGGAGGAAAGATCCAACTCTGATAACTACAAGGTTGGGAGGTTCTAGGAGGGTCTTCCCCTAGGGTTGCCTATATCATCACCCTCTCACCAATGTAGTAAAATCTTCCCATGGGCCCATCCAAAATCAATCTCGTTGCAGTTAGTTCCTTCGATTTGAGATACCGATTCAGCATTGGCATTGCAGCCCAGGGCAGCCAGTTGACCTACGATACAGAATTAAAAAGTGATTTAACATTGCATTGTTCAAGAGGCGGAAATAAATCTGATTAGTGTAAAAACTTGCAGTGGTTTCAAAACTAATAGAAGTTCTTAGTACGGTAACAAACATTTTTCGGGTTTCGGGTGTCAATAACGCCGTGAAAATGTTCAACCGTAAACGGTGAATGGCGGATGCCTCTGTTGGACGAACGCCATCGCCACATTCTGGGCAATACGTCCCTCTCTTCCTATTTCAGTTTATACGGATTTAACTGAAGAATTTCATAAGCCCACACCTACACGTTGTCATACAAATTATGTCCACCGTTGTACATGAAGAAGTACCTGCCACACTGTTGGTTTAATGGAACATGGAATTCTCCAAATGACATATAGTGAAGTCAATTCTGGACTTACCTCCTATACAAAGCTGTAGCCGCCAAGGCTTTTCGTCAGGCGTCGGGAGACGGCAGACATAAATCTGTACAAGGTTGCCATCCTCGCCCCTCCCAAGTTAAAATCCCCTATACGATCTACGTCCTCCAATGCAAGCAGACACCACAGGTGAATTGTATCGCCCGTGTTGCTAAGAAAAGTGAGGCCAAACATGTATAGAACGAAAGCTCTAGTCAGCTGTGACACCTGAACGTCGTCGTTTTCGTCAATCGCTTTGTCTTTGTAGAATGACAATATATCTGTAACTCTGATCGCACCCCTAGAAGCAAAAGCTAGCACCCAATCCAATTACTCCTCGATGTAATTGGCATTTTCCCTAACATTATAATCCCACGGAATGGGCAAGCCGCCAACTGCAACACCGGTTATACAGGAGAAGTCCAACGGTGTCAGTGTCATCTCTCCGAAAGGCAAATGAAAGGAGTTTGTTGAGTCTCACCATCGCTCCGCTAGTACGACAGGCAACTTTCTATCTCTTTCGGCCACGGGCAAGTGGCTCAGAAAATCCCCAAACCCAGCACTAACAACTTTCTCGGTCACCTTTGGAGGCAGCCTCTTCCACCACTCCATAAGTTCCACTGACGACCCTCTACAATAAATTGAGTAAACTTCCTGTGCAATAATTTAGAACAAATTCAGCCATTTTTTGTTACATGTAAACAAAATGAGAGGTTGGGGCTTGTAAGTAGAACTAATTAACGAGATTGATTTTGCAACATGTACCCCTTGTGCAAGGAAAATGTGTGATATGTGGCTGTTCCTATCTACCAGCAAGTCTTCCGAGTGTTCTTCATCCCGCGGTGGCCGGTAGCGATGCAGCCTTCCCATCGCAAGTCTGTTGGTCTTGGATGTTGAACGAATACTGTGACAACACGTACTTTCAAAAAATCCCTTTCGTCGCAGCCGCGATTATGAACAGCTTTGCCGTTAAGTGATGCGTCCTTGTATGTGCGTAGGGGTCCGTACTCATGTGAAATCTTTATATCAAACAGTTTGGACGGCTGTTCGCTGGTTGGGCGAGCAATTTCGTTGTAATACCATTTGGAAAATTAGGGTTGGAAATTGGGAAAAATCTGTTACAGTGACGGTCGGCGCGTGTGACATGAGTGTTTGCAGTAGCCCTGACGTGCATAGCCTAAAAAGCTTGTATTGTACACCAACCCATCCAGTATTGTTGCCAACCTGCGCAGCCAAACCAATCCAAACTCTCGTACCTTATTTTGATTGTACTTGCGATATCACGCTCGCAAGAGGGAAATTGGAAAACAAAAGATTCAACAGTGGCCATTTCGACTTACCGTAAATTCGGGAGATTAAAAGCAAAAATGGAAAAGCACTTGCTGTTCATGCTTAGGAAGGTGCGTAAGTACGGGTTGCCCCAACTCCAATCACATGCTTCGACAAAAATTATTAGTTGTGTATTACGGTGTCGTAAAGAATTGACTGTTACCTTGGAAGGCATAATACAAGTTGTGGGGCAAAAGTGGTCAAAGCAAATGTTGACAGAAATTCTGTGTAAGGGATAATACATTTTTTAAGGGTGAAATTGTCTAGGATTAATTTGTATCATGTAAATCATTGTAGATTAATTTTGTATTTAAGAGTGCAAAACCCAAACACATTATCACTGAACTTTTGGTTGCATTAATCATTTTATGTACTGTTATTGCCATCTTCGTATGTAAATATGTATTTGCAAAGTTAAATATATACATATATATTGATGGTAGTACTTGAGGATATTATACATATTATCAGTTATTCAATTTCCATTTTTAGATCCTAATGAATGCAACCATCGTAATCAATTTTCAATCTTATACTTGCATTATGATTGGTAAACCTAAATACATTGGGTCGGAGGGATAAGAATTTAGAGGTTACATATAGAGGGGGAAGGGGTTAAAAGACAACGGTGAGGCGTTAAAAAGTGACTGGAAGGGTTGAAAAATTATGGGTTACAAGGATAGGGGGAGAAGGGAGAGAAGAAGATACGGGATTGCAGGAATATGAAAGATATTAATAAAATTAGAGAGACTGGTACCATGATACAATATATAAAAGTCGAAGGAGGCATCTAATGACTAGGTGCCGATAATAGAGGAGGGAAAGGATGATAACTTTTCATAATTTTGAAAACAAAGCTAACAAATTATATGAATTTTTTTCAAAATTTATGTTCAAATGTATGGAAAATGCTAATCTAAATGCAGTCAACAAATTGATGGGCACAACATATGAAAAAGATTTCTTTTTCCAAAAATGGAACTAAATAAAAAGAAGTTATACTTTATTTTTTTAATATGTTCAATAGTGATAGATGGGTCCCGGATATCGATACATTATTTTTTGGGAAAATTGCATAAATCTCCCCTGAGATTACTACATTTGCACTGACATCCCCTATCAATTTTGAAATAGCAGTAACATCCCCTACAAAAAGTTGGAGTCAATTAAAAAGGTAAAAATGTGTGAATTTACTAGAGTACCCCCGATTGTATTTAACTAATTAACTAATTTCTATTGATCTAATTAACTAATTAACTAATCAAACAATTAGTTAAACTAATCAAGTAATTAGCGATTAACAAATTTATCTGATTAGCTATTATCTAATTAACTAATTATCTAACTAATTAATTAACTAAATAACTAATTCGTATTTATGTCATTAAATAACTAACTAATTATTAAGTATCTAATTAACTGAAGCTGTTGCATGTCCGAAACTAACAAAGTATTTGCATGTTAAACTAATTAACTGAATAACTGCTTAACTAATTAACTAACTAATGATCTAATTAACTAGTTAACTAATTTCTATTTATCTAATTATCTAATTAACTAATTAAGTAATTATCTAATTAACTAACCGAACTAATTTCTATTTATCTAAATAACTAATTCTGTAATTCTGTAATTAACTAATTAACTAAAGTTGTTGTCTGTCTAAAACTAACAAACTATTTGTATGTTAAACTTATTAACTACTTAACTGCTTAACAAATTAGCTAACTAGCTATCTAATTAATTAATTAACTAATTAACTAACTAAGTATCTAACTAAGTAATTAACTAACTAACTAATTCGTGTTTTTCTAATTAACTACTTTATGTTTGTCTAATTAAATAATTTCATATCAAAACCTCTCATGTGAAAATTAACATAACGTATGTGTAATTTGTCGTATGTGTAATGCTCTTGTTTTATAAGAATTGTTATATCAGCGATAATTTTGAAATTTAATTGCAATTAATTCCAAAACACTCATCAAACCAAGCTAGATATTGAAATGAAAAATATGTTGCATTTATACCCCTTGAACTTGCTTGAGGCTAGAGGGCCTATACCCCTCCCTTGTTAACACTAATTGTCAAGCAAGATCAAGGGTAAAATTGGAAGAGACTTCTTATCTCATTTCTACAAATAATTTTTTAATGGGACATCAAGCCTCAGGGGAGGTTTCTGCAACGATTTGTTCCTGTTCAGGGGTGCTAAATGCAATTGCTAAATCTAGAGGGGAGGTCAGCGCAAGTGTCAGAAACCTCAGGGGAGGTTTCTGCGGTTATCCCTTAATTATTTTTTTCAAACCTCTCTTCATCTTACCACCCAATCTAACCCTCTCCTTAAATGTGTTAACAATGATTGTATCATGTAAATCATTGTAGATTAATTTTGTTTAAAACATCAAGCATCACTTCCGTTAAATTTTTAGTGTAAATACATATATATATTTTTATTAATCTGTACCATGTATATTAACATACACAATATTATTTTCATTTGACATTGACACCCGTGCATAGCACGGGTCAAAATATTAGTGTGTTAAACCACGAATAAGTTTGGGGCAAAATTCAGTAATAATTTTTGTAAATTTAAATTTACACAATCACAGTGTAAAGGGACCATGACAAAATGAAAAATTAACTGAAAGATCATTCAACCCTTGCAAACAAAATAAAATGAACAACGCATTTCAAAACCAATTCTTTCATTCTTTCGCTAATCGGGTTATCTGTGGCGACCCCACTTCCCCCTAAGGCGAACCAGAGGGTTGGCGGGCCGTCTGCCCAACTCTCGCCAGGACTCACGCTAGCAATCCAACCTAAAATCTTCCGACGATTAACTTAAGCTATTACAATAAAGATCCTTCCGAAAATAAATCGATTTCTACCACCACATTAACTTCACATCCTGTAAGGAAAACAAATAAACATGGGGTGAGCTAAAACTCAGTGGTGCCCCAAAACATGCAGTCACGTAAATCAATCAACGAGCAATAACTTAAACAAGCTGAACAGTTAGGAAAGCGTATAACAGCACAAGGTAGGATACAGGGGCTCTCAGGAGCCATTTTCCTCGCTTGATCACCATTCATCGTAGTTGACCCTCCGTCAACTTTCACTACTTATAGTCCATGTAGATCCACTTATTTTAATGCTAACCCGTCACCATTCATACCCCGGTCCCGGGCCCGCTCACCGACTAAGGACGTGGTACCCTCGAGATATACCCGTCATGGTAGTTGGATACAGAAGTCGAGGGATTCACCCAACGACGCAACTACATTTAAATTTATGGTAGTTGGATACAGAAGTCGAGGGATTCACCCAACGACGCAACTACATTTAGTTTTCCGGTAGTTGGATACAGAAGTCGAGGGATTCACCCAACGACGCAACTACATACGCAACTACATTTAAATTTATGGTAGTTGGATACAGAAGTCGAGGGATTCACCCAACGACGCAACTACATATAGATTTATGGATTCAGGAGAAAAATGTTTTGCACAAGTCACCACTCGAACGGCTAGTGCGAAAAGTACACACAGCTCACTTCGATGGATCAAAACTAGTTTTACAAATCATCACATATCGAGTCTAGAAAGCACTTAATTCAGGTAGGAAAAGAACAGGCAGGGACACTCACCAAGGGTGGAGTTCAGATATCAAGTTGGAAATCGAATTCCACGTCCTCGCAGTATCCTAAAAACCAAATTTTGAAACTATAAGTTTCTACTCAGTTTTTAAGCTTATAGATATTGAGGTATATCTAATATACTACTAGTTCACTTTCCCTTAGAAAAATCAAGAATCTCCATAGGTTGAATCTTGAAGAAAGTAGAAGAATTGTTTCCTTTAGTTTTCCTTGGAATACTTTTCTTATAAAAGGTAACTAGTATTATTTTCTTGAAATAAGTCGACAAACCTCTCAATATCAATGTTAGAAAGTTACTTTGAACATTTCTCTAAAGTTACGGCTTTTGCAAAAATTATCCTTAAAAACTATTTTTCCTAAAATAGGGTTTCTTGCCGAGCAAGTTTCCCAAGCTTTTCACTAAAATTAGTAAAACTCGTATTTTGGAACTTTTCCTATAGTTAACTATCCAAGTGCAAAGCTTAAGGAAAGAAAAGGAATTAAAATAAGACTTAGAGTTTTCAAAAGCTATAGAACTTATTTACTATAGCTATCAAGGCTAGTTTGAGCTAGAGAGAATTATCGGGTTGGAAAGTTTCAGTCAAAACACTAAATATGGAGTTTTAAAATCTAATACTAGCTGGAAAATATTTTTGATTACTTTGACCACAGTTACTCGAGTTCGCAAGGTCGATACAACTTCCACAGCTCCGATTCCGTTTCGAAGTCATAATATGGATCAAAATATGGCAAAAATCACATAGCAAATTACTAGGGCTTCGTCAATCATTAGCCCTAGATTTCAACAAGTGCATCTCTGAATAAAATAAAATAGTCAACCAAGGCTTCATCAATCATTAGCACTTGGTTTCAGCAAACCCATCATAAGCAAATAAAAATAAAGATAAAGCCCCAAGACATTCCAGCAATTAACTTCCATCATCCAGTAATACTTTATAAAATCATCCAAATGGCCAAGGAAGTCGAAAGGCAAAGCTGGTCCAGGTTCTTATCCTCTCCCTCGGTCATGTTTTCAACTCTAACAACAACCAGTTTTAAAACACAACTTTTCTCCAATAATTCCTTCAGTTTAAATACAAGTCTTTCATGCATGATTAAAATAATTAGTTATCTAGCATTTTTGATCCAAACCAAGTGCGGACAACATCAACCACTTGACATCAACCAGAATTTTATTCAATCCCACTTGGTTAGCTTGCATTCAAATAACTCTAGAAGTTCATATTTTCCTTTCTTGCTTTGATAGTCGAGAAAAATTCTAGCAAATGTCAATTCAAGGTATCTATTAAATCTCCATCTTTTATTTGTTAGATGCACTAAACATATAGCTTATACCCTGCTCAACTTAAGCTAAAGCAAATAATACACGAACCCAGAAAAATAAACTCACTAAAAGCTTGAACTAGTACGGCTAGCAACCATGTACAAATTTCCAGCAAAGATACTTCAAAATTTTCAACAAGGTTTCCATCCTTAGCTTGCTTTAAACACTAGACACTTAACATGCATTTTATCCAACATGGAATGAGTCAAATGGTAAATAATTCCAGCAAGTTATTTCACCAAAAAGTCCTCATAAATCTGTCATTAGATAGGATATCATTTTCCAGCAATTGGTAGATTAAATTTTGAAACTTTCTCCATAACTCCTCATTTTCTTTCCATTCCAGCTCAACATGCAGAGTGCAATTATCATGCTAAGGTGTATCTTGTGCAATAAAATGAAATTTATAACCAAAGATTCAAAAGAAAAGGTTGGATAAAACTCTGTTTCTTTCTCTCGGTCAAGCTGTGATTTAGCAATCAGTTTGACGCAACTCTTCTCTAATAAACTCTTCAGTTTTTGCTCAAATCTTTCATGCATGTTCAGACCAATCTTTAATGCAATATATAATACAGCTTAGCATGAAAACTCAAGGCCAAAATTCAAGGAGACAGCTAGAAACCTCTGCATTTTCCCCTCTCGGATAAGACTGAAAAATTCCAGCAGGTTCTAATCAACCTTTACGCATCTAAAATTCCAGCTTTTTTACAAACCTGTTCAGCTAATGTTCTCATAATACTTAGAGTAAACATTTTACCTTCACTTGGATGATCAAGATTATAACCTCAGATTGTCGAAGTTAAACAAATTAAGCACAGGATTTCTTAATCAGTCTCGGCAGTCCAAATTCAGCTCACATCAGATTTTTTTTTTTTTCTTTTCTATCCACGGCACATTACAGCAGCATGCATGGTTAGATTAACTGATTAGCTATCAATTTAATTCCAAGATCAGATTCTAACTCAGCATCAAGTTCGGACAGATTCAAGAGAAAGAAAAACAGGTCATCAATTGACCAAAAATTTCCCCCTCAACTCTCGGCAGAAACATGCATGTAGCAGATTCGGTTTTCTTTTTATTTTATTTCTCTTGCTTAGCCGGTCTGATAATTTCATGCGAAGCTTAACCTTCTGATTTTAATTAGTCAAGCACCTACCCAAGTGAAAGTCAACCGTTCCCAACAAATTTCCAGAAACAAGCTGCAATTCTAGCTTCAAACTTTCGACAGCTTTAATTCTTTTCCAAATCAGATTTCTTAAGTCACAAATCCTCATCTAACCTCACAAGCACCACATGCAAGTCCGTAGCTGACCTCACTTGCCTATAACCAACTAATTTCAGCTCAGAAGTTACCTCAAATGGAGCTCACACACACGGTTTGCAGCAGAAATAATCCTCCTCCCTTCGGCAGCCCAGAAAATGCAGACCACTAGCTCTCCCTCTCCCTTGCTCTGGTGGCGGCTGGAATGGAGAAGGTTCAGCCCTCAGACCCTTCACCAGCTCACGGTTAGAAGGCAGAATGGATCGCAAGTCCCTCTCTTCCCTCTCTAGCTTACGGACAGAAAGAAAAGAAACAAGAAGCTCGGCTCTCCCTCACTCTCACTCACGAACAGAAATGGAAGATGTGTAGCTCGGCCTCTCGCTCCCTCTCGGTCGATACTCACGAGGTAAGTCTCTCCCTCACTCTTTTGTTGTTGGTCCAAAGCAGAATGAGGTTGTGAAGGATGGTAGTGTTGCGGTATTTAGGAGAAGAGGTTGAGTGTGCAGGAAAGTGGAGTGTGAAGGTGGTGAAGGAAATGTATTGGCCGAATGAGAGGTGAGGTAATTATGTTGTCCGAAATCTGCTGGATTTGCATTGTGGTTTTGGTGAGCTTGGGAGGGTAGTATAGTCTTTTCACATTACTTCTAACGAACACTTAAGTCCTTGGTTTAAACTTAATCCCAAAAATTAATCCCAAGTATGATTTGATCGCCTAATTATACGCTAATATACCTAAACCATTTTTATCGAATAATAATCAATTAAACTTGAATATTAAGGTTCCTATTAATTCCTAACATTATTTAGCGATTAAATTAGTTATCAGAATTTCCAATTATTTAATCCCAAGAAATAGAGTTAGTCTAACTCGAAATTTATCGATTTAGTATAATGAAGTCAAGTGAAATAATACTTTAATGCAAGTGTGCCAGTTTGCACATAAAAATTATTTTTACGCACTTATTTGAAAACAAAGAAAGATAAGGATATATTTATCGAATTTTCACGCCGTAAGCATGTTTAATATATTAGAATCATATTTATCTAAAATTCATTGGTTTTCATCCTAACGCGGAAATTCCTATTAACATTTAACATTATTAACGATTAAAACTAGTTATCGGAAATCAAAGAATTTATTTTAAAGTAATAGAATTAATCCAACTCAAGAAATATTAATTTAGTATAGCAAACCGAATAATTCAATATTGGCACAATTATATTATTTATTACATAGAAATTATCTTTATACTTTTATTGCAAAACAATTAATTACAATACTAGAATTCAAAGAAATTAATTATTAGATCAATGAAATAGTTTACCATAGAAACATGAAGTTAATGTAACAAAACTAAGAAGTTTAGTAGTTTAGCACAATTCTTTTATTTTGCACCTAACGTTTATTTCTACGTACTCATTTAAAAACAATTGGACTTAGTGCTAAAATTTATTAAAGAATTAAAATGTAAATAAAATATGCACTGATATTTATAGGTCTATTTTCAGGGTTCTCACATTATCCGCCAATTGTGAAGTACTAGTAACAAGACTAATGTCCAAGGCTGCACATTACACATGCCGTGTAATGAATTACGTAATTGGTCACATTATTCATTAATTAATGCTACTCAATTTAATGTTACGTAACCGCAGCTTAAAACTGTACAGAATTTTAGTGCCCACATACAGATTGGGTGCTTCATCAAAAATGTTATATAACATAATTTCAAGCTCCTGTTAATCAGATCAATTGGTCGCAAAATTATGTAGATGTTGTAATATATTTGAACCATTTTTTAAATTTTGGATAATACCATCATATACATTCGGTTTGAACACATTAGCTGCAGAAGTTTAATCACATTACACTTGCATCCTTGAAGTCACTGGACAAATGAACTGGAGTTTGGATATTATAGAGGGGCATTGATCGATGTTAACCCCTTCACAATTGCCGCCCTACGCAAATGTGAAGGGGCAAGTGGCCGGCAAACACGCAATCCATGACATCGTAGCCAAAAGCTACACTATTGGTAATCACGTCGATAGGTGGGCCACCATCGAAATATTCACCGTTCATGCCCTGTCGATGCATGTTATCCGACTGAACGTAGTGATGTAACCGTACAAGTCAAAGCAGCTTATCCAACAAGCATCACTGGCGCCAGTCTTATCAGACCAACCCCAAGAAGCTAAATCTTCTGTCTAACCTAAGCTAAATGGACCATGCGACTCGGTTTGATGACCGTGCGCAGACTTTAATCATTCGGCAGCACAATTTTGGCCCCAATTTTTAAGTTTGTAATCTGGGTGTTTGTCAACAAATTTTCCTATAGATTTGAGCAAAGAATTTGTAGCCAGTCATTTTTTTTTTGGTAAACAATATCTGAAGCTATTCGAGGGATGGTCATGGAAATGCAAAAAAAAAAGTTCTGTGAAGGTACTGTAGCTCAAGTTTGATTAATCTTGTAGGAGACAGAATTGGCCAAATGCAGTTGAGGCCAAACACAACCTTGGGCACGAATAACTCCTGTCTTGCATGCCCCATTGAACCGTATTTGTTTCTTTCAATGGAGGAAACACTTAAAGAGCTGGTGTTTAACCTTTTTCAGATTATGTTGCCGGTACGTAGTCTGAATTCAAGCAAAAATTGCTTGGTTACCTCCAAATGGGTACTGTGTGACTGTAATGGACCAAAGCCATAAACAGCACATGTTGTATTGGACAACGGTTAATTTTTAAGTCAAGTAAATACTATCGTTAATTGTATTCGGGTTAAATGTGTACTATATGCTTACTTATACTGGAGGAAAGCCATAAAGAGCTGGTGTTTAACCGTCTTATAATGGCTTTTTGTAAAATCCACAAATTTGTTGATGCTCAAAACGGGTACTCTCTTCTTGTAATGGAGCAAAGCCACAAGCCACAAAGATGCGGTGTTATATTAGAGAACCACAGTCTGACATTGTTGCCGATAAAAAAATTAATTTAACAAAAACAACTGCTCTGTGCTTGTTCCCGTGCAAAGCAAATAACAGATTGATCTGTAACGGAAAACTAGAGGTGGCAAAATGAGCGGAAAGGGCGGGATTTGTTTGGGTTTGAGATAGAATGAAGGCATATGGGTTTGGGTTGAACCTTACCCATATGTGTTTTGGGACTAACATGGGCGGGATCGCTTTGGGATGGATTTAGATTGATCCCGTCCAATACCTAAATCTATTCTCTACATATTTTTTTCCTTTAATTCACTTTTTATTTTTTATATAACTTTAATATTTTTCATCTTTTAAATTTCTTTTAGTTTTATTAAATAAACATGCAAGTGTTTTATACTCAAGATTCCCATTTCAAAATTGGATTAACAAATAAAGGAAAAGATGTACAGCCATATTCCAACATATATCAAGATGGCCAAGACACCTAGGGTGTTCAATATTTATCCTCGTCATTATTCAAGGATGACAGATCTAAACTGACTGAAGTACTGGAAATTCTAGTATTTAATGACTAGAAGACTGCTAGATTATATGCGCTGGTATGATTATGAAAAGTATTAAAGATAATTCTTCAATCTAAGACTTCGCTTGGATTGACTATTTTTTCAAAAAATAAGTTTTTCAAATACAATGTTATGGTAACATACAATAACTCAAAAAACATCCCATCCATATTAGTATATCAAATATTTCAAACATATTTTATAGTAAAAATTTTTCATATACACTACTATAATAAAATAATTCAAAAATACTCAAAAAACAGCTATTCCAAACGGAGCCCTTGCTATTTGAGTCCAATGGGTACCCAAGTATTTCTCAAGATTTTCCATCAATTAATGTCTACAATTGGGATTTGACCCATTTTAAACCCAATATCAGATTCCAATACTTATCCCACCCAATAGCCATAAGGAGCTGGTGCTTTATTTTATAACGGGGCAAATATCAATTCTTTTTCCAACGGAGGAGGAAAAGCCTGAAAGGGCTCTGGAGTATTCGAAAGCATTTTCAATCTTACAACATGCAGTGCCAACTGTGACCCATTTTCCCCCTAACCTAAGTTACACTCACTAATCATACAGTTTGTTAACCGTAGTCAACAAAAGGATGCCTCCAAGAGCGGCAGCGTAGTCTAACCACTCAATCGATGCACTCCATTTAAACTGAGGTCCATGAACCCTAACCTCTCCTATATAAGACCCTCACACAACCAAAACTTGTTCCTTGCATGCCCATTCTACGCCACGTTCACTTCACACAATAGCTTTTGCTCTTGCATGCGGCATGCCCATTCTACTTCATACCACAACCTTCTCTAACCTTCACATGTTTTTGTATTTGCTGTAGTCTCTCGCTCCGCCAGACACTCGCTTCCTTTGGTATCTTGTAAACGCTACACCGAACCATCGTCTTCCACTATTATTCTGCCCAGCAGGCTCTACGCATGGCGCTTGGACGATTTCCTCAAATGCATGTGATCGACAACGGGGCAATGGTCGGCTACTTCCAAGATGAGCACAATCCACTTCACCACATTGGAGTGAAGTGGATTCTTGAGGAAGCGCTGGTGCGTTTGGATAGGTTCCCTGGAGCTGAGTATCCGCAGTCGCTGCTCGTTTCTTGCATACCCGTGCGCAATCCCGTTGCGAACGGGAAGTGTTCCGGTCGCTGGCCAAGTGCCGACGTCGTCCTCTCTCCCTTATGCACAACCTGAAGGTTTTTTACATCATGACCTATAATGCATGGTTTGTGGGCAAGGACACATTTGTTGCACACTTCCTCAGTTTGAAGACACTGCTTCACACGGGCGTCTGGATTCTCTTCGGCGCCCACTTTGAAAACTGGTCGGTAGCACGGTTTATAGCTGAACAGGGACTCCACGCGAGTATGACTCGTAACGTAGCCGTCGGAGACAACCTTCACACTGCAACCATTTGCTGGAACCCATCCGCTTTCGAGATCACGTTTGAAGACAGAGATGCTACTGACAGTCTTCTCCTCACTGTGCGCCGCAAGAAATACCGTAGCTTTCTGAGGGTAGCTACCACGGTTGCCTCCATTAACCCTATGTTTGGGCTTATTGTGGAGAGGTTTGAGTGAAGGTTCACAGCTAGAGCGGTGTGCTTTTAATTCTGGTTGTGTAACATCATATTTTGTCTTTTTGGTTCGCAGTTAGAGCGAATGGGTTGTTTTTGGTTCAAGCGACTTTGTCTTTTTGGTCGTAGCATGCTTGGTTTTGCTTGTTAGCGTTACAAGAGTGGGGATCCGGGGCTGCTAATATGTAATGCTTGATAATTAGGAGTGCACCGTTTCGTCGTCCTAAGGGGAGCAACTTGAATTCCAAATTTAAATGTTTGAACTTCTTTCGTCATTCTACTCGACAAAATTCGCTGTTGTGAGCCTAATAATGCCGTTGTAAGCCTAATATTGTAAGGGGATCATAAATGGTTCTACATAAGCTTCCGATTGTTCACCTGTATGGCTAAGCAGAAGTATGAAAGTAACAACACTGCGATTGCCCGTATAGTGAGTGATGAAGTTCATCGCTGAATCAACGTTCCCTACTACCTCATCCTCACACACATTTCGAGGGAAAAAGCAATAGGCGTTTTAGCAAAACAAATATAATGCACAATGTAAACTGGCGCCAAAAGCGCATTCCCTCGTGTAATATATAACGCAAAATCGCCATTTACACAGACACACTCTGCCAGTTTCGGTGGGCAGACGCACATACGCCACCGTCCGCCTGACGAAGGATGGACAAAAGGCAAGGCCACGGTACTAGCAAACAAAGGCCAACAGGCTGTAAATAACGCTAAATGCCCATTCTATGCTATTGGACACCACAGTTGAGTACTGTACAGGGGGTGGGAGGGAATGGAATCAAAACGATCAGAGCACTTCACGATTTTAGAACCACAACAACGAGTACCGCCACGACAACAATCACAACAATGTTAAGGATCGTCACGTTCCTTTGCATGCTTCTCAATTCAGCTATGATACCGGATAACTCTGCCGCGGGTCTATTGCTGACAGGGTCGGCACTTGAGGGGGCGGGATCGGGAACTTGAAACCCTGTTGCTCGAGCAAACTCATCACACCAGGCAATGAATGTTCGACATAGCCTCTACAATACAAGTACCTTAGCAATTGAAAAATTGCGACCGGAACAGTACTACCAAAGAACTTACCTGGGCGTTAGCGTGGCGGCCCCTGTTTGCTTCAGACTTCCAGACAACCCGAACTGCACAGCTACGACCACAATTGCAATATAATGTCGGCCATATCGTGCTATTGACCGACCCAACAGAAGAGGATAAAGCCATTCACAAAGGTTAATCTCCCCCGCTACACCGCCTAACTTTATCTCTGTCAAACAGAAGAACACGGCACTCCCACGGTGTCGAGGGACAACGCCTTTAACAAGAATTTGGGGTTTGGGCGAATAGGTTTTCCCCAACAGTAATGAACAATCAAATAATGGCGGGGATAAGCCTAATGTTTCGCAACGAACGGCACACACAAAACGACTCTGTGTAAGTCCATTACAAAAACGATAAATATACTACTATATATAGGTCTACCTCTAATGTTAATTCGATAAATATCACTTAGGCACGTACGTGGGTTGAATAGTTTGTGATGTTAATAGACATTTAATGGAAAGGTTATTTGGATAGATTGTCATGTTATGCAACAATTTATCTTCATTCATTTGTTGTCCGCATTTAGTTTATGATAATGCGGCAAATTTATTTGTATACACGTACTTTTTTAGTTTAATTGAATATTTGATATTTAATAATTGTAATATATATCACAATGTGCTTGTTCCGCTTTCGTGCAAATACGAGTGTAACAATGTTCCAATTCGACATACAAACATTTACGTATTTAACTTAAATGTAATGTTTCAGAGTGAAATGGCCTTCATTAGCTAGTATTTCGCTGATGTAATGCAAAAAAAGCCATAAAGAGCTGCTGTGTTACGGCCAATATCATTTTTAGGTACTATCCGATATTTAAAATTTGTTTAAAAGCAGCATGTACCAGTTTCCACTTCATAACAATAGTTGTGGAACACTTTTTCCAGTTTCATTCAACAAACATTTTAGCAATCCACTTAATGTAATGTTTCATGGTAAACTGGCTATACAAAGCTAGAGTTTTGTTCATGTGATGCAAACAAAACCCGTAAAGAGCTAGTATGTTATGCGTAATAAATAACTACAAATACAATGTATCTTCACAATTTGTGATATATCAATATCTACCAGTTTCGCTTTCGTACAAATAAGAGTCTAACACTTGTTCATTTTCAGTTACAAATTTTTACGTTTTTTACTAACATGTAATGTTTTAGAGTGAAACATTACATGTTAGGCTAGTATTTCGTTGATGTAATGTAGAAAACCCATAAAGAGCTGCTTTGTTATGGCCAACATCTTGTATTCATACTACCCCATATTTAAAATTTGTTTAATACGAAATCTACCGGTTTCCGGTTGCGAAAGATATTACTTTCACAGTTTTCCAATTTCAGTTACAAACATTCACGTATTTAAACACGTATTTAAATGAAATGTCATACATCAGAGTGAAATGCCTAAACATAGCTACTATTTTGTTGGTGTAATGCAAAAAGGCCATAAAGAGCTGGTACGTTTTGCCCAATATATTTTTTCCACATTTTATGTTTAACATGTGTTAAATACATCTACCACTAGGCGAGCATCCCAAAAATTTTCAGTTTGGGTACACGTTCTCAATCCTAATATTTTACAACCATTTATGTATTTTACCTAAATGTTATGATTCAGCGTAGAATTGGCAAAAATAGCTGGTATTCTTTTGAGGATTACATAAGAAGTCGTAAGGAGTTGGTCTGTTACGCCCAATATCTTTTATTCGCAACTTGACATTTAAAATTTGTTAAATACAAAATCTAGCAGTTTCCTTTTCATAAAAAATATTTGTGTGGAACTTTTTCGATTTTAGTTACCAACATTTATGTATCAAATGGAAATTAGATTTTGCACAGCAAAATCTAATGACAGCGGCGACAATGTATTTGTGTCATGGAACGAAGTCATAATAAACACATAATACTTTTAAGTGGAAATGTACGCACAAAGTACGTACAAATACACTGGAATCACAAAAGAACCGGGACAGACAATTAGAATCCACAGTTCCTGAGCCTTGGATGCTTCGTGTAAAGTACAGATACGTGTATTCAATTAAATGTGAAACAGGCAACAATCTATCTTCCCATGAACCCAGTTTCCGCAAATTATAATATTTTAGTAAAATAACAGTTCAAATCAATTTCAATTCCGTGAATGTTGTTACAAAAGTCGGAAACCAACATAGAAACGACTCCAATTTATTAAAATTCGGAAAAAGGATTCTGTACTTCAACTCTACAAGTCCCCTAAACCGTCTACACATTACAAAATCTAAAATCAAAATACATTACATAATTAAATAACTTAATATTTAGAACTAAGCGCTGCATTAATTCAGATATTAAATAATGACCATACGTTGCTTCAAAGCCGAACATCTTCTTAGTTGTAAACCTTAACAGACCAAAAACTAGTGCGATGAAGAGACGCATAAGTATTATGAGCAATGAAAAGAGGCGGGGAGAAATGCTAGTTACTGTTCTCACAAATGAATGGAACGATGGCAAAAAGGTGAAAAGGCGTTGGGCCTTACTGTTCACATAACAGCTTACAATGGCCCATCAGACATTCAACCTTACATTATTTCCACTTTGATGGTAACAGAATCAAATTTTATTTTGCTCCATCGCAAGCTGTTGCCAGAATTCTCCACATTCACGAATACCATGTCGCCTACTCATGCTCAAAACAAATTAATGCGAAGGAAACATATAAACCGTTCCACTTCTACAATTTCCTACGTATTTGATGGAAAGATTACTCTTCGACCTGTACTCACCAAAGTACACCTGTCTGATTTATTGCCTAACTGTACACCGCAGCATCACAACAACAATGACTCATCTTTGTCCTTCACTTCTTTGTTGGCCACCTGTGTCCCTTCCACCGCTACCGCATGTTTGTGCTACAAATTCTTGTCCTATCCATTCGCCAGAGTGGCTCCAGCCTATACCAGTTTCAAATGATTTTTCCAGCAACTCATCCAAAGAATTTTCCATCCATTCAGCATAAACTGCTGTGTTGTGGGAATTCTTTTTGTATGGACATGTTCGTTGGTTGTGGCCTGCCTGCAATTTTCAACCCATATATTACATGTCAAATCATTTCTGACTACAAGTAATCACGTCAACTAAGCTGTCGGAATGCTAATATTACACCACTTCAACTTTCTTGCATTTCCATTAACAGATATATACTTTGTAGGCACTTTTAATTATTTTTTAAGGTTTTGGTGTTGATAATACCAACGAAAAATACCAACTTTTTCACTATTACCTTCAGTGTCCGGTTCATGTATTACATCGAATAACTACTGTATAACTACGTACGGAATTCCGATAGTACCTGCAATGTCCGCACTTTCTTTTCTTCTTTGCTTCCGCTTGCTTGTGATCACCTTTAGCTCGAGACACCCTGGGGTCTAACAATCCAAATGTTCTTCTACTTCTATCGATCCTCACTCTTGAATCCATTGCAAATCCGTCTCCCCCATATCCTCTATCAATCCACTTCTCCTTTAGGTCCACAAAATGCTTGTCGAACATCTGCTGCAGGTCATTAAACTCATCATCCATGTACGAGGCATAGTAACACATACTATTACAGCTGGACTTTAAAGTGCCATATCTGGCCATTTGTGTCATCTGTTTGTTTGCAACAAATGTTGTCATTCTATTATTATTACAGTAAACTCCCTTTGTCCACCGCTCTGAAATGCATGATTCTAGGATTCTATTCATTTCTTCTACCACCATCACGCGAAACATATGAGCACACGGAATTCCCTTTGACTCGAATTTTATGCAAGAGCAGGTTAGCTTCTCCATCGACCTATCATAATCCACCCTCCAAGTTGTTTCATGTCCACCATACTTCGAGTAATAATATGTACGACTCTCTCCCTCCTCACTCCAGCCCTCAGAAATTAAAAGTTCTTGCCTGTTCAAATGCTTCCTCACCATGAAGAACACATTTCTTGTAAACACCTTTGCTGTGCTTCTCTCTAATTCGGGCAGAATTGTGGTTAATACTGGTTTTGTGTTTTCGCTTGTGTGAACTGCTTTGCTCTCAGTATGTCGAAGCCATGCTATTGCCAAGTCAAAACTTCTAACGAATTCATATAGTCACATTTTTTCATTCAGGTACTCGTTCAAAAAAGCATTCATTTTCTCACACATTTGAATACTTCTCATACCTGCGAAAAAATTACCGCGTAAATAGGCCTCTGCCCATAACCTTCTCCTCCGGTACAACTTTTTCACCCAGTCATTCTCTCCCACCCCACATTCATTAACTAACCTAGACCACCGATCCTCAAACTCATGAGTGCTGCACTTTCTCACCATCAGGTTATACAACCTGTTATTAAACTCCTCGCAGCGAATATTACTCGGTGCATTTCTGTGCAAGTGCCACGAAAATAGCCTGTGACAAGCATCCAGGAGAAGATTCTTTATGACTCTTCGCATTGCACTGTCCCCATCTATCATCACTGCTACTGGCTTTCTACCTTTCATAGCCTCTATAAATATACTTAGCATCCATTCATATGTCTCAATCCTCTCATCTGACAACAGTGCACAACCAAAAACAGCACTGTTCAAATAGTTGTTTACTCCTGCAAGTACAACTAGTGGCTTACGATATTTATTTGTTTTGTATGTCGTATCAAACACCAACACATCTCCAAATATACTGAAGTCCACAAGAGATTTAGAATCTGCCCAAAACAATCTTGCCAATCTTCCTTCGTTATCTACATGATATTTATAAAAGAACATGTCATCGGCATCCTTCTTCGCTGCCAAGAACCCAAGTGCCCCTTCTGCATCGCCATTGAAAATATCTTTTCTACGTTCCTCGTCCATTCGGTTATACAGATCCTTAATGCAAAATCCCACGTTACTGTACCCTCTGGCTTTGATAACAAAACGTTTCATTATCTGGCATATTCTGGCCCCAACCATCTTCAGACTTTTGGCCTGCGCATATTCCGCATCACTGACTTTTCCATGCGACCTAATGTGTTGCACACTTGCCTCTGATGCCAGCGGGTGATTGTACTCCATAATGAAACATGTCACCACATACTTTACCGATTCTATGTCATATTTCACGTGAAAGCAAACCCTACACCCGGTTCTTGTGATTGGTTTTGCTTCTCTTTTTCGGTTTTCATAATTAAACCACTTTACATCCCTATGGCCTTCACAACAACATACCCATTTTCTAAATCTTGAAATGCCATCTGCATCTCGTTTGCCATTACTTTTACGAATCCCAAATCCGCTTAGTTTCGCATACAAATTATAGAATTCTCCAACTTCTTCTTCCGTGTCAAATGTTAATTTCATTACGTCATCCACGCCTATTGCGCCCACCAATTCATCTACCTCCTCATCTTCATGTCCTCCAATTGAACCAACGATTTCTGGAGTGTATGTGTCTCGGTCACACTCAGGTTCCATGTTAAGGTCACATGACCTTTTTTGGCCGCAACCATCCATCCTCATTTTTTCGTTCTCTGTTTCCTGCACCATGTCACGAGTTTGAAGCGCCTGATCCTGCCCAATAGTTACAAGCCCTGTGTGGGTCAACGTTTTTTCTAACCATGATCGCTTAACCTTTTTTTCAGCCTCCCCATATGCTTTTGTTTGTAACATAAATACTGATTGTCTATTTATGGAAAAAAACAGATATACACGATCATTTAAGTTAAGAAATGATACTGTACCTCACAACTTTTACAAAATGCAGACGATAAAGATTACTCTAACATTCATATACACATTATGTGGAAGTGTGGCTGATGCAATTATATCAACCTTTAGCACAACATACCACTATCGCCATGCATATTCATTTATACTAAACTACTTAACTTGTATTGGGAGTTTTTTTAATTCTCTTCACAAAAGCATTCACAATGTAGTCTGGGAGCCAATGTCTATGTCCACACAGCCATCCAAATCACTCAGTTTTTAGTCCTGTTACAACATCTTCTTCACGTGTTTACTCATTTCTGCTTAATTTCCTTTACACAATTTAATAAAAATTAGTGGACCAACCTTTCAGTTGGTATCCTACGTACACAATGCTCGGTGCACAAAAAAACATCGATAATTTTCCTGCATCTTTTCCTCTTTGTTCGAAGCCGGTGGGTCTTACTGCCCGTATTTCGTATTCCTAATTCCTCTATCATTGCTTCATACAACAACTGTAAACTTCACCGTAGTAGACGTACAAGTACTCGTTATTTTAATCCAATTTTTAAAGTTATGGACGAAAGTACTCACCTTTGATTTCTCTGCTTCTGTTTCACGGCGTTGCATTCAGTCAGTATAGTTTCGGAAGGTCTTTCCTCAGATATATCTACCGGCACAGCCGGCGCCTGAAGTTACACCAGTAGCCACCCCCTCTGTCTATTCCGCCTTGCCTTCTTCTTTACCAAATTTTTTCTTCACTTCTGACCTCACCAGCGGTGTTCAAAAACACCTATCACTGCTGGCCCCAGCATGGTTGTGTTTAGTATGTAATACGCTTCCTCTGCTGTGGCACCAGCATGGCTTTGAAAAGGAATAATTTCACAAACCTCCCCTGAGGTTTCTAACACCTGCACTGAGACCCCTCCCTATATTTGTACAAGATTGCTTGTTAATAAAAGGGTAGAGATGATTATGCACTAATATATTCAAACTAGTATATTTTGTATTTAACAAAAAATAAATATGTGAAACTTAAAAAAAAGAAGAGAAATTGCTCATAACATACCAGCTCTTTATGGGAAACTGGCAAAACTATGTTTTGTGCCAACTCTTTATGGGAAACATTGTGAGAACCCTGAAAAAAAATATATATAAATATTAGTGCGTATTTCATTTGCATTTTTAATTCTTTAATAAATTTTAGCAGTAAATCTAATTGTTTTTAAATAAGTGCGTAGAAATAAATTTTATGTGCATTTTAGATTTTTAATAAACTTTATTATTATTTGATCTTAAATAAGTGTGCAAAAATAATTTATTATAGATTACAAATAATTTAATTGTGCAAAACATTAGATTATTTGAATTTCTGCCAAGCTAAATTAATAATTCTTGACGTTGAGTGTGCCATTGTTTTTATTTAATTCCTTGAGTTTCAATAAGTTAATTTTAAGTATTAATAACGATAGGTGTTAAGGGGAAATTAGAATCAAGGCGAATCGTTTTAAGTCAAAACTTTTTATAATTATATTTAGGACGATACCTTTCGATAATTGAATTTTTGCGAGATTAATGTACAAGTAGGCATTCGATTTATACTTGGGGTAAATTTCGGAAATTTGATTAGGATTGAGGACGTAAGTGGAACTTCGGATGAAATGTGAAAAGACCAAAATAGCCTCCTCCAATTCAAAATTAGCCATGCAACCGTGGAAATTTCTTGAACCAGTTTCAATTCCAAACATCTTCATTTCTGCCGGTTCCATTTCACTTCCCAATCTAGCACCTTCCATTGCTATTGCCGACCAACCCCACTCACAATAACCTCAATATAAACATTCCATTAACCAAACACTCCACAATATACCATTCCCAATGCACTACAATAGCACTTTCATTTTCTTTCTGCCGTGAGCTGTGAAGTGATCAACCTTCCTTGGAAATAACGACCGAGTGAGAGAGCCGAATTCCTTGCTCATTTCTTTTCTGTCCGTAAACTAGAAAGAGAGGAAAGAGACTAGCTGACTATCTTCCGTTCATCCGTGAGTTGGTGAAGAGATTGAGAGCCACATTATCTTCATCCTAGTCGCAAGTTGGAGCAAGGGAGAGGAAGAGCTAGCCGGCTGCATTTTTGGACTGCCGAAGGGAGGAAATTATTTCTGCTGCTAGCCGTGTGTGTGAACTCCAAACTGAGGTAATTTCTGGACCTAGACTAGATGTTTATAGGTTGATGAAGTTGTTTAAGGGCATGCATGTGAGGATGGTGCGGTTGGATGATGAACTAAGTTACAAGAAAATCTGACTTTGAAGAAATTGGAACTGCCGAGAAGCTTGAGCTGGAATTTCAGCTTTAACTTGCTAAATTGTGATGATCTGAGCTTAAGTTTGGATCCAATCGGATAGATAGTTCTTTATTTGATGTTGCATGTGAACTATATGGCTTGAATTTCGGTTGCATGGCTAGAAATTTTAATGGGAGTTGATGGACTGCTGAAACAATTTTTCCAGTTTAGCCGTTGATGATGTTTTGGAAATTGCACGGGTATTTTAGCATGAAATTTGCTGGAAAGTGGTTGATTTCACTTAATTAGGTGCTTGACTAATTAAAATTAGATGATTAATCTTTGCATGAATTTATTAGTCCGGCTAAGCAAGAGAAATAAAATAAAATGAAACCAGCTTACATGCATGTTCATCCGTGGCTAGCTGGACAGATTTTTGGAGTGTGTTTGGATTGTAAGTTATTTGAAATATTTTTACTATAGCACTTTTTGTGATGTGATATATGTGAGATAAAAAAGTAATTGGGAAGATAAAAAGGTGTATTGGAAATTGTAATGGTGATGTCAGCAAATATATTTGCCCAAATAATTGGCTGTCCAAACACACTCTTGGATTTTTGGGATGTTTGAAGTCGTTATTCGAATCTGATTTTGAGCTAGAAATGTTAATCAGTTGGTCAAGCATCTGCATGTGGAATTTGAGCATTTAAAGCACTGGTTTAACAGAGGGAAAAGCTAGTTTATGATCACTGAATTGCTGGAAAATTTTATCCTAGCTGATGACAGATTTATGGGGACTTTTTGGTGGAATAATTTACTGGAATTAAGCGTTATTTGCTTTGGTATATGCTGGTATGAATGTCATACTGTTCTGTGTTGCCACAATACAAACACTTTCCCGATTTCTTCTAGCATTCATTCTCTGTGTGGTTAGATTTACGACAATAACCACAAATAACTTGAGGAGTTACAGCCTGACCACTTGGAGGTGTCTCCCTCGGTTGACCTTGTCCATTGTAGCCTCCTCTTGATTGAGTCCTTTTTGGTGTACTAGATGTTTCTACTCCTCCCGTTCCTTTTTCCTTTTTAGAAGGTGGGGCACCCTTATCTGCTTGTCCAGGAGAATGACTAGGGGTGCCCCCTTTCTTGGCATGAAAATCTTTAACTTGCAGGCTTGCACTTTCGACTCTCTGCGCCTTCTCTAGGGTTTCGGTAAAAGTAGAGATTTGGGTTACTGCTAACGCCTTTTGAATCTCCACGTTAAGTCCCTGTACAAATCACCTTATCCTTCTCCTCTCAGTGGCTACCAATTCTGGGGCATACCTAGAAAGTTTAGTGAATTTTCCGTCATACTCAACCACGCTAGATGCCCCCTGCTTCACTTTTATGAATTCGTCCTCCCATTTCTCTTGAACCAAGAGTGGGAGAAACTTCTCATTCAACTCTCTTAAAAGGTATTCCCAGATCCAAGGGGTTTGTGCTCTTTTCCATTTTCCTCTTATCACATCCCATCAAGCGCGTGCTGCACCCTCAAATTGAAAGACAGCAAAAGTCACTCATCTCTCCTCCGCATAATCTAGGGCGGCGAAAATGTTGGTCATTCTTTCTAACCAATTCTCCGCTAACTCGGAGTCAGGTCCTCCAATAAAGTTGGACGGATTAAATTTCAAAAATCGTTCCAAGAATCTATCTTCCTCTCTATCCTGAGCCCCGAGTTGGATAAGTGGCCCTGGACCCTGTCTCTCAGCTAATCGTTCAAGGATATCAGTCATCCTATTAATGGCAGTAGCCACTTGATTACCCTCTGCATTTTCTTGTCCTTGGGTCAGTCCAGTTGCCGATCCTTGTTCATCCCCTTGAGTTTGGTTTTGCCTAGTCCCTTGCCCAAGACCTCTACCACTCCTTCGGCCGTCCATGATCCTAGTTATGCCTAGTCAAGAAATAATATAATTACGAGAGAAAATACTTGATACACAAGTCAACTTGAAAGTATCGGAAATAACAATAATTAACATGTATTTAAATTTTAAATTTCATACAATTAGCAAGTCATGGGGCATTTACAAAAATATAGCACACAAGTACCAAAGAGATGCAATTAGTAAGACATGACAAAAGTAGAATTCAAGTGCCTCAAAAGTAGGCCACATAGTCAAACAAAATACAATGGTTTCAGAACTAGTATCACCCCAGCTAATCTCAGCTATACCAGTCAAAAGAGTTATCACTCCTAGTCTAATGCTCAGTAGGACTATTAGGCGGAAGCTCCTCCTCAGGGTCCTCCTCAGTGCCCTCCTAAACCGGACTCCGCAAAGTATCCATCACCTCATCAATCAACATAGAGGTATCAGCTAGAATCCCAAAAACCCGATCTCGTACCTCCTCGACTATCCTACTGAGTCGAACTCAAACCCTCCGAACCTCATCACGTGCGGCCTCAACTCTAGCCCTCTCGTCTACCATCGTCCCCTCAAACTCAACAATCCTGGCACCCTGAGCATCAACCATGGCGCTCAGCTCCTCAACCTCTTGAAGTAAAGATCTATTGGTATTCACCAACTGATGACGCTCGTCGTCGAGGGATAGTACAGGGTCATTAGGGTAAGCATATGTCACCCTACAGGGACATCGAGGTAATCTAGTAGAAGGCGAGTAACGCACACAAGTTCCTCCACCAAGAGTTCGATAATAAATAGGCTTAAGAGACTCTACATGGCCATTGGCATGACCGTTACCATTAGCGGCATGTCCATTTCCATTATCCATCCCTACAAAACAACCACAATTCACAGGTTAGAAATTTAAAGTTACTAACTCACTTAAAAATGACTTAAGGTGTAACTAAATTATCTAATCCCGATTCTCAAGTGTAAAGCCTCTAAGATATCTCCCCAAATAAATCTCTAAACCTAAGCTCTTTGCCACCAAATGCCATTTAAGAAACTCTCGAGTACCAGTTCTCTTTAGCCACCGAAATACAATAGGTTAACATTCAAGTGAATCCCACGGTCCGGTATTCTAAACTTTTAGCCTAAGATACACTACAAAGATCTGAAACCTAGGTTCTGATACCAACTGTGACACTCCCACTTCTCCCAAGTGTAAACCCAAAGGTATCCGCAGAATGCCTGCCCAACTCTCGTCAAGACTCGGTACGATTTCCGTTCAAGCTTAATACAATAATAACTATTAATACCAGACGACGTAAGAAAAGAAGTCACTTCCATATATAGATATTCAATCTTACATTACAAGTTTCAAAATACATCCAGTTTTCCAACATAGACTACTTTCATAAGATGTCTTGTCAAGTACATTCCCAAAATTATAGTCAAAAGAGCCATCAAGTAGGCTTTTCCTTAATTCCTTCCATTCCAGCTCCTGTTAAGGAAAACAAATCTAACGGGGTGAGTCGATGCTCGTGAGGCCAAGAAAAAAAAAAAACATGCACATCCAAACACATTGTTCAAGTAACAAGTAACAATAACATATGTACAAGAATTAAAGTCAGAAAATTCAAGTAATTCACAATTTATAATATAACACACTTATTAAAGATACGGGAGCTCTTAGGAGCTAATTTCCACTTGCTTCGCCAAGGCTCGATCCGATACCCCCTTGTGATGGCACTCCGTCATCCGGGTAGGTATTAAATCCGTAGAAACTTCACTAACTACTTCCTTCATCCACCATTACACCCTCTCAGATCCGTAACCAAACACGCACGGAAAGGGCGATACTACAGGAGTATGCCGAACAAGATCCCAAAAGATCAATTTTTTTTTAAGAACACGCATAAAAAGCGCGATACTCCACGAGTATGCCGAACAAGATCTCAAAAGATCAAGTTTTGTTTTGTAATATTCTCATGGTTCATCAAACTTCTCGATCAAACCCATGCCGCCTCGAGTCGCAAGATTGGCCAATGAGATTTGGGCCTCCCCCACGAGTACATGTATAATAGTCGACGAGATTCACTCCAATCGACATACAAGTCATGTTCACGTATAATACACGTATAAGTCATATAAAGGAGAACGAGTGCGACAAAGTACACACTCACCTTATCAAGTTATGTTCACGTATACAAGTAAGATTAATCAAGTAAACACAACAAATCATGCACTTGACACACTCACCGATTCAAAATAAGTGAGCAAACAAAACCATAAGTTTCCGCACCGAGATTCCCTTCGAAATCTCCTTGAGCACTTGAACAATTAACAAGTATTTCCCACTCATAATCACCTATTAATCAAGAAAGAAAGTACACTCATTTAGACTAGTCGATACCTCAAACAAAGAATCTTAACCACTCAAAATAAAGGTTCAAAAGTGATGATTTATTAATACAAGAAAAACTGATTTCCTCCGTGAAATCGAGTTTAAAACGAACAATCATTAGCAAAGGCTAGAGAAAAGTTTTCAAAAACTCATCAAGTTGGAAAATTTCAGTTTTATACATCGAACTTTGGAAAATCAGAACTTGCACTCTGTAGGTCCAAAATGGAAAATCATATACCATTGGAATCTTGTTTCAAAGTACTAAAAGTTCTTAGAAGACACTTTTCAAAGACTCTAAACAGAAGACAATCATTTTTCAGCTCAACATGGCTGATCAAGTAAACAAGGCAGTTTCAGTCATATTTTTCGGCAAATTTTGGAAATTCGATAAAATTCACAGAAGGTGAACTAACCTCTGAAATTTATAACACAATAAAAATTCCAATCAATGGTTTAAATACAACAAATGGAACCAGATTCGGAGTTTTGAGAATCAAGATATAACAGCTCAAAATTGGCCAAAATTGGAGACTGTTCTGTGAATTTTCCATATTTGAAAACAAATTTTGGGATTTCAGTTGGATATCGAAATGGTTTTAGAATAACACCAAATTTGGTACACACTATATTCCATATGAGAAATACTTCACTATTAATTTTCACACAAAAATTCATACGGGAAGGTAGTTAACAAAACTACCAAAGTTCAAAAAATTTTCCAAAGCAAATCTGTCTTTTGGTTTTCTTTCCTTTTCAAACAATTTGCCCAATGAGATCAACTCCAATTTGATTCATTTTTGAACCAAGGTCCAAGAAATATTTCATAAGTATTTGACAAGCAATGGACATCAAGATTTTCGAAATAGAACATCCCACATTAAACTAGACCAGTCGGCTAGCAAGAAGGAAGAGTTTTCCAGATTTCCAACTTTGCCGCAGTTTGAAAATTGAACCATATCTCATTCAATACAACTTGAAATTGAGAATGGTCAGTGGCATTGGAAACTAGATTCAAAAGAATACGTTTCATCAAAAGAAGTCATTTTGAAAATCAGTTCATAGGTAGTACGAATTCAAGCGACAAGTCACAACTTCTCACTGCCATTCGAATAGAATAGGAAACTTTGGTGAATCACTATGGATCACTAAGTTTGAACTAGATGGTGTATTTTATATCGTTGGAAAGCCACAAATGTTTAGTTTCAAATACCGCAAACGAGACTCGATTTCGACGTCTGTACAAAGAGATATGTTCGATTAAAACAACACTGTTCAGATGCCCTGAACACGTTTTCCAGATTTCTTCAAGTTTCGAAAATTCAGATTTTGCTCAATCAATTCAAATGATTTTTGGTAGAAACTTTCTACACACCATATACAATATATATACATTAGTTTCACAGGAAAACAACCCACAAAAATTTGAAAGACAGGTATGAAAATAATTGGACAGATTTGGCCAGCTCTAGTTTCTATCTTTTCTCAATTTTCTCTCCATTTCCAACCGTAGTTCCTCTCACTTAACACATAAACAACACAAACCAAGCATTTAATCCTCAAGGCAGCTACCTAGAGTTCACCCCAAGTCAGCTGGCCTAGGAATAAAAGCGAAAAATTAAACACCTCAAGTCCGCTAGCCTAATCCATGCTTAGGGTAGTAAACCCTTACAATCAAGCTCCAACTTTGAAGAAAAAAATGGAAGGATTCATGGAGATGAAAGCTACCACTTGAGCTCTTGAAAATCCAGAAATTTTAGTCACCAAACCTCCAAGAAAATTCGTAAGAAGGAGCTTTTCACCAAGCTTAAGTTGCTCTATTTATCCGTTTCGGCTCGATTTACGCCAACTTTCGATTCGCTCGCGATAAAGCGAAACTTACAAGTAATTTATGTAACGGTGATATAATTAACTAACTCTAAGGTAGATAGTTATAAAAATAACTTTTTTATGAATAAACATGAGTTCTCAAATCTCCAAGATTATTGCCTTGAAAAACGTGTACTTATTAATCCTTACTAAATGAGCCTCCGAAAAATTAAATTTGCTAACGGGACGTTTTAAAAATGTAAGTGAGACATTGTTTCGTGTACATGGGTTTAAAATGGTTCAAATAATTTATTCAGAGAAAACGGGTGAATAAATATTTAAATAAACCAATAATATACGATAAAAATAAGAAAGTTTTTTTTTTCAGGTCCTCACATTCTCCCTTTCTTAAAAAGAATTTCGTGCTCGAAATTCACACTTAGGATAATATCATACCCCTTAATAGTCATGCTTATCAGATCAATCAATCACTTACACTCTCCAACCCATATCTCACAATTTCTATTCACCTAATTAGCAATCAAACTTTGATTCTATCTCATAAATTTAGGGTTTTGCAAAAAAGTGTGTCGTACTAGGGTCATTTAGAACCTTAGATAAACAATAAAAAACAAGAATTATAGCTTCAATGACCTCAGCGGGATCGAAAACCTGTTGATAGCCTAATGTATAAATCCTAACTGGCGCTTAACGTCGACTGCCTCCAGCACTAGATTGTTTAGATACCGATTTGTCTGGCTGTTGGGTACTACCTGTGACGCCCCCACTTCTCCCAAGGGCGAACCCAAGGGTATCCGCGGAACGCCTGCCTAGCTCTCGCCAGGACTCGAGACAAATCAATTCAAACTTAACAATATATAACAATTTATACCAGTCTAATAAGGAAAAATCGCTTCCATAAACGAATATCCAAGTCTTGTACCACGTGTTCAAAATACATCCGTTATCCAATTCTTACGTCAGGATCCAAAAGATACATCAATTCCCAAATATATACAATAGCCAAAATGTCTAGTCAATTACAATTGAAACCCTAATACAAAAGTACATCCAAAGGGTTCCAACGAGTTTCACTCCATCCATTCCTGTTAAGGAAAACAAATCTACGGGGTGAGCGAAACGCTCGTGAGGCCAAGAAAACACACATGCAAGCACGTTGTCCAAATAACAATCCCAATATTCAAGTAATTTACAATTCGAGCGAGAAAAATAAACAGAAACAATTCAAGGATATAGGAGCTCTCAGGAGCTATTTTCCTCTTGCTTCGTCACGGCTCGATCCGATACCCCCTCGTGATGACACTCCGTTATCCTGGTGGGTATTTTATCCGTAGAAACTTCACTTATTACTTCCTCCGACCAACATTCCACCCTCTCGGATCCGAAACCAAACACGCATGAAAAAGGCGATACTCGTCGACTATGCCACACGAGATCTCAAGAGAACAAGTTTTAATTTTTGAACACGCACGGAAAGGGCGATACTCCACGAGTATGCCGAACAAGATCTCAAAAGATCAAGTTGTGTTTTGTTACTCTCTTGGTTTATCAAACTTCTCGACCAAGCCCATGCCGGCTCGAGTTGTAAGATTGGTTAAGAGAATTGGGCGTCCCCATAAGTCGAGGAGGTTCACTCCACCCGACAACAAGACACGCACGACATACACGACATGCATGGCAACACGACACACACACGAAAACGGGTATATTTTAGTCGACGAGATTCACTCAATCGACTTTGAAAACCAAGTTAATACAAGTAAAGTTCAAGTAAAGGAGAGCGAGTGCGATAAAGTACACACTCGTCTCATCAAGTGATATTCACGTATATAAGCAGGTAAATCAAGTAAACACGACAAGTCAGGCACTTGACACTCACCAATTCAAAAGTAATTGAGCGAGAAAATCTTTAGTTGTCCCCTCCGGGATTCTTTTCAAGACTCGCTTGAGCACCTGAAGCAATTAACAAGTATTTTTCACTCACAATCACGTATTAATCAAGAAAGGAGTTACGCTTATTTGGACTAGTCAATACCTCAAACCAAGAACCTTAGCCACTCAAAATAAAGGTTCAAAAGTGAGGTTTTATTAACACAAGAAAAACTGATTTCCTTCATGAAATCAAGTTTAAAACGATCAATTATCATCAAGAAGGAGTAACAAGTTTTCAAATTTTCATTTTCTAAGAAATCAGCAAATTTCAGCTTTGCGCGTCAAATTTAGAAATATCAGATCTTGCACTCAGTAGGTCCAAAATTATAAAACTTGGTACCGTTGGAAACCTCTTAGAAAGTACTAAAAGATCTTAAAAGACACTTTTCCATGAATCTAAGTGGAAGGTATTCAAAAATGAGCTTGAAGGTACAGGTTCGGCGTACAAGGCAGAATTAAGTTGGATTTCGGCCAACTTTGGAAATTCGGCACGATTCACATGTTGCAAACCGGCCTCTGAAATTTACAGCTCAATTAGTGTTACAAGTGAGGTTTATAACAAAACAAGCGGATCAGGAATCGGAGTTTCGAGTACCGAGATACGGTAGCTCAAAGTTGAGGAAGATTCAAGACTGAAGAAGAATTTCCAGTTTTGAACCTCCAACACTAGCAATTTAATTCGGTATCGAAACGTACTTGAATTGGTGCCAAAATTGGTAGTATTTTACTCCTATATGCAAGGTATTCCTCTATCAAATTTCAGGAAAAAATACCCTCGGGAAGGTAGTTAATTAGTCAACCAAAGTTCAGGAAAAATTCTAAGGCAATCTGCCTTGTGACTTTCATTTCACAATTTCAAATCGTTTAACCAAGAAAACTATCCGAACATGCTTCATTTGTGAAACAAAGGTCTAAGACACATCCATGATACCTTTGGTAAGTGATGAGCATCAAGAACTTCAATTAATAAAATCATTCCCAAGTTTTGCCCCAAATCAGTCCAAATACTACGTTTTTCCAAAACAGGGCAGTCCTCTTGTTTTAGTCACAACTCAATCAATTTAACTCGGAATGAGGCATGGTTTATGGCATTAGAAAATACATTCACGGGACTAAAAGTTCACAGAAGGAAATGTTCTGAAATTCGGCAAGCAACCAGCTCAAAATTGAGCCTCAAGTTGCTGCCTCAACAAGCCATTCCAGCAAATCCGAGAGACAGGACAGCTAACTTAAAACGTTTGGTTCGGATCACTCACAAAGAATCAGAACGTGCATTTTATCTCAAATTAAAGCTAGGAATGTCTAGTTTCAAACGCCACTGACGGCACTTGATTTCGACACCCGAGGACAGAGTTATGGCCAAAATACGACCACTGGACAGTTTTACCCGAAAATAATTTTCCAGCATGCCTAGTTCATGAATAAATTCATTTGCCCATCCAATCGTTAATGTTTTCCAACGAAAATTTCTACACACATAATATAACATATACACATCAGGATCATGCCAATAAATCACCAAAAATGGGCCTTATCATGGTCGAACAAAACAGGGGCAGATTCGGCAATTTCTGGTCATGACCTCTACTTGAGTTCCCAACAATAACACTCCATAATTTCATCATTATAACCATTAAACTACCATTAAATCCAACATTGATCCTCAAATCAGCAACAACAACCCAAGTGTGGGAATACAAAGAGCCCACTATCACATTTTACATCCATATCAAGCTAACCAAATGCATGCATGAACTTAACAAGGTAAGATAGCTTCCAAACTTCAAGTTTCCAAGAGTGGATCATCACTTACTTTGGGTTGATGTTCAGCAGAATTTTCGGCCCTCTATTACCCCAGAAAAACCGTGATTTCCAGCCCTTGTTTGCAGCTCAAAATGCTCCTCAAGTGTCAAGCTAGGTGTGGTGCAAGTTTGGTTGAATTTGGAGATGATTTGGGGTGGTTTTGAGTGAGATTAGTGAGCAGAAATTTTGAAGCAATGGAGTTAGAGAGAGGAGGGTGTTTGGTCGGCTATGAGGAGAGAGAAGATGGAGAGAAATCTGATTTCCTTTAGCTTCCAAGAGAAGGTGAAATAAGTGGTGGAAATTCACCCAAAAGTCAACTCTCGTTAGGGGCCGTTTGGTGCGATTACGACTCGATTTTCTCGCGCGTTTGGTTCACTAATGCACTAAACCTCCAATGCATATATATTCATGTAAATATTATTCACTCTTAATTGTCCCGAAATAAGAGTCTAAAGTCCCTCAAATAAAGTCGCGCGTGTGAAAACGCGTACCGTCAATTTTAACGATATAACGCGAAACTTCCGAGAAATTCTTATAACGATTGTACTACTAACTATCACTTGAGTATTTATTCATAAGATTACCTATTTTAGGACCATAGTACAAGTCTTCAATATTCCAAGCTTATTGTGCTACTACGCGGATAAAATCTCCAAGTACTATTCACTATTTTTACTAAACGTACTCCAGGAAATTAATTTTCAGAACGAGTCACTTTAAAAATATAACGAAGTTATATTTCCATGTATTTAGGTCTAATAAGGCTAGAAAATATTCCTCGTGGCAAAAATCCAATTAAATAGTTTATTAAGCCATTAATTAGGCATAAAATAATAGTTTTTACGAGTCCTCACATCCTCTCCCCCTTAAGAGAATTTCGTCCTCGAAATTCACACTTAGGATAACAGTCATACCCCTTAATAGTCACACTTATCAGGTCAAACAATAACTTACACTCTGCAACCCATTTCACAATTTCTACTGACCCAATTAGTAGTCAAACTTTGATTCTATCTCATGAATCTAGGATTTTGTAAAAGTGTGCGTCGTACTATAGTCACTTAGAACCTTAACTAAACAATAGAAAGCAAAAATCATACCTTCAATGACCTTAACGGGATTGGAAACCTGTTGATAGCCTAATGCATAAACCCTACCTGGTGCTTTAGATCGACTTCCTCCAGCACTAGACTGCTTTGCAGTTGACTTTTCAAGCCTTTGAGTACTACCTCCTTCATTCGGTATACTTGGACAGTTCGCGATCTGATGCTCAGTGCTGCCACAATACAAACACTTTCCCGATTTCTTCCAGCACTCATTCTCTGTATGGTTAGGCTTGCGACAATAACCACAAATAACTTGAGGAGCCACAGGCTGCCCACTTGGAGGAGTCTCCCTCGGTTGATCCCTTCCATTGTGGCCTCCTCTTGATTGAGTCTTTTTTTGTGTACCAGATGTCTCTACTCCTCCCGTTCCTTTTTCCTTTTTAGAAGGTGGGGCACCCTTATCTGCTTGTCCAAGAGGATGACTAGGAGTGCCCCTTTTCTTGGCATGAAAATCCTTAACTTGCAGCCTTGCACTTTCGACTCTCTGCGCCTTCTCTAGGGCTTCAGTGAAAGTAGAGATTTGGGCCGCTGCTAACCCCTCTTGAATCTCCACGTTAAGTCCTTGTACAAATCGCCTTATCCTTCTCCTCTCAGTGGCTACCAATTCTGGGGCGTATCTAGAAAGTCTAGTAAATTTTCCTTCATACTCAGCCACACTAGACGCCCCCTGCTTCACTTTTATGAATTCGTCCTCCCGTTTCTCTTGAACTAAGGGCGGGAGAAACTTCTCATTAAATTCTCCTAAAAGATTTTCCCAAGTCCAAGGGGTTTGTACTCTTTCCCATTTTCCCCTTATCATATCCCACCAAGCACGTGCTGCACCCTCAAACTGAAAGACAGCAAAAGTTACTCGTCTCTCCTCCGCATAATCTAGGGCTGCGAAAATATTAGTCATTCTTTCTAGCCAATTCTCCGCTACCTCAGGATCAGGCTCACCAATGAACTTAGGCGGGTTGAACTTTAAGAATCTCTCTAAGGCTCTATCTTCCCCGCTATCCTGGCCCCCAGGTTGGTTAACTGGCACTGGTTCCTGTCTCTCAGCTAATCGTTCTAGGATGTCAGTCATCCTATTAATGGCAGTAGCCATTTGGTTAACCTCCATATTTTCTTGTCCTTGGGTCGGTCTAGTGGCCGATCCTTGTTCATCCCCTTGAGGTTGGGTTTGTCCAGTCCCTCGCCCACGGCCTCGACCACGGCCTCGACCCCTTCTTAGCCTTTCCATAACCTAAGTATGCCTAGTGCAAGAAATAAATCAATTACGCGAGAAAATACTTGAAACAAGGGCCAATTGCGAAAACATTGAAAATAATAATAATTTACATTCATTAACATGTCAAAATCCATACAATTAGCAAGTCAGGAAAGATCACAAAAATATAGTACACAGGTGCCACAAAAGTACTTTTACTCACAGAAGACTAAAGTCAAACAAGTGCCCCAAAAGTAGGCCATACAGTCATGCAAAATACAATGGCCTCAACACTTAGCATCACTCCTGACAATTCTAACTATATCAGTCAAAAGGGTCTAGTTTTTTTTTTCTCGTTCATTTCCCATAATGGAGATCTCAAGTCCAATACAAGAATCCTCCGGGCTCTGACCTTTGCCATTAGAATTTATCTCAAAACCACTTATGATTTTTATTCACACTATAATATACGAGACTATATCCCTTTCGAAGTCACAAGTATTCTCTCAGAAAAAGTATTTAGTACTCAAGTACAAGAATCCAGAACTAAGAGAATTTACAACTCAGGCCATACGCTCCCAAGTGCAAATTAACAAAGTTTAAGATCCCTACCTGACGTACATATCTATCTACCTCAAATAGCATGATAAAGGTTTTACACTTACCACTTTCATAGTTCACAACTTACGCACAAGAAGAGTACTTAGTCTTTTATACATATTCACATAATTGGGACCATATCACGTCTTGACCCAAACTCACTCCGTGCAGAGGCCACGCGAAGTTACTCTGGTTTTTTTTTTTTTTTTTCCTACAAGTTGTCACTTAACTTTCAAACCAGTCCCACAGTCCGGTATCCTAAACTTTTAAGCCTAGGATACACTACAAAGATCTAAAGCCTAAGCTCTGATACCAACTGTGACGCCCCCACTTCTCCCAAGGGCGAACCCAAGGGTATCCGCGGAACGCCTGCCTAGCTCTCGCCAGGACTCGAGACAAATCAATTCAAACTTAACAATATATAACAATTTATACCAGTCTAATAAGGAAAAATCGCTTTCATAAACGAATATCCAAGTCTTGTACCACGTGTTCAAAATACATCCGTTATCCAATTCTTACGTCAGGATCCAAAAGATACATCAATTCCCAAATATATACAATAGCCAAAATGTCTAGTCAATTACAATTGAAACCCTAATACAAAAGTACATCCAAAGGGTTCTAACGAGTTTCACTCCATCCATTCCTGTTAAGGAAAACAAATCTACGGGGTGAGCGAAACGCTCGTGAGGCCAAGAAAACACACATGCAAGCACGTTGTCCAAATAACAATCCCAATATTCAAGTAATTTACAATTCGAGCGAGAAAAATAAACAGAAACAATTCAAGGATATAGGAGCTCTCAGGAGCTATTTTCCTCTTGCTTCGCCACGGCTCGATCCGATACCCCCTCGTGATGACACTCCGTTATCCTGGTGGGTATTTTATCCGTAGAAACTTCACTTATTACTTCCTCCGACCAACATTCCACCCTCTCGGATCCGAAACCAAACACGCACGAAAAAGGCGATACTCGTCGAGTATGCCACACGAGATCTCAAGAGATCAAGTTTTGATTTTTGAACACGCACGGAAAGGGCGATACTCCACGAGTATGCCGAACAAGATCTCAAAAGATCAAGTTGTGTTTTGTTACTCTCTTGGTTTATCAAACTTCTCGACCAAGCCCATGCCGGCTCGAGTTGTAAGATTGGTTAAGAGAATTGGGCGTCCCCATAAGTCGAGGAGGTTCACTCCACCCAACAACAAGACACGCACGACATACACGACATGCATGGCAACACGACACACACACGAAAACGGGTATATTTTAGTCGACGAGATTCACTCAATCGACTTTGAAAACCAAGTTAATACAAGTAAAGTTCAAGTAAAGGAGAGCGAGTGCGATAAAGTACACACTCGTCTCATCAAGTGATATTCACGTATATAAGCAGGTAAATCAAGTAAACACGACAAGTCAGGCACTTGACACTCACCAATTCAAAAGTAATTGAGCGAGAAAATCTTTAGTTGTCCCCTCCGGGATTCTTTTCAAGACTCGCTTGAGCACCTGAAGCAATTAACAAGTATTTTTCACTCACAATCACGTATTAATCAAGAAAGGAGTTACGCTTATTTGGACTAGTCAATACCTCAAACCAAGAACCTTAGCCACTCAAAATAAAGGTTCAAAAGTGAGGTTTTATTAACACAAGAAAAACTGATTTCCTTCATGAAATCAAGTTTAAAACGATCAATTATCATCAAGAAGGAGTAACAAGTTTTCAAATTTTCATTTTCTAAGAAATCAGCAAATTTCAGCTTTGCGCGTCAAATTTAGAAATATCAGATCTTGCACTCAGTAGGTCCAAAATTATAAAACTTGGTACCGTTGGAAACCTCTTAGAAAGTACTAAAAGATCTTAAAAGACACTTTTCCATGAATCTAAGTGGAAGGTATTCAAAAATGAGCTTGAAGGTACAGGTTCGGCGTACAAGGCAGAATTAAGTTGGATTTCGGCCAACTTTGGAAATTCGGCACGATTCACATGTTGCAAACCGGCCTCTGAAATTTACAGCTCAATTAGTGTTACAAGTGAGGTTTATAACAAAACAAGCGGATCAGGAATCGGAGTTTCGAGTACCGAGATACGGTAGCTCAAAGTTGAGGAAGATTCAAGACTGAAGAAGAATTTCCAGTTTTGAACCTCCAACACTAGCAATTTAATTCGGTATCGAAACGTACTTGAATTGGTGCCAAAATTGGTAGTATTTTACTCCTATATGCAAGGTATTCCTCTATCAAATTTCAGGAAAAAATACCCTCGGGAAGGTAGTTAATTAGTCAACCAAAGTTCAGGAAAAATTCTAAGGCAATCTGCCTTGTGACTTTCATTTCACAATTTCAAATCGTTTAACCAAGAAAACTATCCGAACATGCTTCATTTGTGAAACAAAGGTCTAAGACACATCCATGATACCTTTGGTAAGTGATGAGCATCAAGAACTTCAATTAATAAAATCATTCCCAAGTTTTGCCCCAAATCAGTCCAAATACTACGTTTTTCCAAAACAGGGCAGTCCTCTTGTTTTAGTCACAACTCAATCAATTTAACTCGGAATGAGGCATGGTTTATGGCGTTAGAAAATACATTCACGGGACTAAAAGTTCACAGAAGGAAATGTTCTGAAATTCGGCAAGCAACCAGCTCAAAATTGAGCCTCAAGTTGCTGCCTCAACAAGCCATTCCAGCAAATCCGAGAGACAGGACAGCTAACTTAAAACGTTTGGTTCGGATCACTCACAAAGAATCAGAACGTGCATTTTATCTCAAATTAAAGCTAGGAATGTCTAGTTTCAAACGCCACTGACGGCACTTGATTTCGACACCCGAGGACAGAGTTATGGCCAAAATACGACCACTGGACAGTTTTACCCGAAAATAATTTTCCAGCATGCCTAGTTCATGAATAAATTCATTTGCCCATCCAATCGTTAATGTTTTCCAACGAAAATTTCTACACACATAATATAACATATACACATCAGGATCATGCCAATAAATCACCAAAAATGGGCCTTATCATGGTCGAACAAAACAGGGGCAGATTCGGCAATTTCTGGTCATGACCTCTACTTGAGTTCCCAACAATAACACTCCATAATTTCATCATTATAACCATTAAACTACCATTAAATCCAACATTGATCCTCAAATCAGCAACAACAACCCAAGTGTGGGAATACAAAGTGCCCACTATCACATTTTACATCCATATCAAGCTAACCAAATGCATGCATGAACTTAACAAGGTAAGATAGCTTCCAAACTTCAAGTTTCCAAGAGTGGATCATCACTTACTTTGGGTTGATGTTCAGCAGAATTTTCGGCCCTCTATTACCCCAGAAAAACCGTGATTTCCAGCCCTTGTTTGCAGCTCAAAATGCTCCTCAAGTGTCAAGCTAGGTGTGGTGCAAGTTTGGTTGAATTTGGAGATGATTTGGGGTGGTTTTGAGTGAGATTAGTGAGCAGAAATTTTGAAGCAATGGAGTTAGAGAGAGGAGGGTGTTTGGTCGGCTATGAGGAGAGAGAAGATGGAGAGAAATCTGATTTCCTTTAGCTTCCAAGAGAAGGTGAAATAAGTGGTGGAAATTCACCCAAAAGTCAACTCTCGTTAGGGGCCGTTTGGTGCGATTACGACTCGATTTTCTCGCGCGTTTGGTTCACTAATGCACTAAACCTCCAATGCATATATATTCATGTAAATATTATTCACTCTTAATTGTCCCGAAATAAGAGTCTAAAGTCCCTCAAATAAAGTCGCGCGTGTGAAAACGCGTACCGTCAATTTTAACGATATAACGCGAAACTTCCGAGAAATTCTTATAACGATTGTACTACTAACTATCACTTGAGTATTTATTCATAAGATTACCTATTTTAGGACCATAGTACAAGTCTTCAATATTCCAAGCTTATTGTGCTACTACGCGGATAAAATCTCCAAGTACTATTCACTATTTTTACTAAACGTACTCCAGGAAATTAATTTTCAGAACGAGTCACTTTAAAAATATAACGAAGTTATATTTCCATGTATTTAGGTCTAATAAGGCTAGAAAATATTCCTCGTGGCAAAAATCCAATTAAATAGTTTATTAAGCCATTAATTAGGCATAAAATAATAGTTTTTACGAGTCCTCACACTACCTCCTTCCTTCGGTATACTCAGATAGTTCGCAATCTGATGTTCAGTACTGTCACAATACAAACACTTTTTCGATTTCTTCCAGCACTCATTCTCTGTATGGTTAGGCTTACGACAATAATCACAAATAACTTAAGGAGTTACAGCCTGACCACTTGGAGGTGTCTCCCTCGGTTGACTTCGTCCATTGTAGCCTCCTCTTGATTGAGTCCTTTTTAGTGTACTAGATGTCTCTACTCCTCCCGTTCCTTTTTCCATTTTAGAAGGTGGGGCACCCTTATCTGCTTGTCCAGGAGGATGACTAGGGGTGCCCCCTTTCTTGGCATGAAAATCCTTAACTTGCAGGCTTGCACTTTCGACTCTCTGCGCCTTCTCTAGGGTTTCGGTGAAAGTAGAGATTTGGGTTGCTGCTAACCCCTCTTGAATCTCCACGTTAAATCTTTGTACAAATCGCCTTATCCTTCTCCTCTCAGTGGCTACTAATTCTGGGGCGTACTTAGAAAGTTTAGTGAATTTTTTCTCATACTCAGACACGCTAGACGCCCCCTGCTTCACTTTTATGAATTCGTCCTCCTGTTTCTCTTGAACCAAGAGAGGGAGAAATTTCTCATTAAACTCTCTTAAAAGGTTTTCTCAGGTCCAAGGGGTTTGTGTTCTTTCCCATTTTCCCCTTATCACATCCCACCAAGCGCGTGCTGCACCCTCAAACTGAAAAACAACAAAAGTCACTCGTCTCTCCTCCGCATAATCTAGGGCGGCAAAAATGTTGGTCATTCTTTCTAACAAATTCTCCGCTAACTCGGAGTCAGGTCCTCCAATAAAGTTGGGTGGATTAAATTTTAAAAATCGCTCCAAAACTCTATCTTCCCTTCTATCCTGAGCCCCGAGTTGGTTAAGTGGCCCTGGACTCTGTCTCTCCGCTAACCGTTCAAGAATATCAGTCATCCTATTAATGGCAGTAGCCACTTGATTACCCTCTGCATTTTCTTGTCTTTGGGTCAGTCCAGTTGCCGATCCTTGTTCATCCCCTTGAGCTTGGTTTTGCCTAATCCCTTGCCCACGACCTCTACCACTCCTTCGGCCGTCCATGATCCTAGTTATGCCTAGTCAAGAAATAATATAATTACGCGAGAAAATACTTGATACAGAAGTCAACTTGAAAATATCGAAAATAACAATAATTAACATGTATTTAAACTTTAAAGTTCATACAATTAGCAAGTCATGGAGCATTTACAAAAATATAGCACACAGGTGCCAAAGAGATGCAATAATCAGGCACGACAAAAATAGAGTTCAAGTGCCTCAAAAGTAAGGCACACAGTCAAACAAATTACTATGGCTTCAGAACTAGTATCACCCTAGCTAATCTCAGCTATACCAGTCAAAAGAGTTATCACTCCTAGTCTAATGCTCAGTGGGACAATTAGGCGGAAGCTCCTCCTCAGGGTCTTCATCAGTGCCCTCCTGAACCGGACTCCGCACAGTATCCATCACCTCATCAATCAACATAGAGGTATCGGCTAGAATCCCAGAAACCCGATCTCGTACCTCCTCGACTATTCTACTGAGTCGAACTCTAACCCTCCGGACCTCATCACGTGCGGCCTCAACTCTAGCCCTCTCGTCTACCATCGTCCCCTCGAACTCAACAATCCTAGCATCCTGAACATCCGCCATGGTGCTCAGCTCCTCAACCTCTTGAAGTACAGATCTGTTGGTATTCACCAATTGACGACGCTCGTCGTCGAGGGATAGTACGAGGTCATTAGGGTAAGTATATGTCACCATACAGCGACATCGAGGTAATCTAGGAGAAGGCGAGTAACACACACGAGCTCCTCCACCAAGAGTTCGATAACAAATAGGCCTAAGAGACTCTACATGGCCATTGGCATGACCATTACCATTAGCGGCATGTCCATTTCCATTATCTATCCCTGCAAAACAACCACAATTCCCAGATTAGAAAGTTAAAGTTACTAACTCACTTAAACATGACTTAAGGTGTAACTAAATTATCTAATCCCGATTCTCAAGTGTAAAGTTTCTAAGATATCTCCCCAAATAAATATCTAAACCTAAGCTCTTTGCCACCAAATGCCATTTAAGAAACTCTTGAGTACCACCAGTTCTCTTTAACCATCGGAATACAATAGGTAAACATTCAAGTGAATCCCACAGTCCGGTATCCTAAACTTTTAGCCTAAGATACACTATAAAGATCTGAAACCTAGGTTCTGATACTAACTGTGTTGCCCCCACTTCTCCCAAGGGCTAACCCAAAGGTATCCGCGAAATGCCTGCCCAACTCTCACCAAGACTCGGTACGATTCCCGTTCAAACTTAATACAATAATAACTATTAATACCAGAAGACGTAAGAAAAGAAGTCACTTCCATATATAGATATTCAATCTTACATTACAAGTTTCAAAATACATCCACTTTCCCAAAATAGACAACTTTCATAAGATGTCTTGTCAAGTACATTCCCAAAATTCTAGTCAAAAGAGCCATCAAGTAGGCTTCTCCTTAATTCCTTCCATTCCAACTCCTGTTAAAGAAAACAAATCTAACGGGGTGAGCGGATGCTCGTAAGGTCGAGAAAAAAAAACATGCACATGCACATGCAAACACATAGTTCAAGTAACAAGTAACAATAACATATGTACAAGAATTAAAGTTAGAAAGTTCAAGTAATTCACAATTTTTAATATAACACACTTGTTAAGGATACGGGAGCTCTTAGGAGCTAATTTCCACTTGCTTCGCCAAGGCTCGATCCGATATCCCCTCGTGATGACACTCCGTCATCCGGGTAGATATTAAGTCCGTAGAAACTTCACTAGCTACTTCCTTGAACTATGCACGAGTATGCCGAACAAGATCTCAAAAGATCAAGTTTTGTTTCGTGATATTCTCACGGTTCATCAAACTTTTCGACCAAACCCATGCCGGCTCGAGTCGCAAGATTGGCCAATGAGATTTGGACGTCCTCCACGAGTACACGTATCATAGTCGACGAGATTCACTCCGATCAACATACAAGTCATGTTCACGTATAATACACGTATAAGTCATATAAAGGAGAACGAGTGCGATAAAGTACACACTCGCCTCATCAAGTTATGTTCACATATACAAGTAAGATTAATCAAGTAAACACAACAAATCATACACTTGACACTCACTGATTCAAAATAAGTGAGCAAACAAAACTTTTAGTGTCCGCAACGAGATTCCCTTCGAAATCTCCTTGAGCGCCTGGACAATTAATAAGTATTTCTCACTCACAATCACATATGAATCAATAAAAAAGGTACACTCATTTAGACTAGTCGATACCTCAAACAAAGAACCTTAACCACTGAAGATAAAGGTTCAAAAGTGATTATTTATTAATACAAGAAAAACTGATTTCTTCCATGAAATCGAGTTTAAAACGATCAATCATTATCAAAGGGTAGAGAAAAGTTTTCAAAAATTCATTTCTCAACAAGTTGGAAATTTTCAGTTTTACACATCGAACTTAGGAAAATCAGAACTTGCACTCTGTAGGCCCAAAATGAAAAATCTTATACCGTTGGAATCTTGTTTTAAAGTACTAAAAATTCCTAGAAGACACTTTTCAAAGACTCTAAACGGAAGATAATTATTTTTCAGCTCAAAATGGCTGATCTAGTAAACAAGGCAGTTTCAGTCATGTTTTTCGGCAAACTTTGGAAATTCGGCAAAATTCATAGAAAGTGAATTCCAATCAATAAGAATTCCAATCAAGGTTTCAAATACAACAAACGAAACCAGATTCGGAGTTTTGAGCATCAAGATATAGTAGCTCAAAGTTGGCCAAAATTGAAGACTGTTTTATGAATTTTCCAGATTTGAAAACAAATTTTGGGATTTCAGTTGGGTATAGAAATGGTTTTAGAATAACACCAAATTTGGTATACACCATCTTCCATATGAGAACTACTTCACTATTAATGTTTACACAAAAACTCGTACGGGAAGGTAGTTAACAAAACTACCAAAGTTCAAGAAATTTCCTAAAGCAAATCTGTCTTTTGGTTTTCTTTCCTTTTCAAACATTTTGCCCAATGAGATCAACTCCAATTTGATTTATTTTTGAAACCAAGGTCCAGAAAATATTTCATAAATATTTGACAAGCAATGAACATCAAGATTTTCGAAACAGAACATCTCACGTTAAACTAGACCAGTCGGCTAGCAAGAAGGAAGAGTTTTCCAGATTTCCAGTTTTGCCGCAGTTTGAAAATTGAACCATATCTCACTCAATACAACTTGAAATTGAGAATGGTCAGTGGCATTGGAAATTAGATTCAAAAGGCTACATTTCATCAGAAGAAGTCGTTTTGAAAATCAGTTCATAGGTAGTTCGAATTCAAGCGACAAGTTGCAGCTTCTCACTGCCATTCGAACAGAATAGCAGAACAGAATAGGAAACTTTGGTGAATCACTACGGATCACTCAGTTCGAACTAGACGTGCATTTTATACCGTTGGAAATCCACAAATGTTTAGTTTCAAATGCCGCAAAGGGCACTGATTTTGACATATGTACAAAGAGATATTTTCTATTAAAGCGACACTGTTCAGATGCCCTGAACACGTTTTCTAGATTTCTTCAAGTTTCGAAAATTCAGAATTTGCTTAATCAATTCAAAGTATTTTTGGTAAAAACTTTTTACACACCATATACAACATATATACATCAGTTTCACAGCAAAACAACCCACAAAAATTTGAAAGACAGGTACAAAAAGCATTGGACAGATTCGGCCAGTTCTAGTTTCTCTCTTTTCTCAATTTTCTCTCCATTTCCAACCGTAGTTCCTCTTATTTAACACATAAACAATACAAACCAAGTATTTAATCCTCAAGGTAGCTACCTAGAGTTCACCCCAAGTCAGCTAGCCTAGGAATAAAAGCAAAAAATTAAACACCTCAAGTCCGCTAGCATAATCCATGCTTAGGGTAGTAAACCCTTGCAATCAAGCTCCAACTTTGAAGAAAAAAATGGAAGGATTCATGGAGATGAAAGCTACCTCTTGAGCTCTTGAAAAACCAGAAATTTTAGTCACCAAAGCTCCAAGAAGAACTGCAAGAAGGAGCCTTTCCCCAAGCTTAAGTTGCTCTCCAAGTTATACGGAAGTTGTGTGATGATTTGTGAAGGATTTGGAGTAAGAATTTGCAAGATTGAGTGAAGCTTTTTCCCTTCCTCTTCCCTTGAAGGTTGGCCAGCCAAGATGAGAGAGAAAAGAGAGGTTTGTTGTGTGGTGAAGCTTCTTGAAGAAGCTTGAGAGTTTTGTGACCTAATTCCTACAAAAGTCAATTGAGAATAGTGCTCGTGCGCGCGCGCGTGTTTCGTGTCCGTTTTCTCTAGGATTTGTTTCACTTGTGCACTAAACCTCTAATATAATTCCTTTAACACTATAATTATTCACTCTTAGTAGCCCAGTATAAGTTTTTTAAATCTCCATTTACCAGTTCCAGCTCGATTTACGCGAACTTCCGATTCGCGCGCGATAAAGCGAAACTTACAAGAAATTTATGCAACGGTGATATAATTAACTAACTCTAAGGTAGATAATTATAAAAATAACTATTTTAAGAATAAACATGAGTCCTCAAATCTCCAAAATTATTGCCTCGAAAAATGTGTACTTATTATTCCTTACTAAACGAGCCTCCGAAAAATTAAATTTGCTAACGAGACGTTTTAAAAATGTAAGTGAGACATTATTTCGTGTAAATGGGTTTAAAATTATTGAAATAAATTATTCGGATAAAACGAATGAATAAATATTTAAATAACCCAGTAATATACGATAAAAATAAGAAATTTTTTTTCCGGGTTCTCACACTCGAACATGTTTAACTCGTGAGTATTGAGCGGCAGCATGTACCACACTTTATTCGGGTGGGAGGTGCATCTTATACCGACTCAGTGCTATGATCGATTCTCTGAGCGGCAGCATGTACCACACCCTATTCGGGTGGGAGGTGCCTCTCATACCGACACTCAGAGTTATGAATAATTCTAAGTTGATTGGAGCATTGTCTTATCGACCAATTATACTTGTGGAGACGCCCCAACCCATTGGCTAATCTCGCAACTCGAGCCGACAAGGGCTTGGTTGAGAAGTTTGGTGAACCATGAGAATTTTTTTAGTTTGATCTTTTGAGATCTTGCTTGGCATACTCGATTAGTATCGCCACCTCATGTTTGTTTGGTTCTGGATCCGAGTAGGTATTATGTTGGATGGAGGAAGTAAGTGGGGCACTACGGTCTTGTTGTTACTTGAGTTGACAGAGAGTCAACTCCGGATGGCTTGAATCGATCGGGACGTGAAAATAGCTCTTGATAACTCCTGTATCCTTCCATGTCTGTTTATTTTCTAATGGTGCATTTAAATGAAAGTTCATGTTAAAGTGCTTTCAAGTATGTTATTTGATTGATTGGTGCTGCTGGCTTGCTTGCTTGATTTTCTTGGTCTCACTGAGCGTTAGCTCATCCCTTTAAGTTTCTTTTCCTTCACAGGACTTGGAGGTGGAAGTTGGAGATTCTAGACTAGTGATTTTTGGTTGGAGCTAGTATACTTTTATATGATATTGGAGATTTTTAAAGTGTAAATTTTGTAATACTTGGGTATTTTGGATTGTAATTGTAATGGTATACTTGGGAGTTTTGAACTTGTATATTCGAAATATTTCTTTATTATAAGTCGATGGTTGACTTATGGTTCTTTATTAAATTTGAATGAGTGAGTAAGTCCTAACGAGAGTTAGGCAGGCATCCCGGTCATATCCTAGGGTTCGCCCTAATGGAGAGGTGGGGGCATCACAATAATAACTACCATAATGGAATTGGAATGACCCTATTTGAAACATTATATGGAAGGAAGTGTAGATCCTTGTTATATTGGGATAAAGTCGGAGAAAAATTAATTTATGGACCAGATTTGTTTGAGAATACTCTAGAGAAGGTTAGAATCATCAAAAACAAATTAAAGATAGCTCAAGATCAGAATAAAAGTTGGGCAAACACTAAAAGAAGACCGCTAGAGTTTAATCAAATGGATAAGGTATATTTAAAAAAATTTCCTTCGAAAGGTATTATGAGATTTGGAAAGAGTGAAAAATTAAGACTCAGATACATAGGTCCTTTTGAGATACTTGAAAGAGTAAGAAATTTGGCGTATCATTTGGCACTACCACCTGCTCTATCTAAAGTCCATAATGTCTTTCACGTGTCCCAATTGAGGAAGTATATCTCTAATCCAAGTTATGTAATAGAGGTTCAACCACTGGAGGTAAGGGAAAACGCATCCTACGGAGAGCATCTTGTAAAGATTGTAGATCGAAAAGATCAGGTGCTTAGGCAAAGGATGATTCCCTACGTTAAAGTCCAATGGACAAACCATACAGAGAGAGAAGCAACATGGAAGTTGGAAGAAGAAATGAGAACAAAGTATTCGCAATTGTTTACACAAGGTAAGCCAGTTTCGAGGACGAAACTTATTTTAAGGGGAGTAGGATGTAATATCCTAAAATCACGCCTTTACCATATTACTTGGACAAAGGAACCTAGTCAGACTACTAAATACTAGCAATAAGATCAATGAATGTAGTCAGTTCTTTTCTTTAATTTTCATGGTAAGGTTTCCAATTACATTTAGTATCACTAATATGTAATTGCCAGTCAACCATTAATCAAGTCTATTTCCATTACTAATTAGGATATTTCCTATGGTAAGATTTAAAATACAATTAATAGCATTTATGTCTAATTATAAATCAAATCTCAATCAATCTATTTAGAAAATATTATCAACTAATTATTAGGACATTAACTTTTTAATTGTGTCTTGACACAAAACTACTAATTTGAGGCTTATATATACCCAATACACAAAATTAAATCACCTTTTCCTTTCTTTAGCAAACTAACAAATACAAAGGTGAGTTTGAGGGAGAGGGTGAGCAAGCTTTTGGAAGAGAAAAAGAGAGAGGAGAAGAAACTTCGAAGTCAGATAACAACTCATGACTGCAACGCAAGTAAGACTCTATGATTTTTGTTCTTTATTGTTTTGAAAAGTCAATCTGGATTTTAAGATTTATTATACCTATCTTAGTTTATGAATTTTAGTAGAATTAACTTGATCTCAAAGCTCTAGAAATTGTTGATTAAATTCTAGTAGAATTTGTCAATAACTCCTAAAGGATCGCGTTATAATCAATCCATTTGAATGTGCCTTGATTGATCTAACAATAGTAATTACTCTTTAAAAGATTATGTTGGCCTGAGAATCCATTAAGAATGCAACTCATATGTAAGTAGTCAGATCTTATGCATATTAGTCTTCTTGTTATCATGCACATGTCATTACATGGATTTGGAATCATGATGGATTATGTTTGCTAGTATAAGTGTAGTAGCTTCAATGCCTTACGAAGGTTTCTTTTTGTTCAAACTATTGTTCACATAGTAATATAATTATTTTACATTTGATATGACAAGTATGATTCAAATTTGGTTCTTAGTCTCTGTGTTTTAGACTATTATAAGTTATGCAAACATGGCGCAATTAGTGGTCCCGGACCAACACCTTGTAAATTATTTTAGTATCATCACATCTAGAATATTCAAGTGCAAGACTGAATTTTCAGCCCGTAATGCCCTAACGTTACTTTTGTTGTCATAACAATACCAAGATTATATTATAAGCATTATTAATTATCCATAGCTAAATGACAGTGATAGTATCTTAAGGAAAAGTGAACCCTAATGCTTGAAAACAAAAATTTCTATCTAAAATGAGAAGACTACTAAGATGAGAACACCAACTGTCTATCAGGTTTTATTAACGACATTAATAGTGACAAGTACTCAACAGTCTGGTGTTATAATTTATTTATTTCTTGCAACAGTCTCATTTAGCATAAAGGGTAAATTTTAAAACTTTGATGTACTAAAGTTACTACTAGGATACAACAACAATTAAAATTGTCATTGATATTTTAAGAACTTTTTTCCTAAAATACATGACTTCCAAAGTTATGAAATTTTCTAAATTAATTTGTAACCTCTCTATAATGAAGACTTAACTAAATTAATTACAGTTTTCTTAATGATTGATTTTTCTGAGAATATTGACCTAAACTAAGATTCCTTCCAAAGTTGTTTAGACATGCCAAAAATAGTAACTTTCCAAGAAAGGAACTCTCTAAAATAGGAAGCTTATTTAAAAAGGAAATATTAGATATAGAACCTTTACTCCTTTAGCAATGTTAGGTGTCCAAGGGTTAAACATCTCTAGGGGATGTATTAAAGAAATAAGTGACGAACAGTCAATATGTGTAAAGTAGGGATAGAAGGCAAGGATCAAGAAACCTAGCAAGATATTCTTCCAAAGCTAATCAAAGTGAGTGGGATTTACTCCTACATATTTTCTGAAATCGTTTTGACAATGTTTAGAAAAGTGTTACTTTCTGGATCTTGTATGGCTATATGCATTGAACCTAAATGCTTCTAGCTGTGAAATCTATATGTATATGGGATGTTCATACTTATACAAAATTATTTGATTTTACTTGATTAAGTATGAATGTTAATGTAGTGGCTCTAAAGGTCACAACATAATTGGTAGGGGGTATAGTCTTACCAATGTCAATGTAAAGTAAAGTAAAATAATGTGCAATATTGGTCAAAGGGTACTTTAGAGGTCCCTTTGACTGCCCGTTCTAGTGAGGTCAATCACTAGACTGAGTACTCAGCGCCGATGAAGGCATGTAACTATTAAGAGTCGTTAACTGGTTAATCAATGTTTATAGATGATACTAATGTGCAAGAAATGCATACTCTTCATGAAATTGTGTGTTTACGTTTATAACTTTTGGAAATGTATAACTATGTAACATACTCAATCCAACAAGGGCGGTATGCTTTATTCACTGAGCAAGTTGATGCTCATCCCAATATTTTAACATTTTATGCAGAGGATGAGTACGTATACGAGTTTGTTGAGGTTGATAGTGACTGGGATTGCTAGTAGAATAATCAAATAGTGATTGAATAAATGTTATATTTGGATCCGTTATGTTAATATTGAGCATATATGGCTCAATAGAATGATTACTTTATCATTTTATTTTTATTTATGTATTAATAGAAATAAGTTCCACACTAGATTTTCTATTACTTCCGCAAATAAGATGTAATGATTGTTGAGACCTTGTATCTTGGAGAATTATACTCTTTGGGTTATGGCGACTATCACATTCCGAGCAAGATGCGGACTCGAGGCATGATACTTTTAGTGGTATCTGACAAAATCTAGATCTTATAGGAATAGATTCTAGATACTAAGATATGTGATTACGAATTTATTTTTGGGAGATTTAAATTCACTTTAAGTTAAAATTTCTACTAACGAGAACATTTTGATCGTGTAGGTTATGGTTAGACATATTGTTTATTATGCTGCGAAAGAAGAGTATAATTGTCTGGTAGAGGCAACTGGATATAGTGTTAGGTACTTAAGAGGTGGAAATGAAATGTTGCAGACTAGGGTTCAAGAACTTGAGAAGTCAAAGTAGAAGTTCAGTGATTTAATTGAACATTGGATAAAAAAGATAACACGGGTTGAGGTGGCTGCCACAGAAATGATGGAGAGTTTTAAAAGGGAGCTTTAGGAGAAAACTAATGACATTCAAGGACAAGAATTAAGGGAAGATGCCTTGCATAAGGAAATTACCGAACTTCTAGTTTCTAATACTGAGGTAGAAAAGGAGAAGGAATTTTTAAGGCGTGATGTTCAGAATCTAGTGACTAATATGACTAGATTGAGGAATAGAAAAACGGCTTTGGATTTGGAAGTCGATAATTTGAAGTATGAAAATATCCATCTGAAAATGGACATCGATGCTTGGAGGATTGAAACCAATTATTGGGAGAATACGGTGGAAGAAATGAATGATTATACCTATGAGCGAGGGATGGCCTACCATGGTCTAAGGGCCAAGTATGAGCAAAAGAGAAATGAGTTTCGCAGTATCATAGCCACGTTTGCACTAGTCCCCAAGTTCAAAAATTTTTGGGCTGATACCAATGATGAAGGTAATAATAAGGGCGAGAATGCCCCTGTCAAGACTAACAATGAGAATGAAAATGCTATGAATGAAGAATAAGAAGAGAATCCTATAGAGGAGGAAGAACAAGAGGACCCATAGAGGAGGAAATAGGTGATGACAAAACTCTTGGGGATGCTCAAGCAGATGAAGAAGATTTAAGTATTAGGGATATAGTGGATCCTTAATACCTTGACACGATAGAAAAGCAATATGATTTCACTTATTTGAAATCAAATCTCTATAATAAGTTGTAATAAGTTAGGGGTTATTCCCTAATGTTTGACAATAATAATGTTTGACATTATTATTATCATTATTATTAATATTCTAGTTTTGATTTCTGCTTGTATAACTTTTGATCAAATAATTCACAAAATTCATGTTTATCATTGATTATTACATTTATTAGTTGCTAGCACTAGATAACTCTTCTCTTGCTTTACATTTTGAGGCAAAAAAAAATGACAACAACTTTAAAAAGACTCTCATTATGACTTGAACTTAGGTTGTTCAATGTATATAGATCTTTGACGCAATATAGATGAGTTGATAGATTTTATCACTTTAGGAAAATGGTACAAACTAGGAGTAATGGTCAAGGTGAGAGTAGTAACAACCAGAATACAAATTGTCAAGGTGGCAATGGAAATAACAATCAAACTATTAATGGTCAAGGTGGCAATGGACTTGTAATAATGGTGCCACCAAAATTTATCACAACATTAACTGTTGTGGCACAGGATATGCAAGGCCATGTGCAGTTGCAAGCCTAAGCGGTACAGGCAAATGCACAAAGATAGACTGGTATTCATGTACACTACGAGAGAATGAAGAAAGTGCAAGTCCTAACCTTTGATGGTTCTCCAAATCTGGATAAAGTAGAGAAATGGTTGGGAGAGGTTGAGACTAACTTTAAGTTATTGCAAGTTCCAGAGGAAGTGAAACATGAGATAATCACATCCTTTTTAGTTGAAGATGCAGAGAAATGGTGGTCAACTGTTGAACCTACCATTGCACAGCCAATGAATTGGGAGAAATATAAGGAAGTTTTCCTTAACTACTTTTTTCCACCTGATGTCCATCTTCAGAAAATGGAGGAATTTGAATCACTGAAGCAAATACCAGGCCTGTCAGTTGTCGAGTTTACAAATAAGTTTTGCACTTTGGGAAGGTTTGTCCCTTCTATTATGGCAAATGAACAGTTAAAAATGTTAAAGTTCACAAGGGGATTGTCAAGCAAAATGTAATCAAAGCTATCAAACACTTTGATCTCCGACTATAATACATTGTTCAATACAAGTGTAAAAATTGAGGCAGATATCAAAAGACTTCAAGCGGAAGAAAGAGGCAAAAGGCCTTAACTTGAGGGTGAAGGTAGTATGGTCAGTCCAAAGAGACCAAGTGGGGTTTTTAGGTTGGTAAGGAGAAACCTGACTGCCCCTCCACAGATGGTTACATCTTAATCTAAAGAAAAAGTTCCTCCTAAGAAGGAATGCCCAACTTGTCATAGGATGCATTTGGGAGAATGGCATCTGAAAATTGGTGCCTGTTTTAGGTGTGGATAAATGGGTCATCGAGCGAAGGACTATCCAAATTCTAAGAAAAATGTGATAAGTGTACTAAGCCCCCTGAAAATAGGCCAAGAATCAATGCAAGGGTACATGCGATGACTAACTTTGAAGTAGAAGGATCTAATGACGTAGTCACAGGCACACTTCTTGTAAACTCTACGCCTGCCTATATGCTCTTTGATTGTGGTGCTACCCATTCTTTTATGGGTAGAAAGTTTGCTAAAACCTTGAACGTGCAACCTGAATGGTTAGATAACCCATATTGTGCATATGCTCCTGGTGATAGGGTTCTTGTATCTCACCTAAACTATAACAATTGTTTGGTTGAAATTGAGAATAGAACATTACAAGCCAATTTAGTCGAAATCAATATGAGTGACTTTGATGTCATTTTAGGGATGGATTGATTAGCTAGAAACCATGCATAGGTTGATTGTAGGAGAAAAAAAGTGATTTTTAATGATCCTACTAAAGACGAGTTTTCTTTTCAAGGAAATTTAGAAAATAAGAAAAAAATACATAGCCAGTTATTATTGACTGCATCACAAGCATCTAGGGCATTAAGAAAAGGTGCAGAGAGTTATCTTGCCTATGTGGTAGACACTAAAGAGAATGGTATTTTCTTAGAAAATAAACTAGTAGTTAAAGAGTTTTCAGATGTTTTCCCTGATGAACTTCCTAGGATACCCCCGATAGGGAAATAGAGTTTGAGATCAGTTTGGTACCTAAAAAAGTACCCATTTCTAAGCCACCCAATCGAATGGCCCTACTAGAATTAAAAGAGTTAGAAGACCAACCTCAGTAATCACTTGATAAGAAATTTATTCAACTGAGTGTGTCACCTTGGGAAGCACCTGTGCCTTTTGTTAAAAAGAAGGATGGGAGTATGAAACTGTGTATAGATTATCGAGAATTAAACAAAATCACAGTCAAGAATAAGCACCCACTCCCAAGAATTGATGATTTATTTGATCAAATGAAAGGTGCTAAGTTATTTTCTAAAATTCATTTGAGGTCTGAATATCATCAATTGAAAATCAAAGGGGATATTCCTAAGAGTGCATTTAAGACAAGGTATGGGCATTATAAATTCTTAGTAATGCCATTTGGATTAACCAATGTACCTGCTGCATTCATGGATTTAATGAATTGGGTATTTAAATCCCAATAGATAAGTTTGTGATAGTGTTCATAGATGACATCTTAATATATTCCTCAACTGAGGAAGGACATGCTGAGCATCTTAGAGAAGTATTAAGGATATTAAGGAAGGAAAAGTTATACACAAAATTTAGCAAATGCGAATTTTGGCTAAGAAGTGTAACCTTTTTAGGACATGTACTATTGGATCAAGGTATGGCAGTAGATCCTAAGAAGATAGAAGCTATTGTGGATTGGCCAAGGCCAACTAATGTGACAAAAGTATGGAGTTTTTTAGGATTGGCGGGATATTATCTAAAATTTGTTGAAGAATTTTCATCAACAGCCATTTCTTTAAGCAAGTTAACTCATAAGCAAACTAAGGCCCTGTTTGGAACCCCAAGTTTTTTACAAGTTTGTACGCTACTAGTTTTTTAACAACTTTTGCTACAGGAACCCCAAAAAACTTATCAAAGTTTTTAACCTACACACTTAAAAAAATTTTCCCTTCAACTTTTCTTCTTTTTCCTCCCTCACCCAATCCACCACGTCTTCCGTCGCCAGCCACCACCTCCACCATCGCTCCCGGTGCCGGTCACCTATTCCGACACTGGAATCGGCACTGATTCCAGTGCCGGCCTTCCTCTTTTTTCTTTTTTTCCCTCCCTCTCCCTCACCACCTCTCCTCTCCTCCCCTCTTCCCCTCTCCCTCTCCCGCCACCCTCCCTCTCCCGCTAGCTGCGATCTGGTCATTCGAGCAGATCGCAAAGGGGGAGGGGGAGGGGGGCTGCGATCTAGTCGCCGTTCCCTCAAGCCTTCAAAGATCGGATGAGTTACTTCGAGCTCTCACTTTCTCAAGAGGACAAAGCAATTATGACTGGCAGAGCTTAAGCCCAACTAGCGGAAAGGGTGAATGTAAATTCAAAGATGGATCACCCATCTCTCAAGGGAAGATTGAATCAGGTAGACGGTGAAGCACCCCCTTCCCAAGCTTAGGATTTGGATCAACCAGAAAAAAAGGTTTCCGTCCTCGGAACTAAAGCTGGTTCTATTCCGGACAAGAAAGCAAAGCCGGGGACCTAGGTGGCCACAAGGTAACGAGTGCAAAGGAAAGAGGTCATGCTGATTTGGGGGATCTTGATCTGGACTTGCAGAGGGGGAGAGAAAAAGGAAAAAAAATCCATGGCTGCAATTCTCTGGCGTCGGAGGGTGACGAGGAGGGGGAGGAGAGGGAGAGAGGGAAAGGGAAAGGGAGAAGAGGGGGAGAGAAAAAGGGGAAAAAATTAGAAACATGGCTGCTGGTTCTCGTCAGAGGCATAGGTGCCGGGGGCGGGGTAAGGGAGAGGGAGAAGAGGGAGGAGAAAAAGGGAAAAAAAACATGGCTGCTGGTTCTGTAGAAGAGAGGAAAGAAAGGAAAAAAGAAAGAAAGAAAGAAAGAAAAAGAAAAAAAGAAAAAGAAAAAGAAAGCAAAAAGTTTTTCATCCTAAAAATTTTTCTTACAACTTCTACAGTAATCTACAATAAAGTTTTAGACAAACACCCAAAAAACCCACCTTCCAAACGGGGCCTAAGTTTTTATGGTCCACCTAAATGTGAGGCAAGTTTTCAAAAGTTGAAACAAAAATTGGTCTCGACTCCTATATTGACATTGTGATCTGACTCGGGTGGTTTTATGATTTATGGTGATACATCCAAGCATGGGTTAGGTTATGTGTTGATGTAGAATGGTCGAGTGATTGCTTATGCATCTCAGCAATTGAAACTGTATGAATAAAATTACCCGACTCATGATTTAGAATTAACTGTAGTTGTTTTTACACTAAAACTATGGAGGCATTATTTGTATGGAGAACATTGCGAGATGTTCACTGATCACAAGAGTTTGAAATATTTATTTACTAAGAAGGAGTTGAATATGAGGCAACGGAGATGGTTAGAATTGATAAAGGATTATGATTTGACCATTAGCTACCATCCTGGAAAGGCAAATTGAGTAGCTGATGCCCTTAGTAGAAAAACAACTACTGCTAGCATCCCTAATTTGAGGAAGCAAATGGCATATTTGAACTTAGATGTGGTAGATTCTACTGATGGAGTTTTAGGTGCATTGGTGTTAGCACCAACTTTGGTTGATAGAATTAAAGACACATAAAGGGTAGATCCTGAACTTGCGAAGGTAAAGGAGAAGCTTAAGGTTGAAACATCTGAGAAATTTTAAGCAAAAACTCATGGTAGCCTATAGATGAAGGGAAGATTATGTGTACCTAAGAATGAACAAATAAAGAAGGAAATTTTAAAGGAGGTCCACAGTACAAAATTTTCTATACATCCAGGAGGAACTGAAATGTATCGAGACCTAAAACAGATGTACTGGTGGAATGGGATGAAAAGGAAATTTGTTGAATATGTTGTGAGATGCTTAGTATGCCAACAGGTTAAAACTGAGAATCAAAGACCTGCTGGATTATGGCAGCCATTGGAGATCCCACAATGGAAATGGGAGCATATCACAATGGATTTTGTGGTAGGACTACCAAGGACCAAAGAAGGCCATGATACCATTTGGGTCATTGTGGATTGTTTGACCAAAAGTGCATATTTCCTACCTATTGCAAATGGAATTTACATGGAAAAATCGGTGAAGATGTACATTTCAGACATAATTTGTTTACATGGAGTGCCGGTAGGTATTGTATCTGATAGAGACGCTAGGTTTACATCAAGTTGGTCTACATACCAAAGAATGATGGGAACAGATCTTAGATTGAGTACTGCTTTCCATCCACAAATGGATGGGCAATATGAATGAACAATTCAGACTTTGGAGGACACACTACGAGCATGTGCACTCAAATTTAAAGGAAGTTGGGATGGAATGGTTAAGCTAATGGATTCTCCTACAATAATAGCTACCATAGTAGAATTGGAATGACCCCATTTGAACCATTATATGGAAGGAAGTGTAGATTCCCATTATATTGGGATAAAGTCGGAGAGAAATTAATTTCTGGACCAGATTTGATTGAGAAGACTTTAGAAAATGTTAGAATCATCAAGGACAAATTAAAGACGCTCAGGATTGTAATAAAAGTTGGGTAGACTGTGAGGACTCGTATTTTTATTTTTAATTTTTACTTATTTTAAAATTATTTGCATTGGTGTTATTTAATTTTATTATTTGAATATGAATTTTTTTAAAATTATACTATTATTGTTTACGCCTCAAAAATTTTTCAAAAGTCACACCGGCACAACTAATCGGAGATTTGGAGAATTAATTTTAGCCTAGTAAGAATGAGTAATTGTAGTGTTAGAGGAACTACCTTGGAGGATTAGTATTTAAGTGTAGCAAATAATAAGGAAATTGGTAGTGCATAACACTATTACTCCACTAGTCAAAGTTGACTTTCTCACCTAACAAAAATTACCTTTCTTCTTGCCTTTTCACCACAAATCAAAAACTTCAACTCCCTCACACTCTCTCTCTACCTTGGCCGAAATTGGGAGCTCAAAAAGAGGAAGGAAAAGCTTCAACCTTTGGCCTTAATCTTGCTCAAAGATCTACACCCAACCCTCAAGACCTTTGGATATTACTTTAGCTAGAGGAAAGGTGCTATCTTGTGGTGGTTTTTGGTGGAGTGTTGGTGAAAAATCTTGCCTTCAACTAGGATTCAAGAAACCTTCAAGTGGTAACAAATTTTACTCCCTTTGATCTTTAATTTTTCAAAGATTAGTAATGGTTAGTGGTTGTTGCTTGGATTTGGAAACCCTAACCAAAACCTAAACTAGAGGACTTGAGGAAACCCTTGTTTCTTGCTTTATATCCTAGGTAGTGGACTTGAGGTGAACTTTTAGGTAGAGGACTTGAGGATTCTTGCTTGTTTTATTGTATTCTTGTGGATTATAGCTTGGTTGTTGGCTTGAAAGTTGGATTTGAGCCATGGAAGTTAGGTTTTGTTGAAGACATCTCTTGTTTTCCAATTATTTCTTTGCTGCCAGCTTTATTCCAGATTTGCACTCACCACTTTAACTACATATTTGTCCATGATAAATGTCAAATCTGTTCTTACTCAAAACATGAAAGTTGTTGGAAATTGAGTTAGCTTTCTATCCAAAAATTTCAGCTGAATCGGAACACTGTATCTTGTGAAATGACTAAAATACCCCTGACTGCCCAAATGCCCTGTTTAACCGACAGTTTTTTTTTTCTCTGAGATTTCAATTTTTGATAATGAAAATGCGTGATTTGGCTTTGTAGGTCTTCATAATAAATGTAGGTCTCTATCTTAGCTTCGAAACGCCATAAGATTCATCTCAATCCGATAAGTGTAGCTTCAGTTGTGATTAAAATGCCAAAAGGTGAGGGAAACTTGAAAATGAAGGGGAAGGGGCTGACAGAATTTGGCTATCTTGTTTCCTTGCTTTAATTTCAAATTTTTTTCCTCAAATGGCTGTAAAAATTCTTTTTATATGTTGTATTATGTGTGTAAAAATTATCTCTCAAAAACTGTTTCAATTGGTTGGGTAAAACTTGAGTTTTGAGAAAAGAAGAAAACTGGAAAAGTTGCCCTGGCCAACTGACCAGGGGCTCTTTGACTATTCATAAATCTTTGTACAAAAGTCAAAATCAAGTGTCGTTTGTTGCATTTGAAACTAGACACCAAGAGCTTTCCAACGATATAAAATTCCCCTATTAATTTGTTTTGAGTCAACCATAGCGAACCGACAAAGTGGACTGATTTACTTCACCTGTTTACCTGAGAAAATTATACAACTGCATCTTGTGACTCAATTTCATCCCTCTTGTGAAAAGAGTTTGAACACGATCTCTTCTGATGATTTATGGAATTTTGAATCTAGTTTTCAATGCCATAAACTATTTCCAATTTTGACTTGTGTGGCGTTAGTTATAGCCTGATTTCGAAACTGTGCCAAAGCTTTATGACTGAGAATCCGCGGAACAGGTTGCAAAAACCAGTTTTCTTAAAGCTGTTGTATCTTGGTGTTGAAAAATCCGAATTGACTTCCTCTTGCTGTGTTTGAAACTTGACTTGAATATATTTCTGTTTTATAAATTTCAGAGGCTAATTCAATTCTTGTGAATTTTGCCGCATTTTCAAACTTTACTGAAAAATCAAGACTGTTTCTGCCCTGTTTTAATAAAATAGTAAGTTTGAACTGAGATTTGAATGATTTCTGATTTGAATCCGGGAAAAGTGTCTTCTGGAAAGTCTTATTACTTTGAATCTAGTTTCCAATGGTATAATTTTTCCAATTTTTGGACTTACGGAACTCGAGATATGATTTTTCCAAATAGTGTCGCACCAAACTGGAAATTTTCTGGTTTCAAACAAAGGACTCTTTTAAGCACTTTCAACCTTCCTTTGAGATTATCGGTCCATTTTAAGTTTGATTTCATGGTTTGATACAAGGTCTCTTTGAATATTAGACCTTCATTTTGAATCTTAGTTTCCAAAGATTAAACTTCCCTTAATGTGTTTTCTTGGTTGCTTAACTTTCTTGGATAATTGCACCTCACCTTATACTTGAGAAATGGATTTCAAACCCTAGTCTTATGCCCTTGATTTCCATGAGATTGGAACTTTAAAAGGGAGCATTTTGACTGTCGCGCCCCACTTTTTGATGATGTGTAGCGATGTGTGGTGTGAGTGTGTGTGAGAGTGAGTGTGATCGTGTGTAAAATGAAAAGTAAAAAGCCATGGGACTTAAGAATGCGACGATTTGGCCAAACAAAGTTCAAAAAAGGGTTTTTTAATGAAAATGGAGTCGCCACTTGGTATAGAGTTAGGGTGTACCAAGTCACCCAAAAATGATTTTTGTTTTTTGAATGAAAAAAGTAAATAAACCCTTTTAAAGAACTTTTGGGTCTACGTAACCAAAAAGAGGGATCGGGGGTCACATTTGACGAAGGGGAAGGCAAGGATAAAAATCCAAGGCACCCCTTCGACCTAACCAAGGCTAGTTGCGTGATTTAGCCCCATCTTTCCTAATTTTTCTACCCAAGGTATGTATCGCATGTTGGACGACTATATGAATGCAAAAACCTAGACCTAGGGGGACATGGGGGAAATTTCTCTTCAAAGGTTGAGTGGTGCCAATCACATTAATTGTGAAGCCCAATAATGATCCTTTGGAGAGGTCACACGTAATCCTAAATGACGTAAAAATGAATGGAGTGCATGTCATGTGAAAATGTAAGTTTATGTGAAGTGAGAAAAGTGGAGGTGTGCAAATGTATTTACAAGGTAAGGTGAGTAAAGAATGATAATGTGAAAATAATATAAAGTGCATGTGTGCGAGTGATATGGTATAGAGTGTGAGTAGTTGAATGAAAACGTGTAAAAGTAGTGTGAAGTGAGAATGTAGAAAAAGAGAGAGAATATAAAGTAAGTGTATGTGATCGTGAATGAAAAATGCATGAATCCTATAGAAATGCATCAAGATGGGAACGGGGAGTCCTAACTTTGTGACTTAATTTTCCCTTTGATAGAGGGAATACAAGCGTGCTAAGGCTTGGAAAAAGCCACACTCGTCTATATCCCATATTTAAGGGGACTCTCAAGCAAATGAACCCTATAACTAGCATGAAATGCACAAATCCTAAAATGGAGGGAAAAGGGGTTCGAGGGGCATGCAAAATGATAAAACTAAAACGAATGCATGACATGTAATGAACATGCAAACATGTACTAACGAGGAGAAATCCCTAAGGGTCTAGCGTTGGGCTAGCCCATTCTATGAATTCCGACTAGCGTTGGACTAGCGGAAACGTACATTCATCCATCACATTCATTCAGGCTATGGAAAGTGAGTAGACATGCCAAACACTTATAAACACATAGCACATAACATTTAGCATGCTCGACTAGATGCAAGGCCCTAACAAAGCAAATTAACACGTAGCAACTAAGCATGCAAGACACATAAGACAATTAAAGCCCTAACTATTACATAACTATTACAAGCCAAGAGGTGTACACATACCCCATAAAGAATAACTTAAATAAAAAGCAAAAGTAAATGACATAAATAAAAGAAATTAAAGAAAGGCTAGGAAAGCAAAGTAGACATGTATTTCTCACGTAGCACGTTGGTTCACATATGGTCAAATAAAGCCGAGATAAGGGATAGAGTGTACCTCCCTTGAAATGGAGCTCTAATGGGGTGAAATACTTATTTATCCTCCAAAATAATAAAAGAGTCAAGGCATCACTTTATTTATCAAATAATCATAAAAAATAAAATGGCAAACTTGAAATTGAATCAATTGAATCATGTAAGCAACCCACATTCAAGAAGTCAAAAGAAGAAGAGGACTTGATTGCACAAATTAACAAAGTTTGGAGGTCAAAATTAAAGAAAAATAAAGTTCAGGGACCTATTTGCAATTAAAGCAAGGACCCAATTGAATGAAATTGAAAGTTGTTGGGGCCATAGTGAAAACATCCGAAAGTTATGGGACTGGAACGAAATTTCGTCATCAGGCTTCTTAACTTGACAGGCCATTGGGCCACTTTATTATTTGTTTGGGCCAAAGCCTTCCTAGCCCAACCGAAAGGTCCAAACCAAGTCTAATTTTTATTTAATAAAGTCCACCAAAATAAACCCAACTAAAACTTGCTAAACTCTGATTATGCGTCAAACCCCAGCATTAATCTATCCAGAAAATCACATAAAATATGCAAACAGAGGATTAAACTTAAAAGGACAAAATTAGTTTGGTTTTTCCAGATTTTGAGCCACAATGAAGTTAGACAGAAATTGAGGGATTAAATTGCAAATTTTTCAGATTTATTCACGCATGTTCTTCGCAGAAAGCATTTTTCTTCACAGAAACTCTTCTTCATCACCAATTCTCTATAATTTTTGCAGCATATACAACCTAGGCGACTTAGGCCATCTTAAACCAAATCATCAAATTCATTAACCCATTCCATTAAGCTCCAACACACAACACAACAGGCAAGGAGACAACCCTTGAAGGTCAATCAAAGAACAAAATGGAAGAGCCTGCGATCAGGACATTTTCTACAACAATACTTCTTATGAAATTCATGCCAGGCGCAAACAACATCCAATCACACATCAAATATTCAAACCAAAACAACAAGATCTTACAACTCTAATCTTTGAAATTTAACCAAAATGCAAGCTACAAAGACCCATCGAAAGGATGCAAAACAAGAGTGAAAACAGCAAAAATTTTGGGACAAATAGTCAGCTTCTCCAAACAGTCTAAGCATCATTAGCATTTCAGCTTTCTTTGCAAACAAAAACAAGATCACAGCAAAACGCAAGTCAATCGTTCCTCAAACAGAATTTTTAGCCGGGCATTTCATCAAACAGGTAAAGGGCATCAAAAATTTCACTAATCTTTTACTCAATTGAAGCTATACTCAGCCCCACAATTTACAGCAAACCCACAAGAAACCAATCTAATTAACATACAGAAAATGGCCATGAACAATCGTCTCTAGTTAAAATGCTCAAGGCCAAATTTTCAAGTGTTTTGGTTTATCGAAACCAACATTCAAAATAAAGTTCCAAATTATAAGTGAGAACCTTTTCACCATAAAAATAAGTTTGGAATATCCCAAGAGTCTCAAAAGCATGACCTAAGCTCTTAAAAGAGCAAGTAGGTTCAAATCGGAAAAATTTCTGTTTTAAGCGTGGAAATTTGAAAAATCAGTCCGGAAATCCAGAAAGTCCAAAAATGGAAAACTTGATACTGTTGGAAACCTCTTTGAAATTACTAAAAGTTCTTAGAAGACACTTTTCCATGATTCCAAACCGAAGGTATTCAAAAATTGGCTCAAATTTACTGTTTTGGGCACTCAAGACAGGTTTAAGTTGGTTTTTGGCCAACTTTGAAAATTCGGTAAAATTCACTTGATTTGAACTAACCTCTGAAATTTGGAACTCTATCAGAGTTGCAATCCAGGTTTAACACAAAACAAACGGAACAAGAATCGGAGTTTTGAGCACCAAGATATGATAGATCAAAGTTGCCAAAATTTTCTTGTTAAACAAGGGTTTTCAAAACTTAAATCATGAAATTTGGAAGTTCAGTTGAGCATTGAAACGGCTTCGGAATAGCACCAAATTTGGTATGGTTATAGTACCATATAAGGGCTATTCATCTACCAAATTTCATGGAGAAATAAGTACAGGAAGTCACTTAACTAAATCACTCAATTTCCCAAGATTTCAAGGCAAAACTGCCTTGTGCATGGAAATTTTCTTTTCCAAACTTTTGACCAAAGAAAATGCCCAAAACATGTCCCATTTATGATGATCAAATCTAGTAAGGGTTCAAGGCATATTTGATAGGTGATTTACACCAAAAATTTCGAGTACAAGTCCCCAAACCAAGATTTGTTAAGGATTAGTCCAAAATAAAGAATTCCATCACTAAGTCAGTCCCAAACTTTGGCCACAACTCACTCAATTCAACTCAGAATTGAGCGTGGTTAGTTGCATTGGAAAATAGTTTCATAAAGCTAGAATTTCTCAGAAGAAACCATTTTCAAAATCCATCCAAAACTAGCTCACATTGGAGCATCAAATTGTAGTTCATGTTCTGCCCTCTGGTAAACCAACGAAACAGGACAGCAAATTCAAACGAATGGTTTGGCTCACCCACGTGGAACCAGAATGTGAATTTTATACCAATGGAAAACTGAGAATGTCTAGTTTCCAGTGCCACAAACGGCACTCGATTTTGACATCGGAGTAAAGAGATATAGCCGATACAAAATGACTGCCTGGGCAATCCGGGAAAATTTTCCAGTTTTACTAAACTTTGGAAATCAACACATTTGACTAACCAAATCATGTTATTTTTCAATGAAACTTTTTACACAATCCCAAAAACATATATACATCATAAATAAGCCATTAAAACCATGAAAAATCACCCTAAAGGTCACGGACAACATAAGGGCAGAATCAGAAATTTTTCATCTTCACTTCCCTTTGAGTTTCTACCAACTATACGACATTAATCCACTAGTTTAAGCAATAAACCAACATTAATACCATTAAAACATCACAAATCAGTTCATCCATCCAAGGTGGGAGTTCATAGAGCCCACTCAACAATTTTTCCATCATAAACAAGCTACCCACATGCATGTAAGAGCTTAAATGTGCACTAGAACTTCCATAAATCAAGATTTAGGTAGTTGATCGTTAATTACCTTTGATGATGACTTAAGCAGAAATTTTTGGCCTCTAAAAGCTGAGAAAAACCGTGAGAATCAAGCCTCTTTCCTAGCTTAGGTTGTTCACCAAGTGATTAGCAAGTTGCGTGTAAAATTTGAGGTGATTTGGTGGAGGATTAGTGAAGATTTGATGAAGGAAAATGAAGAGCTCTTGGTTGTTTTTGCCTTGGAGTTGCACGCTGGAAATGGAGCTATGAGACGTCAATTGAGGTAAAGGTGTGGAGGGTTTTAATCTAGTGTGATGCTCTCATGAGAGCTTAAGAATGTGTGGCCCAAAATGCTCCAAAAGTCAACTAATGTACACGCGCTTCGTGCTCGATTCCTCTTGGGTTTATTTCACTAGTACACCAAACCTCTAATACACTTTCACTCATACTATTATTATTCACTCTTAATGGTCTAAAAATAATGATTTAAAATCCCTCAATTAATCGCGCGCGTAAAAACGCGAATTACCGATTGTGCGCGATAAAGTGGAATCTCTAAGAAATTCTTATAACGATAGTATCACTAACTAATACTTGAGCACTTAAACATTAAAATACCTATTTTAAGACTAATGTACAAGTCTCCAATTTTTTTAAGGTTATTGTACTCTTAGTTCGGCTACAGTTTCCAAACGCGTACTCACTATTCTCACTTAACGAGCTCTCGAGAAATAAATTTTGAAATCAAGTCATTTACACTTGAGCCATAATTCCATGTAATTGAAGTAATAAAAGTCAAAATAAAATATTCGGGATAAATGGCAAAAATAAATAATTAAATGAGCTAAAAATAGGCATTTAAAATAAGAAAATTTGCGAGTCCTTACAAAGTACATTCCAAAATTCTAGTCAAAAGAGCCATCAAGTAGGCTTCTCCTTAATTCCTTCCATTCCAACTCCTGTTAAGGAAAACAAATCTAACGGAGTGAGCGGATGCTCGTGAGGCCAAGAAAAAAAAACAAAACATGCACATGCAAACACATAATTCAAGTAACAAATAACAATAACATATGTACAAGAATTAAAGCCAGAAAGTTCAAGTAATTCATAATTTATAATATAATACACTTGTTAAGGATACGGGAGCTCTCAGAACCTAATTTCCACTTGCTTTGCCAAGGCTCGATCCGATACCCCTCGTGATGACACTCCGTCATTCGGGTAGGTATTAAGTCCGTAGAAACTTCACTTACAATTTCCTTCATCCACCATTCCACCCTCTCGGATCCGTAACCAAACACGCACGAAAAGGGCGATACTACACGAGTACGCTGAATAAGATCCTAAAAGATCAAGTTTTTTTTTAGAACATGCACGAAAAGGGCGATACTCCACGAGTAAGCCGAACAAGATCTCAAAAGATCAAGTTTTGTTTTGTAATATTCTCATGGTTCATCAAACTTCTCGACCAAGCCCATGCCGGCTCGACTCGCAAAATTGGCAAATGAGATTTTTAGGCGTCCCCCACGAGTACACGTATAATAGTCGACGAGATTTACTCCGATCGACATACAAGTCATGTTCACGTATAATACACGTATAAGTCAAAGAAAGGAGAATGAGTGCAATAAAGTACACACTTGTCTCATCAAGTTATGTTCACGTATACAAGTAAGATTAATCAGGTAAATACAACAAATCATGCCCATGACACTCACCGATTCAAAATAAGTGAGCAAACAAAACTTTAAGTGTCCGTACCGAGATTCCCTTTGAAATCTCCTTGAGCGCCTGAACAATTAACAAGTATTTCTCACTCACAATCACGTATTAATCAAGAAAGAAGGTACACTCATTTAGACTAGTCGATACCTCAAACAAAGAATCTTAACCAATCAAAATAAAGGTTCAAAAGTGATGATTTATTAATACAAGAAAAACTGATTTCCTCCATGAAATCTAGTTTAAAACGAACAATCATTATCAAAGGGTAGAGAAAAGTTTCCAAAAACTCATTTCTCATCAAGTTGGAAAATTTCAGTTTTACACATCGAACTTAGGAAAATCAGAACTTGCACTCTGTAGGTCCAAAATGGAAAATCATATACCGTTAGAATCTTGTTTCAAAGTACTAAAAATTCCTAGAAGACACTTTTCAAAGACTCTAAACAGAAGACAATCATTTTCAGCTCAAAGTGGCTGATCAAGTAAACAAGGCAGTTTCAGTCATGTTTTTCGGCAAATTTTGGAAATTCGGTAAAATTCACAGAAAGTGAACTAACCTCTAAAATTCGTAACACAATAACAATTCCAATCAAGGGTTCAAATACAACAAACGGAAACAGATTCGGAGTTTTGAACATCAAGATATAGCAGCTCAAAATTCGCCAAAATTGAAGACTGTTCTGTGAATTTTCCAGATTTGAAAACAAACTTTGGGATTTCAGTTGGATATCGAAATGGTTTTAGAATAATACCAAATTTGGTACACACTATCTTCCAGATGAGAACTGCTTCACTATTAATTTTCACACAAAAATTCGTACGGGAAGGTAGCTAACAAAACTACCAAATTTCAAAAAATTTTCCAAAGCAAATCTGTCTTTTGGTTTTCTTTCCTTTTCAAACATTTTGCCCATTGAGATCAACTCCAATTCGATTCATTTTTGAAACCAAGGTCTAAGAAACATTTCATAAGTATTTGACAAGCAATGGACATCAAGATTTTCGAAATAGAACATCCCACGTTAAACTGGACCAGTCGGCTAGCAAGAAGGAAGAGTTTTAGAGATTTCCAACTTGCCGCAGTTTGAAAATTGAAGCATATCTCACTCAATACAACTTAAAATTGAGAATGGTCAGTGGCGTTGCAAATTAGATTCAAAAGGATACATTTCATCAAAAGAAGTCATTTTGAAAATTAGTTCATAGGTAGTACGAATTCAAGCGACAAGTCACAGCTTCTCACTGCCATTCGAACAGAATAGGAAACTTTGGTGAATCACTATGGATCACTAAATTCGAACTGGATGGTGTATTTTATACCGTTGGAAAGCCACAAATGTTTAGTTTCAAATGCTACAAACGGAACTCGATTTCAACGTCTGTACAAAGAGATATGTTCGATTACAGCGACACTGTTCAGATGCCCTGAACACGTTTTCCAGATTTCTTCAAGTTTCGAAAATTCAGATTTTGCTCAATCAATTCAAATGATTTTTGGTAGAAATTTTCTACGCACCATATATAATATATATACATCAGTTTCACAGGAAAACAACCCACAAAAATTTGAAAGACAGGTACGAAAAGCATTGGACAAATTCGGCCAGTTCTAGTTTCTCTCTTTTCTCAATTTTCTCTCCATTTCCAACCGTAGTTCCTCTCACTTAACACATAAACAACACAAACCAAGCATTTCATCCTCAAGGCAGCTACCTAGAGTTCACCCCAAGTCAGCTAGCCTAGGAATAAAAGCGAAAAATTAAACACCTCAAGTCCGCTAGCCTAATCCATTCTTAGGATAGTAAACCCTTGCAATCAAGCACCAACTTTGAAGAAAAAAATGGAACAATTCATGGAGATGAAACCTACCTCTTGAGCTCTTGAAAAACCAGAAATTTTAGTCACCAACCTCCAAGAAAAACCGCAAGAAGGAGCCTTTCACCAAGCTTAAGTTGCTCTCCATGTTATATGGAAGTTGTGTGATGATTTGTGAAGGATTTGGAGTAAGAATTTACAATATTGAGTGAAGCTTTTTCCCTTCCTCTTCCCTTGAAGGTTGGCCGGCCAAGATGAGAGAGAAAAGAGAGGTTTGTTGTGTGGTGAATCTTCTTGAAGAAGCTTGAGGGTTTTGTGACCAAATTCCTACAAAAGTCAACTGAGAATTGTGCTCGCGCGCGCGCGCCTTTCGTGTCCGTTTTCTCTCGGATTTGTTTCATTTATGCACTAAACCTCTAATATAATTCCTTTAACACTATAATTATTCACTCTTAGTAGTTTAGTATAAGTTTCTTAAATCTCTATTTACCCGTTTCGGCTCAATTTACGCAAACTTTCGATTCGCGCGGGATAAAGCGAAACTTACAAGAAATTTATGTAACGGTGATATAATTAACTAACTCTAAGGAAGATAATTATAAAAATAACTATTTTATGAATAAACATGAGTTCTCAAATCTACAAGATTATTGTCTCGAAAAACGTGTACTTATTATTCCTTACTAAACGAGCCTCCGAAAAATTAAATTTGCTAACGGGACGTTTTAAAAATGTAAGTGAGACATTGTTTCGTGTACATGGGTTTAAAATGGTTCAAATAAATTATTCGAAGAAAACGGGTGAATAAATATTTAAATAAACCAGTATTATACGATAAAAATAAGAAAAAAAATTTTTCGGGTTCTCACATCCTCCCCTTCTTAAAAAGAATTTCGTACTCGAAATTCACACTTAGGATAATATCATACCCCTTAATAGTCATGCTTATCAGATCAATTAATCACTTACACTCTCCAACCCATATCTCACAATGTCTATTCATCCAATTAGCAGTCAAACTTTGATTCTATCTCTTGAATCTAGGGTTTTGCAAAAGAGTGTGTCGTACTAGGGTCACTTAGAACTTTAGATAAACAATAAAAAACAAGAATTATACCTTCAATGACCTCAGCGGGATCGAAAACCTATTGATAGCTTAATGTATAAATCTTAACTGGCACTTTACGTCGACTGCCTCCAGCACTAGATTATTTAGATAACGATTTGTCAGGCCGTTGGGTACTACCTCCTTCCTTCAGTATACTCAGATAGTTCGCGATCTGATGTTCTGTGTTGCCACAATACAAACACTTTCCCGATTTCTTCTAGCATTCATTCTCTGTGTGGTTAGATTTACGACAATAACCACAAATAACTTGAGGAGTTACAGCCTGACCACTTGGAGGTGTCTCCCTCGGTTGACCTTGTCCATTGTAGCCTCCTCTTGATTGAGTCCTTTTTGGTGTACTAGATGTTTCTACTCCTCCCGTTCCTTTTTCCTTTTTAGAAGGTGGGGCACCCTTATCTGCTTGTCCAGGAGAATGACTAGGGGTGCCCCCTTTCTTGGCATGAAAATCTTTAACTTGCAGGCTTGCACTTTCGACTCTCTGCGCCTTCTCTAGGGTTTCGGTAAAAGTAGAGATTTGGGTTACTGCTAACGCCTTTTGAATCTCCACGTTAAGTCCCTGTACAAATCACCTTATCCTTCTCCTCTCAGTGGCTACCAATTCTGGGGCATACCTAGAAAGTTTAGTGAATTTTCCGTCATACTCAACCACGCTAGATGCCCCCTGCTTCACTTTTATGAATTCGTCCTCCCATTTCTCTTGAACCAAGAGTGGGAGAAACTTCTCATTCAACTCTCTTAAAAGGTATTCCCAGATCCAAGGGGTTTGTGCTCTTTTCCATTTTCCTCTTATCACATCCCATCAAGCGCGTGCTGCACCCTCAAATTGAAAGACAGCAAAAGTCACTCATCTCTCCTCCGCATAATCTAGGGCGGCGAAAATGTTGGTCATTCTTTCTAACCAATTCTCCGCTAACTCGGAGTCAGGTCCTCCAATAAAGTTGGACGGATTAAATTTCAAAAATCGTTCCAAGAATCTATCTTCCTCTCTATCCTGAGCCCCGAGTTGGATAAGTGGCCCTGGACCCTGTCTCTCAGCTAATCGTTCAAGGATATCAGTCATCCTATTAATGGCAGTAGCCACTTGATTACCCTCTGCATTTTCTTGTCCTTGGGTCAGTCCAGTTGCCGATCCTTGTTCATCCCCTTGAGTTTGGTTTTGCCTAGTCCCTTGCCCAAGACCTCTACCACTCCTTCGGCCGTCCATGATCCTAGTTATGCCTAGTCAAGAAATAATATAATTACGAGAGAAAATACTTGATACACAAGTCAACTTGAAAGTATCGGAAATAACAATAATTAACATGTATTTAAATTTTAAATTTCATACAATTAGCAAGTCATGGGGCATTTACAAAAATATAGCACACAAGTACCAAAGAGATGCAATTAGTAAGACATGACAAAAGTAGAATTCAAGTGCCTCAAAAGTAGGCCACATAGTCAAACAAAATACAATGGTTTCAGAACTAGTATCACCCCAGCTAATCTCAGCTATACCAGTCAAAAGAGTTATCACTCCTAGTCTAATGCTCAGTAGGACTATTAGGCGGAAGCTCCTCCTCAGGGTCCTCCTCAGTGCCCTCCTAAACCGGACTCCGCAAAGTATCCATCACCTCATCAATCAACATAGAGGTATCAGCTAGAATCCCAAAAACCCGATCTCGTACCTCCTCGACTATCCTACTGAGTCGAACTCAAACCCTCCGAACCTCATCACGTGCGGCCTCAACTCTAGCCCTCTCGTCTACCATCGTCCCCTCAAACTCAACAATCCTGGCACCCTGAGCATCAACCATGGCGCTCAGCTCCTCAACCTCTTGAAGTAAAGATCTATTGGTATTCACCAACTGATGACGCTCGTCGTCGAGGGATAGTACAGGGTCATTAGGGTAAGCATATGTCACCCTACAGGGACATCGAGGTAATCTAGTAGAAGGCGAGTAACGCACACAAGTTCCTCCACCAAGAGTTCGATAATAAATAGGCTTAAGAGACTCTACATGGCCATTGGCATGACCGTTACCATTAGCGGCATGTCCATTTCCATTATCCATCCCTACAAAACAACCACAATTCACAGGTTAGAAATTTAAAGTTACTAACTCACTTAAAAATGACTTAAGGTGTAACTAAATTATCTAATCCCGATTCTCAAGTGTAAAGCCTCTAAGATATCTCCCCAAATAAATCTCTAAACCTAAGCTCTTTGCCACCAAATGCCATTTAAGAAACTCTCGAGTACCAGTTCTCTTTAGCCACCGAAATACAATAGGTTAACATTCAAGTGAATCCCACGGTCCGGTATTCTAAACTTTTAGCCTAAGATACACTACAAAGATCTGAAACCTAGGTTCTGATACCAACTGTGACACTCCCACTTCTCCCAAGTGTAAACCCAAAGGTATCCGCAGAATGCCTGCCCAACTCTCGTCAAGACTCGGTACGATTTCCGTTCAAGCTTAATACAATAATAACTATTAATACCAGACGACGTAAGAAAAGAAGTCACTTCCATATATAGATATTCAATCTTACATTACAAGTTTCAAAATACATCCAGTTTTCCAACATAGACTACTTTCATAAGATGTCTTGTCAAGTACATTCCCAAAATTATAGTCAAAAGAGCCATCAAGTAGGCTTTTCCTTAATTCCTTCCATTCCAGCTCCTGTTAAGGAAAACAAATCTAACGGGGTGAGTCGATGCTCGTGAGGCCAAGAAAAAAAAAAAACATGCACATCCAAACACATTGTTCAAGTAACAAGTAACAATAACATATGTACAAGAATTAAAGTCAGAAAATTCAAGTAATTCACAATTTATAATATAACACACTTATTAAAGATACGGGAGCTCTTAGGAGCTAATTTCCACTTGCTTCGCCAAGGCTCGATCCGATACCCCCTTGTGATGGCACTCCGTCATCCGGGTAGGTATTAAATCCGTAGAAACTTCACTAACTACTTCCTTCATCCACCATTACACCCTCTCAGATCCGTAACCAAACACGCACGGAAAGGGCGATACTACAGGAGTATGCCGAACAAGATCCCAAAAGATCAATTTTTTTTTAAGAACACGCATAAAAAGCGCGATACTCCACGAGTATGCCGAACAAGATCTCAAAAGATCAAGTTTTGTTTTGTAATATTCTCATGGTTCATCAAACTTCTCGATCAAACCCATGCCGCCTCGAGTCGCAAGATTGGCCAATGAGATTTGGGCCTCCCCCACGAGTACATGTATAATAGTCGACGAGATTCACTCCAATCGACATACAAGTCATGTTCACGTATAATACACGTATAAGTCATATAAAGGAGAACGAGTGCGACAAAGTACACACTCACCTTATCAAGTTATGTTCACGTATACAAGTAAGATTAATCAAGTAAACACAACAAATCATGCACTTGACACACTCACCGATTCAAAATAAGTGAGCAAACAAAACCATAAGTTTCCGCACCGAGATTCCCTTCGAAATCTCCTTGAGCACTTGAACAATTAACAAGTATTTCCCACTCATAATCACCTATTAATCAAGAAAGAAAGTACACTCATTTAGACTAGTCGATACCTCAAACAAAGAATCTTAACCACTCAAAATAAAGGTTCAAAAGTGATGATTTATTAATACAAGAAAAACTGATTTCCTCCGTGAAATCGAGTTTAAAACGAACAATCATTAGCAAAGGCTAGAGAAAAGTTTTCAAAAACTCATCAAGTTGGAAAATTTCAGTTTTATACATCGAACTTTGGAAAATCAGAACTTGCACTCTGTAGGTCCAAAATGGAAAATCATATACCATTGGAATCTTGTTTCAAAGTACTAAAAGTTCTTAGAAGACACTTTTCAAAGACTCTAAACAGAAGACAATCATTTTTCAGCTCAACATGGCTGATCAAGTAAACAAGGCAGTTTCAGTCATATTTTTCGGCAAATTTTGGAAATTCGATAAAATTCACAGAAGGTGAACTAACCTCTGAAATTTATAACACAATAAAAATTCCAATCAATGGTTTAAATACAACAAATGGAACCAGATTCGGAGTTTTGAGAATCAAGATATAACAGCTCAAAATTGGCCAAAATTGGAGACTGTTCTGTGAATTTTCCATATTTGAAAACAAATTTTGGGATTTCAGTTGGATATCGAAATGGTTTTAGAATAACACCAAATTTGGTACACACTATATTCCATATGAGAAATACTTCACTATTAATTTTCACACAAAAATTCATACGGGAAGGTAGTTAACAAAACTACCAAAGTTCAAAAAATTTTCCAAAGCAAATCTGTCTTTTGGTTTTCTTTCCTTTTCAAACAATTTGCCCAATGAGATCAACTCCAATTTGATTCATTTTTGAACCAAGGTCCAAGAAATATTTCATAAGTATTTGACAAGCAATGGACATCAAGATTTTCGAAATAGAACATCCCACATTAAACTAGACCAGTCGGCTAGCAAGAAGGAAGAGTTTTCCAGATTTCCAACTTTGCCGCAGTTTGAAAATTGAACCATATCTCATTCAATACAACTTGAAATTGAGAATGGTCAGTGGCATTGGAAACTAGATTCAAAAGAATACGTTTCATCAAAAGAAGTCATTTTGAAAATCAGTTCATAGGTAGTACGAATTCAAGCGACAAGTCACAACTTCTCACTGCCATTCGAATAGAATAGGAAACTTTGGTGAATCACTATGGATCACTAAGTTTGAACTAGATGGTGTATTTTATATCGTTGGAAAGCCACAAATGTTTAGTTTCAAATACCGCAAACGAGACTCGATTTCGACGTCTGTACAAAGAGATATGTTCGATTAAAACAACACTGTTCAGATGCCCTGAACACGTTTTCCAGATTTCTTCAAGTTTCGAAAATTCAGATTTTGCTCAATCAATTCAAATGATTTTTGGTAGAAACTTTCTACACACCATATACAATATATATACATTAGTTTCACAGGAAAACAACCCACAAAAATTTGAAAGACAGGTATGAAAATAATTGGACAGATTTGGCCAGCTCTAGTTTCTATCTTTTCTCAATTTTCTCTCCATTTCCAACCGTAGTTCCTCTCACTTAACACATAAACAACACAAACCAAGCATTTAATCCTCAAGGCAGCTACCTAGAGTTCACCCCAAGTCAGCTGGCCTAGGAATAAAAGCGAAAAATTAAACACCTCAAGTCCGCTAGCCTAATCCATGCTTAGGGTAGTAAACCCTTACAATCAAGCTCCAACTTTGAAGAAAAAAATGGAAGGATTCATGGAGATGAAAGCTACCACTTGAGCTCTTGAAAATCCAGAAATTTTAGTCACCAAACCTCCAAGAAAATTCGTAAGAAGGAGCTTTTCACCAAGCTTAAGTTGCTCTATTTATCCGTTTCGGCTCGATTTACGCCAACTTTCGATTCGCTCGCGATAAAGCGAAACTTACAAGTAATTTATGTAACGGTGATATAATTAACTAACTCTAAGGTAGATAGTTATAAAAATAACTTTTTTATGAATAAACATGAGTTCTCAAATCTCCAAGATTATTGCCTTGAAAAACGTGTACTTATTAATCCTTACTAAATGAGCCTCCGAAAAATTAAATTTGCTAACGGGACGTTTTAAAAATGTAAGTGAGACATTGTTTCGTGTACATGGGTTTAAAATGGTTCAAATAATTTATTCAGAGAAAACGGGTGAATAAATATTTAAATAAACCAATAATATACGATAAAAATAAGAAAGTTTTTTTTTTCAGGTCCTCACATTCTCCCTTTCTTAAAAAGAATTTCGTGCTCGAAATTCACACTTAGGATAATATCATACCCCTTAATAGTCATGCTTATCAGATCAATCAATCACTTACACTCTCCAACCCATATCTCACAATTTCTATTCACCTAATTAGCAATCAAACTTTGATTCTATCTCATAAATTTAGGGTTTTGCAAAAAAGTGTGTCGTACTAGGGTCATTTAGAACCTTAGATAAACAATAAAAAACAAGAATTATAGCTTCAATGACCTCAGCGGGATCGAAAACCTGTTGATAGCCTAATGTATAAATCCTAACTGGCGCTTAACGTCGACTGCCTCCAGCACTAGATTGTTTAGATACCGATTTGTCTGGCTGTTGGGTACTACCTGTGACGCCCCCACTTCTCCCAAGGGCGAACCCAAGGGTATCCGCGGAACGCCTGCCTAGCTCTCGCCAGGACTCGAGACAAATCAATTCAAACTTAACAATATATAACAATTTATACCAGTCTAATAAGGAAAAATCGCTTCCATAAACGAATATCCAAGTCTTGTACCACGTGTTCAAAATACATCCGTTATCCAATTCTTACGTCAGGATCCAAAAGATACATCAATTCCCAAATATATACAATAGCCAAAATGTCTAGTCAATTACAATTGAAACCCTAATACAAAAGTACATCCAAAGGGTTCCAACGAGTTTCACTCCATCCATTCCTGTTAAGGAAAACAAATCTACGGGGTGAGCGAAACGCTCGTGAGGCCAAGAAAACACACATGCAAGCACGTTGTCCAAATAACAATCCCAATATTCAAGTAATTTACAATTCGAGCGAGAAAAATAAACAGAAACAATTCAAGGATATAGGAGCTCTCAGGAGCTATTTTCCTCTTGCTTCGTCACGGCTCGATCCGATACCCCCTCGTGATGACACTCCGTTATCCTGGTGGGTATTTTATCCGTAGAAACTTCACTTATTACTTCCTCCGACCAACATTCCACCCTCTCGGATCCGAAACCAAACACGCATGAAAAAGGCGATACTCGTCGACTATGCCACACGAGATCTCAAGAGAACAAGTTTTAATTTTTGAACACGCACGGAAAGGGCGATACTCCACGAGTATGCCGAACAAGATCTCAAAAGATCAAGTTGTGTTTTGTTACTCTCTTGGTTTATCAAACTTCTCGACCAAGCCCATGCCGGCTCGAGTTGTAAGATTGGTTAAGAGAATTGGGCGTCCCCATAAGTCGAGGAGGTTCACTCCACCCGACAACAAGACACGCACGACATACACGACATGCATGGCAACACGACACACACACGAAAACGGGTATATTTTAGTCGACGAGATTCACTCAATCGACTTTGAAAACCAAGTTAATACAAGTAAAGTTCAAGTAAAGGAGAGCGAGTGCGATAAAGTACACACTCGTCTCATCAAGTGATATTCACGTATATAAGCAGGTAAATCAAGTAAACACGACAAGTCAGGCACTTGACACTCACCAATTCAAAAGTAATTGAGCGAGAAAATCTTTAGTTGTCCCCTCCGGGATTCTTTTCAAGACTCGCTTGAGCACCTGAAGCAATTAACAAGTATTTTTCACTCACAATCACGTATTAATCAAGAAAGGAGTTACGCTTATTTGGACTAGTCAATACCTCAAACCAAGAACCTTAGCCACTCAAAATAAAGGTTCAAAAGTGAGGTTTTATTAACACAAGAAAAACTGATTTCCTTCATGAAATCAAGTTTAAAACGATCAATTATCATCAAGAAGGAGTAACAAGTTTTCAAATTTTCATTTTCTAAGAAATCAGCAAATTTCAGCTTTGCGCGTCAAATTTAGAAATATCAGATCTTGCACTCAGTAGGTCCAAAATTATAAAACTTGGTACCGTTGGAAACCTCTTAGAAAGTACTAAAAGATCTTAAAAGACACTTTTCCATGAATCTAAGTGGAAGGTATTCAAAAATGAGCTTGAAGGTACAGGTTCGGCGTACAAGGCAGAATTAAGTTGGATTTCGGCCAACTTTGGAAATTCGGCACGATTCACATGTTGCAAACCGGCCTCTGAAATTTACAGCTCAATTAGTGTTACAAGTGAGGTTTATAACAAAACAAGCGGATCAGGAATCGGAGTTTCGAGTACCGAGATACGGTAGCTCAAAGTTGAGGAAGATTCAAGACTGAAGAAGAATTTCCAGTTTTGAACCTCCAACACTAGCAATTTAATTCGGTATCGAAACGTACTTGAATTGGTGCCAAAATTGGTAGTATTTTACTCCTATATGCAAGGTATTCCTCTATCAAATTTCAGGAAAAAATACCCTCGGGAAGGTAGTTAATTAGTCAACCAAAGTTCAGGAAAAATTCTAAGGCAATCTGCCTTGTGACTTTCATTTCACAATTTCAAATCGTTTAACCAAGAAAACTATCCGAACATGCTTCATTTGTGAAACAAAGGTCTAAGACACATCCATGATACCTTTGGTAAGTGATGAGCATCAAGAACTTCAATTAATAAAATCATTCCCAAGTTTTGCCCCAAATCAGTCCAAATACTACGTTTTTCCAAAACAGGGCAGTCCTCTTGTTTTAGTCACAACTCAATCAATTTAACTCGGAATGAGGCATGGTTTATGGCATTAGAAAATACATTCACGGGACTAAAAGTTCACAGAAGGAAATGTTCTGAAATTCGGCAAGCAACCAGCTCAAAATTGAGCCTCAAGTTGCTGCCTCAACAAGCCATTCCAGCAAATCCGAGAGACAGGACAGCTAACTTAAAACGTTTGGTTCGGATCACTCACAAAGAATCAGAACGTGCATTTTATCTCAAATTAAAGCTAGGAATGTCTAGTTTCAAACGCCACTGACGGCACTTGATTTCGACACCCGAGGACAGAGTTATGGCCAAAATACGACCACTGGACAGTTTTACCCGAAAATAATTTTCCAGCATGCCTAGTTCATGAATAAATTCATTTGCCCATCCAATCGTTAATGTTTTCCAACGAAAATTTCTACACACATAATATAACATATACACATCAGGATCATGCCAATAAATCACCAAAAATGGGCCTTATCATGGTCGAACAAAACAGGGGCAGATTCGGCAATTTCTGGTCATGACCTCTACTTGAGTTCCCAACAATAACACTCCATAATTTCATCATTATAACCATTAAACTACCATTAAATCCAACATTGATCCTCAAATCAGCAACAACAACCCAAGTGTGGGAATACAAAGAGCCCACTATCACATTTTACATCCATATCAAGCTAACCAAATGCATGCATGAACTTAACAAGGTAAGATAGCTTCCAAACTTCAAGTTTCCAAGAGTGGATCATCACTTACTTTGGGTTGATGTTCAGCAGAATTTTCGGCCCTCTATTACCCCAGAAAAACCGTGATTTCCAGCCCTTGTTTGCAGCTCAAAATGCTCCTCAAGTGTCAAGCTAGGTGTGGTGCAAGTTTGGTTGAATTTGGAGATGATTTGGGGTGGTTTTGAGTGAGATTAGTGAGCAGAAATTTTGAAGCAATGGAGTTAGAGAGAGGAGGGTGTTTGGTCGGCTATGAGGAGAGAGAAGATGGAGAGAAATCTGATTTCCTTTAGCTTCCAAGAGAAGGTGAAATAAGTGGTGGAAATTCACCCAAAAGTCAACTCTCGTTAGGGGCCGTTTGGTGCGATTACGACTCGATTTTCTCGCGCGTTTGGTTCACTAATGCACTAAACCTCCAATGCATATATATTCATGTAAATATTATTCACTCTTAATTGTCCCGAAATAAGAGTCTAAAGTCCCTCAAATAAAGTCGCGCGTGTGAAAACGCGTACCGTCAATTTTAACGATATAACGCGAAACTTCCGAGAAATTCTTATAACGATTGTACTACTAACTATCACTTGAGTATTTATTCATAAGATTACCTATTTTAGGACCATAGTACAAGTCTTCAATATTCCAAGCTTATTGTGCTACTACGCGGATAAAATCTCCAAGTACTATTCACTATTTTTACTAAACGTACTCCAGGAAATTAATTTTCAGAACGAGTCACTTTAAAAATATAACGAAGTTATATTTCCATGTATTTAGGTCTAATAAGGCTAGAAAATATTCCTCGTGGCAAAAATCCAATTAAATAGTTTATTAAGCCATTAATTAGGCATAAAATAATAGTTTTTACGAGTCCTCACATCCTCTCCCCCTTAAGAGAATTTCGTCCTCGAAATTCACACTTAGGATAACAGTCATACCCCTTAATAGTCACACTTATCAGGTCAAACAATAACTTACACTCTGCAACCCATTTCACAATTTCTACTGACCCAATTAGTAGTCAAACTTTGATTCTATCTCATGAATCTAGGATTTTGTAAAAGTGTGCGTCGTACTATAGTCACTTAGAACCTTAACTAAACAATAGAAAGCAAAAATCATACCTTCAATGACCTTAACGGGATTGGAAACCTGTTGATAGCCTAATGCATAAACCCTACCTGGTGCTTTAGATCGACTTCCTCCAGCACTAGACTGCTTTGCAGTTGACTTTTCAAGCCTTTGAGTACTACCTCCTTCATTCGGTATACTTGGACAGTTCGCGATCTGATGCTCAGTGCTGCCACAATACAAACACTTTCCCGATTTCTTCCAGCACTCATTCTCTGTATGGTTAGGCTTGCGACAATAACCACAAATAACTTGAGGAGCCACAGGCTGCCCACTTGGAGGAGTCTCCCTCGGTTGATCCCTTCCATTGTGGCCTCCTCTTGATTGAGTCTTTTTTTGTGTACCAGATGTCTCTACTCCTCCCGTTCCTTTTTCCTTTTTAGAAGGTGGGGCACCCTTATCTGCTTGTCCAAGAGGATGACTAGGAGTGCCCCTTTTCTTGGCATGAAAATCCTTAACTTGCAGCCTTGCACTTTCGACTCTCTGCGCCTTCTCTAGGGCTTCAGTGAAAGTAGAGATTTGGGCCGCTGCTAACCCCTCTTGAATCTCCACGTTAAGTCCTTGTACAAATCGCCTTATCCTTCTCCTCTCAGTGGCTACCAATTCTGGGGCGTATCTAGAAAGTCTAGTAAATTTTCCTTCATACTCAGCCACACTAGACGCCCCCTGCTTCACTTTTATGAATTCGTCCTCCCGTTTCTCTTGAACTAAGGGCGGGAGAAACTTCTCATTAAATTCTCCTAAAAGATTTTCCCAAGTCCAAGGGGTTTGTACTCTTTCCCATTTTCCCCTTATCATATCCCACCAAGCACGTGCTGCACCCTCAAACTGAAAGACAGCAAAAGTTACTCGTCTCTCCTCCGCATAATCTAGGGCTGCGAAAATATTAGTCATTCTTTCTAGCCAATTCTCCGCTACCTCAGGATCAGGCTCACCAATGAACTTAGGCGGGTTGAACTTTAAGAATCTCTCTAAGGCTCTATCTTCCCCGCTATCCTGGCCCCCAGGTTGGTTAACTGGCACTGGTTCCTGTCTCTCAGCTAATCGTTCTAGGATGTCAGTCATCCTATTAATGGCAGTAGCCATTTGGTTAACCTCCATATTTTCTTGTCCTTGGGTCGGTCTAGTGGCCGATCCTTGTTCATCCCCTTGAGGTTGGGTTTGTCCAGTCCCTCGCCCACGGCCTCGACCACGGCCTCGACCCCTTCTTAGCCTTTCCATAACCTAAGTATGCCTAGTGCAAGAAATAAATCAATTACGCGAGAAAATACTTGAAACAAGGGCCAATTGCGAAAACATTGAAAATAATAATAATTTACATTCATTAACATGTCAAAATCCATACAATTAGCAAGTCAGGAAAGATCACAAAAATATAGTACACAGGTGCCACAAAAGTACTTTTACTCACAGAAGACTAAAGTCAAACAAGTGCCCCAAAAGTAGGCCATACAGTCATGCAAAATACAATGGCCTCAACACTTAGCATCACTCCTGACAATTCTAACTATATCAGTCAAAAGGGTCTAGTTTTTTTTTTCTCGTTCATTTCCCATAATGGAGATCTCAAGTCCAATACAAGAATCCTCCGGGCTCTGACCTTTGCCATTAGAATTTATCTCAAAACCACTTATGATTTTTATTCACACTATAATATACGAGACTATATCCCTTTCGAAGTCACAAGTATTCTCTCAGAAAAAGTATTTAGTACTCAAGTACAAGAATCCAGAACTAAGAGAATTTACAACTCAGGCCATACGCTCCCAAGTGCAAATTAACAAAGTTTAAGATCCCTACCTGACGTACATATCTATCTACCTCAAATAGCATGATAAAGGTTTTACACTTACCACTTTCATAGTTCACAACTTACGCACAAGAAGAGTACTTAGTCTTTTATACATATTCACATAATTGGGACCATATCACGTCTTGACCCAAACTCACTCCGTGCAGAGGCCACGCGAAGTTACTCTGGTTTTTTTTTTTTTTTTTCCTACAAGTTGTCACTTAACTTTCAAACCAGTCCCACAGTCCGGTATCCTAAACTTTTAAGCCTAGGATACACTACAAAGATCTAAAGCCTAAGCTCTGATACCAACTGTGACGCCCCCACTTCTCCCAAGGGCGAACCCAAGGGTATCCGCGGAACGCCTGCCTAGCTCTCGCCAGGACTCGAGACAAATCAATTCAAACTTAACAATATATAACAATTTATACCAGTCTAATAAGGAAAAATCGCTTTCATAAACGAATATCCAAGTCTTGTACCACGTGTTCAAAATACATCCGTTATCCAATTCTTACGTCAGGATCCAAAAGATACATCAATTCCCAAATATATACAATAGCCAAAATGTCTAGTCAATTACAATTGAAACCCTAATACAAAAGTACATCCAAAGGGTTCTAACGAGTTTCACTCCATCCATTCCTGTTAAGGAAAACAAATCTACGGGGTGAGCGAAACGCTCGTGAGGCCAAGAAAACACACATGCAAGCACGTTGTCCAAATAACAATCCCAATATTCAAGTAATTTACAATTCGAGCGAGAAAAATAAACAGAAACAATTCAAGGATATAGGAGCTCTCAGGAGCTATTTTCCTCTTGCTTCGCCACGGCTCGATCCGATACCCCCTCGTGATGACACTCCGTTATCCTGGTGGGTATTTTATCCGTAGAAACTTCACTTATTACTTCCTCCGACCAACATTCCACCCTCTCGGATCCGAAACCAAACACGCACGAAAAAGGCGATACTCGTCGAGTATGCCACACGAGATCTCAAGAGATCAAGTTTTGATTTTTGAACACGCACGGAAAGGGCGATACTCCACGAGTATGCCGAACAAGATCTCAAAAGATCAAGTTGTGTTTTGTTACTCTCTTGGTTTATCAAACTTCTCGACCAAGCCCATGCCGGCTCGAGTTGTAAGATTGGTTAAGAGAATTGGGCGTCCCCATAAGTCGAGGAGGTTCACTCCACCCAACAACAAGACACGCACGACATACACGACATGCATGGCAACACGACACACACACGAAAACGGGTATATTTTAGTCGACGAGATTCACTCAATCGACTTTGAAAACCAAGTTAATACAAGTAAAGTTCAAGTAAAGGAGAGCGAGTGCGATAAAGTACACACTCGTCTCATCAAGTGATATTCACGTATATAAGCAGGTAAATCAAGTAAACACGACAAGTCAGGCACTTGACACTCACCAATTCAAAAGTAATTGAGCGAGAAAATCTTTAGTTGTCCCCTCCGGGATTCTTTTCAAGACTCGCTTGAGCACCTGAAGCAATTAACAAGTATTTTTCACTCACAATCACGTATTAATCAAGAAAGGAGTTACGCTTATTTGGACTAGTCAATACCTCAAACCAAGAACCTTAGCCACTCAAAATAAAGGTTCAAAAGTGAGGTTTTATTAACACAAGAAAAACTGATTTCCTTCATGAAATCAAGTTTAAAACGATCAATTATCATCAAGAAGGAGTAACAAGTTTTCAAATTTTCATTTTCTAAGAAATCAGCAAATTTCAGCTTTGCGCGTCAAATTTAGAAATATCAGATCTTGCACTCAGTAGGTCCAAAATTATAAAACTTGGTACCGTTGGAAACCTCTTAGAAAGTACTAAAAGATCTTAAAAGACACTTTTCCATGAATCTAAGTGGAAGGTATTCAAAAATGAGCTTGAAGGTACAGGTTCGGCGTACAAGGCAGAATTAAGTTGGATTTCGGCCAACTTTGGAAATTCGGCACGATTCACATGTTGCAAACCGGCCTCTGAAATTTACAGCTCAATTAGTGTTACAAGTGAGGTTTATAACAAAACAAGCGGATCAGGAATCGGAGTTTCGAGTACCGAGATACGGTAGCTCAAAGTTGAGGAAGATTCAAGACTGAAGAAGAATTTCCAGTTTTGAACCTCCAACACTAGCAATTTAATTCGGTATCGAAACGTACTTGAATTGGTGCCAAAATTGGTAGTATTTTACTCCTATATGCAAGGTATTCCTCTATCAAATTTCAGGAAAAAATACCCTCGGGAAGGTAGTTAATTAGTCAACCAAAGTTCAGGAAAAATTCTAAGGCAATCTGCCTTGTGACTTTCATTTCACAATTTCAAATCGTTTAACCAAGAAAACTATCCGAACATGCTTCATTTGTGAAACAAAGGTCTAAGACACATCCATGATACCTTTGGTAAGTGATGAGCATCAAGAACTTCAATTAATAAAATCATTCCCAAGTTTTGCCCCAAATCAGTCCAAATACTACGTTTTTCCAAAACAGGGCAGTCCTCTTGTTTTAGTCACAACTCAATCAATTTAACTCGGAATGAGGCATGGTTTATGGCGTTAGAAAATACATTCACGGGACTAAAAGTTCACAGAAGGAAATGTTCTGAAATTCGGCAAGCAACCAGCTCAAAATTGAGCCTCAAGTTGCTGCCTCAACAAGCCATTCCAGCAAATCCGAGAGACAGGACAGCTAACTTAAAACGTTTGGTTCGGATCACTCACAAAGAATCAGAACGTGCATTTTATCTCAAATTAAAGCTAGGAATGTCTAGTTTCAAACGCCACTGACGGCACTTGATTTCGACACCCGAGGACAGAGTTATGGCCAAAATACGACCACTGGACAGTTTTACCCGAAAATAATTTTCCAGCATGCCTAGTTCATGAATAAATTCATTTGCCCATCCAATCGTTAATGTTTTCCAACGAAAATTTCTACACACATAATATAACATATACACATCAGGATCATGCCAATAAATCACCAAAAATGGGCCTTATCATGGTCGAACAAAACAGGGGCAGATTCGGCAATTTCTGGTCATGACCTCTACTTGAGTTCCCAACAATAACACTCCATAATTTCATCATTATAACCATTAAACTACCATTAAATCCAACATTGATCCTCAAATCAGCAACAACAACCCAAGTGTGGGAATACAAAGTGCCCACTATCACATTTTACATCCATATCAAGCTAACCAAATGCATGCATGAACTTAACAAGGTAAGATAGCTTCCAAACTTCAAGTTTCCAAGAGTGGATCATCACTTACTTTGGGTTGATGTTCAGCAGAATTTTCGGCCCTCTATTACCCCAGAAAAACCGTGATTTCCAGCCCTTGTTTGCAGCTCAAAATGCTCCTCAAGTGTCAAGCTAGGTGTGGTGCAAGTTTGGTTGAATTTGGAGATGATTTGGGGTGGTTTTGAGTGAGATTAGTGAGCAGAAATTTTGAAGCAATGGAGTTAGAGAGAGGAGGGTGTTTGGTCGGCTATGAGGAGAGAGAAGATGGAGAGAAATCTGATTTCCTTTAGCTTCCAAGAGAAGGTGAAATAAGTGGTGGAAATTCACCCAAAAGTCAACTCTCGTTAGGGGCCGTTTGGTGCGATTACGACTCGATTTTCTCGCGCGTTTGGTTCACTAATGCACTAAACCTCCAATGCATATATATTCATGTAAATATTATTCACTCTTAATTGTCCCGAAATAAGAGTCTAAAGTCCCTCAAATAAAGTCGCGCGTGTGAAAACGCGTACCGTCAATTTTAACGATATAACGCGAAACTTCCGAGAAATTCTTATAACGATTGTACTACTAACTATCACTTGAGTATTTATTCATAAGATTACCTATTTTAGGACCATAGTACAAGTCTTCAATATTCCAAGCTTATTGTGCTACTACGCGGATAAAATCTCCAAGTACTATTCACTATTTTTACTAAACGTACTCCAGGAAATTAATTTTCAGAACGAGTCACTTTAAAAATATAACGAAGTTATATTTCCATGTATTTAGGTCTAATAAGGCTAGAAAATATTCCTCGTGGCAAAAATCCAATTAAATAGTTTATTAAGCCATTAATTAGGCATAAAATAATAGTTTTTACGAGTCCTCACACTACCTCCTTCCTTCGGTATACTCAGATAGTTCGCAATCTGATGTTCAGTACTGTCACAATACAAACACTTTTTCGATTTCTTCCAGCACTCATTCTCTGTATGGTTAGGCTTACGACAATAATCACAAATAACTTAAGGAGTTACAGCCTGACCACTTGGAGGTGTCTCCCTCGGTTGACTTCGTCCATTGTAGCCTCCTCTTGATTGAGTCCTTTTTAGTGTACTAGATGTCTCTACTCCTCCCGTTCCTTTTTCCATTTTAGAAGGTGGGGCACCCTTATCTGCTTGTCCAGGAGGATGACTAGGGGTGCCCCCTTTCTTGGCATGAAAATCCTTAACTTGCAGGCTTGCACTTTCGACTCTCTGCGCCTTCTCTAGGGTTTCGGTGAAAGTAGAGATTTGGGTTGCTGCTAACCCCTCTTGAATCTCCACGTTAAATCTTTGTACAAATCGCCTTATCCTTCTCCTCTCAGTGGCTACTAATTCTGGGGCGTACTTAGAAAGTTTAGTGAATTTTTTCTCATACTCAGACACGCTAGACGCCCCCTGCTTCACTTTTATGAATTCGTCCTCCTGTTTCTCTTGAACCAAGAGAGGGAGAAATTTCTCATTAAACTCTCTTAAAAGGTTTTCTCAGGTCCAAGGGGTTTGTGTTCTTTCCCATTTTCCCCTTATCACATCCCACCAAGCGCGTGCTGCACCCTCAAACTGAAAAACAACAAAAGTCACTCGTCTCTCCTCCGCATAATCTAGGGCGGCAAAAATGTTGGTCATTCTTTCTAACAAATTCTCCGCTAACTCGGAGTCAGGTCCTCCAATAAAGTTGGGTGGATTAAATTTTAAAAATCGCTCCAAAACTCTATCTTCCCTTCTATCCTGAGCCCCGAGTTGGTTAAGTGGCCCTGGACTCTGTCTCTCCGCTAACCGTTCAAGAATATCAGTCATCCTATTAATGGCAGTAGCCACTTGATTACCCTCTGCATTTTCTTGTCTTTGGGTCAGTCCAGTTGCCGATCCTTGTTCATCCCCTTGAGCTTGGTTTTGCCTAATCCCTTGCCCACGACCTCTACCACTCCTTCGGCCGTCCATGATCCTAGTTATGCCTAGTCAAGAAATAATATAATTACGCGAGAAAATACTTGATACAGAAGTCAACTTGAAAATATCGAAAATAACAATAATTAACATGTATTTAAACTTTAAAGTTCATACAATTAGCAAGTCATGGAGCATTTACAAAAATATAGCACACAGGTGCCAAAGAGATGCAATAATCAGGCACGACAAAAATAGAGTTCAAGTGCCTCAAAAGTAAGGCACACAGTCAAACAAATTACTATGGCTTCAGAACTAGTATCACCCTAGCTAATCTCAGCTATACCAGTCAAAAGAGTTATCACTCCTAGTCTAATGCTCAGTGGGACAATTAGGCGGAAGCTCCTCCTCAGGGTCTTCATCAGTGCCCTCCTGAACCGGACTCCGCACAGTATCCATCACCTCATCAATCAACATAGAGGTATCGGCTAGAATCCCAGAAACCCGATCTCGTACCTCCTCGACTATTCTACTGAGTCGAACTCTAACCCTCCGGACCTCATCACGTGCGGCCTCAACTCTAGCCCTCTCGTCTACCATCGTCCCCTCGAACTCAACAATCCTAGCATCCTGAACATCCGCCATGGTGCTCAGCTCCTCAACCTCTTGAAGTACAGATCTGTTGGTATTCACCAATTGACGACGCTCGTCGTCGAGGGATAGTACGAGGTCATTAGGGTAAGTATATGTCACCATACAGCGACATCGAGGTAATCTAGGAGAAGGCGAGTAACACACACGAGCTCCTCCACCAAGAGTTCGATAACAAATAGGCCTAAGAGACTCTACATGGCCATTGGCATGACCATTACCATTAGCGGCATGTCCATTTCCATTATCTATCCCTGCAAAACAACCACAATTCCCAGATTAGAAAGTTAAAGTTACTAACTCACTTAAACATGACTTAAGGTGTAACTAAATTATCTAATCCCGATTCTCAAGTGTAAAGTTTCTAAGATATCTCCCCAAATAAATATCTAAACCTAAGCTCTTTGCCACCAAATGCCATTTAAGAAACTCTTGAGTACCACCAGTTCTCTTTAACCATCGGAATACAATAGGTAAACATTCAAGTGAATCCCACAGTCCGGTATCCTAAACTTTTAGCCTAAGATACACTATAAAGATCTGAAACCTAGGTTCTGATACTAACTGTGTTGCCCCCACTTCTCCCAAGGGCTAACCCAAAGGTATCCGCGAAATGCCTGCCCAACTCTCACCAAGACTCGGTACGATTCCCGTTCAAACTTAATACAATAATAACTATTAATACCAGAAGACGTAAGAAAAGAAGTCACTTCCATATATAGATATTCAATCTTACATTACAAGTTTCAAAATACATCCACTTTCCCAAAATAGACAACTTTCATAAGATGTCTTGTCAAGTACATTCCCAAAATTCTAGTCAAAAGAGCCATCAAGTAGGCTTCTCCTTAATTCCTTCCATTCCAACTCCTGTTAAAGAAAACAAATCTAACGGGGTGAGCGGATGCTCGTAAGGTCGAGAAAAAAAAACATGCACATGCACATGCAAACACATAGTTCAAGTAACAAGTAACAATAACATATGTACAAGAATTAAAGTTAGAAAGTTCAAGTAATTCACAATTTTTAATATAACACACTTGTTAAGGATACGGGAGCTCTTAGGAGCTAATTTCCACTTGCTTCGCCAAGGCTCGATCCGATATCCCCTCGTGATGACACTCCGTCATCCGGGTAGATATTAAGTCCGTAGAAACTTCACTAGCTACTTCCTTGAACTATGCACGAGTATGCCGAACAAGATCTCAAAAGATCAAGTTTTGTTTCGTGATATTCTCACGGTTCATCAAACTTTTCGACCAAACCCATGCCGGCTCGAGTCGCAAGATTGGCCAATGAGATTTGGACGTCCTCCACGAGTACACGTATCATAGTCGACGAGATTCACTCCGATCAACATACAAGTCATGTTCACGTATAATACACGTATAAGTCATATAAAGGAGAACGAGTGCGATAAAGTACACACTCGCCTCATCAAGTTATGTTCACATATACAAGTAAGATTAATCAAGTAAACACAACAAATCATACACTTGACACTCACTGATTCAAAATAAGTGAGCAAACAAAACTTTTAGTGTCCGCAACGAGATTCCCTTCGAAATCTCCTTGAGCGCCTGGACAATTAATAAGTATTTCTCACTCACAATCACATATGAATCAATAAAAAAGGTACACTCATTTAGACTAGTCGATACCTCAAACAAAGAACCTTAACCACTGAAGATAAAGGTTCAAAAGTGATTATTTATTAATACAAGAAAAACTGATTTCTTCCATGAAATCGAGTTTAAAACGATCAATCATTATCAAAGGGTAGAGAAAAGTTTTCAAAAATTCATTTCTCAACAAGTTGGAAATTTTCAGTTTTACACATCGAACTTAGGAAAATCAGAACTTGCACTCTGTAGGCCCAAAATGAAAAATCTTATACCGTTGGAATCTTGTTTTAAAGTACTAAAAATTCCTAGAAGACACTTTTCAAAGACTCTAAACGGAAGATAATTATTTTTCAGCTCAAAATGGCTGATCTAGTAAACAAGGCAGTTTCAGTCATGTTTTTCGGCAAACTTTGGAAATTCGGCAAAATTCATAGAAAGTGAATTCCAATCAATAAGAATTCCAATCAAGGTTTCAAATACAACAAACGAAACCAGATTCGGAGTTTTGAGCATCAAGATATAGTAGCTCAAAGTTGGCCAAAATTGAAGACTGTTTTATGAATTTTCCAGATTTGAAAACAAATTTTGGGATTTCAGTTGGGTATAGAAATGGTTTTAGAATAACACCAAATTTGGTATACACCATCTTCCATATGAGAACTACTTCACTATTAATGTTTACACAAAAACTCGTACGGGAAGGTAGTTAACAAAACTACCAAAGTTCAAGAAATTTCCTAAAGCAAATCTGTCTTTTGGTTTTCTTTCCTTTTCAAACATTTTGCCCAATGAGATCAACTCCAATTTGATTTATTTTTGAAACCAAGGTCCAGAAAATATTTCATAAATATTTGACAAGCAATGAACATCAAGATTTTCGAAACAGAACATCTCACGTTAAACTAGACCAGTCGGCTAGCAAGAAGGAAGAGTTTTCCAGATTTCCAGTTTTGCCGCAGTTTGAAAATTGAACCATATCTCACTCAATACAACTTGAAATTGAGAATGGTCAGTGGCATTGGAAATTAGATTCAAAAGGCTACATTTCATCAGAAGAAGTCGTTTTGAAAATCAGTTCATAGGTAGTTCGAATTCAAGCGACAAGTTGCAGCTTCTCACTGCCATTCGAACAGAATAGCAGAACAGAATAGGAAACTTTGGTGAATCACTACGGATCACTCAGTTCGAACTAGACGTGCATTTTATACCGTTGGAAATCCACAAATGTTTAGTTTCAAATGCCGCAAAGGGCACTGATTTTGACATATGTACAAAGAGATATTTTCTATTAAAGCGACACTGTTCAGATGCCCTGAACACGTTTTCTAGATTTCTTCAAGTTTCGAAAATTCAGAATTTGCTTAATCAATTCAAAGTATTTTTGGTAAAAACTTTTTACACACCATATACAACATATATACATCAGTTTCACAGCAAAACAACCCACAAAAATTTGAAAGACAGGTACAAAAAGCATTGGACAGATTCGGCCAGTTCTAGTTTCTCTCTTTTCTCAATTTTCTCTCCATTTCCAACCGTAGTTCCTCTTATTTAACACATAAACAATACAAACCAAGTATTTAATCCTCAAGGTAGCTACCTAGAGTTCACCCCAAGTCAGCTAGCCTAGGAATAAAAGCAAAAAATTAAACACCTCAAGTCCGCTAGCATAATCCATGCTTAGGGTAGTAAACCCTTGCAATCAAGCTCCAACTTTGAAGAAAAAAATGGAAGGATTCATGGAGATGAAAGCTACCTCTTGAGCTCTTGAAAAACCAGAAATTTTAGTCACCAAAGCTCCAAGAAGAACTGCAAGAAGGAGCCTTTCCCCAAGCTTAAGTTGCTCTCCAAGTTATACGGAAGTTGTGTGATGATTTGTGAAGGATTTGGAGTAAGAATTTGCAAGATTGAGTGAAGCTTTTTCCCTTCCTCTTCCCTTGAAGGTTGGCCAGCCAAGATGAGAGAGAAAAGAGAGGTTTGTTGTGTGGTGAAGCTTCTTGAAGAAGCTTGAGAGTTTTGTGACCTAATTCCTACAAAAGTCAATTGAGAATAGTGCTCGTGCGCGCGCGCGTGTTTCGTGTCCGTTTTCTCTAGGATTTGTTTCACTTGTGCACTAAACCTCTAATATAATTCCTTTAACACTATAATTATTCACTCTTAGTAGCCCAGTATAAGTTTTTTAAATCTCCATTTACCAGTTCCAGCTCGATTTACGCGAACTTCCGATTCGCGCGCGATAAAGCGAAACTTACAAGAAATTTATGCAACGGTGATATAATTAACTAACTCTAAGGTAGATAATTATAAAAATAACTATTTTAAGAATAAACATGAGTCCTCAAATCTCCAAAATTATTGCCTCGAAAAATGTGTACTTATTATTCCTTACTAAACGAGCCTCCGAAAAATTAAATTTGCTAACGAGACGTTTTAAAAATGTAAGTGAGACATTATTTCGTGTAAATGGGTTTAAAATTATTGAAATAAATTATTCGGATAAAACGAATGAATAAATATTTAAATAACCCAGTAATATACGATAAAAATAAGAAATTTTTTTTCCGGGTTCTCACACTCGAACATGTTTAACTCGTGAGTATTGAGCGGCAGCATGTACCACACTTTATTCGGGTGGGAGGTGCATCTTATACCGACTCAGTGCTATGATCGATTCTCTGAGCGGCAGCATGTACCACACCCTATTCGGGTGGGAGGTGCCTCTCATACCGACACTCAGAGTTATGAATAATTCTAAGTTGATTGGAGCATTGTCTTATCGACCAATTATACTTGTGGAGACGCCCCAACCCATTGGCTAATCTCGCAACTCGAGCCGACAAGGGCTTGGTTGAGAAGTTTGGTGAACCATGAGAATTTTTTTAGTTTGATCTTTTGAGATCTTGCTTGGCATACTCGATTAGTATCGCCACCTCATGTTTGTTTGGTTCTGGATCCGAGTAGGTATTATGTTGGATGGAGGAAGTAAGTGGGGCACTACGGTCTTGTTGTTACTTGAGTTGACAGAGAGTCAACTCCGGATGGCTTGAATCGATCGGGACGTGAAAATAGCTCTTGATAACTCCTGTATCCTTCCATGTCTGTTTATTTTCTAATGGTGCATTTAAATGAAAGTTCATGTTAAAGTGCTTTCAAGTATGTTATTTGATTGATTGGTGCTGCTGGCTTGCTTGCTTGATTTTCTTGGTCTCACTGAGCGTTAGCTCATCCCTTTAAGTTTCTTTTCCTTCACAGGACTTGGAGGTGGAAGTTGGAGATTCTAGACTAGTGATTTTTGGTTGGAGCTAGTATACTTTTATATGATATTGGAGATTTTTAAAGTGTAAATTTTGTAATACTTGGGTATTTTGGATTGTAATTGTAATGGTATACTTGGGAGTTTTGAACTTGTATATTCGAAATATTTCTTTATTATAAGTCGATGGTTGACTTATGGTTCTTTATTAAATTTGAATGAGTGAGTAAGTCCTAACGAGAGTTAGGCAGGCATCCCGGTCATATCCTAGGGTTCGCCCTAATGGAGAGGTGGGGGCATCACAATAATAACTACCATAATGGAATTGGAATGACCCTATTTGAAACATTATATGGAAGGAAGTGTAGATCCTTGTTATATTGGGATAAAGTCGGAGAAAAATTAATTTATGGACCAGATTTGTTTGAGAATACTCTAGAGAAGGTTAGAATCATCAAAAACAAATTAAAGATAGCTCAAGATCAGAATAAAAGTTGGGCAAACACTAAAAGAAGACCGCTAGAGTTTAATCAAATGGATAAGGTATATTTAAAAAAATTTCCTTCGAAAGGTATTATGAGATTTGGAAAGAGTGAAAAATTAAGACTCAGATACATAGGTCCTTTTGAGATACTTGAAAGAGTAAGAAATTTGGCGTATCATTTGGCACTACCACCTGCTCTATCTAAAGTCCATAATGTCTTTCACGTGTCCCAATTGAGGAAGTATATCTCTAATCCAAGTTATGTAATAGAGGTTCAACCACTGGAGGTAAGGGAAAACGCATCCTACGGAGAGCATCTTGTAAAGATTGTAGATCGAAAAGATCAGGTGCTTAGGCAAAGGATGATTCCCTACGTTAAAGTCCAATGGACAAACCATACAGAGAGAGAAGCAACATGGAAGTTGGAAGAAGAAATGAGAACAAAGTATTCGCAATTGTTTACACAAGGTAAGCCAGTTTCGAGGACGAAACTTATTTTAAGGGGAGTAGGATGTAATATCCTAAAATCACGCCTTTACCATATTACTTGGACAAAGGAACCTAGTCAGACTACTAAATACTAGCAATAAGATCAATGAATGTAGTCAGTTCTTTTCTTTAATTTTCATGGTAAGGTTTCCAATTACATTTAGTATCACTAATATGTAATTGCCAGTCAACCATTAATCAAGTCTATTTCCATTACTAATTAGGATATTTCCTATGGTAAGATTTAAAATACAATTAATAGCATTTATGTCTAATTATAAATCAAATCTCAATCAATCTATTTAGAAAATATTATCAACTAATTATTAGGACATTAACTTTTTAATTGTGTCTTGACACAAAACTACTAATTTGAGGCTTATATATACCCAATACACAAAATTAAATCACCTTTTCCTTTCTTTAGCAAACTAACAAATACAAAGGTGAGTTTGAGGGAGAGGGTGAGCAAGCTTTTGGAAGAGAAAAAGAGAGAGGAGAAGAAACTTCGAAGTCAGATAACAACTCATGACTGCAACGCAAGTAAGACTCTATGATTTTTGTTCTTTATTGTTTTGAAAAGTCAATCTGGATTTTAAGATTTATTATACCTATCTTAGTTTATGAATTTTAGTAGAATTAACTTGATCTCAAAGCTCTAGAAATTGTTGATTAAATTCTAGTAGAATTTGTCAATAACTCCTAAAGGATCGCGTTATAATCAATCCATTTGAATGTGCCTTGATTGATCTAACAATAGTAATTACTCTTTAAAAGATTATGTTGGCCTGAGAATCCATTAAGAATGCAACTCATATGTAAGTAGTCAGATCTTATGCATATTAGTCTTCTTGTTATCATGCACATGTCATTACATGGATTTGGAATCATGATGGATTATGTTTGCTAGTATAAGTGTAGTAGCTTCAATGCCTTACGAAGGTTTCTTTTTGTTCAAACTATTGTTCACATAGTAATATAATTATTTTACATTTGATATGACAAGTATGATTCAAATTTGGTTCTTAGTCTCTGTGTTTTAGACTATTATAAGTTATGCAAACATGGCGCAATTAGTGGTCCCGGACCAACACCTTGTAAATTATTTTAGTATCATCACATCTAGAATATTCAAGTGCAAGACTGAATTTTCAGCCCGTAATGCCCTAACGTTACTTTTGTTGTCATAACAATACCAAGATTATATTATAAGCATTATTAATTATCCATAGCTAAATGACAGTGATAGTATCTTAAGGAAAAGTGAACCCTAATGCTTGAAAACAAAAATTTCTATCTAAAATGAGAAGACTACTAAGATGAGAACACCAACTGTCTATCAGGTTTTATTAACGACATTAATAGTGACAAGTACTCAACAGTCTGGTGTTATAATTTATTTATTTCTTGCAACAGTCTCATTTAGCATAAAGGGTAAATTTTAAAACTTTGATGTACTAAAGTTACTACTAGGATACAACAACAATTAAAATTGTCATTGATATTTTAAGAACTTTTTTCCTAAAATACATGACTTCCAAAGTTATGAAATTTTCTAAATTAATTTGTAACCTCTCTATAATGAAGACTTAACTAAATTAATTACAGTTTTCTTAATGATTGATTTTTCTGAGAATATTGACCTAAACTAAGATTCCTTCCAAAGTTGTTTAGACATGCCAAAAATAGTAACTTTCCAAGAAAGGAACTCTCTAAAATAGGAAGCTTATTTAAAAAGGAAATATTAGATATAGAACCTTTACTCCTTTAGCAATGTTAGGTGTCCAAGGGTTAAACATCTCTAGGGGATGTATTAAAGAAATAAGTGACGAACAGTCAATATGTGTAAAGTAGGGATAGAAGGCAAGGATCAAGAAACCTAGCAAGATATTCTTCCAAAGCTAATCAAAGTGAGTGGGATTTACTCCTACATATTTTCTGAAATCGTTTTGACAATGTTTAGAAAAGTGTTACTTTCTGGATCTTGTATGGCTATATGCATTGAACCTAAATGCTTCTAGCTGTGAAATCTATATGTATATGGGATGTTCATACTTATACAAAATTATTTGATTTTACTTGATTAAGTATGAATGTTAATGTAGTGGCTCTAAAGGTCACAACATAATTGGTAGGGGGTATAGTCTTACCAATGTCAATGTAAAGTAAAGTAAAATAATGTGCAATATTGGTCAAAGGGTACTTTAGAGGTCCCTTTGACTGCCCGTTCTAGTGAGGTCAATCACTAGACTGAGTACTCAGCGCCGATGAAGGCATGTAACTATTAAGAGTCGTTAACTGGTTAATCAATGTTTATAGATGATACTAATGTGCAAGAAATGCATACTCTTCATGAAATTGTGTGTTTACGTTTATAACTTTTGGAAATGTATAACTATGTAACATACTCAATCCAACAAGGGCGGTATGCTTTATTCACTGAGCAAGTTGATGCTCATCCCAATATTTTAACATTTTATGCAGAGGATGAGTACGTATACGAGTTTGTTGAGGTTGATAGTGACTGGGATTGCTAGTAGAATAATCAAATAGTGATTGAATAAATGTTATATTTGGATCCGTTATGTTAATATTGAGCATATATGGCTCAATAGAATGATTACTTTATCATTTTATTTTTATTTATGTATTAATAGAAATAAGTTCCACACTAGATTTTCTATTACTTCCGCAAATAAGATGTAATGATTGTTGAGACCTTGTATCTTGGAGAATTATACTCTTTGGGTTATGGCGACTATCACATTCCGAGCAAGATGCGGACTCGAGGCATGATACTTTTAGTGGTATCTGACAAAATCTAGATCTTATAGGAATAGATTCTAGATACTAAGATATGTGATTACGAATTTATTTTTGGGAGATTTAAATTCACTTTAAGTTAAAATTTCTACTAACGAGAACATTTTGATCGTGTAGGTTATGGTTAGACATATTGTTTATTATGCTGCGAAAGAAGAGTATAATTGTCTGGTAGAGGCAACTGGATATAGTGTTAGGTACTTAAGAGGTGGAAATGAAATGTTGCAGACTAGGGTTCAAGAACTTGAGAAGTCAAAGTAGAAGTTCAGTGATTTAATTGAACATTGGATAAAAAAGATAACACGGGTTGAGGTGGCTGCCACAGAAATGATGGAGAGTTTTAAAAGGGAGCTTTAGGAGAAAACTAATGACATTCAAGGACAAGAATTAAGGGAAGATGCCTTGCATAAGGAAATTACCGAACTTCTAGTTTCTAATACTGAGGTAGAAAAGGAGAAGGAATTTTTAAGGCGTGATGTTCAGAATCTAGTGACTAATATGACTAGATTGAGGAATAGAAAAACGGCTTTGGATTTGGAAGTCGATAATTTGAAGTATGAAAATATCCATCTGAAAATGGACATCGATGCTTGGAGGATTGAAACCAATTATTGGGAGAATACGGTGGAAGAAATGAATGATTATACCTATGAGCGAGGGATGGCCTACCATGGTCTAAGGGCCAAGTATGAGCAAAAGAGAAATGAGTTTCGCAGTATCATAGCCACGTTTGCACTAGTCCCCAAGTTCAAAAATTTTTGGGCTGATACCAATGATGAAGGTAATAATAAGGGCGAGAATGCCCCTGTCAAGACTAACAATGAGAATGAAAATGCTATGAATGAAGAATAAGAAGAGAATCCTATAGAGGAGGAAGAACAAGAGGACCCATAGAGGAGGAAATAGGTGATGACAAAACTCTTGGGGATGCTCAAGCAGATGAAGAAGATTTAAGTATTAGGGATATAGTGGATCCTTAATACCTTGACACGATAGAAAAGCAATATGATTTCACTTATTTGAAATCAAATCTCTATAATAAGTTGTAATAAGTTAGGGGTTATTCCCTAATGTTTGACAATAATAATGTTTGACATTATTATTATCATTATTATTAATATTCTAGTTTTGATTTCTGCTTGTATAACTTTTGATCAAATAATTCACAAAATTCATGTTTATCATTGATTATTACATTTATTAGTTGCTAGCACTAGATAACTCTTCTCTTGCTTTACATTTTGAGGCAAAAAAAAATGACAACAACTTTAAAAAGACTCTCATTATGACTTGAACTTAGGTTGTTCAATGTATATAGATCTTTGACGCAATATAGATGAGTTGATAGATTTTATCACTTTAGGAAAATGGTACAAACTAGGAGTAATGGTCAAGGTGAGAGTAGTAACAACCAGAATACAAATTGTCAAGGTGGCAATGGAAATAACAATCAAACTATTAATGGTCAAGGTGGCAATGGACTTGTAATAATGGTGCCACCAAAATTTATCACAACATTAACTGTTGTGGCACAGGATATGCAAGGCCATGTGCAGTTGCAAGCCTAAGCGGTACAGGCAAATGCACAAAGATAGACTGGTATTCATGTACACTACGAGAGAATGAAGAAAGTGCAAGTCCTAACCTTTGATGGTTCTCCAAATCTGGATAAAGTAGAGAAATGGTTGGGAGAGGTTGAGACTAACTTTAAGTTATTGCAAGTTCCAGAGGAAGTGAAACATGAGATAATCACATCCTTTTTAGTTGAAGATGCAGAGAAATGGTGGTCAACTGTTGAACCTACCATTGCACAGCCAATGAATTGGGAGAAATATAAGGAAGTTTTCCTTAACTACTTTTTTCCACCTGATGTCCATCTTCAGAAAATGGAGGAATTTGAATCACTGAAGCAAATACCAGGCCTGTCAGTTGTCGAGTTTACAAATAAGTTTTGCACTTTGGGAAGGTTTGTCCCTTCTATTATGGCAAATGAACAGTTAAAAATGTTAAAGTTCACAAGGGGATTGTCAAGCAAAATGTAATCAAAGCTATCAAACACTTTGATCTCCGACTATAATACATTGTTCAATACAAGTGTAAAAATTGAGGCAGATATCAAAAGACTTCAAGCGGAAGAAAGAGGCAAAAGGCCTTAACTTGAGGGTGAAGGTAGTATGGTCAGTCCAAAGAGACCAAGTGGGGTTTTTAGGTTGGTAAGGAGAAACCTGACTGCCCCTCCACAGATGGTTACATCTTAATCTAAAGAAAAAGTTCCTCCTAAGAAGGAATGCCCAACTTGTCATAGGATGCATTTGGGAGAATGGCATCTGAAAATTGGTGCCTGTTTTAGGTGTGGATAAATGGGTCATCGAGCGAAGGACTATCCAAATTCTAAGAAAAATGTGATAAGTGTACTAAGCCCCCTGAAAATAGGCCAAGAATCAATGCAAGGGTACATGCGATGACTAACTTTGAAGTAGAAGGATCTAATGACGTAGTCACAGGCACACTTCTTGTAAACTCTACGCCTGCCTATATGCTCTTTGATTGTGGTGCTACCCATTCTTTTATGGGTAGAAAGTTTGCTAAAACCTTGAACGTGCAACCTGAATGGTTAGATAACCCATATTGTGCATATGCTCCTGGTGATAGGGTTCTTGTATCTCACCTAAACTATAACAATTGTTTGGTTGAAATTGAGAATAGAACATTACAAGCCAATTTAGTCGAAATCAATATGAGTGACTTTGATGTCATTTTAGGGATGGATTGATTAGCTAGAAACCATGCATAGGTTGATTGTAGGAGAAAAAAAGTGATTTTTAATGATCCTACTAAAGACGAGTTTTCTTTTCAAGGAAATTTAGAAAATAAGAAAAAAATACATAGCCAGTTATTATTGACTGCATCACAAGCATCTAGGGCATTAAGAAAAGGTGCAGAGAGTTATCTTGCCTATGTGGTAGACACTAAAGAGAATGGTATTTTCTTAGAAAATAAACTAGTAGTTAAAGAGTTTTCAGATGTTTTCCCTGATGAACTTCCTAGGATACCCCCGATAGGGAAATAGAGTTTGAGATCAGTTTGGTACCTAAAAAAGTACCCATTTCTAAGCCACCCAATCGAATGGCCCTACTAGAATTAAAAGAGTTAGAAGACCAACCTCAGTAATCACTTGATAAGAAATTTATTCAACTGAGTGTGTCACCTTGGGAAGCACCTGTGCCTTTTGTTAAAAAGAAGGATGGGAGTATGAAACTGTGTATAGATTATCGAGAATTAAACAAAATCACAGTCAAGAATAAGCACCCACTCCCAAGAATTGATGATTTATTTGATCAAATGAAAGGTGCTAAGTTATTTTCTAAAATTCATTTGAGGTCTGAATATCATCAATTGAAAATCAAAGGGGATATTCCTAAGAGTGCATTTAAGACAAGGTATGGGCATTATAAATTCTTAGTAATGCCATTTGGATTAACCAATGTACCTGCTGCATTCATGGATTTAATGAATTGGGTATTTAAATCCCAATAGATAAGTTTGTGATAGTGTTCATAGATGACATCTTAATATATTCCTCAACTGAGGAAGGACATGCTGAGCATCTTAGAGAAGTATTAAGGATATTAAGGAAGGAAAAGTTATACACAAAATTTAGCAAATGCGAATTTTGGCTAAGAAGTGTAACCTTTTTAGGACATGTACTATTGGATCAAGGTATGGCAGTAGATCCTAAGAAGATAGAAGCTATTGTGGATTGGCCAAGGCCAACTAATGTGACAAAAGTATGGAGTTTTTTAGGATTGGCGGGATATTATCTAAAATTTGTTGAAGAATTTTCATCAACAGCCATTTCTTTAAGCAAGTTAACTCATAAGCAAACTAAGGCCCTGTTTGGAACCCCAAGTTTTTTACAAGTTTGTACGCTACTAGTTTTTTAACAACTTTTGCTACAGGAACCCCAAAAAACTTATCAAAGTTTTTAACCTACACACTTAAAAAAATTTTCCCTTCAACTTTTCTTCTTTTTCCTCCCTCACCCAATCCACCACGTCTTCCGTCGCCAGCCACCACCTCCACCATCGCTCCCGGTGCCGGTCACCTATTCCGACACTGGAATCGGCACTGATTCCAGTGCCGGCCTTCCTCTTTTTTCTTTTTTTCCCTCCCTCTCCCTCACCACCTCTCCTCTCCTCCCCTCTTCCCCTCTCCCTCTCCCGCCACCCTCCCTCTCCCGCTAGCTGCGATCTGGTCATTCGAGCAGATCGCAAAGGGGGAGGGGGAGGGGGGCTGCGATCTAGTCGCCGTTCCCTCAAGCCTTCAAAGATCGGATGAGTTACTTCGAGCTCTCACTTTCTCAAGAGGACAAAGCAATTATGACTGGCAGAGCTTAAGCCCAACTAGCGGAAAGGGTGAATGTAAATTCAAAGATGGATCACCCATCTCTCAAGGGAAGATTGAATCAGGTAGACGGTGAAGCACCCCCTTCCCAAGCTTAGGATTTGGATCAACCAGAAAAAAAGGTTTCCGTCCTCGGAACTAAAGCTGGTTCTATTCCGGACAAGAAAGCAAAGCCGGGGACCTAGGTGGCCACAAGGTAACGAGTGCAAAGGAAAGAGGTCATGCTGATTTGGGGGATCTTGATCTGGACTTGCAGAGGGGGAGAGAAAAAGGAAAAAAAATCCATGGCTGCAATTCTCTGGCGTCGGAGGGTGACGAGGAGGGGGAGGAGAGGGAGAGAGGGAAAGGGAAAGGGAGAAGAGGGGGAGAGAAAAAGGGGAAAAAATTAGAAACATGGCTGCTGGTTCTCGTCAGAGGCATAGGTGCCGGGGGCGGGGTAAGGGAGAGGGAGAAGAGGGAGGAGAAAAAGGGAAAAAAAACATGGCTGCTGGTTCTGTAGAAGAGAGGAAAGAAAGGAAAAAAGAAAGAAAGAAAGAAAGAAAAAGAAAAAAAGAAAAAGAAAAAGAAAGCAAAAAGTTTTTCATCCTAAAAATTTTTCTTACAACTTCTACAGTAATCTACAATAAAGTTTTAGACAAACACCCAAAAAACCCACCTTCCAAACGGGGCCTAAGTTTTTATGGTCCACCTAAATGTGAGGCAAGTTTTCAAAAGTTGAAACAAAAATTGGTCTCGACTCCTATATTGACATTGTGATCTGACTCGGGTGGTTTTATGATTTATGGTGATACATCCAAGCATGGGTTAGGTTATGTGTTGATGTAGAATGGTCGAGTGATTGCTTATGCATCTCAGCAATTGAAACTGTATGAATAAAATTACCCGACTCATGATTTAGAATTAACTGTAGTTGTTTTTACACTAAAACTATGGAGGCATTATTTGTATGGAGAACATTGCGAGATGTTCACTGATCACAAGAGTTTGAAATATTTATTTACTAAGAAGGAGTTGAATATGAGGCAACGGAGATGGTTAGAATTGATAAAGGATTATGATTTGACCATTAGCTACCATCCTGGAAAGGCAAATTGAGTAGCTGATGCCCTTAGTAGAAAAACAACTACTGCTAGCATCCCTAATTTGAGGAAGCAAATGGCATATTTGAACTTAGATGTGGTAGATTCTACTGATGGAGTTTTAGGTGCATTGGTGTTAGCACCAACTTTGGTTGATAGAATTAAAGACACATAAAGGGTAGATCCTGAACTTGCGAAGGTAAAGGAGAAGCTTAAGGTTGAAACATCTGAGAAATTTTAAGCAAAAACTCATGGTAGCCTATAGATGAAGGGAAGATTATGTGTACCTAAGAATGAACAAATAAAGAAGGAAATTTTAAAGGAGGTCCACAGTACAAAATTTTCTATACATCCAGGAGGAACTGAAATGTATCGAGACCTAAAACAGATGTACTGGTGGAATGGGATGAAAAGGAAATTTGTTGAATATGTTGTGAGATGCTTAGTATGCCAACAGGTTAAAACTGAGAATCAAAGACCTGCTGGATTATGGCAGCCATTGGAGATCCCACAATGGAAATGGGAGCATATCACAATGGATTTTGTGGTAGGACTACCAAGGACCAAAGAAGGCCATGATACCATTTGGGTCATTGTGGATTGTTTGACCAAAAGTGCATATTTCCTACCTATTGCAAATGGAATTTACATGGAAAAATCGGTGAAGATGTACATTTCAGACATAATTTGTTTACATGGAGTGCCGGTAGGTATTGTATCTGATAGAGACGCTAGGTTTACATCAAGTTGGTCTACATACCAAAGAATGATGGGAACAGATCTTAGATTGAGTACTGCTTTCCATCCACAAATGGATGGGCAATATGAATGAACAATTCAGACTTTGGAGGACACACTACGAGCATGTGCACTCAAATTTAAAGGAAGTTGGGATGGAATGGTTAAGCTAATGGATTCTCCTACAATAATAGCTACCATAGTAGAATTGGAATGACCCCATTTGAACCATTATATGGAAGGAAGTGTAGATTCCCATTATATTGGGATAAAGTCGGAGAGAAATTAATTTCTGGACCAGATTTGATTGAGAAGACTTTAGAAAATGTTAGAATCATCAAGGACAAATTAAAGACGCTCAGGATTGTAATAAAAGTTGGGTAGACTGTGAGGACTCGTATTTTTATTTTTAATTTTTACTTATTTTAAAATTATTTGCATTGGTGTTATTTAATTTTATTATTTGAATATGAATTTTTTTAAAATTATACTATTATTGTTTACGCCTCAAAAATTTTTCAAAAGTCACACCGGCACAACTAATCGGAGATTTGGAGAATTAATTTTAGCCTAGTAAGAATGAGTAATTGTAGTGTTAGAGGAACTACCTTGGAGGATTAGTATTTAAGTGTAGCAAATAATAAGGAAATTGGTAGTGCATAACACTATTACTCCACTAGTCAAAGTTGACTTTCTCACCTAACAAAAATTACCTTTCTTCTTGCCTTTTCACCACAAATCAAAAACTTCAACTCCCTCACACTCTCTCTCTACCTTGGCCGAAATTGGGAGCTCAAAAAGAGGAAGGAAAAGCTTCAACCTTTGGCCTTAATCTTGCTCAAAGATCTACACCCAACCCTCAAGACCTTTGGATATTACTTTAGCTAGAGGAAAGGTGCTATCTTGTGGTGGTTTTTGGTGGAGTGTTGGTGAAAAATCTTGCCTTCAACTAGGATTCAAGAAACCTTCAAGTGGTAACAAATTTTACTCCCTTTGATCTTTAATTTTTCAAAGATTAGTAATGGTTAGTGGTTGTTGCTTGGATTTGGAAACCCTAACCAAAACCTAAACTAGAGGACTTGAGGAAACCCTTGTTTCTTGCTTTATATCCTAGGTAGTGGACTTGAGGTGAACTTTTAGGTAGAGGACTTGAGGATTCTTGCTTGTTTTATTGTATTCTTGTGGATTATAGCTTGGTTGTTGGCTTGAAAGTTGGATTTGAGCCATGGAAGTTAGGTTTTGTTGAAGACATCTCTTGTTTTCCAATTATTTCTTTGCTGCCAGCTTTATTCCAGATTTGCACTCACCACTTTAACTACATATTTGTCCATGATAAATGTCAAATCTGTTCTTACTCAAAACATGAAAGTTGTTGGAAATTGAGTTAGCTTTCTATCCAAAAATTTCAGCTGAATCGGAACACTGTATCTTGTGAAATGACTAAAATACCCCTGACTGCCCAAATGCCCTGTTTAACCGACAGTTTTTTTTTTCTCTGAGATTTCAATTTTTGATAATGAAAATGCGTGATTTGGCTTTGTAGGTCTTCATAATAAATGTAGGTCTCTATCTTAGCTTCGAAACGCCATAAGATTCATCTCAATCCGATAAGTGTAGCTTCAGTTGTGATTAAAATGCCAAAAGGTGAGGGAAACTTGAAAATGAAGGGGAAGGGGCTGACAGAATTTGGCTATCTTGTTTCCTTGCTTTAATTTCAAATTTTTTTCCTCAAATGGCTGTAAAAATTCTTTTTATATGTTGTATTATGTGTGTAAAAATTATCTCTCAAAAACTGTTTCAATTGGTTGGGTAAAACTTGAGTTTTGAGAAAAGAAGAAAACTGGAAAAGTTGCCCTGGCCAACTGACCAGGGGCTCTTTGACTATTCATAAATCTTTGTACAAAAGTCAAAATCAAGTGTCGTTTGTTGCATTTGAAACTAGACACCAAGAGCTTTCCAACGATATAAAATTCCCCTATTAATTTGTTTTGAGTCAACCATAGCGAACCGACAAAGTGGACTGATTTACTTCACCTGTTTACCTGAGAAAATTATACAACTGCATCTTGTGACTCAATTTCATCCCTCTTGTGAAAAGAGTTTGAACACGATCTCTTCTGATGATTTATGGAATTTTGAATCTAGTTTTCAATGCCATAAACTATTTCCAATTTTGACTTGTGTGGCGTTAGTTATAGCCTGATTTCGAAACTGTGCCAAAGCTTTATGACTGAGAATCCGCGGAACAGGTTGCAAAAACCAGTTTTCTTAAAGCTGTTGTATCTTGGTGTTGAAAAATCCGAATTGACTTCCTCTTGCTGTGTTTGAAACTTGACTTGAATATATTTCTGTTTTATAAATTTCAGAGGCTAATTCAATTCTTGTGAATTTTGCCGCATTTTCAAACTTTACTGAAAAATCAAGACTGTTTCTGCCCTGTTTTAATAAAATAGTAAGTTTGAACTGAGATTTGAATGATTTCTGATTTGAATCCGGGAAAAGTGTCTTCTGGAAAGTCTTATTACTTTGAATCTAGTTTCCAATGGTATAATTTTTCCAATTTTTGGACTTACGGAACTCGAGATATGATTTTTCCAAATAGTGTCGCACCAAACTGGAAATTTTCTGGTTTCAAACAAAGGACTCTTTTAAGCACTTTCAACCTTCCTTTGAGATTATCGGTCCATTTTAAGTTTGATTTCATGGTTTGATACAAGGTCTCTTTGAATATTAGACCTTCATTTTGAATCTTAGTTTCCAAAGATTAAACTTCCCTTAATGTGTTTTCTTGGTTGCTTAACTTTCTTGGATAATTGCACCTCACCTTATACTTGAGAAATGGATTTCAAACCCTAGTCTTATGCCCTTGATTTCCATGAGATTGGAACTTTAAAAGGGAGCATTTTGACTGTCGCGCCCCACTTTTTGATGATGTGTAGCGATGTGTGGTGTGAGTGTGTGTGAGAGTGAGTGTGATCGTGTGTAAAATGAAAAGTAAAAAGCCATGGGACTTAAGAATGCGACGATTTGGCCAAACAAAGTTCAAAAAAGGGTTTTTTAATGAAAATGGAGTCGCCACTTGGTATAGAGTTAGGGTGTACCAAGTCACCCAAAAATGATTTTTGTTTTTTGAATGAAAAAAGTAAATAAACCCTTTTAAAGAACTTTTGGGTCTACGTAACCAAAAAGAGGGATCGGGGGTCACATTTGACGAAGGGGAAGGCAAGGATAAAAATCCAAGGCACCCCTTCGACCTAACCAAGGCTAGTTGCGTGATTTAGCCCCATCTTTCCTAATTTTTCTACCCAAGGTATGTATCGCATGTTGGACGACTATATGAATGCAAAAACCTAGACCTAGGGGGACATGGGGGAAATTTCTCTTCAAAGGTTGAGTGGTGCCAATCACATTAATTGTGAAGCCCAATAATGATCCTTTGGAGAGGTCACACGTAATCCTAAATGACGTAAAAATGAATGGAGTGCATGTCATGTGAAAATGTAAGTTTATGTGAAGTGAGAAAAGTGGAGGTGTGCAAATGTATTTACAAGGTAAGGTGAGTAAAGAATGATAATGTGAAAATAATATAAAGTGCATGTGTGCGAGTGATATGGTATAGAGTGTGAGTAGTTGAATGAAAACGTGTAAAAGTAGTGTGAAGTGAGAATGTAGAAAAAGAGAGAGAATATAAAGTAAGTGTATGTGATCGTGAATGAAAAATGCATGAATCCTATAGAAATGCATCAAGATGGGAACGGGGAGTCCTAACTTTGTGACTTAATTTTCCCTTTGATAGAGGGAATACAAGCGTGCTAAGGCTTGGAAAAAGCCACACTCGTCTATATCCCATATTTAAGGGGACTCTCAAGCAAATGAACCCTATAACTAGCATGAAATGCACAAATCCTAAAATGGAGGGAAAAGGGGTTCGAGGGGCATGCAAAATGATAAAACTAAAACGAATGCATGACATGTAATGAACATGCAAACATGTACTAACGAGGAGAAATCCCTAAGGGTCTAGCGTTGGGCTAGCCCATTCTATGAATTCCGACTAGCGTTGGACTAGCGGAAACGTACATTCATCCATCACATTCATTCAGGCTATGGAAAGTGAGTAGACATGCCAAACACTTATAAACACATAGCACATAACATTTAGCATGCTCGACTAGATGCAAGGCCCTAACAAAGCAAATTAACACGTAGCAACTAAGCATGCAAGACACATAAGACAATTAAAGCCCTAACTATTACATTTGCTAGCTAGGCACTTGACTTCGATAGGTCTTCATTGAATGCTCCTCCAAGCCCTATCTATTACATTAGGGAGACCCTACTACAATCTAGAAAGGGGGAAAGGAATAAAATAATTAAATCCCTAACTATTACAAGCCAAGAGGTGTACACATACCCCATAAAGAATAACTTAAATAAAAAGCAAAAGTAAATGACATAAATAAAAGAAATTAAAGAAAGGCTAGGAAAGCAAAGTAGACATGTATTTCTCACGTAGCACGTTGGTTCACATATGGTCAAATAAAGCCGAGATAAGGGATAGAGTGTACCTCCCTTGAAATGGAGCTCTAATGGGGTGAAATACTTATTTATCCTCCAAAATAATAAAAGAGTCAAGGCATCACTTTATTTATCAAATAATCATAAAAAATAAAATGGCAAACTTGAAATTGAATCAATTGAATCATGTAAGCAACCCACATTCAAGAAGTCAAAAGAAGAAGAGGACTTGATTGCACAAATTAACAAAGTTTGGAGGTCAAAATTAAAGAAAAATAAAGTTCAGGGACCTATTTGCAATTAAAGCAAGGACCCAATTGAATGAAATTGAAAGTTGTTGGGGCCATAGTGAAAACATCCGAAAGTTATGGGACTGGAACGAAATTTCGTCATCAGGCTTCTTAACTTGACAGGCCATTGGGCCACTTTATTATTTGTTTGGGCCAAAGCCTTCCTAGCCCAACCGAAAGGTCCAAACCAAGTCTAATTTTTATTTAATAAAGTCCACCAAAATAAACCCAACTAAAACTTGCTAAACTCTGATTATGCGTCAAACCCCAGCATTAATCTATCCAGAAAATCACATAAAATATGCAAACAGAGGATTAAACTTAAAAGGACAAAATTAGTTTGGTTTTTCCAGATTTTGAGCCACAATGAAGTTAGACAGAAATTGAGGGATTAAATTGCAAATTTTTCAGATTTATTCACGCATGTTCTTCGCAGAAAGCATTTTTCTTCACAGAAACTCTTCTTCATCACCAATTCTCTATAATTTTTGCAGCATATACAACCTAGGCGACTTAGGCCATCTTAAACCAAATCATCAAATTCATTAACCCATTCCATTAAGCTCCAACACACAACACAACAGGCAAGGAGACAACCCTTGAAGGTCAATCAAAGAACAAAATGGAAGAGCCTGCGATCAGGACATTTTCTACAACAATACTTCTTATGAAATTCATGCCAGGCGCAAACAACATCCAATCACACATCAAATATTCAAACCAAAACAACAAGATCTTACAACTCTAATCTTTGAAATTTAACCAAAATGCAAGCTACAAAGACCCATCGAAAGGATGCAAAACAAGAGTGAAAACAGCAAAAATTTTGGGACAAATAGTCAGCTTCTCCAAACAGTCTAAGCATCATTAGCATTTCAGCTTTCTTTGCAAACAAAAACAAGATCACAGCAAAACGCAAGTCAATCGTTCCTCAAACAGAATTTTTAGCCGGGCATTTCATCAAACAGGTAAAGGGCATCAAAAATTTCACTAATCTTTTACTCAATTGAAGCTATACTCAGCCCCACAATTTACAGCAAACCCACAAGAAACCAATCTAATTAACATACAGAAAATGGCCATGAACAATCGATGCGAAAATTGAGATGCCAACCTTACAGAAAATATACTTTGACGGAAGAAGGAAATGGAAATGAAGAGGCTACCTTACTGTGACCTCTCACGGTGGTAGTCCACAGGCGGCAGTGTCAGCTTTGTAAGGCGAAATGGAGGAAGAATTGAGGGGTTGGGTGCGGAGTTGCCGGGCGCAGGCTTTTGTTGAGGAGGAGAAGGTGGCGCTGCGTGTGGCTGGAGGCGCCGCCCATCACGCAGTACACTTGCGCCGTCGGCATCAGCAGCGGGGAGGGCTGGGCTGGCTACTTCATTGTAGATAGTCTTAAGCTTGGAAAGAGGAACTAAGGGCCTCCCTGCTGCTCTAGAAAAATTCTTGGAGACCAGTCCTTTCTTCCCTTGTTTATTTGCTGCCCTTTTCCACCCCTGCCGAAACAATTTTTCTTCCTCCATTTCCTTTCGGCCAAGCTCTCTGTTTTTTTTTCGTTCTGTGCGTCTGTGGCTCCTAGCCCAACTGAAGCCCCAAAACTTCCCCAGCTTTCCCCCTGCGTTTTTTCTCTTCTCGCCCGCAACTCTCCTTATCTGCGGCTTCTCCTCCAATCTCACACAGAAACTCAGCCCTCTCTCTCGCTCTCTCTTTCACTCTTTTTCAGCCCTCGTTTCTTTTCCTTCGCTATCGCCTTTCACTCTTTGCCGTTCTTTCATCCGCCGCCCCCCTATTCTCTCAGATTTCCCCGCTTGCTCCTTTCCCTCTTTCTGGCCATTCCTTTTCGACTTCCCCTATCTCGGTCCTCAATTTCTCTCTCGTTTTCTTAGCTGCCGTCCCTCGTCTCCCTCAGCCGCCACTGCCTTTTTCACAGTCGACCTCCTAAAACTCCCCCCCAGATTTTCCGTCCCTAGGCTCTCTCTATCTCTCAAAACCTAGCTATCCTTCTAGATTCATCCCCCCTCCAGGTGTCCTAGACACCTGGCCTTTTGCAGCTCCAAATTTCATCTCCAGGACCTCTTCCAATCTCATTTGCAAGCTGCGGCAAAAAAAACGCAGCTTTCTGCATTGCCGTGACCTTTTTTTTTTTTTTTTTTTTTTAAAGTAAGAAATAATTTTAACTAAAATAAATAAAATACTAAAAAAATGCCCCAAAACATATTTTTGTGAACAAATTCTTTTCTTTCTTTTTCTTTCTTTTCCTTTTCTTTCAAATTTTATGCTAAAATGTCTAAAAATGAGATTAGTAAAACCAAACTAAAATAAAAATCAATAAACTAATAATGAAAAAATAAAGTCAAAAATTTGGTGTCTACATTGACTAGAGTAATTCTTGGAAAATTTCACTAGTTTTATACTCGAAACTTGGAACATTTAACTTTGACATTTACTATGAAAATGAGTGGAGTTTTGATGAGTTTTGACTCCATTAGTTTGGAAAATGTGAACGTTTTTTATATTCTAACTTTTGGACATGAGATTAAAAGTTTTGAGAGATGAAAACCATCTACCCCTTTTTCTCGATTTTCTTGTCGAAAGTAAATATAGTACTTTCTTTTGAAATTGAGATTACCTACCATGACTTAACTCGAAAACGGCCTTTAAGTTCTCTTTGAGTATTATTTCAATGATTTAGCGAGAAAAACTCCTTTAACTTGACTCGACTTGTGACCTTGAGAGTGGCTAGCAAGAAAATGTTTTTCTTTATAACCTTGGTCGAGTATCTAGGTAATCATGATTGTGCTTGTCTCAAGTGGTCACGAGGACGCCGAAGAGCTCATCTGACTTCTCGCTTTGCTCTTGTTTTGCCTTGACTTTTGGTGAGTGTCAAGTGCATGTTCAATGCTACTATGATTGAATTGCTATTTGTACAAGTGGTATATGATACATGAACTTACCGAGGCGAGAGTGTACTTTATCGCCCTCGTCCTCTCTCTTTCCTGATTACATGATACTTGTTAAATGAATATATATGACTTACATTTGTACATGAACATGTTTAACTCGTGAACACTGAGCGGAAGCATGTACCACACCCTATTCGGGTGGGAGGTGCCTCTCATACCGACTCAGTGCTATGATCGATTCTCTGAGCAGCAACATGTACCACACCCTAATCAGGTGGAAGGTGCCTCTTATACCGACTCAGAACCCTAAACAATTCAAAGTCGATTGGAGCGAAGTCTCATCGACCACTTATACTTCTGGGGACGCCCCAACCCATTGGCTAACCTCGTAACTCGAGCCAGCAAGGGCTTGGTCGAGAAGCTTGGTGAACTATGAGAAATTTTATAGTTTGATCTTTTGAGATCTTGCTTAGCATACTCGATTAGTATTGCCACCTCATGCGTGTTTGGTTCTGGATTCAAGAGGGTGTTATGTTGGATGGAGGAAGTAAGTGGAGCACTATGGTCATGTTACTATTTGAGCTGACGGAGAGTCAACCCCAGATGGCTTGAAACGGTCGAGATGTGGAAATAGCTCCTGAGAGCTCTTGTATCCTTCCTAGTGTGTTTATTTCCTACTTGTGTATTTAAATGAAAGTTCATGTTAAAGATGCTTTCAAATATGCTATTCGATTAATTGGTCCTACGTGCTTGCTTGCTTACTTGTTTTCTTGGCCTCACTGAGCGTTAGGTCATCCCTTTAAGTTTGTTTTCCTTAACAGGCTTTGGAAGTGGAAGTTGGAGATTCTAGACTAGCGGCTTTTGCTTGAAACTAGTATACTTTTGTATGTTATTAGGGACCATTGAAGTGTAAATTTTGTTATACTTGGGAATTGTGAATTGTAATTGTAAATGGTATACTTGGGAGTTTTGAGCTTGTATATTCGAAGTACTTCTTAATTAAATCGATGGTTAATTGTAATCCTTTATTAAACTTGAACGAGTGAGTGAGTTCTGACGAGAGTTAGGCAGGCGTCCCGCTGATACCTTGGGGTTCGCCCTAGGGAGAGGTAGGGGCGTCACATAGACACTAAAAGGAGACCGCTAGAGTTTAATCAAGGGGATAAGGTATATTTGAAAATTTTCCCTTTGAAAGGTATTATGAGGTTTGAAAAGAGTGGAAAGTTAAGACCTAGATACATAGGCCTTTTTGAGATACTTGAAAGAGTAGGAAATTTGGCATATCGTTTGGCACTGCTACTTGCTCTATCTAAAGTCCATAATGTCTTTCATATGTCCCAATTGAGGAAGTATGTCTTTGATCCAAGTTACGTACTGAAGGCTCAACCACTGGAGGTGAGGGAAGACACATCCTACAGAGAACATCTAGTGAAGATTGTTAATCAAAAGGATCAGGTGCTTAGACGAAGGATGATTTCGCATGTCAAATTCCAACGGACAAACCATATAGAGAGAGAAGCAACATGGGAGTTGGAAGAAAAAATGAGAGCAAAGTATCCGCAATTGTTTACACAAGGTATGTCAGTTTCAAGGACAAAACTTATTTTAAGGGGAGTATAATGTAATATCCTAAAATCACACCTTTACCATATTACTTAGGCAAAGAAACCTAGTCATACTACTAAACACTAGTAATAAGATCAATAAATGTAGTTAGTTCTTTTCTTTAATTTTCATGGTAAGGTTTCCAATTACATTTAGTATCATTAATATGTAATTGCCAGTCAACCATTAATCAAGCCTATTTCCATTACTAATTAGGATATTTCCTATGGTAAGATTTAAAATACAATTAATAACATTTATGTCTAATTATAAATCAAATCTCAATCAATCCATTTAGAAAATATTATCAACTAATAATTAGGACGTTGACTTTTTAATTGAGTTTTGACATAACACTACTAATCTGAGGCTTATACATACCCTGTACAAAAAATTAAATCATTTTTTCCTTTCTCTGGAAAATTGACAAATACAAAGGTGAGTTTGAGGGAGAGGGTGAGCAAGCTTTTGCAAGAGGAAAAGAGGGAGAAGCAGGAACTTTGAAGTCAAATAACAACTCGTGATTGCAACGCAAGTAAGACTCTAAGATTTTTATTTTTCATTGTATTGAAAAGTCAATCTGGATTTTAAGATTTATTGTACCTACCTTAGTTTATGAATTTTAGTAGAATTAACTAGATCTCAAAACTCTGAAAATTGTTGATTAAGTTCTATTAGAATCTATTGAGTAACTCCTAAAGGATCATGTTATAATCAATCCATTTGAATGTGCCTTGATTAATCTAACAATAGTACTTACTCTTTAAAAGATCTTGTTGGCCTGAGGATCCATTAAGAATGCAACTCACGTATAAGTAGTTAGATCCCATGCATATTAGTTTTCTTATTATCATGCACATGTCATTACATGGATTTGGAATCATTATGGATTATGTATACTAGTATAAGCGTAGTAGCTTCAATGTCTTACGAAGGTTTCTTTTTGTTTAGACTATTGTTCACATAGTAATGCAAATTGTTTACATTTGATATGACCAGTATGATTCAAATCTAGTTCTTAGTCTCAGTGTTTTAGACTATTAAAAGTTATGCAAATTTGGCGCAATCAGTGGCCCCTGACCAACAACTTGTAAATTATTTTAGTCAATGCTTTTAAACTCGGACCGGGGAGTGAACCGGAAAACCTTCCGCTTCATGGTTCGATCGGTTCAACCGGTTTGATCCTAGTTCAAAGGTTTAATAATTTTTTATTCATTTTAGTATTAAACATTTTGAATAAAACTAAAATATTTATTTTAAAAAATAAATACTTAAAAAAATCGGTTGAACCTCCCGGTTTTTACCGGTTCAACTGGTTCAATTAATTCTTTGGGTTTTTAATTGAACCGGACCGGAGGCATGGTCGGTTTGCGGTTCAACTGGCCGGTCCGGTCCAGTTTTCAAAACATTGATTTTAGTACCATCACATTTAGAATATTCAAGTGTAAGATTGAATTTTCAACCCTTAATGCCCTAACATTACTTTTGTTATCATAACAGCTCCAAGATTATCTTATAACCGTTATTAATTATCCGTAGCTAAATGACAGTGATAGTATCTTAAGGAAAAGTAAACCTTAATGCTTGAAAACACAAACTTCTATCTAAAAAAAGAAGACTACTAAGATGATAACACCAACTGATTATGAGTTTTTATTAACGACATTAATAGTGACAAGTACTCAATAGTTTAGTGTTGTAATTTATGTATTTCTTTGCAACTGCCTCATTTAACATTAAGGTTAAAGTTTAAAACTTTGATGTACTAAAGTTACTACTAGAATACAACAACAATTGAAATTGTCATTGACATTTTAAGAACTTTTTTCCTAAAATAAATGACTTCCAAAGTTATGAACTTTCCTTAGTTAATTCATGACCTCTCTAAAATAAAGACTTAGCTAAATTAACTAGAATTTCCTTAATGATTGATTTTTCCAAGAATATTGACCTAAACTAGGATTCCTTCCAAAGTTGTATAGACTTACCAAAAATAGTAACTTTCCAAGAAAGGAACTTTCTAAAATAGGAAGCTTACTTAAAAGGGAAATATTACATATAGAAACTTTACTCGTTTAGCAATGGTAAGTGTCCTAGGGTTGAACATCTCTAGGGGATGTATTAAAGAAATTATTGATGAACAATCAATATGTGTAAAGTAATAGACTTACATGTTATCTCTCTAGGGATTGAAGGAAAGGATCAAGAACACTAGCAAGACATTCTTCCAAGCTAATTGAGGTGAGTGGGATTTAACCCTTTGTATTTTCTAAAATCTTTTTGGCAATGTTTAGCAAAGTGTTACTTTCTCTATATGAAAATGGACCTTGTATGGCTATATGCATTAAACCTAAATGCTTCTTGTCATGAAATCTATATGTATATGATATGTTCATACTTATATAAAATTATTTGATTTTACTTGATTAAGTGTGAATGTTAATGTAATAGCTCTAATGGTCACGACATAATTGATAGGGGTTATAGTCTTGCCAATGTCAAAGTAAAGTAAAGTAAAGTGCAATGTTGGTTAAAGGATACTCCAAAGGTCCCTTTGATTGCCCGTTCTAGTGGGGTCAATCACTAGATTGAGTACTCAATGCCGATGAAGACATGTAACTATTAAGAGCTATTAACTATTTAATCAATGTTTATAGATGATACTAATGTGCAAAGAATGTTTACTCTTCATGAAATTGTGTGTTTACGTGTATAACTTTTGGAAATGTATAACTGTATATATATGTAACATACTCAGTCCAACAAGGGCGGTATGTTTTACTCACTGAGCAAGTTGATGCACATCCCAATATTTTAACATTTTATGTAGAGGATAAGTACGTATACGAGTTTGTTGAGGCTGATGGTGACTAGGATTGCTAGTAGAATAATAAATGTTATATTTGGATCCGTTATGTTAATAATGATCATATATGGCTCAATAGAATGATTACTTAAGCATTTTATTTTTATTTATGTATTAATAGAAATAAGTTCCGCACTAGATTTTCTATTGCTTCCGTAAATAAAATGTAATGATTATTGAGGCCTTGTATCTTGGAGAATTATACTCTTTGGGGTACGGCAACTGTCACATTCCAGACAAGGTGCGGGCTCGAGGTGTGACATTCTAAGCTACAACTATTTAGTTCTCTCTACCCTTCTCTCCTTTTCTAATTAATGAGATACAAGGGGTATTTATAGATGTATTTGGAGGAGAAAATGTGCTCATAATGCAGTCATAAAGTTGTCCTTAACTTTTCCAAGACAAATCTTGCTAGATCCAATAGTTTTCTCTTGCAGAAAAATTGATCAAAAAACTTGTGTGAAATGTCTACAACTTGCTCTTGCAAGTTGCAGCGGGTTTGCACTGTTTTTCTCAATCTACAATATTGCTCTATTTTTTGACCAAATTCAACTGCAATTTTTTCAATGATAAAAGCCAAATTAGCCTTTTCTCAAAACATAAAAATTGTAGTTCTTTGACTTAACTTTCGAATGCATCAGGAATCATCCCACTTGGATGTCTGTAGGTGGAGAAATGACCAAAAAATCACTAACTAGTCAATCCCCTGTTCAGCTTTTGAAAGCAAAAAATGCATGACGGTATTTCAACCTTTTGGCCAAGAAAATGTATGAATTGAATTTTGATATCTTCATAAGAACTGTAGGTCAATATCTTTAGATTCAAATGGTTTAAGAATCATCTCAATCCAATACTTGTAATTCAAGATATAGTAAAAAACCAAAAGGTGTCAAAACTATCAAACTTTTCTTCTTTTGTACTTGGTTGCATCCCATCCTATGAACATTTTACAATTCATGTTCACTTTAAATCACTTCTAATAATCAATAATCATCCAAATATATTCTCAATTCACCCCATTTGATGATTGAGCCATTAGACCTACAAAATATGATTTTTACCACTTTAACCCATAGAAATGCAATTTTTCACAATTGGACCACAAAATGCAACTTTCACTAGAAATCTAGTGTTTTTGTACCGGCAAAACCCCATACATGGGGGAGGGACACCACCCCCAATTTTAGTTGAAAAATCCGTTAAAGAAATAGTGTCTCATACATAAAAAAAAGCATTAAATAACGAGTACTACTCCCTTACATGGATGCATCTAATCCCTGTACAAATCAAAATATCTAGTGAATCCAGTGTTTGAATATGTTTTGGCAGCTAACACATGGAATCAAAGAGATATTGCGCCGTTTTTGGGAGACCTGCCAAAGCATCTGCAAGTATGTTCACTTCCCTATAAATGTGTTGAACACTCCCACTAGAAACCTAGTTATTTAACTATTAAAATGACTAAAACACACCAAAATATAAATAATAAAACACACTTAAAATATGCAAAATGCACATTTATCAAATTTCACCAAAACTAAGGGTTGAAGAGGCTTGAAGGCAGGGTCTAATTCCTCTCAAAATGGTGGTAATAACAGCATATTAAGGTAAGAGAAAAGAGATCTCTTTTGTAAAACTTCGAAAGCTGTTATTTGTTACTACCTCCGTCCCATTGAAAGTTTCATACTTTACCTTTTGGTTTGTCCCAAAATTAATGTCAATTACCACAATTGGCAATGAAAACTTTCCCCCATTTCCATCTCATGCCCTTAAATATACCAGATTCTTTTAATCTTTTGATGGACCCCAAAAGACGACAAGAATTGCACTTAATACGCGTGAGTCCCATAGCAAGTGCAAACAATGGTCGTGCAAGATACTTTTCCAAAAAATAGCATGAAACATTCTTGAGGCATGGGTCCCGCACGTCTTGTCACCACTCCATTATCTTTCTGCCATTTGACAAGTTATAAAGCATAGAAACTGAATAAAGGTATTGCTGGAAATTAGACCAAAACTTTTGAAATCTTGGCACTGTTGAAAATAAGTATGAGACCTGACATATTTTAGGACGGAGGGAGTAGTTGCAGATGATGGAAATTTCTTGTTGATCTCATATCTAATAATGGACTAGAAAGTGAAAAGAATAAGTTGGATCATGCATATAATCAAAAAATAAAAATGTAATTTAGCATATTTTATCTTGTTGATGGTGAGCAATAGTTAAGGGGTACTTGTGAAAGTACAAAATCTTCTCTCTGCTAGAATCAATTTTTTTATTGTGCTTTTTTCTGAATTGAGCTGAATTGTTACAAGAAAATTAATTTCAGGGAGGTTAATAATATTTTCAAAACTTTAGGGGAGGACAATAAAAATTGTTAAAAACCTCAAGTGAGGAATGTGAAATTAATATTCCAAAATCTTGGATCCCCGCATTTTGGAGTGGGTTTTCTCTGGATATGAGTGGGTTGAATTTTCCGGAAGTCCACAATTGCAATGGCTGGAAAGTGGAAGCAACTCATTGTGGTGATTTTACTGTTTTAAAAGTAAAAAATCACAATAAAATTTTTGCAATGCTTTTAAGAAAGGACATTTTTGTGAACAGGATAGCAAAAATTGTTCTAACGATTAGATTTATAATTTTTTTATAAAACAATTCAAAATTTCATTAAATATTAAAATCTGCACTAATAACAGAAATCACATCTGACAAACATATGCATATAAAACAAATATGAATAATAATAGATACTTCAAATCTAAAAAATTAATAAAAATTTTCAATGTAAAGTTCAAATATATTTAAACATCAAAGAGAAAACTATAGTACCAGAACATCTTCGAATGTTTCCTACTATCACATGTGCTGGTTAACTACTTCAACCTCAGATGTAATGAAGATAATAATTACATTATCCCTCTTTAACCTATAACTTGTCTCCAATAATTAACACTAACAACTACTGATGCAGTGCATCACTAGAGGTTCTCAGCAATTTTTAATTGTGATTTTATAAATTTAAAAATAGGATTCACGATGACAACAGGGCAGATATTCATGATCAACAGGGTCGAGGGAGATCTTTTTCCTGCCACTTTAAATGGGGTGGGAGGGCGGGAAAAATACCCCTATCCCGTTTGCCGCTAATAATTTAATATTATATATTTATATATGTACAACGTAAAAATAAACAATATAATAAAACTATATGTATGTAATATTAAAATTAATAACATGATATTTTCTTGTAATAAATTAATGTAATATTTCTTGTTAATTTATTGTGATTAACCAATAATTTTGTTACGTTAGTTTATTTTTTCTATTTTGATGTTGTTTATAGATACATAAAAAAAAGTACGATAATTGATTTTTTTTTTTATATAAAATCATATGTACAGAAAATAAATTCACAAGATCAAAATAATTTTAAACTTTTATTTCACGTTGGATAAATGTACAACAATTATTTGCAAGTTCATTGTTAGTGCATCACATATATAAAAAATTAAAATCAAGCAAAAAAAAATAAAAATGCTAGAGGTGTAGATTGGGGGCAGCCCCAGAGGTAGTAAGGTGCAGGGGGTAGAGATAGTGGAGATGGGAAAGGGGATGGGACTTTTTGGAGAACGGATCAGTGGATGGTATTTCTCCCATTCCAAATCCACCCCATGAAGGGCACAGTAACTTTGAAAGTTATAAACACATATAAAACTCTCACAATGTTACTTCGCATCGCACTTTATCCCCTTAACTCATTATATAGTAAGAGTAGTTTTGTTCAAAAACATCAAGTAGAGGGGGGACAAAATGCCTATATAATGAGTATAAATGCACAAAGTGCAACTGTAGATTAAATTGAGGAGAGTTAAGTGCATTTCACCCTAAATAAAAAGATAATTAAATGTCAAAACAAAGAAACTACTTTATATTGAGTTTAATGATTAGCTTGATTAAGGGTTAAAAAATAGAAAAGCTCCATGTGGTATAGCTATCATACAGAAAATTCCCATGTGGTTTCATATCATGTGCGTCGGTACCCTATGGTTTGAATTATTCTGAAAAGTCGACAGAAATCATTAAAATAGTCGGAGCTGAGTGAAAAGACGAAAATACCCTAATAATATAAGCGAAAATAGCCGAAGTAATTTAGCATCCCTAACTCTTTCAGCATCAGGAAGGCATTCACCTACTGCTCAGCATAAAGTGGCCAAGTTGCCATTGGAACGCCATACCAAACGCTTTCCAATGTTGAGTTCCAGCCACAGTGAGAGACAGAGCCTCCAACAGCAGGATGAGATAGAACTGCAGCCTGTGGTGCAATAACTTTTCCGACCCCTGCAGCTCGCTGCAAGAATCCTTCTGGCAAGACTTCTTCCAGGTTCTCATACTCACCTGGATACTCGAACTTTCCTTTAGGTGGAGGCGTTCTCAATGACCAGAGAAACTGGTATTCTGTGTGCTCGAGTGCATAGGCAATTTCCTTCACTTGGTCACTATAGTTGATGCTAAGTGGCCCATCCCTGCTTAAGGAATGGTCTGTTTTCTTCATTTCTCCCCTCTTTTCTGTTACCGACTTCAGTAAATTATTTAATTAAAGATGGAGATCAAAACTATATATAGGCTTTCAATTACTACCTTGATTTTGATGAACTCCAAGGCTCTGGGTTTTATAGTTCCATCAGTTCACAATAGTCCGAGGAAAAACTGTATTTTGACCTGGTAATAAGCAAGTGAAGTCATGGCTCACACCATCATGATTTTATCGTAGAAAACAAAGTGGGATTTGAACCATAAGGTCCGTCCATTCTCATCAATCTCGAAAGTTCTATGTTGTGGGTCTTCAGCCAAAATTGCAGGAAAGTGTGAAGGGTACAATAGGTATATCTGGTGAAAGTTTGTGATAAAAACTTATTTTCCGCAAGAAACATGTGCCTTTTCAGTGCGTTTAATACAAAAGCCTTACATTTGATGCTTTCTGTCGACTTTTCAGAATAATTCAAACTACAGGATACCGAAGCGTATGATATGAAACCATAAGGGGCTTTTTTGTTTTTAACCCCTTGATTAATGATAATAAAATTTCACGATTCAACATGACAAAGCAATTTATTGATAGTACATTTACATTTATCGAGTAAAAATCCTGAAAACATGGTAGTTTTTTATTTCTACTCGATTCACTAGTGAAAGGCATCACATCTGCTCTTCATGTAAACGGATAAGATACATGTGGCATGCGTTTGCAAGCTAAGTAGAAACTAGAAAGATAAAGGTTGGATTTCCATCTTCAATCAACTGGCTAAAGTTAGCAGAGAAAACGAAAGAAATGAAAAAAGCAGAGCTGGTTTTCGTTACTATGCCAGCGATTGGCCACTTAGTGTCATGTGTTGAACTAGCAAAGCTTCTCATTGAATGTGATGAACGATTATCGATCACCGTCCTGATTATGAAGCTGCCCTTTGATCCAAAAGTCAGTAGCTACACAAATTCGTTGTTAGAAACTCCGAATTTGCACATAAGGTACCTTGAGCTCATGAAAGAAGAGCCTTCTTCTCAATTGTCGTCTTTTCTTTCGATTTTCTTTCGATTTATCGACAACCATAAAAGTTGTGTGAGGGAGGTTCTTGCTGAAATATCCAATTCTGTTTCGTCGCACCTTGGTGGGATCGTCATAGACATGTTTTGCACCTCTTTGATTGATGTAGCCAATGAATTTGGGGTTCCTTCCTATATATTTTACCCAGGTGGTGCTGCAACGCTTGGCGTTTTATTCCAGTTGCAAAGTCTGAGGGATGATCTCAATGAAGATGTGAGCCATTACGAGAATGAAGATGTGAGCCATTACGAGAATTCAGACGTTGAATTAGCTTTGCCTACTTACATCAATCCTGTTCCAGCTAAACTTTTGTCATCTGCATTGTTTGAGAAGGATGGAGGTGTCGACATGGTCCTCGATCAGGCACAAAGATACAGGAAGACCAAGGGAATCATAATTAACACTTTCCTTGAGTTAGAATCCCATGCGATTCACGCCTTGAGCAATGATAAAACCATCCCACCAGTATATGCAGTAGGGCCTGTATTGAATCTGAAGGGAAGCAATAGTCAAAATCAAGAAACTGAGATGATTATGAAATGGCTAGATCTTCAGCCAGAATGTTCTGTTGTGTTCCTTTGCTTTGGTAGTGCAGGTAGTTTTGATGGTGACCAAGTGAAGGAAATTGCCTATGCACTCGAGCGCAGTGGATATCGATTCCTCTGGTCATTGAGAAGGCCTTCACCCAAAGAAAATTTTGAGTTTCCAAGTGAGTATGAGAACCTGGATGAAGTCATGCCAGAAGGGTTCTTGCAGCGAACTGCAGCTGTTGGAAAAGTTATTGGATGGGCACCACAGGCGGCAGCTCTATCCCATCCTGCTGTGGGGGGCTTTGTTTCTCACTGTGGTTGGAACTCAATATTGGAAAGCGTTTGGTGCGGTGTGCCAGTGGCAACTTGGCCGCTTTATGCAGAGCAGCAGCAGAATGCATTCCTAATGGTGAAAGACTTGGCAATGGCAGTGGAGATCAAAATAGATTTCAAAAGGGATTTCGTACTGGGTGTGAGTAGTGAGATTTTGAGTGCAGATGTGATTGAAAGAGGGATTAAACATCTGATGGATCCTGAGAATGAAATCAGAGAGAAGGTGAAGGAAATGAAAGAGAAGAGCAGGTTGGCTCCTAATGAAGGAGGATCATCCTTTTCTTCCTTGAGGCGTTTTCTTGAAGATGTGTTAGATAACATTCCATGATTGAATAGTGTGTCAGAATTGAATAGTGATAATGAATTACATGATCCCTTGTTTTTCATAAATTCAATAGCTGGATATCAACTACTACTACAATCATGAAATCTGCTATTATCAATTCTGTTTTGAGAGTCAGTGAGAATTAATCAATTAATGGAGTCTCGTTCCTTTATCCATCTGTTTTTCCTTTTGTACTTGCTTTTTGGCTATTCTGATCATCTATAATTGCATATGGTTCTTTGTTTCTTGTAATGTGCTCTGTATTCCTTGCTGGCTCTTACCTGATACGATTTTCCTTTTCCTTGTATCCTTTTATTCCCCCTTTTCCTAAAATTTTAGGGTTAATTACATTTACTTCCCCTATGGTTTGATCAAATAACAAACCAGCCCCTCATTTTTAACAAAACTATGAAAAGGTCCCTCAAACTCAAAGCTCCATAACAAAAACATCCCTGTGTGGCTGTGTCAGTCAACTAACGTTGATTTACAAACTGGCTGTAATGTCACGGCAAATATATGACAAAACTCCGAGAATGCCCATCAAAAATCTGTTACCAGTTATCTTTCTTCTTCCTTCCCCTTATGCAATCAAATAGTACTAAAACCATAATTTGTACGTTACTACTTATCTTTCTTCATCCTTCCCCGTATGCAGTATACAGTAAGATACTAAAACCGTGACTTGTCCCAACAAGACGCCAGAGTTGAAGCATCCCGCTCCAATTGCCAATGTCAGTTTTAAAGTTTTTTTTTTTTTTTCAAGGTTTGAGCCTTAAAAAAAAAAACACAAAATGTGGGTAAAAACGTGCTTAAATCGAAACTGAATTCTTCCAAAGTCTTCGGCAACTCCTAGAAATATTAGAAACACACACTGATGCAATAGCTCATATTCAATCATAAATGGACTCAACGAAAATCACCCATTAACAAATATGGGTAGATCAGATTATGGATAGAAAATCATATTCCAATTCATAGAAGGGTAATTACCCAATTTCATGGGCTATTAAATCCCAAAAACAAATTGTTACAAGGCCTGTTCATCATTGTCGGTGTGTGTTTGAAACAGAGAGAAAGGGATAGCGAGGAAATATGAAAAAAGCAATGGAGGCAGTGGCGATTGACAACAGAGTTGACGGCGGCAATGGTATGGAGTATAGGTGGCAAACCAACCCATTTAACTAAATTTACCCATACCCGTCCATGAATAGGTGGGTATGGGTATCTTAAATTTTTGTATATGGATATAAACGGGTTATCCAATAATACCCATTTATTAAATGGGTATTATTGGGTAATCCATCAAAGCCAATTAATCCATTTAGAATTCTCTTCCCCCAAGTCTCTTCTCTTCCCCCACCCTTTTTTTTTTCAAATATTTCATTTTGTCATGATGTTAACTACTTTTGTTTCACTATTATTATTATTTGTTGGTTTTATCTTATTATTTTATTTTCTCTTAATTTGTTAACTTGCTCACTTTTTAGCATTACCAATTTATGATAAGTTTTAGCCTCTTTTCTTATCTTTCTAAAATGAAATTTTAAATTTATATATGAAAAAAATTTTAGGGGTTCAAAATTTTTGGATTAAGTTTTTATATTAACTTTTATAGTACTTAGTTCAAATTTTTTTTATTCTTATTATTCAATTATTAAATAATATGTAATTTTGCGACATAGAGTATAAATGGAAAAAAATTGGTAATTAGGCTTATTGAACATTATAAACAAATATTTAAAATTAATGGTGGGTACAAAGAGTGGTATAAATTGATAATTTAGTTTGAAAAAATAAATTTAAATGAGTATACAAAAAATTAAAATAAATGGGTTATAAATGGGTAATCGGGTTACCCAATTCATTTTTTGATTTACCCATTTATACCTATCTAATTAAATGGGTATAAATGGGTTGATTCACTTATACCCATTACCCATTTTATCCAACCCAAACCCGCCCAAGTTACCCATTTTGACACCTCTAGTATGGAGACATAACTTGTTCTTGGATAATTACTAGATTGATTCATATATGAGCTTGTTCTCCAAATTTGTGTGGTTGTTTAAATAAATTTTTGTTGAATGTTTGGTTTTGACTTGTTGGGGGGGGGGGAGGGGGAGGGAAATAAGGAGAGACCCGATCTATGGTTTTGATCACTAGAATTCTTTTTTTTTTTTTTGGCACATGATAGATTTTATTCTATATTTGCTTTTACTCTATGTTAGGGGAAGGGAATCCAAAGAAATCAAAGGGAGGGGGAGGTGGAAGAGGGGAGGAGACTGCTAGGGAGAGGGGAAAGGGGGATCCAAAGAAGTTATAGGGAGAATTCGGGGGAGACTGAACCACTATCTAACTGGTGAAATTTTTTGGAGAGGGGGAGTGGGGAAGTGGGGGATCCAAAGGGGTCAAAAGAAGGGGGAGGGGGAAGTGGGGACCCAAAGGGGGAATTTTATCCTACACCCAAGATGAGTTTTAAAACTCTCCTGGTGACCAACTACTCTAAGAGTAGTTGTTTGACCACTAGTACTTAGTTTCTTTATTCTTATTTTTCTTTTTTTTTTTCTCAATCTTTCCTTCTCTAATTTTTTTAATCTTTGTTTTATCTTGTACTATTGTCACACCTTCACTTGCTTTTTCTATTTTTGGTAAAATAAATATTTTTTATGGATTTAGAATTTTATTTTTGAAATCTTTTGAACAAAGACTATTCTTTATTTCATGACATCCATTAACGGAGTTAAGGAACTGTTACTAATGGGGGATAATCATTATTTCGTCAAATTACAAGGTTTGTTTCATAATATGAACAAATCTCATGGGAGGTACACCTAATTAACCCAATACTTTTCTCAATGAACATTAAAAAGTCCTCAAAATTGACTAAAATAAGGCAAATTCTGATATGCGGCTTTAAACTTTGTAGGCATCATGTTCAAAACATCATTGGAATGAAATTGATTTACAACCATACAATAGCCAAGAAGCATGATCCAAATTAGGAAAATATAGATAAAGAAGATACAAAAAGTTTAAAATGAAGTGGCTTGCATTAGAGAAGTAACAATGAACTTATTTGATATTGCTTATATTTCACACAATTGTAACTTGTTTGGGTAAATTATCCAACTGTTGCTCAACTCTTTTGCCAATGATCAGATTATGGATAGAAAATCATATTCCAATTCATAGAAGGGCAAAATTAAAATATTTTTCTATCATTTGTGCCCTCACTGGAAGGTTATCCTAGCTCCACCACTGCATGAAACTCTAAAATCTATGCATCAATCTGTCGCATGCATTGACATTTATTCTCATTATAAAGGTAGGTTTGCGTATTGAAACGGTATCTGAAAAAAGAGAAAGCATAGCTTAAGGTGGTTTGGTCATATGCGAATATTCAAGACTTTTCTCTCGGCATCTTCTGATCATATATTGCTGCATCCACCTAGAGAGAGAGGCGCTTTGCATACATGTCACTTCAGCATTGTCGGTGTAAAGGGTACTCATGCAAAGGGTAACATATTGTTCATACAGCCATTGTCGGTGGCCTTTAATGTCATGTCATTATCATTGAAATTTCTAAACTATTCTTTGATTGATCATAGTAGGTGCTGAAGTGTACATATTTAAAGTAGTTGGGAGGGGAAAGTGTTTCTAAGACCCAATTTAGAGGGGCAAAGTGTAATTAATTAACCTCAAATTTTCCATGAAACTGCAGAAATTAGAGCATAGCCAGTTCTGCTAGAAGTTGAGATACAATCGGGGCCTATTGGACGGTGATATAACTATGTTATGCAACCGTGACACAAGTATTTCATGTGATATAAGCCACAACTTGGAAAGGATTTTTTTGGGTCAATATTCCCTTTTCCTTATATTATTGGGATACTTTTAGAAACTGCCATCGAGGTTTTGACCATTTCATATTGTCTTCTAAAATTGTAGAAACATTACTTACCTTCATGTTAGTTATTTGGGATCCAGTATCATTGACTCTGCTACCTTTACAACTTAGTTGGTTTTACATAGTTTTGTCCATAGAAAAAAATTAAGTCATTTGTTCATTGCATTAGTCATAATTTGAAATGTGAAAACATAACCAATTTATCATTGAAAAGGGCGCCTAATTGAAACGAGTGCCAAATACTAGGCACCCTTTTTTTAATTGATATACTTGACAAATAATAGGAGTAAGACATGAGAAGCTTGCTTGGACAGAGGTACTGGTTAAAAAGTCAAAACTAGGGGTTTGAGAGGCTTGAAGGCGGGTCTAATTCCTCCGGGCGAATTTAAGGTCCGGGCCCCACTGCCCCTTAAATTCTAATAACATTTATACAATTTTAACGTAATTTTGAGTGTGTTCCCACTCTCCAAAATTCCTTTCCTCCTCTGTCCCCAATTTTCCCCCCACTACCGACGGTCTCTCTTTCTTAATCCATTATTTACTTTCTGTCGAAAGGCAAAGCTGGTCCAGGTTCTTATCCTCTCCCTCGGTCATGTTTTCAACTCTAACAACAACCAGTTTTAAAACACAACTTTTCTCCAATAATTCCTTCAGTTTAAATACAAGTCTTTCATGCATGATTAAAATAATTAGTTATCTAGCATTTTTGATCCAAACCAAGTGCGGACAACATCAACCACTTGACATCAACCAGAATTTTATTCAATCCCACTTGGTTAGCTTGCATTCAAATAACTCTAGAAGTTCATATTTTCCTTTCTTGCTTTGATAGTCGAGAAAAATTCTAGCAAATGTCAATTCAAGGTATCTATTAAATCTCCATCTTTTATTTGTTAGATGCACTAAACATATAGCTTATACCCTGCTCAACTTAAGCTAAAGCAAATAATACACGAACCCAGAAAAATAAACTCACTAAAAGCTTGAACTAGTACGGCTAGCAACCATGTACAAATTTCCAGCAAAGATACTTCAAAATTTTCAACAAGGTTTCCATCCTTAGCTTGCTTTAAACACTAGACACTTAACATGCATTTTATCCAACATGGAATGAGTCAAATGGTAAATAATTCCAGCAAGTTATTTCACCAAAAAGTCCTCATAAATCTGTCATTAGATAGGATATCATTTTCCAGCAATTGGTAGATTAAATTTTGAAACTTTCTCCATAACTCCTCATTTTCTTTCCATTCCAGCTCAACATGCAGAGTGCAATTATCATGCTAAGGTGTATCTTGTGCAATAAAATGAAATTTATAACCAAAGATTCAAAAGAAAAGGTTGGATAAAACTCTGTTTCTTTCTCTCGGTCAAGCTGTGATTTAGCAATCAGTTTGACGCAACTCTTCTCTAATAAACTCTTCAGTTTTTGCTCAAATCTTTCATGCATGTTCAGACCAATCTTTAATGCAATATATAATACAGCTTAGCATGAAAACTCAAGGCCAAAATTCAAGGAGACAGCTAGAAACCTCTGCATTTTCCCCTCTCGGATAAGACTGAAAAATTCCAGCAGGTTCTAATCAACCTTTACGCATCTAAAATTCCAGCTTTTTTACAAACCTGTTCAGCTAATGTTCTCATAATACTTAGAGTAAACATTTTACCTTCACTTGGATGATCAAGATTATAACCTCAGATTGTCGAAGTTAAACAAATTAAGCACAGGATTTCTTAATCAGTCTCGGCAGTCCAAATTCAGCTCACATCAGATTTTTTTTTTTTTCTTTTCTATCCACGGCACATTACAGCAGCATGCATGGTTAGATTAACTGATTAGCTATCAATTTAATTCCAAGATCAGATTCTAACTCAGCATCAAGTTCGGACAGATTCAAGAGAAAGAAAAACAGGTCATCAATTGACCAAAAATTTCCCCCTCAACTCTCGGCAGAAACATGCATGTAGCAGATTCGGTTTTCTTTTTATTTTATTTCTCTTGCTTAGCCGGTCTGATAATTTCATGCGAAGCTTAACCTTCTGATTTTAATTAGTCAAGCACCTACCCAAGTGAAAGTCAACCGTTCCCAACAAATTTCCAGAAACAAGCTGCAATTCTAGCTTCAAACTTTCGACAGCTTTAATTCTTTTCCAAATCAGATTTCTTAAGTCACAAATCCTCATCTAACCTCACAAGCACCACATGCAAGTCCGTAGCTGACCTCACTTGCCTATAACCAACTAATTTCAGCTCAGAAGTTACCTCAAATGGAGCTCACACACACGGTTTGCAGCAGAAATAATCCTCCTCCCTTCGGCAGCCCAGAAAATGCAGACCACTAGCTCTCCCTCTCCCTTGCTCTGGTGGCGGCTGGAATGGAGAAGGTTCAGCCCTCAGACCCTTCACCAGCTCACGGTTAGAAGGCAGAATGGATCGCAAGTCCCTCTCTTCCCTCTCTAGCTTACGGACAGAAAGAAAAGAAACAAGAAGCTCGGCTCTCCCTCACTCTCACTCACGAACAGAAATGGAAGATGTGTAGCTCGGCCTCTCGCTCCCTCTCGGTCGATACTCACGAGGTAAGTCTCTCCCTCACTCTTTTGTTGTTGGTCCAAAGCAGAATGAGGTTGTGAAGGATGGTAGTGTTGCGGTATTTAGGAGAAGAGGTTGAGTGTGCAGGAAAGTGGAGTGTGAAGGTGGTGAAGGAAATGTATTGGCCGAATGAGAGGTGAGGTAATTATGTTGTCCGAAATCTGCTGGATTTGCATTGTGGTTTTGGTGAGCTTGGGAGGGTAGTATAGTCTTTTCACATTACTTCTAACGAACACTTAAGTCCTTGGTTTAAACTTAATCCCAAAAATTAATCCCAAGTATGATTTGATCGCCTAATTATACGCTAATATACCTAAACCATTTTTATCGAATAATAATCAATTAAACTTGAATATTAAGGTTCCTATTAATTCCTAACATTATTTAGCGATTAAATTAGTTATCAGAATTTCCAATTATTTAATCCCAAGAAATAGAGTTAGTCTAACTCGAAATTTATCGATTTAGTATAATGAAGTCAAGTGAAATAATACTTTAATGCAAGTGTGCCAGTTTGCACATAAAAATTATTTTTACGCACTTATTTGAAAACAAAGAAAGATAAGGATATATTTATCGAATTTTCACGCCGTAAGCATGTTTAATATATTAGAATCATATTTATCTAAAATTCATTGGTTTTCATCCTAACGCGGAAATTCCTATTAACATTTAACATTATTAACGATTAAAACTAGTTATCGGAAATCAAAGAATTTATTTTAAAGTAATAGAATTAATCCAACTCAAGAAATATTAATTTAGTATAGCAAACCGAATAATTCAATATTGGCACAATTATATTATTTATTACATAGAAATTATCTTTATACTTTTATTGCAAAACAATTAATTACAATACTAGAATTCAAAGAAATTAATTATTAGATCAATGAAATAGTTTACCATAGAAACATGAAGTTAATGTAACAAAACTAAGAAGTTTAGTAGTTTAGCACAATTCTTTTATTTTGCACCTAACGTTTATTTCTACGTACTCATTTAAAAACAATTGGACTTAGTGCTAAAATTTATTAAAGAATTAAAATGTAAATAAAATATGCACTGATATTTATAGGTCTATTTTCAGGGTTCTCACATTATCCGCCAATTGTGAAGTACTAGTAACAAGACTAATGTCCAAGGCTGCACATTACACATGCCGTGTAATGAATTACGTAATTGGTCACATTATTCATTAATTAATGCTACTCAATTTAATGTTACGTAACCGCAGCTTAAAACTGTACAGAATTTTAGTGCCCACATACAGATTGGGTGCTTCATCAAAAATGTTATATAACATAATTTCAAGCTCCTGTTAATCAGATCAATTGGTCGCAAAATTATGTAGATGTTGTAATATATTTGAACCATTTTTTAAATTTTGGATAATACCATCATATACATTCGGTTTGAACACATTAGCTGCAGAAGTTTAATCACATTACACTTGCATCCTTGAAGTCACTGGACAAATGAACTGGAGTTTGGATATTATAGAGGGGCATTGATCGATGTTAACCCCTTCACAATTGCCGCCCTACGCAAATGTGAAGGGGCAAGTGGCCGGCAAACACGCAATCCATGACATCGTAGCCAAAAGCTACACTATTGGTAATCACGTCGATAGGTGGGCCACCATCGAAATATTCACCGTTCATGCCCTGTCGATGCATGTTATCCGACTGAACGTAGTGATGTAACCGTACAAGTCAAAGCAGCTTATCCAACAAGCATCACTGGCGCCAGTCTTATCAGACCAACCCCAAGAAGCTAAATCTTCTGTCTAACCTAAGCTAAATGGACCATGCGACTCGGTTTGATGACCGTGCGCAGACTTTAATCATTCGGCAGCACAATTTTGGCCCCAATTTTTAAGTTTGTAATCTGGGTGTTTGTCAACAAATTTTCCTATAGATTTGAGCAAAGAATTTGTAGCCAGTCATTTTTTTTTTGGTAAACAATATCTGAAGCTATTCGAGGGATGGTCATGGAAATGCAAAAAAAAAAGTTCTGTGAAGGTACTGTAGCTCAAGTTTGATTAATCTTGTAGGAGACAGAATTGGCCAAATGCAGTTGAGGCCAAACACAACCTTGGGCACGAATAACTCCTGTCTTGCATGCCCCATTGAACCGTATTTGTTTCTTTCAATGGAGGAAACACTTAAAGAGCTGGTGTTTAACCTTTTTCAGATTATGTTGCCGGTACGTAGTCTGAATTCAAGCAAAAATTGCTTGGTTACCTCCAAATGGGTACTGTGTGACTGTAATGGACCAAAGCCATAAACAGCACATGTTGTATTGGACAACGGTTAATTTTTAAGTCAAGTAAATACTATCGTTAATTGTATTCGGGTTAAATGTGTACTATATGCTTACTTATACTGGAGGAAAGCCATAAAGAGCTGGTGTTTAACCGTCTTATAATGGCTTTTTGTAAAATCCACAAATTTGTTGATGCTCAAAACGGGTACTCTCTTCTTGTAATGGAGCAAAGCCACAAGCCACAAAGATGCGGTGTTATATTAGAGAACCACAGTCTGACATTGTTGCCGATAAAAAAATTAATTTAACAAAAACAACTGCTCTGTGCTTGTTCCCGTGCAAAGCAAATAACAGATTGATCTGTAACGGAAAACTAGAGGTGGCAAAATGAGCGGAAAGGGCGGGATTTGTTTGGGTTTGAGATAGAATGAAGGCATATGGGTTTGGGTTGAACCTTACCCATATGTGTTTTGGGACTAACATGGGCGGGATCGCTTTGGGATGGATTTAGATTGATCCCGTCCAATACCTAAATCTATTCTCTACATATTTTTTTCCTTTAATTCACTTTTTATTTTTTATATAACTTTAATATTTTTCATCTTTTAAATTTCTTTTAGTTTTATTAAATAAACATGCAAGTGTTTTATACTCAAGATTCCCATTTCAAAATTGGATTAACAAATAAAGGAAAAGATGTACAGCCATATTCCAACATATATCAAGATGGCCAAGACACCTAGGGTGTTCAATATTTATCCTCGTCATTATTCAAGGATGACAGATCTAAACTGACTGAAGTACTGGAAATTCTAGTATTTAATGACTAGAAGACTGCTAGATTATATGCGCTGGTATGATTATGAAAAGTATTAAAGATAATTCTTCAATCTAAGACTTCGCTTGGATTGACTATTTTTTCAAAAAATAAGTTTTTCAAATACAATGTTATGGTAACATACAATAACTCAAAAAACATCCCATCCATATTAGTATATCAAATATTTCAAACATATTTTATAGTAAAAATTTTTCATATACACTACTATAATAAAATAATTCAAAAATACTCAAAAAACAGCTATTCCAAACGGAGCCCTTGCTATTTGAGTCCAATGGGTACCCAAGTATTTCTCAAGATTTTCCATCAATTAATGTCTACAATTGGGATTTGACCCATTTTAAACCCAATATCAGATTCCAATACTTATCCCACCCAATAGCCATAAGGAGCTGGTGCTTTATTTTATAACGGGGCAAATATCAATTCTTTTTCCAACGGAGGAGGAAAAGCCTGAAAGGGCTCTGGAGTATTCGAAAGCATTTTCAATCTTACAACATGCAGTGCCAACTGTGACCCATTTTCCCCCTAACCTAAGTTACACTCACTAATCATACAGTTTGTTAACCGTAGTCAACAAAAGGATGCCTCCAAGAGCGGCAGCGTAGTCTAACCACTCAATCGATGCACTCCATTTAAACTGAGGTCCATGAACCCTAACCTCTCCTATATAAGACCCTCACACAACCAAAACTTGTTCCTTGCATGCCCATTCTACGCCACGTTCACTTCACACAATAGCTTTTGCTCTTGCATGCGGCATGCCCATTCTACTTCATACCACAACCTTCTCTAACCTTCACATGTTTTTGTATTTGCTGTAGTCTCTCGCTCCGCCAGACACTCGCTTCCTTTGGTATCTTGTAAACGCTACACCGAACCATCGTCTTCCACTATTATTCTGCCCAGCAGGCTCTACGCATGGCGCTTGGACGATTTCCTCAAATGCATGTGATCGACAACGGGGCAATGGTCGGCTACTTCCAAGATGAGCACAATCCACTTCACCACATTGGAGTGAAGTGGATTCTTGAGGAAGCGCTGGTGCGTTTGGATAGGTTCCCTGGAGCTGAGTATCCGCAGTCGCTGCTCGTTTCTTGCATACCCGTGCGCAATCCCGTTGCGAACGGGAAGTGTTCCGGTCGCTGGCCAAGTGCCGACGTCGTCCTCTCTCCCTTATGCACAACCTGAAGGTTTTTTACATCATGACCTATAATGCATGGTTTGTGGGCAAGGACACATTTGTTGCACACTTCCTCAGTTTGAAGACACTGCTTCACACGGGCGTCTGGATTCTCTTCGGCGCCCACTTTGAAAACTGGTCGGTAGCACGGTTTATAGCTGAACAGGGACTCCACGCGAGTATGACTCGTAACGTAGCCGTCGGAGACAACCTTCACACTGCAACCATTTGCTGGAACCCATCCGCTTTCGAGATCACGTTTGAAGACAGAGATGCTACTGACAGTCTTCTCCTCACTGTGCGCCGCAAGAAATACCGTAGCTTTCTGAGGGTAGCTACCACGGTTGCCTCCATTAACCCTATGTTTGGGCTTATTGTGGAGAGGTTTGAGTGAAGGTTCACAGCTAGAGCGGTGTGCTTTTAATTCTGGTTGTGTAACATCATATTTTGTCTTTTTGGTTCGCAGTTAGAGCGAATGGGTTGTTTTTGGTTCAAGCGACTTTGTCTTTTTGGTCGTAGCATGCTTGGTTTTGCTTGTTAGCGTTACAAGAGTGGGGATCCGGGGCTGCTAATATGTAATGCTTGATAATTAGGAGTGCACCGTTTCGTCGTCCTAAGGGGAGCAACTTGAATTCCAAATTTAAATGTTTGAACTTCTTTCGTCATTCTACTCGACAAAATTCGCTGTTGTGAGCCTAATAATGCCGTTGTAAGCCTAATATTGTAAGGGGATCATAAATGGTTCTACATAAGCTTCCGATTGTTCACCTGTATGGCTAAGCAGAAGTATGAAAGTAACAACACTGCGATTGCCCGTATAGTGAGTGATGAAGTTCATCGCTGAATCAACGTTCCCTACTACCTCATCCTCACACACATTTCGAGGGAAAAAGCAATAGGCGTTTTAGCAAAACAAATATAATGCACAATGTAAACTGGCGCCAAAAGCGCATTCCCTCGTGTAATATATAACGCAAAATCGCCATTTACACAGACACACTCTGCCAGTTTCGGTGGGCAGACGCACATACGCCACCGTCCGCCTGACGAAGGATGGACAAAAGGCAAGGCCACGGTACTAGCAAACAAAGGCCAACAGGCTGTAAATAACGCTAAATGCCCATTCTATGCTATTGGACACCACAGTTGAGTACTGTACAGGGGGTGGGAGGGAATGGAATCAAAACGATCAGAGCACTTCACGATTTTAGAACCACAACAACGAGTACCGCCACGACAACAATCACAACAATGTTAAGGATCGTCACGTTCCTTTGCATGCTTCTCAATTCAGCTATGATACCGGATAACTCTGCCGCGGGTCTATTGCTGACAGGGTCGGCACTTGAGGGGGCGGGATCGGGAACTTGAAACCCTGTTGCTCGAGCAAACTCATCACACCAGGCAATGAATGTTCGACATAGCCTCTACAATACAAGTACCTTAGCAATTGAAAAATTGCGACCGGAACAGTACTACCAAAGAACTTACCTGGGCGTTAGCGTGGCGGCCCCTGTTTGCTTCAGACTTCCAGACAACCCGAACTGCACAGCTACGACCACAATTGCAATATAATGTCGGCCATATCGTGCTATTGACCGACCCAACAGAAGAGGATAAAGCCATTCACAAAGGTTAATCTCCCCCGCTACACCGCCTAACTTTATCTCTGTCAAACAGAAGAACACGGCACTCCCACGGTGTCGAGGGACAACGCCTTTAACAAGAATTTGGGGTTTGGGCGAATAGGTTTTCCCCAACAGTAATGAACAATCAAATAATGGCGGGGATAAGCCTAATGTTTCGCAACGAACGGCACACACAAAACGACTCTGTGTAAGTCCATTACAAAAACGATAAATATACTACTATATATAGGTCTACCTCTAATGTTAATTCGATAAATATCACTTAGGCACGTACGTGGGTTGAATAGTTTGTGATGTTAATAGACATTTAATGGAAAGGTTATTTGGATAGATTGTCATGTTATGCAACAATTTATCTTCATTCATTTGTTGTCCGCATTTAGTTTATGATAATGCGGCAAATTTATTTGTATACACGTACTTTTTTAGTTTAATTGAATATTTGATATTTAATAATTGTAATATATATCACAATGTGCTTGTTCCGCTTTCGTGCAAATACGAGTGTAACAATGTTCCAATTCGACATACAAACATTTACGTATTTAACTTAAATGTAATGTTTCAGAGTGAAATGGCCTTCATTAGCTAGTATTTCGCTGATGTAATGCAAAAAAAGCCATAAAGAGCTGCTGTGTTACGGCCAATATCATTTTTAGGTACTATCCGATATTTAAAATTTGTTTAAAAGCAGCATGTACCAGTTTCCACTTCATAACAATAGTTGTGGAACACTTTTTCCAGTTTCATTCAACAAACATTTTAGCAATCCACTTAATGTAATGTTTCATGGTAAACTGGCTATACAAAGCTAGAGTTTTGTTCATGTGATGCAAACAAAACCCGTAAAGAGCTAGTATGTTATGCGTAATAAATAACTACAAATACAATGTATCTTCACAATTTGTGATATATCAATATCTACCAGTTTCGCTTTCGTACAAATAAGAGTCTAACACTTGTTCATTTTCAGTTACAAATTTTTACGTTTTTTACTAACATGTAATGTTTTAGAGTGAAACATTACATGTTAGGCTAGTATTTCGTTGATGTAATGTAGAAAACCCATAAAGAGCTGCTTTGTTATGGCCAACATCTTGTATTCATACTACCCCATATTTAAAATTTGTTTAATACGAAATCTACCGGTTTCCGGTTGCGAAAGATATTACTTTCACAGTTTTCCAATTTCAGTTACAAACATTCACGTATTTAAACACGTATTTAAATGAAATGTCATACATCAGAGTGAAATGCCTAAACATAGCTACTATTTTGTTGGTGTAATGCAAAAAGGCCATAAAGAGCTGGTACGTTTTGCCCAATATATTTTTTCCACATTTTATGTTTAACATGTGTTAAATACATCTACCACTAGGCGAGCATCCCAAAAATTTTCAGTTTGGGTACACGTTCTCAATCCTAATATTTTACAACCATTTATGTATTTTACCTAAATGTTATGATTCAGCGTAGAATTGGCAAAAATAGCTGGTATTCTTTTGAGGATTACATAAGAAGTCGTAAGGAGTTGGTCTGTTACGCCCAATATCTTTTATTCGCAACTTGACATTTAAAATTTGTTAAATACAAAATCTAGCAGTTTCCTTTTCATAAAAAATATTTGTGTGGAACTTTTTCGATTTTAGTTACCAACATTTATGTATCAAATGGAAATTAGATTTTGCACAGCAAAATCTAATGACAGCGGCGACAATGTATTTGTGTCATGGAACGAAGTCATAATAAACACATAATACTTTTAAGTGGAAATGTACGCACAAAGTACGTACAAATACACTGGAATCACAAAAGAACCGGGACAGACAATTAGAATCCACAGTTCCTGAGCCTTGGATGCTTCGTGTAAAGTACAGATACGTGTATTCAATTAAATGTGAAACAGGCAACAATCTATCTTCCCATGAACCCAGTTTCCGCAAATTATAATATTTTAGTAAAATAACAGTTCAAATCAATTTCAATTCCGTGAATGTTGTTACAAAAGTCGGAAACCAACATAGAAACGACTCCAATTTATTAAAATTCGGAAAAAGGATTCTGTACTTCAACTCTACAAGTCCCCTAAACCGTCTACACATTACAAAATCTAAAATCAAAATACATTACATAATTAAATAACTTAATATTTAGAACTAAGCGCTGCATTAATTCAGATATTAAATAATGACCATACGTTGCTTCAAAGCCGAACATCTTCTTAGTTGTAAACCTTAACAGACCAAAAACTAGTGCGATGAAGAGACGCATAAGTATTATGAGCAATGAAAAGAGGCGGGGAGAAATGCTAGTTACTGTTCTCACAAATGAATGGAACGATGGCAAAAAGGTGAAAAGGCGTTGGGCCTTACTGTTCACATAACAGCTTACAATGGCCCATCAGACATTCAACCTTACATTATTTCCACTTTGATGGTAACAGAATCAAATTTTATTTTGCTCCATCGCAAGCTGTTGCCAGAATTCTCCACATTCACGAATACCATGTCGCCTACTCATGCTCAAAACAAATTAATGCGAAGGAAACATATAAACCGTTCCACTTCTACAATTTCCTACGTATTTGATGGAAAGATTACTCTTCGACCTGTACTCACCAAAGTACACCTGTCTGATTTATTGCCTAACTGTACACCGCAGCATCACAACAACAATGACTCATCTTTGTCCTTCACTTCTTTGTTGGCCACCTGTGTCCCTTCCACCGCTACCGCATGTTTGTGCTACAAATTCTTGTCCTATCCATTCGCCAGAGTGGCTCCAGCCTATACCAGTTTCAAATGATTTTTCCAGCAACTCATCCAAAGAATTTTCCATCCATTCAGCATAAACTGCTGTGTTGTGGGAATTCTTTTTGTATGGACATGTTCGTTGGTTGTGGCCTGCCTGCAATTTTCAACCCATATATTACATGTCAAATCATTTCTGACTACAAGTAATCACGTCAACTAAGCTGTCGGAATGCTAATATTACACCACTTCAACTTTCTTGCATTTCCATTAACAGATATATACTTTGTAGGCACTTTTAATTATTTTTTAAGGTTTTGGTGTTGATAATACCAACGAAAAATACCAACTTTTTCACTATTACCTTCAGTGTCCGGTTCATGTATTACATCGAATAACTACTGTATAACTACGTACGGAATTCCGATAGTACCTGCAATGTCCGCACTTTCTTTTCTTCTTTGCTTCCGCTTGCTTGTGATCACCTTTAGCTCGAGACACCCTGGGGTCTAACAATCCAAATGTTCTTCTACTTCTATCGATCCTCACTCTTGAATCCATTGCAAATCCGTCTCCCCCATATCCTCTATCAATCCACTTCTCCTTTAGGTCCACAAAATGCTTGTCGAACATCTGCTGCAGGTCATTAAACTCATCATCCATGTACGAGGCATAGTAACACATACTATTACAGCTGGACTTTAAAGTGCCATATCTGGCCATTTGTGTCATCTGTTTGTTTGCAACAAATGTTGTCATTCTATTATTATTACAGTAAACTCCCTTTGTCCACCGCTCTGAAATGCATGATTCTAGGATTCTATTCATTTCTTCTACCACCATCACGCGAAACATATGAGCACACGGAATTCCCTTTGACTCGAATTTTATGCAAGAGCAGGTTAGCTTCTCCATCGACCTATCATAATCCACCCTCCAAGTTGTTTCATGTCCACCATACTTCGAGTAATAATATGTACGACTCTCTCCCTCCTCACTCCAGCCCTCAGAAATTAAAAGTTCTTGCCTGTTCAAATGCTTCCTCACCATGAAGAACACATTTCTTGTAAACACCTTTGCTGTGCTTCTCTCTAATTCGGGCAGAATTGTGGTTAATACTGGTTTTGTGTTTTCGCTTGTGTGAACTGCTTTGCTCTCAGTATGTCGAAGCCATGCTATTGCCAAGTCAAAACTTCTAACGAATTCATATAGTCACATTTTTTCATTCAGGTACTCGTTCAAAAAAGCATTCATTTTCTCACACATTTGAATACTTCTCATACCTGCGAAAAAATTACCGCGTAAATAGGCCTCTGCCCATAACCTTCTCCTCCGGTACAACTTTTTCACCCAGTCATTCTCTCCCACCCCACATTCATTAACTAACCTAGACCACCGATCCTCAAACTCATGAGTGCTGCACTTTCTCACCATCAGGTTATACAACCTGTTATTAAACTCCTCGCAGCGAATATTACTCGGTGCATTTCTGTGCAAGTGCCACGAAAATAGCCTGTGACAAGCATCCAGGAGAAGATTCTTTATGACTCTTCGCATTGCACTGTCCCCATCTATCATCACTGCTACTGGCTTTCTACCTTTCATAGCCTCTATAAATATACTTAGCATCCATTCATATGTCTCAATCCTCTCATCTGACAACAGTGCACAACCAAAAACAGCACTGTTCAAATAGTTGTTTACTCCTGCAAGTACAACTAGTGGCTTACGATATTTATTTGTTTTGTATGTCGTATCAAACACCAACACATCTCCAAATATACTGAAGTCCACAAGAGATTTAGAATCTGCCCAAAACAATCTTGCCAATCTTCCTTCGTTATCTACATGATATTTATAAAAGAACATGTCATCGGCATCCTTCTTCGCTGCCAAGAACCCAAGTGCCCCTTCTGCATCGCCATTGAAAATATCTTTTCTACGTTCCTCGTCCATTCGGTTATACAGATCCTTAATGCAAAATCCCACGTTACTGTACCCTCTGGCTTTGATAACAAAACGTTTCATTATCTGGCATATTCTGGCCCCAACCATCTTCAGACTTTTGGCCTGCGCATATTCCGCATCACTGACTTTTCCATGCGACCTAATGTGTTGCACACTTGCCTCTGATGCCAGCGGGTGATTGTACTCCATAATGAAACATGTCACCACATACTTTACCGATTCTATGTCATATTTCACGTGAAAGCAAACCCTACACCCGGTTCTTGTGATTGGTTTTGCTTCTCTTTTTCGGTTTTCATAATTAAACCACTTTACATCCCTATGGCCTTCACAACAACATACCCATTTTCTAAATCTTGAAATGCCATCTGCATCTCGTTTGCCATTACTTTTACGAATCCCAAATCCGCTTAGTTTCGCATACAAATTATAGAATTCTCCAACTTCTTCTTCCGTGTCAAATGTTAATTTCATTACGTCATCCACGCCTATTGCGCCCACCAATTCATCTACCTCCTCATCTTCATGTCCTCCAATTGAACCAACGATTTCTGGAGTGTATGTGTCTCGGTCACACTCAGGTTCCATGTTAAGGTCACATGACCTTTTTTGGCCGCAACCATCCATCCTCATTTTTTCGTTCTCTGTTTCCTGCACCATGTCACGAGTTTGAAGCGCCTGATCCTGCCCAATAGTTACAAGCCCTGTGTGGGTCAACGTTTTTTCTAACCATGATCGCTTAACCTTTTTTTCAGCCTCCCCATATGCTTTTGTTTGTAACATAAATACTGATTGTCTATTTATGGAAAAAAACAGATATACACGATCATTTAAGTTAAGAAATGATACTGTACCTCACAACTTTTACAAAATGCAGACGATAAAGATTACTCTAACATTCATATACACATTATGTGGAAGTGTGGCTGATGCAATTATATCAACCTTTAGCACAACATACCACTATCGCCATGCATATTCATTTATACTAAACTACTTAACTTGTATTGGGAGTTTTTTTAATTCTCTTCACAAAAGCATTCACAATGTAGTCTGGGAGCCAATGTCTATGTCCACACAGCCATCCAAATCACTCAGTTTTTAGTCCTGTTACAACATCTTCTTCACGTGTTTACTCATTTCTGCTTAATTTCCTTTACACAATTTAATAAAAATTAGTGGACCAACCTTTCAGTTGGTATCCTACGTACACAATGCTCGGTGCACAAAAAAACATCGATAATTTTCCTGCATCTTTTCCTCTTTGTTCGAAGCCGGTGGGTCTTACTGCCCGTATTTCGTATTCCTAATTCCTCTATCATTGCTTCATACAACAACTGTAAACTTCACCGTAGTAGACGTACAAGTACTCGTTATTTTAATCCAATTTTTAAAGTTATGGACGAAAGTACTCACCTTTGATTTCTCTGCTTCTGTTTCACGGCGTTGCATTCAGTCAGTATAGTTTCGGAAGGTCTTTCCTCAGATATATCTACCGGCACAGCCGGCGCCTGAAGTTACACCAGTAGCCACCCCCTCTGTCTATTCCGCCTTGCCTTCTTCTTTACCAAATTTTTTCTTCACTTCTGACCTCACCAGCGGTGTTCAAAAACACCTATCACTGCTGGCCCCAGCATGGTTGTGTTTAGTATGTAATACGCTTCCTCTGCTGTGGCACCAGCATGGCTTTGAAAAGGAATAATTTCACAAACCTCCCCTGAGGTTTCTAACACCTGCACTGAGACCCCTCCCTATATTTGTACAAGATTGCTTGTTAATAAAAGGGTAGAGATGATTATGCACTAATATATTCAAACTAGTATATTTTGTATTTAACAAAAAATAAATATGTGAAACTTAAAAAAAAGAAGAGAAATTGCTCATAACATACCAGCTCTTTATGGGAAACTGGCAAAACTATGTTTTGTGCCAACTCTTTATGGGAAACATTGTGAGAACCCTGAAAAAAAATATATATAAATATTAGTGCGTATTTCATTTGCATTTTTAATTCTTTAATAAATTTTAGCAGTAAATCTAATTGTTTTTAAATAAGTGCGTAGAAATAAATTTTATGTGCATTTTAGATTTTTAATAAACTTTATTATTATTTGATCTTAAATAAGTGTGCAAAAATAATTTATTATAGATTACAAATAATTTAATTGTGCAAAACATTAGATTATTTGAATTTCTGCCAAGCTAAATTAATAATTCTTGACGTTGAGTGTGCCATTGTTTTTATTTAATTCCTTGAGTTTCAATAAGTTAATTTTAAGTATTAATAACGATAGGTGTTAAGGGGAAATTAGAATCAAGGCGAATCGTTTTAAGTCAAAACTTTTTATAATTATATTTAGGACGATACCTTTCGATAATTGAATTTTTGCGAGATTAATGTACAAGTAGGCATTCGATTTATACTTGGGGTAAATTTCGGAAATTTGATTAGGATTGAGGACGTAAGTGGAACTTCGGATGAAATGTGAAAAGACCAAAATAGCCTCCTCCAATTCAAAATTAGCCATGCAACCGTGGAAATTTCTTGAACCAGTTTCAATTCCAAACATCTTCATTTCTGCCGGTTCCATTTCACTTCCCAATCTAGCACCTTCCATTGCTATTGCCGACCAACCCCACTCACAATAACCTCAATATAAACATTCCATTAACCAAACACTCCACAATATACCATTCCCAATGCACTACAATAGCACTTTCATTTTCTTTCTGCCGTGAGCTGTGAAGTGATCAACCTTCCTTGGAAATAACGACCGAGTGAGAGAGCCGAATTCCTTGCTCATTTCTTTTCTGTCCGTAAACTAGAAAGAGAGGAAAGAGACTAGCTGACTATCTTCCGTTCATCCGTGAGTTGGTGAAGAGATTGAGAGCCACATTATCTTCATCCTAGTCGCAAGTTGGAGCAAGGGAGAGGAAGAGCTAGCCGGCTGCATTTTTGGACTGCCGAAGGGAGGAAATTATTTCTGCTGCTAGCCGTGTGTGTGAACTCCAAACTGAGGTAATTTCTGGACCTAGACTAGATGTTTATAGGTTGATGAAGTTGTTTAAGGGCATGCATGTGAGGATGGTGCGGTTGGATGATGAACTAAGTTACAAGAAAATCTGACTTTGAAGAAATTGGAACTGCCGAGAAGCTTGAGCTGGAATTTCAGCTTTAACTTGCTAAATTGTGATGATCTGAGCTTAAGTTTGGATCCAATCGGATAGATAGTTCTTTATTTGATGTTGCATGTGAACTATATGGCTTGAATTTCGGTTGCATGGCTAGAAATTTTAATGGGAGTTGATGGACTGCTGAAACAATTTTTCCAGTTTAGCCGTTGATGATGTTTTGGAAATTGCACGGGTATTTTAGCATGAAATTTGCTGGAAAGTGGTTGATTTCACTTAATTAGGTGCTTGACTAATTAAAATTAGATGATTAATCTTTGCATGAATTTATTAGTCCGGCTAAGCAAGAGAAATAAAATAAAATGAAACCAGCTTACATGCATGTTCATCCGTGGCTAGCTGGACAGATTTTTGGAGTGTGTTTGGATTGTAAGTTATTTGAAATATTTTTACTATAGCACTTTTTGTGATGTGATATATGTGAGATAAAAAAGTAATTGGGAAGATAAAAAGGTGTATTGGAAATTGTAATGGTGATGTCAGCAAATATATTTGCCCAAATAATTGGCTGTCCAAACACACTCTTGGATTTTTGGGATGTTTGAAGTCGTTATTCGAATCTGATTTTGAGCTAGAAATGTTAATCAGTTGGTCAAGCATCTGCATGTGGAATTTGAGCATTTAAAGCACTGGTTTAACAGAGGGAAAAGCTAGTTTATGATCACTGAATTGCTGGAAAATTTTATCCTAGCTGATGACAGATTTATGGGGACTTTTTGGTGGAATAATTTACTGGAATTAAGCGTTATTTGCTTTGGTATATGCTGGTATGAATGTCATACTTAAATGTATGGATGGTCTGAATCAAAGTCTTATGGTTTTAAAAGAGAAAAAGGAGTTTTTCACAAGTGAAAAATGAGTTTCCAGATTTTCGGATTTCACTGACCAGTCTCAGTAAAATGCTTATATCTTGGTGTAGGAAAATCCGATTGAGGTGCCGTCAGTGGCATTTGAAACTAGATTCATGGGCCTTTGTTCTGTAGAAATTTCATATTTTTCCTCCATATTTACTGCTGTCCGTGACTCCTCAAAGTAGACTGTCCTGCTTGAATGTCCTGTTTCTTCAGGAAACTGAATTCTTGATTTGGATCGAATATTTGGCCTATTTGTGATTTGAATCTCTGAAAAGTGTCTTCTGGGATGTGATAGTATTAAAAATCTATTTTACAACAGTATAATTTTCAGAATTGTTTGATTTGTGGAACATGAACTAAAGCAATTCTTGAAGGAAAATATTTTCCAGCATGACCGAACTGGTTGGGACTTTTGGTGAGTTTATTTGCTGGATTTGTGTATTATTTACTTTAGCTTGGTTTGGACAGATGATAAGCTATGTGTTTAGTGAATCTAGCAAGTAAAAGTTAAAGGTTTAATGGACATCTTGGATTGAATTTTGCTGGGTTTTTCTTGACTACCGGATCAAGAAAATAAAATCTGAATTTTAGAACTACTCGGGAGCCAAGTTGGCTGTAGTTTTATTCTTGTTTTGAATGGATTGGTGTTTGAAGTGAGAATTGGTTGTCAAGAGCTAATGATTGATGAAGCTCTTGACCATTTGAGTAGTTTTGCAATAATTTAATTTTTGGTGAATTTGTTCAAGTGATTGGTTGAAATGCATTTGGAAGGTCCACGATTTGTGAGTTGGAATTGTTTTAATACTTTGGACTTCCTTTGGTTGATTTTGATTAGAATTGAATCTGATGAGACCTAGGGCTAATGATTGATGAAGCCCTAGTGAAATTGATGTTCGAATTGTGTTTTTGCTATATTGGTGACTTGGAATATAATGTGCAAATGAATTGGAATCGTGAAGTCCGTTCTAGTCTTTTGAATTCAAGTATCTTTAAATCAAATTTTGTGGAAATATTCCGCTTTAATATCAAGTGATAGAATTCGAGTTTAGTGTAGTATTATTAGAAAGTAAGATATTGGGACTTTTAAAACCTTGCCGATTTGTTAATTCTTTTCTTTATTTAAACTAGTGTTTCACCTTTAATAAATAATTGCATTAACTTTCAAACTTTAAGTTTTTCACAAAATTATCCTTGACCAATTGTTTTAAAGGAAATTTGTTAAAAACATTAGATTTGAATAATTTAAAATAAAAGACAAAGGGAACTTGTTCGACAAGAAAACTTGTTTGAATTAATTTGGTTCTAGTTTGCCCTCTAGAAGGGAAATACCTTTAAAGAAACCATACGAGATATTTTATTTCTTTACTAGCCTTAATTCCAAGGGAATGATTGATTTGTTTCGAGAAATTAAATTTGTTTTATACAGGATAACCTTTTATATACAAAACAAGAATTTGTTTAGTAAAACTTATAGTTTTAAAACTTGGATTTCTAGGGTGTAGCGAGGACGTGGACTTCGATTCCCAGCTTGACTTTTGAGCTTCACTTTTGGTGAGTGTCCCTGCCTGTTTTATGACTATTTGGTTAAAGTGCTTTATCGACTCGTTGTGTGATAATTGCCAAAAATGATTGCTGATCCATCGAAGTGAGCAGTGTGAACTTTATCACACTAACCTTTCGAGTGGTGACTTGCTTGAAGTGTTTTTCGTGAATATCTTGCTTGCGTTTGCTAAGTGCTAAATTACTAGGCAGGGGAATGTACCACACCATAAGGGTGGGAGGGCCTCTTATCTTGTCCTGGTAATCAAGTGTTGGACGTAAAGTCGTTGGGTGAATCCCTCGATCAGTCTATAACAATCAAGTGTTGGACGTAAAGTCGTTGGGTGAATCCCTCGATCAGTCTATAACGATCAAGTGTTGGACGTAAAGTCGTTGGGTGAATCCCTCGATCAGTCTATAACAATCAAGTGCTGGACGTAATGTCGTTGGGTGAATCCCTCGACCAGTCTATAAATATAAGTGTTGGACGTAATGTCGTTGGGTGAATCCCTCGACCAGTCTAAGGTATACTCGAATATTATAGCTTCCCTATTTATTTACTTCAGTCGAATCAATACGTGTTAATTGTTTCAAGTGATTGCATGATTTTGGGGCACCATTGAGCTTTAGCTCACCCCACGTTTATTTGTTTTCCTTACAGGTTCTGGAAATTGAAAGCTTTGAAACTTACTCATGTTTCTCTTTTGGGGTGTACTTGAATACTATGACTACTTTTGTGGGCTGTAATGCGTTAACTTGGATAATGTACTTTTTATTTTGGATTGCCACTTGAGGCTGGAAAAGTGTAAAACCTGATTATGACATTTGGCTTGTATGTGTTTATATTCGGTCTGTATGAATTTATATGCTTTGGAAACTGTAGACTTTTTCTCTTGAATGTAACGCGTGAGGTGTTTAGGAGTCGCCGATTGGCTAACTTCGGATGCTGTTATCTTTGAAGTTAATGTGGTGTTAGCAATTGTTTTATTTTGGAAGAATCGCTATTGTGCTAGCTTGGGTTAATCTTCGGAAGGATTTGGGTTAGTGTGCCTGCGTGAGTCCTGGCGAGAGCTAGGCAGGCGGCCCGCCAACCCTCTGGTTCGCCTTAGGGGGAAGTGGGGTCGTCACAGGTGGTATCAGAGCTCTTATCGAGCTCAAACCAGGAAAAGGTTCTCGGACTGTGGGGATTGGCTTGTTAAGTGGGGAACAAAAGTCTATAGTTGGGGACATTAGATGCGTATGTTGGGTAGGAATCTTACACATAGGTGAATTACTCTTGGGACTGGCCAGCCTGAGCTGTGAATTATCCTATTGCTAGATTCCTGTACTCGAGTACCAGATATTTCATTCAATGGTATATTTGCAGATTTGGAAGAATTTAGTATATTCATTATGATGTGACTAGAAAGCATGATTAATTTTGGAAAAATGAAATGAAAGGACCAAGTCTAGCTTTTGAAAGTTAAAGGTGAAGAGCCAATAGTGAGACCTTGAAGATTAGTGCCAATTCTGTTTTTGAGATGAATTTGCCATGTGAGGTGAGTTCTTGATAACATTGTGGCTTCTTAAGTTTTATTGGAGGATTATTTGGGGCTAATGTCCAACAGGATAAAGATAACTAGTTGTTAGGTTATTAGAAAAGCCAATGTATGAAATGTTTGAGATCATTTAGAATACTTAAGAGCTATTGATGTACTTAAGTAATGATCATGTTATTAGATTTAATATTAGACGTGGTAGACCTACAATCCACTAAGGTTAAGTTGAATCTAAACTAAGGGTTGAGCTATCAGCTATGTGGTTATAATAATTTGTGTATTGTTGTATTGTTTTCTTTCATGCTTATAAAGATTGAAGTTTGAGTTATGTATGAAAATAGTGAATGTATTCGTGAATTGTTTGGCTCTTGAAGTTGTATGAAATTGGTGTGCAATGTGACTCATATTGTGTGTATGAAAGTTGATGCTTACGCGTCTACTTTGTTATGGTGTTGAAAAAAAAAAATTCTTGAGAATTTAGAAATATCCTAGAATAGTGTAATATATATATATGAATCAAATAAAAATAAGATAGGAATATTGTGATTTGAGTGATTTGAATACATGATATAGTTGAATAAGTTACATGACTAATTAACTCTCCTTTTTCTCAATTCTCATATTGATTTTACTTACCAAAAAAGAATATTTATATATATGTATACACCTTGAACTCACATAAAAATTGAAAATCAGGCAGAGTTTGGGTTTGGACCTTTTCTTAGAAATAAGAATGAATATTGGTCGTGAATTGGAGAGTAAATAGTTAAGTTTTATGTGGCATAAAAGCTAATTCTCAGATTATGTGTGAAGAGTAGAGGCGTTGGACCGAAGTTTAAGTAAATACGAACCTGCATGTCTGCTTATTTTTCTTAAAAGCATTTTATTCTCAAAAATGATTTGTGGGGTTAAATGATTTTTCTTGATCAAACGTTCAAATAACAAATGTTAAACCTCTTACCAAAAGTCGAATGCATTTAGAAATTTTGACCATCAAGATCAGAACCAATTTCCTTTCTTCTTGTATTCCATTCGAATAGTCATTTATATATATATATATAGACCACAATTTTTCCAAATGTGTATTTGATATCCTGTTATTAGTTTGGTTACGAAAGGTACGTGAAAAAGCTTTCCCCGAACGAATAAGATTTTCGGTTGGCCGTCTTGGGACAAAAGAAGCTGTATCATTTCTAAAATTGTTAATTTTGAAAATCGAATTCTAGTAAATCATTTTGGACAATTTGAGTACGACAATTTGGTGAGTGAAATCTTTTATAGAAAATATATCTTCGTACTTGAGTTTCGAACTACATGATTGAGTCATTTGATTTAGTCAAAAAAAAAATAAATAAATAAGAATTTTGATGACGAAATTCATTTTAAGGAGGGGAGGATGTGAGAACCCTGAAAAAAATATATATAAATATTAGTGCGTATTTCATTTGCATTTTTAATTCTTTAATAAATTTTAGCAGTAAATCTAATTGTTTTTAAATAAGTGCGTAGAAATAAATTTTATGTGCATTTTAGATTTTTAATAAACTTTATTATTATTTGATCTTAAATAAGTGTGCAAAAATAATTTATTATAGATTACAAATAATTTAATTGTGCAAAACATTAGATTATTTGAATTTCTGCCAAGCTAAATTAATAATTCTTGACGTTGAGTGTGCCATTGTTTTTATTTAATTCCTTGATTTTCAATAAGTTAATTTTAAGTATTAATAACGATAGGTGTTAAGGGGAAATTAGAATCAAGGCGAATCGTTTTAAGTCAAAACTTTTTATAATTATATTTAGGACGATACCTTTCGATAATTGAATTTTTGCGAGATTAATGTACAAGTAGGCATTCGATTTATACTTGGGGTAAATTTCGGAAATTTGATTAGGATTGAGGACGTAAGTGGAACTTCGGATGAAATGTGAAAAGACCAAAATAGCCTCCTCCAATTCAAAATTAGCCATGCAACCGTGGAAATTTCTTGAACCAGTTTCAATTCCAAACATCTTCATTTCTGCCGGTTCCATTTCACTTCCCAATCTAGCACCTTCCATTGCTATTGCCGACCAACCCCACTCACAATAACCTCAATATAAACATTCCATTAACCAAACACTCCACAATATACCATTCCCAATGCACTACAATAGCACTTTCATTTTCTTTCTGCCGTGAGCTGTGAAGTGATCAACCTTCCTTGGAAATAACGACCGAGTGAGAGAGCCGAATTCCTTGCTCATTTCTTTTCTGTCCGTAAACTAGAAAGAGAGGAGAGAGACTAGCTGACTATCTTCCGTTCATCCGTGAGTTGGTGAAGAGATTGAGAGCCACATTATCTTCATCCTAGTCGCAAGTTGGAGCAAGGGAGAGGAAGAGCTAGCCGGCTACATTTCTGGACTGCCGAAGGGAGGAAATTATTTCTGCTGCTAGCCGTGTGTGTGAACTCCAAACTGAGGTAATTTCTGGACCTAGACTAGATGTTTATAGGTTGATGAAGTTGTTGAAGGGCATGCATGTGAGGATGGTGCGGTTGGATGATGAACTAAGTTACAAGAAAATCTGACTTTGAAGAAATTGGAACTGCCGAGAAGCTTGAGCTGGAATTTCAGCTTTAACTTGCTAAATTGTGATGATCTGAGCTTAAGTTTGGATCCAATCGGATAGATAGTTCTTTATTTGATGTTGCATGTGAACTATATGGCTTGAATTTCGGTTGCATGGCTAGAAATTTTAATGGGAGTTGATGGACTGCTGAAACAATTTTTCCAGTTTAGCCGTTGATGATGTTTTGGAAATTGCACGGGTATTTTAGCATGAAATTTGCTGGAAAGTGGTTGATTTCACTTAGTTAGGTGCTTGACTAATTAAAATTAGATGATTAATCTTTGCATGAATTTATTAGTCCGGCTAAGCAAGAGAAATAAAATAAAATGAAACCAGCTTACATGCATGTTCATCCGTGGCTAGCTGGACAGATTTTTGGATTTTTGGGATGTTTGAAGTCGTTATTCGAATCTGATTTTGAGCTAGAAATGTTAATCAGTTGGTCAAGCATCTGCATGTGGAATTTGAGCATTTAAAGCACTGGTTTAACAGAGGGAAAAGCTAGTTTATGATCACTGAATTGCTGGAAAATTTTATCCTAGCTGATGACAGATTTATGGGGACTTTTTGGTGGAATAATTTACTGGAATTAAGCGTTATTTGCTTTGGTATATGCTGGTATGAATGTCATACTTAAATGTATGGATGGTCTGAATCAAAGTCTTATGGTTTTAAAAGAGAAAAAGGAGTTTTTCACAAGTGAAAAATGAGTTTCCAGATTTTCGGATTTCACTGACCAGTCTCAGTAAAATGCTTATATCTTGGTGTAGGAAAATCCGATTGAGGTGCCGTCAGTGGCATTTGAAACTAGATTCATGGGCCTTTGTTCTGTAGAAATTTCATATTTTTCCTCCATATTTACTGCTGTCCGTGACTCCTCAAAGTAGACTGTCCTGCTTGAATGTCCTGTTTCTTCAGGAAACTGAATTCTTGATTTGGATCGAATATTTGGCCTATTTGTGATTTGAATCTCTGAAAAGTGTCTTCTGGGATGTGATAGTATTAAAAATCTATTTTACAACAGTATAATTTTCAGAATTGTTTGATTTGTGGAACATGAACTAAAGCAATTCTTGAAGGAAAATATTTTCCAGCATGACCGAACTGGTTGGGACTTTTGGTGAGTTTATTTGCTGGATTTGTGTATTATTTACTTTAGCTTGGTTTGGACAGATGATAAGCTATGTGTTTAGTGAATCTAGCAAGTAAAAGTTAAAGGTTTAATGGACATCTTGGATTGAATTTTGCTGGGTTTTTCTTGACTACCGGATCAAGAAAATAAAATCTGAATTTTAGAACTACTCGGGAGCCAAGTTGGCTGTAGTTTTATTCTTGTTTTGAATGGATTGGTGTTTGAAGTGAGAATTGGTTGTCAAGAGCTAATGATTGATGAAGCTCTTGACCATTTGAGTAGTTTTGCAATAATTTAATTTTTGGTGAATTTGTTCAAGTGATTGGTTGAAATGCATTTGGAAGGTCCACGATTTGTGAGTTGGAATTGTTTTAATACTTTGGACTTCCTTTGGTTGATTTTGATTAGAATTGAATCTGATGAGACCTAGGGCTAATGATTGATGAAGCCCTAGTGAAATTGATGTTCGAATTGTGTTTTTGCTATATTGGTGACTTGGAATATAATGTGCAAATGAATTGGAATCGTGAAGTCCGTTCTAGTCTTTTGAATTCAAGTATCTTTAAATCAAATTTTGTGGAAATATTCCGCTTTAATATCAAGTGATAGAATTCGAGTTTAGTGTAGTATTATTAGAAAGTAAGATATTGGGACTTTTAAAACCTTGCCGATTTGTTAATTCTTTTCTTTATTTAAACTAGTGTTTCACCTTTAATAAATAATTGCATTAACTTTCAAACTTTAAGTTTTTCACAAAATTATCCTTGACCAATTGTTTTAAAGGAAATTTGTTAAAAACATTAGATTTGAATAATTTAAAATAAAAGACAAAGGGAACTTGTTCGACAAGAAAACTTGTTTGAATTAATTTGGTTCTAGTTTGCCCTCTAGAAGGGAAATACCTTTAAAGAAACCATACGAGATATTTTATTTCTTTACTAGCCTTAATTCCAAGGGAATGATTGATTTGTTTCGAGAAATTAAATTTGTTTTATACAGGATAACCTTTTATATACAAAACAAGAATTTGTTTAGTAAAACTTATAGTTTTAAAACTTGGATTTCTAGGGTGTAGCGAGGACGTGGACTTCGATTCCCAGCTTGACTTTTGAGCTTCACTTTTGGTGAGTGTCCCTGCCTGTTTTATGACTATTTGGTTAAAGTGCTTTATCGACTCGTTGTGTGATAATTGCCAAAAATGATTGCTGATCCATCGAAGTGAGCAGTGTGAACTTTATCACACTAACCTTTCGAGTGGTGACTTGCTTGAAGTGTTTTTCGTGAATATCTTGCTTGCGTTTGCTAAGTGCTAAATTACTAGGCAGGGGAATGTACCACACCATAAGGGTGGGAGGGCCTCTTATCTTGTCCTGGTAATCAAGTGTTGGACGTAAAGTCGTTGGGTGAATCCCTCGATCAGTCTATAACAATCAAGTGTTGGACGTAAAGTCGTTGGGTGAATCCCTCGATCAGTCTATAACGATCAAGTGTTGGACGTAAAGTCGTTGGGTGAATCCCTCGATCAGTCTATAACAATCAAGTGCTGGACGTAATGTCGTTGGGTGAATCCCTCGACCAGTCTATAAATATAAGTGTTGGACGTAATGTCGTTGGGTGAATCCCTCGACCAGTCTAAGGTATACTCGAATATTATAGCTTCCCTATTTATTTACTTCAGTCGAATCAATACGTGTTAATTGTTTCAAGTGATTGCATGATTTTGGGGCACCATTGAGCTTTAGCTCACCCCACGTTTATTTGTTTTCCTTACAGGTTCTGGAAATTGAAAGCTTTGAAACTTACTCATGTTTCTCTTTTGGGGTGTACTTGAATACTATGACTACTTTTGTGGGCTGTAATGCGTTAACTTGGATAATGTACTTTTTATTTTGGATTGCCACTTGAGGCTGGAAAAGTGTAAAACCTGATTATGACATTTGGCTTGTATGTGTTTATATTCGGTCTGTATGAATTTATATGCTTTGGAAACTGTAGACTTTTTCTCTTGAATGTAACGCGTGAGGTGTTTAGGAGTCGCCGATTGGCTAACTTCGGATGCTGTTATCTTTGAAGTTAATGTGGTGTTAGCAATTGTTTTATTTTGGAAGAATCGCTATTGTGCTAGCTTGGGTTAATCTTCGGAAGGATTTGGGTTAGTGTGCCTGCGTGAGTCCTGGCGAGAGCTAGGCAGGCGGCCCGCCAACCCTCTGGTTCGCCTTAGGGGGAAGTGGGGTCGTCACAGGTGGTATCAGAGCTCTTATCGAGCTCAAACCAGGAAAAGGTTCTCGGACTGTGGGGATTGGCTTGTTAAGTGGGGAACAAAAGTCTATAGTTGGGGACATTAGATGCGTATGTTGGGTAGGAATCTTACACATAGGTGAATTACTCTTGGGACTGGCCAGCCTGAGCTGTGAATTATCCTATTGCTAGATTCCTGTACTCGAGTACCAGATATTTCATTCAATGGTATATTTGCAGATTTGGAAGAATTTAGTATATTCATTATGATGTGACTAGAAAGCATGATTAATTTTGGAAAAATGAAATGAAAGGACCAAGTCTAGCTTTTGAAAGTTAAAGGTGAAGAGCCAATAGTGAGACCTTGAAGATTAGTGCCAATTCTGTTTTTGAGATGAATTTGCCATGTGAGGTGAGTTCTTGATAACATTGTGGCTTCTTAAGTTTTATTGGAGGATTATTTGGGGCTAATGTCCAACAGGATAAAGATAACTAGTTGTTAGGTTATTAGAAAAGCCAATGTATGAAATGTTTGAGATCATTTAGAATACTTAAGAGCTATTGATGTACTTAAGTAATGATCATGTTATTAGATTTAATATTAGACGTGGTAGACCTACAATCCACTAAGGTTAAGTTGAATCTAAACTAAGGGTTGAGCTATCAGCTATGTGGTTATAATAATTTGTGTATTGTTGTATTGTTTTCTTTCATGCTTATAAAGATTGAAGTTTGAGTTATGTATGAAAATAGTGAATGTATTCGTGAATTGTTTGGCTCTTGAAGTTGTATGAAATTGGTGTGCAATGTGACTCATATTGTGTGTATGAAAGTTGATGCTTACGCGTCTACTTTGTTATGGTGTTGAAAAAAAAAAATTCTTGAGAATTTAGAAATATCCTAGAATAGTGTAATATATATATATGAATCAAATAAAAATAAGATAGGAATATTGTGATTTGAGTGATTTGAATACATGATATAGTTGAATAAGTTACATGACTAATTAACTCTCCTTTTTCTCAATTCTCATATTGATTTTACTTACCAAAAAAGAATATTTATATATATGTATACACCTTGAACTCACATAAAAATTGAAAATCAGGCAGAGTTTGGGTTTGGACCTTTTCTTAGAAATAAGAATGAATATTGGTCGTGAATTGGAGAGTAAATAGTTAAGTTTTATGTGGCATAAAAGCTAATTCTCAGATTATGTGTGAAGAGTAGAGGCGTTGGACCGAAGTTTAAGTAAATACGAACCTGCATGTCTGCTTATTTTTCTTAAAAGCATTTTATTCTCAAAAATGATTTGTGGGGTTAAATGATTTTTCTTGATCAAACGTTCAAATAACAAATGTTAAACCTCTTACCAAAAGTCGAATGCATTTAGAAATTTTGACCATCAAGATCAGAACCAATTTCCTTTCTTCTTGTATTCCATTCGAATAGTCATTTATATATATATATATAGACCACAATTTTTCCAAATGTGTATTTGATATCCTGTTATTAGTTTGGTTACGAAAGGTACGTGAAAAAGCTTTCCCCGAACGAATAAGATTTTCGGTTGGCCGTCTTGGGACAAAAGAAGCTGTATCATTTCTAAAATTGTTAATTTTGAAAATCGAATTCTAGTAAATCATTTTGGACAATTTGAGTACGACAATTTGGTGAGTGAAATCTTTTATAGAAAATATATCTTCGTACTTGAGTTTCGAACTACATGATTGAGTCATTTGATTTAGTCAAAAAAAAAATAAATAAATAAGAATTTTGATGACGAAATTCATTTTAAGGAGGGGAGGATGTGAGAACCCTGAAAAAAATATATATAAATATTAGTGCGTATTTCATTTGCATTTTTAATTCTTTAATAAATTTTAGCAGTAAATCTAATTGTTTTTAAATAAGTGCGTAGAAATAAATTTTATGTGCATTTTAGATTTTTAATAAACTTTATTATTATTTGATCTTAAATAAGTGTGCAAAAATAATTTATTATAGATTACAAATAATTTAATTGTGCAAAACATTAGATTATTTGAATTTCTGCCAAGCTAAATTAATAATTCTTGACGTTGAGTGTGCCATTGTTTTTATTTAATTCCTTGATTTTCAATAAGTTAATTTTAAGTATTAATAACGATAGGTGTTAAGGGGAAATTAGAATCAAGGCGAATCGTTTTAAGTCAAAACTTTTTATAATTATATTTAGGACGATACCTTTCGATAATTGAATTTTTGCGAGATTAATGTACAAGTAGGCATTCGATTTATACTTGGGGTAAATTTCGGAAATTTGATTAGGATTGAGGACGTAAGTGGAACTTCGGATGAAATGTGAAAAGACCAAAATAGCCTCCTCCAATTCAAAATTAGCCATGCAACCGTGGAAATTTCTTGAACCAGTTTCAATTCCAAACATCTTCATTTCTGCCGGTTCCATTTCACTTCCCAATCTAGCACCTTCCATTGCTATTGCCGACCAACCCCACTCACAATAACCTCAATATAAACATTCCATTAACCAAACACTCCACAATATACCATTCCCAATGCACTACAATAGCACTTTCATTTTCTTTCTGCCGTGAGCTGTGAAGTGATCAACCTTCCTTGGAAATAACGACCGAGTGAGAGAGCCGAATTCCTTGCTCATTTCTTTTCTGTCCGTAAACTAGAAAGAGAGGAGAGAGACTAGCTGACTATCTTCCGTTCATCCGTGAGTTGGTGAAGAGATTGAGAGCCACATTATCTTCATCCTAGTCGCAAGTTGGAGCAAGGGAGAGGAAGAGCTAGCCGGCTACATTTCTGGACTGCCGAAGGGAGGAAATTATTTCTGCTGCTAGCCGTGTGTGTGAACTCCAAACTGAGGTAATTTCTGGACCTAGACTAGATGTTTATAGGTTGATGAAGTTGTTGAAGGGCATGCATGTGAGGATGGTGCGGTTGGATGATGAACTAAGTTACAAGAAAATCTGACTTTGAAGAAATTGGAACTGCCGAGAAGCTTGAGCTGGAATTTCAGCTTTAACTTGCTAAATTGTGATGATCTGAGCTTAAGTTTGGATCCAATCGGATAGATAGTTCTTTATTTGATGTTGCATGTGAACTATATGGCTTGAATTTCGGTTGCATGGCTAGAAATTTTAATGGGAGTTGATGGACTGCTGAAACAATTTTTCCAGTTTAGCCGTTGATGATGTTTTGGAAATTGCACGGGTATTTTAGCATGAAATTTGCTGGAAAGTGGTTGATTTCACTTAGTTAGGTGCTTGACTAATTAAAATTAGATGATTAATCTTTGCATGAATTTATTAGTCCGGCTAAGCAAGAGAAATAAAATAAAATGAAACCAGCTTACATGCATGTTCATCCGTGGCTAGCTGGACAGATTTTTGGATTTTTGGGATGTTTGAAGTCGTTATTCGAATCTGATTTTGAGCTAGAAATGTTAATCAGTTGGTCAAGCATCTGCATGTGGAATTTGAGCATTTAAAGCACTGGTTTAACAGAGGGAAAAGCTAGTTTATGATCACTGAATTGCTGGAAAATTTTATCCTAGCTGATGACAGATTTATGGGGACTTTTTGGTGGAATAATTTACTGGAATTAAGCGTTATTTGCTTTGGTATATGCTGGTATGAATGTCATACTTAAATGTATGGATGGTCTGAATCAAAGTCTTATGGTTTTAAAAGAGAAAAAGGAGTTTTTCACAAGTGAAAAATGAGTTTCCAGATTTTCGGATTTCACTGACCAGTCTCAGTAAAATGCTTATATCTTGGTGTAGGAAAATCCGATTGAGGTGCCGTCAGTGGCATTTGAAACTAGATTCATGGGCCTTTGTTCTGTAGAAATTTCATATTTTTCCTCCATATTTACTGCTGTCCGTGACTCCTCAAAGTAGACTGTCCTGCTTGAATGTCCTGTTTCTTCAGGAAACTGAATTCTTGATTTGGATCGAATATTTGGCCTATTTGTGATTTGAATCTCTGAAAAGTGTCTTCTGGGATGTGATAGTATTAAAAATCTATTTTACAACAGTATAATTTTCAGAATTGTTTGATTTGTGGAACATGAACTAAAGCAATTCTTGAAGGAAAATATTTTCCAGCATGACCGAACTGGTTGGGACTTTTGGTGAGTTTATTTGCTGGATTTGTGTATTATTTACTTTAGCTTGGTTTGGACAGATGATAAGCTATGTGTTTAGTGAATCTAGCAAGTAAAAGTTAAAGGTTTAATGGACATCTTGGATTGAATTTTGCTGGGTTTTTCTTGACTACCGGATCAAGAAAATAAAATCTGAATTTTAGAACTACTCGGGAGCCAAGTTGGCTGTAGTTTTATTCTTGTTTTGAATGGATTGGTGTTTGAAGTGAGAATTGGTTGTCAAGAGCTAATGATTGATGAAGCTCTTGACCATTTGAGTAGTTTTGCAATAATTTAATTTTTGGTGAATTTGTTCAAGTGATTGGTTGAAATGCATTTGGAAGGTCCACGATTTGTGAGTTGGAATTGTTTTAATACTTTGGACTTCCTTTGGTTGATTTTGATTAGAATTGAATCTGATGAGACCTAGGGCTAATGATTGATGAAGCCCTAGTGAAATTGATGTTCGAATTGTGTTTTTGCTATATTGGTGACTTGGAATATAATGTGCAAATGAATTGGAATCGTGAAGTCCGTTCTAGTCTTTTGAATTCAAGTATCTTTAAATCAAATTTTGTGGAAATATTCCGCTTTAATATCAAGTGATAGAATTCGAGTTTAGTGTAGTATTATTAGAAAGTAAGATATTGGGACTTTTAAAACCTTGCCGATTTGTTAATTCTTTTCTTTATTTAAACTAGTGTTTCACCTTTAATAAATAATTGCATTAACTTTCAAACTTTAAGTTTTTCACAAAATTATCCTTGACCAATTGTTTTAAAGGAAATTTGTTAAAAACATTAGATTTGAATAATTTAAAATAAAAGACAAAGGGAACTTGTTCGACAAGAAAACTTGTTTGAATTAATTTGGTTCTAGTTTGCCCTCTAGAAGGGAAATACCTTTAAAGAAACCATACGAGATATTTTATTTCTTTACTAGCCTTAATTCCAAGGGAATGATTGATTTGTTTCGAGAAATTAAATTTGTTTTATACAGGATAACCTTTTATATACAAAACAAGAATTTGTTTAGTAAAACTTATAGTTTTAAAACTTGGATTTCTAGGGTGTAGCGAGGACGTGGACTTCGATTCCCAGCTTGACTTTTGAGCTTCACTTTTGGTGAGTGTCCCTGCCTGTTTTATGACTATTTGGTTAAAGTGCTTTATCGACTCGTTGTGTGATAATTGCCAAAAATGATTGCTGATCCATCGAAGTGAGCAGTGTGAACTTTATCACACTAACCTTTCGAGTGGTGACTTGCTTGAAGTGTTTTTCGTGAATATCTTGCTTGCGTTTGCTAAGTGCTAAATTACTAGGCAGGGGAATGTACCACACCATAAGGGTGGGAGGGCCTCTTATCTTGTCCTGGTAATCAAGTGTTGGACGTAAAGTCGTTGGGTGAATCCCTCGATCAGTCTATAACAATCAAGTGTTGGACGTAAAGTCGTTGGGTGAATCCCTCGATCAGTCTATAACGATCAAGTGTTGGACGTAAAGTCGTTGGGTGAATCCCTCGATCAGTCTATAACAATCAAGTGCTGGACGTAATGTCGTTGGGTGAATCCCTCGACCAGTCTATAAATATAAGTGTTGGACGTAATGTCGTTGGGTGAATCCCTCGACCAGTCTAAGGTATACTCGAATATTATAGCTTCCCTATTTATTTACTTCAGTCGAATCAATACGTGTTAATTGTTTCAAGTGATTGCATGATTTTGGGGCACCATTGAGCTTTAGCTCACCCCACGTTTATTTGTTTTCCTTACAGGTTCTGGAAATTGAAAGCTTTGAAACTTACTCATGTTTCTCTTTTGGGGTGTACTTGAATACTATGACTACTTTTGTGGGCTGTAATGCGTTAACTTGGATAATGTACTTTTTATTTTGGATTGCCACTTGAGGCTGGAAAAGTGTAAAACCTGATTATGACATTTGGCTTGTATGTGTTTATATTCGGTCTGTATGAATTTATATGCTTTGGAAACTGTAGACTTTTTCTCTTGAATGTAACGCGTGAGGTGTTTAGGAGTCGCCGATTGGCTAACTTCGGATGCTGTTATCTTTGAAGTTAATGTGGTGTTAGCAATTGTTTTATTTTGGAAGAATCGCTATTGTGCTAGCTTGGGTTAATCTTCGGAAGGATTTGGGTTAGTGTGCCTGCGTGAGTCCTGGCGAGAGCTAGGCAGGCGGCCCGCCAACCCTCTGGTTCGCCTTAGGGGGAAGTGGGGTCGTCACAAACATACCAGCTCTTTATGAGAACAATTGGTTAAATAGTGCCCAAAGGAAAACTAATATGTTTGGTATTTAATGAAAAATAAATATGTGAAAGTTAAAAAAAAAGAGGAGAAATTGCCCATAACATACCAGCTCTTTATGGGAAACTAGCAAAACTATGTTTTGTACCAGTTCTTTATGGGAAATATTCCAGCTCTTTATGAGAAAAATTGGTTAAATAGCGCCCAAAGGAAAACTAGTATGTTTGGTATTTAACGAAAAATAAATATGTGAAAGTTAAAAAAAGAAGAGAAATTGCCCATAACATACCAGTTGTTTATGGAAAATTGGCAGGTTTTGTAGTATGTTTTGTACCAGCTCTTTATGGGAAACATAACAGCTCTTTATGAGAAAAATTGGTTAAATACCGCCCAAAGGAAAACTAGTATGTTTTGTATTTAACAGAAATTAAATATGTGAAAGTTTAAAAAAAATAGAAAAATTGCCCATAACATACCAGCTCTTTATGGGAAACTGGCATAGTATGTTTCGTACGGGCTTTTTATGAGAAACATTGGTTAAATACCGCACGAAGGAAAACTAGCAAGTTTTGTATTTGACGTAATTTAAATATGTGACTGTTAAAAAAAAATAGCCCATAACATACCAGCTCTTTATGGGAAAAATGGCAGACTTTGTAGTATGTTTTGCCTAGGAGAATTGGTTTTTTAATCACCTTCATTAGACATTAAATTTCGATTATTCTAGTTAAATGTAATTACCAACCTCCTGATGCTTTTGTCTATTTAATTAACGTCAATCATCTAAACCATCCGCTGAGGACAAATAGGTCATTTCAGCGCTCTGCAGCGTGAGCAATGGACCCCAACACTCTGCCAAGGTAGCTGGGTGAAATTTTTAAAATGCGGTCATAGTCTCAGTGCAAGTGTCAGAAACCTCAGGGGAGGTTTGTGAAATTATCCCCTTTGTTTAGTACTACTGTTTACGCTTCCTCTTCCATGTTTTATTCCTAAGGCCACTACATTTATGTTAATTCTGTGACACCCCAATACATTTCCAGCAACTGCAAACGCAACATTTCCAAACCGCCGTTATCGGTCACCACTTGCTTTCTTACAAATATTCCCTTCATCGTCCCTACTTGTCAGGTTGCAACGTGGCGCCTTCGTTGCCATATTCTTTACTTTCCACACCTGTGTTGGATATGCTGAATACACTACAGAATTTACCCAAAATTCTATGCATATTGTAGGAATTTAAGGGGAGCAGTGGGGCCCGTGCCCCCAGTGCCCCTACCTTAAATCCGCCAGTGCTTGGTTGGTCTCCTTGTATCTTTTGGCTTGGTTGAGAAACATGTCGCAACCTGCATCCTTGTCAAGGATTACCGAAGGTAGAACTTTAGCCGGAACAGGATTAATATAAGTTCGAATAGCCAACTCAACATCTGAATTCTTGTAATTAGTCACATCTTCATTAAAATCATCTCTCAGACTCTGTATATGCAATACAAGGCCAAGCATTGCAGCACCAGATGTATAGAATATATACGAGGGAACCCCAAATTCATTGGCTACATCAATCATGGAGGTGCAAAACATGTCAATGACAACTCCAGCGAGATCAGACGAGGCAAAATTAGACATTTCTGCAAGAATATCCCTTACACTACTTTTGTGGTTGTCGATAAAATGATACAGAAACGTACTAGAAAATGTCGATTGCGAAGAAGACTCTTCTGGTTTGAGATCAAGAAACCTTATGCGTGAATCTGAAGACTCTGACAGCATACTTGTGTAGCTACTCACCTTTTTATCAAAAGGCAGCTTCATAATCAGAACCGTGATCAATAATTGTTCACCACGATCAATAAGAAGCTTTGCTAGTTCAACAGTTGATACCAGGTGACCCATCCCTGGTGAAGGAATGAAAACCAGCTCTGCTTTCTTCATTTCGTTGATCTTCTGGTTATGTATTTGCTTCAATCACTCGATTGAAGATGAAATTGGAAAGTTAGGCTTTCTAATGTCTACCGAGCTTTTAATAGAAGTGCGTGGTTGTGTGCATTTTGTCCTGTTTACTGCAAGTCTTCATCGTATTCAAATGAATGTGTGCAGATTCTAGTCTTTTGAATAAGAGATGAACGTTCTGGACCCGTCAAGTGCAGGTGAAGTCACTGCTCACATATTCAAGTCTTATCTACTTCTATGGTCAACTTGTCATGCTACAAGTTTCAAGATTTCTCCTTTTTTCTTAAAAAATAATTAAAAAAAAGTTTGAAGGACCTTTGGTCATTGTCTGATTTGGGCCATCATTTAACTTCAACCGGTAATCCTGCAATTGCGCAAGCCTATATCCACGTTGACACCTGAAAGTAGGTATCCTGCTGTACTTTAGAGTTTTTTCACATAATTCTCTTATAATTTTAAAAATTATACATAATCTCCTAATAATTTGAATTGAAGTATCAAATTGATGAAATTTGCATTTCATAATGGAGTCAATTAAAATGTGGAAAGTGCTCATATGTTAAGATGAAAATTATCTGTTAACTATAGGAGGTTTATGTATAGATCTTAAAAACTATAAGGGAGTTATATAGTAAATCATTAAATCATAAGGGACTAAAATGTTATGCATATTATATTTATATATCTTGGATACTTTAATTATTTTAGTTTCTAAGTAAGAGTAATTGACATTTCAGTTAGTTTCATTACAGAAGACTATTTCTGTCACCTTGACACTTTAGTCCAAATAGTGAAAGGGTTTTGTATAACTTTAAAATATAGAAAGGTTTTGTAGAAAACGCTAAACCATAAGAGGTAAAATGTAATTAAGACAAGTTTTCAGCAACTATAAGAAAAACCCTTCCTTCAAACTAAATTGCACCATGCAACCAGTATCAGGTTCTCTTTACACTAACTATGATTTCTTAAATTCCTGGCTAAAAGAAAATTACGGAAAATAAAAAGCTTTGGTTTACGGACATGAATATACTCTGCTTCTTCAAAATTGCTTAATGGATTCCCTTGGTGAAAAATTAACTGAGTAGCTAATATCTTATAAGACATGCAACTAATATTATTGCTAATCAAGTAGTCAAGCTTCGATCTCACGACTAATCCTACATTTGCTATGGAAACAAAATTAATAGTACAAGTGTAAAAAGAAACAAAGAAACTAAAAAGGGCATTCAAGACACTGGCTGCTAGTATATAGAATCAAACTAATCAAAATACTTAAAAGAACCAATACTTGAGTGAATAGATCAGCAATAAAACTCCAATACAGAAATAACTGAATAATATTGTTTATTTATTTATTTAATTATTTATTTATTTTTATTCAACGAATATTCAAAACCTTGAGAGAGAGAGAGATGAAGGATTGAGAACTGAAAACCAGTAGCTAACACGCTTAAGATTCGAGCAAGTTTCCTAATCACGGGTGTTCAGGAAATTGTGACTTCTGGATCAGTGAACCTTTAAGGGGTCTATGGCCCTCCATCGCACAAAAAAAAAAAGAACAATGGATATAATGTCAAATTCATGGGCCCCACGGGTAGTCCGACTGGTTTCGTAGTATGATAGTTATCAGCAAATCCCGTGATCAACCTTGCTGCCTTGCTGTGTATTCTTGGAGCAAGACTCTACAAAACTTTAAGGAATTAGTTGGGGCGAAAGGTTGGAATACCCCTAAATGAAAATATATAATATATATGCGAGCAATGAAATTTCACATTGTAAAAAAAAAAATGCTAATCACTTGAAATAATAAAAAATTTTATCTACTTGTACTTTCTAAACTTTAATTTTGTGAAACATCTCAACTAAATTTAGATTATAAAAGATTAAACGTATTCAAATCATAAATCTATTGTATATTTTCTCCCTTCTATGTTACACATTTAATTGTCATAGATCTTTGGTACTTCAACAACTGTGCTGCTTCTTCTCTCAAATAAATTCTTCTATCAAACAACCTTGTACTATTTCCTTGCGTTAAAATTGTTGTAGTTCAAAGCAATGTAGAATTCTAATCAAATCATAATCATAATCCATGCGTTTGTATAGGAGATTCTTTGAAAAAACTATTTGGAATGACATCATAAAAGTTTATTTTTATTTGATACATGTGAAACAAAAATATAGTTGAAAGCTTCAAAATGTAAAATGATGGTCAGAATAAGTGTTTATGATGCAAAACATATAAATATTTGAAAAATATTCTTAATTGGAACATAACTTAGTGAAGTCAAATGTTGAATTAATGAGATATCAAAATATGTTTTTCATTGCAAAGAATAATTGTGAATAATCATTAAAAATTGGAAAATTTGTTCAAAACGTTCGTCACAGTTTGCTAAATGAATTTTTTCATCTTTCAAGTATAAGATATTAACTTTTCACCCCATCCAAATTCAAGTTAGCAGTGTTTAATCCCAATCTAAGTTTTTAATCACTTTTTTTGAAATCATCACGTGACCCACATGCAACCATTTTTATAAACAAAAATTTTAGATCCCACTTTTTTAGTGATGAAAATTAATATAGATTTGGTCATATCTCACTTTTTTTAGAAAAAAATAATGAATATAGTTTTGGGTCAAATCTAATTACTTTTGTAGGGATAAAATGAACATGGACCGAATTATTTGTTTAGCTACAAATGGAATCTAATTTTTTTGCCCTTAGAAAAATGATCATATGTGAATCACATGATGGATTTGGGTAGAAAGTGATCGAAAATCTAACTTAAAATCAAATTTTATTGATTTGATTTTATTAGGAATGTAAAGTTACCACTTAAAAGATGAAAGAGTACGTTTAGATATGAGTACATTTTGAGATTTTTTGTATACTAATACGTGGATGACCCGACCTGCAATTTAGGATAGGTATCCATAAAATTCAAACAAGCGTCATGGACAATGCTGCAATGCCTATAATTATGATAACAATATTAGGATAACCTACAATTATAGGTTTCTATTAACTTTATAGACAAATAAGTTTTTTAGCATCTTTTTAAATATTGTATTAGAATAATTAATATTAACATTAATAATTTTTTAATTAAAAATAGTAAGTATATGTTTGAAATAGTAAATTTTAGTCATAACTAGAAATTTACACTTTGAGTAATGTAATTTACTTATAATTTGACAGAGGTTATTTTTTAAATTAAACTTACTAATACTAAAAGTAAAAAATTTGCATTTTTAAGTTTAAAAAATCACCTATTTTTGGGTTATCACCTATCTTCATCTCATTCTCTTCTCACGATACGATTGAATAAATCATTTATCTGGCAAAATTTTCCTCTTTGGTCCACATTTTCTCTTATCACAATTGAACAAATTTTTTCCCTGGCAAAATTTTCCTCTTTAGTCCACACTTTCCCTCTCTCCTCATCGATCAATTTTGTGTGTTGCGGCATGCAAACCTAACAAAAAGGGTTGAGTTGTTTACTAGGGTTTAGCAGTGGTGGTAGTCGACAAAAGAGTAGATGAAAAATAGCAGCCAAGAGATTAGACCATTATGTTTTCTTGAAAATCGTTTGATTATATTGCTCTAATTTATTTATCTCATATTTGATTCATTTGTCATAGAGTTGCAAATGAATCGAGTTGCTCGCGAGCCGATCGCAAGTGGCTCAAATCCGATCTAGCTCAACTCGAGCTCTAGTCAAGCTCGAGTTGATCAAGCTGAATTCAAATTCAAAAAAACTAAACTCGTTAGCTTATAAGCCGGTTCGAGCTCGATTATATTTATATATATATTATTTTAATAGTAAAATTACATATATATCCCTAATATTTTATTATTTGTTAAGAAAAATTATTATTTTATTTATTTTTGAAAAATAAAATATTTATTTATTTATTTATTTATTTTTTAATCTCAAGTTCGAATTTTGACCTCGTTGAGCTCTAGCTTGAGTTTGAATTTCATAAAATTATATTAAGCCTCGGTTTGATTAGGTCGAAACGCGACTCGTTTGCACCCCTAAATTTTCAAGATTATCTTGCAAAATTAGGGCTGAGAATTTGAAGATTTTATTGCAACATTGGTGCTGGAAATATCGGCTGTGATTGTAGTTTTGATTGTCTGCCGGCAAAATAATAGGTTGAGTGAATAAGTATGAATCTACAAATTGTATTTTGATTGTCTGCTTGTTTTTAGTTTTTGGTGCTTATCAATCAATTCATTTGGGCGGTAAGCTTTGTAGCCATATGAACCATCTAGGAAATAACTTAGACCCTTTCTGTGAAACTTTGCAATGTGTAGGCGTTTGTATTAAATATGGTTAATTTGGGAATGCATATAAGATGTTTGGTTAAATGTCAAAGAGAATTTTGTATGCTACGATTGATGTCTGTACCGCATGAGAAAAATTTAAAGTTCTAATTGACATATGGACTGTTATTATTGTTACTCACTTATTTTTGAATCTCGATGGTATCTTTCTCCTTCCCCTCTTAAATTATAGTCATTCCAAAGTAATTATAATTAGTGGTATGTTTCCTTTAGTTGTCTAATATGATTCTTCCCAAGTTCTCATGGTTTTCGTTTGTTTGCTTAAATTCTTTCCTCTGGCGAATTTTGCCAACATAAAAGCAGAAATCCTAATTAACCCCTATGTGTGTCACTTAGCCAGATGCTACTCATAAAAAGAAGCAAATGAGGCTAATCAAAAGGTGTTTGTGAGAAGAATTGATTGTGTTTATGAGAAGAGTAATCTTATTTATTTAGCTCATAGGCTAATTAGAAGGTAAGTTTAGCTCATAGGCTAATCAGAAGGTAAGTTGTGGACATTCAATTTTTGGTTCCTTTTTTTTTGGGGGGGGGGAGTTTAGATCAAAATGCGTTATCTTCAGTTGAAATCCTAGTTTTTACTTTCAACATTGTTAAGATGCAAGCGCGAAATACACAACTATTGACATATCAATTGCATAACAATTTAATAATAAACAAATCACAAGTATGACAGATAAACGACACACAATATTTAATATGGTTCGGCTCCACCATTGAGTCTACGTCCACAGGGAGAAACCCGTTCTTTATTATGAGAGGAAAATCCTATACAAGAATATAACTTGAACCCAAGTCCAACTCTTATATACTATCTCTTATCTCCCATGTATAACACTACATATCGCCTCTTGTGTGTCCTTTTTGTTTTTGTATCTCTTGTGTAGTATGGCAACTCATATATTTATAGGGAACATTGTCTGATCAAAAACCTAAATAGTAACAAGAAACCAATTCTAATTTCTAGACTTGTACATAATAGGAAATAACTTCTACTCTTAAACAATATAGGAAATTCCTTGACTACTACTTCAAGTAACTAAAACTAATTACTTCCACATAAAACAAGAAACCTGCTTAAAAGAAATTAAACCAATTTTCTAAGAAATCTCCACTTTGGCAAAAAAAATTTTTAGCAACCATTTGCCTTCAATTATCAAATAATATGGTACCGAACTACACACCCGAATCAATATAGTTCTGATATCAAATTGATTCAATCGATAAATGAACATATATAGTTACCCTGAATCCAACCTCCAGTTGACTCGTGAGAAGGTGCCTCAATTCACCATCTCCCTTTGTAAGATTTTTTCTCACCACCACTTGCAACTTGAGATCTCCTTCTGTGAGTTCTAACCCTAATCATTGAGGCAATCAAGTGGTAAAATCACCATATTTCTTCCCATCCTCAGGACTGTCTGGCCACGTGTGATTTTCAAAATTCCACATAAAACGAAAAACTTGTAACTGTCAGAGTCTTCTGGCGCATGAAAATTAGATCTCTTTATTTCTTTGGGACACATGCCATACCATGGACACATGCCATACCATCCAAAGAACATAACCAAAATATAAAAGTCACTGGGATGAAATATCAACCATTGGAGGTGTGAGAAAGTCTCCACTGATTCACGGCCAAAAATTAACATTAGATTCCACCTTTTTCTTGACCCTTGATTCACCTCCTTAAATTCACCGTCAAGTGTTTTCATGCTTTTCGGCTTCTCATCTTTCACCATCAATACTTTTTGCCAAATCATTGAAAAGAGGATACCACCCATTAAATTGTTCAATTGATCATAGCTACCAACTCACTTGATTTCAATAGTTAACCAGGATCCAACTATGAACCTTGCTCTATTGCACGTGAGCAGTCCAGTCTAGCAACCAATCTCTGATATCACTTGTTAGGATTCAAACACGGAACACACAACTATTGAGATATCAAGTATATAATAATTTAATGGCAAACAAGCCATAAGTATGAAAGATAAACAACACACAATATTTAACGTGGTTTAACTTCACCATTGAATCTACGATCACAGAGAGAAATCCATTCTTTATTATGAGAGGAAAATTTTATACAAAAATACAACTTGCACCTAAACTCAATTTTTGTATACCATTTCTCATCTCTTAAGAATCCTTTCTCACCATCCATGTATAAGACTACATGTCGCCTCTTGTGTGCTCTTTTTTTTGTGTCCCTTGTATAGTATGACAACTCACCTATTTATAGGGAACATTACCTGGTCAAAAATCCAAATAATAATAGGAAACCAATTCTAATTTTTAGACTTGTATAGAATAGGAAATAACTTTTAATTCTAAATAAAATAGAAAATTCCTTGGCTACTACTTCAAGTAACTAAAACCAATTAGGAAATTAGTTACTTCTACACAAAATAAGAAACCTGCCTAAAAGAAATTAATCTAATTTCCTAACAAACATGAGCTAATGGTTTATAAAATATGTGATGGCAGAAATTTTGCTGCTCAAGTTGCCCACAAAAACAATCTTGCATGGAGGTAATATTACAACTTTTTTCTGAATGTGGAGATTTAGATACTAATTTGTCCTTCCCACCCCTTTCCCCCCTAAAAGTCTTGAACTAGCTAGTTGATAGTAATGTGGCACAATGACGTTGAACATGAAGCCGACAAACCCAGATTACCAGCTAAAGAATTTAGTGTATGGAAGGTGTGACAGCCCCACCTCACCCTAAAGCGAACCAAAGGGTTCAGCGGACCGCCTGCCCAACTCTCGCCAGGACTACGGAGTCGAAACACACAAATCCGATATTACGCGAGATAGGACCCAAAAGAAATGAACGATTGAAGACCGCCAAGCTTAAACATGGGGAAAACGCTTTCATATATGCATGTCGCTAGGTTTACAATTCAAATGGAACCAGTGAAACGAAATACATTTAGAGTTTGCTCATTCTCGAGGAGCTATACAAAAGAACAAAAGATTTTCTAACTAGCTCAACTCGCTTCTCAAAATCATGATTTTCAAAAGAGGTTCCTGTAAGGAAAACAAAGATAACGAGGAGGGGGTGAGCTTACGCCCAATGAGGTACCAAACATGTAGCAGAAAAATCAGGTATTTCACGTTATACAAACCAGATACACATGCTCGCTATAAAGTAAGACAGGGGTTAAATTTTGAGTTATTTTGGTAAAATGGTAAAAGCATGAATAGTAAGTCAAAAGTAGGATTTAATCTCTAAGTGACCCATGTCACTTGCATTAATTGTTTGCCTAACTTTTGTCTCTCTCACACCTATCCACTTGGCCACCTCCAAATATCTCATAACACCCGGTAAATTAAACCCAGTATTCGAAACTTAACCTAGTTGACCGAATTTTTCCGAACTTTTCGCACCAGTGGGTCCCACGTCCAGTATACGCTCTTAATTTCTCAAAACCTATACGATACTAGAAAAATCATCTAAACACTAGATCTGCTCCTTAACTATATCTAGAATTTTTGCTAATCACGAAAATGCAGAAAACAAGCCATGAAAAATACGAAAACCTAGAAAATGCAAATTACGGGTTCTCACACTCTCTCCCCCTTAAAAGAATTTCGCCCTCGAAATTTTACCTTCCAAATTTAAAGTAACCAATGGCATGTACCTTCGTCGTCGTCAGAGTCAGAAGAAACGAGATTCTTCATTCCAGTCCCTTCTCCACTTGACGGTCCAGGGTCGGTCTTGGTTGGCTGCTGGGTTCCCTTCTTTTTGGGCACTAAACCCGGGCAATTAGCAATCAGATGCCCGGCGCTCCCACAACACAGACATCTCTTCCCCTTTATCCAAAAATCTACTTCAATATGATTGGATTTCCTACAATAACTACAATTTGTCACACCACCCGCTCCACGACCCCTCTTAGCAAATGGCCTTCCAGCTTTACCCTTTTTCTTTGCATGGAAGATCTTCAGTTGTGGCCTTGCAATTCCTGTCTTTTGAGCTTCCTCAGGAATCCCCATAAAAGTATTGCTTTGTGCCATTGCTACTGTCTCCTTGGAAATCTCTTTGTATTTCCTCTTTAGCTCCATGTTTTGGTGCAAGAGCTCAAGTTTCTCCGAATACTCTTGCTTCCATCGCCCTTCCCAGTACTCGGTTAGCCTCCTTTGAACCTCTATTTCGTCTCCGAGAACCGCGATTTCTTGATACGTATCAACCCAATGTGTCATCGTACGGAGTTGCTGGAACTCAGATGCTAGCCTGTCGGGCAAAACAATGGGTCAATTACATTCCTAAGTACAAATGGCATTCTCGGTCCTTGTCCAACTATTGTTTCCCTTTTCTTCTCTTGGTTCTTGGCCTCGCTTAGTTCCACGGCCACGACCACGTTCGTGACTCCGTCTTCTTTCCATGTGCTAGATATTATATATATATATATACATATTTTTGTTTTTCCTCTCTTTTCTTTTCTTTTCCCCCCAAAGATACTTTAGTAAATAAACATAGCAACAGGAAATTGACTAAAGTATCTAAAATTGAGGCCACCAATTACACAAATAAACATATATGCACATAACACTCCACATATCAAGAAAACAAATGATCAAACATACAAATACGTATCAAATCAGGCAATTATTCATATACACAATTATACAACCGACGGCATGTAGTAACAATATACGAGCGAATCAAAAGAAAAGGGATATATCGTCCCAAACCTTGCTAAAATAACCCCGTCCGGTCTCTCACATCACCTATTATCCAAATGAAATATCCATTAACCTCTTGTACTCATTCTAGTCGAACAAAGCCTATTCATGTTCCCAAAATGCAAATCTCACATACGTAACACCGCCTCAACACTGGAGTACTCAGGCACAAGAATTCGAAATAAGACAATTCACCTCTCGGGCTGGCCAGTCCCAAGAGTAAACCATCTACAATCGAAATTTCCACCAGACGTACCGATCTATGATCCTCAGATACCACAAGAAAAGTTAAGGCCTATAACATTCACAATTCAGAGCTTAGGCTCGAACGAGCACTTAATCCTTCATACCTATTCACCACTTAGTCCAGACTCACTCCGCGCAGAGACCACGCGAAGTAGGCTCTGATACCACCTGTGACAGCCCCACCTCACCCTAAAGCGAACCAAAGGGTTCAGCAGACCGCCTGCCCAGCTCTCGCCAGGACTACGGAGTCGAAACACACAAATCCGATATTACGCGAGATAGGACCCAAAAGAAATGAACGATTGAAGACCGCCAAGCTTAAACATGGGGAAAACGCTTTCATATATACATGTCGCTAGGTTTACAATTCAAATGGAACCAGTGAAACGAAATACATTTAGAGTTTGCTCATTCTCGAGGAGCTATACAAAAGAACAAAAGATTTTCTAACTAGCTCAACTCGCTTCTCAAAATCATGATTTCCAAAAGAGGTTCCTGTAAGGAAAACAAAGATAACGAGGAGGGGGTGAGCTTACGCCCAATGAGGTACCAAACATGTAGCAGAAAAATCAGGTATTTCACGTTATACAAACCAGATACACATGCTCGCTATAAAGTAAGACAGGTAAACACAAGAACTCAAATAGGAAGGATACAGGTGGCTCTCAGGAGCCAGCTTTCCAGCGCAGTACTTGATCCAAGCCGGTTGACTCTCCGTTAACGTATATAGAACCAACACGTCCGTAGACTCCACTTTACACCAAATTCCGTCCACCAAACACCCCTTTACCGGGCCCGCTCACCTCAACAGAAACAGAAATGGTAATACTCGAGTATACCGGAATCAAGAGTCTCAATACCTAAAGATCCCAAAACAGACTACCGTGGTTCGTTATCTAATCGTCCAGGCCCTTGCCGACCCGACTCGAATAACTTAGCCACAGGATTTGAGCTCATAAGTTAGCAAGTAAAAGTTAAAGGTTTAATGGACATCTTGGATTGAATTTTGCTGGGTTTTTCTTGACTACCGGATCAAGAAAATAAAATCTGAATTTTAGAACTACTCGGGAGCCAAGTTGGCTGTAGTTTTATTCTTGTTTTGAATGGATTGGTGTTTGAAGTGAGAATTGGTTGTCAAGAGCTAATGATTGATGAAGCTCTTGACCATTTGAGTAGTTTTGCAATAATTTAATTTTTGGTGAATTTGTTCAAGTGATTGGTTGAAATGCATTTGGAAGGTCCACGATTTGTGAGTTGGAATTGTTTTAATACTTTGGACTTCCTTTGGTTGATTTTGATTAGAATTGAATCTGATGAGACCTAGGGCTAATGATTGATGAAGCCCTAGTGAAATTGATGTTCGAATTGTGTTTTTGCTATATTGGTGACTTGGAATATAATGTGCAAATGAATTGGAATCGTGAAGTCCGTTCTAGTCTTTTGAATTCAAGTATCTTTAAATCAAATTTTGTGGAAATATTCCGCTTTAATATCAAGTGATAGAATTCGAGTTTAGTGTAGTATTATTAGAAAGTAAGATATTGGGACTTTTAAAACCTTGCCGATTTGTTAATTCTTTTCTTTATTTAAACTAGTGTTTCACCTTTAATAAATAATTGCATTAACTTTCAAACTTTAAGTTTTTCACAAAATTATCCTTGACCAATTGTTTTAAAGGAAATTTGTTAAAAACATTAGATTTGAATAATTTAAAATAAAAGACAAAGGGAACTTGTTCGACAAGAAAACTTGTTTGAATTAATTTGGTTCTAGTTTGCCCTCTAGAAGGGAAATACCTTTAAAGAAACCATACGAGATATTTTATTTCTTTACTAGCCTTAATTCCAAGGGAATGATTGATTTGTTTCGAGAAATTAAATTTGTTTTATACAGGATAACCTTTTATATACAAAACAAGAATTTGTTTAGTAAAACTTATAGTTTTAAAACTTGGATTTCTAGGGTGTAGCGAGGACGTGGACTTCGATTCCCAGCTTGACTTTTGAGCTTCACTTTTGGTGAGTGTCCCTGCCTGTTTTATGACTATTTGGTTAAAGTGCTTTATCGACTCGTTGTGTGATAATTGCCAAAAATGATTGCTGATCCATCGAAGTGAGCAGTGTGAACTTTATCACACTAACCTTTCGAGTGGTGACTTGCTTGAAGTGTTTTTCGTGAATATCTTGCTTGCGTTTGCTAAGTGCTAAATTACTAGGCAGGGGAATGTACCACACCATAAGGGTGGGAGGGCCTCTTATCTTGTCCTGGTAATCAAGTGTTGGACGTAAAGTCGTTGGGTGAATCCCTCGATCAGTCTATAACAATCAAGTGTTGGACGTAAAGTCGTTGGGTGAATCCCTCGATCAGTCTATAACGATCAAGTGTTGGACGTAAAGTCGTTGGGTGAATCCCTCGATCAGTCTATAACAATCAAGTGCTGGACGTAATGTCGTTGGGTGAATCCCTCGACCAGTCTATAAATATAAGTGTTGGACGTAATGTCGTTGGGTGAATCCCTCGACCAGTCTAAGGTATACTCGAATATTATAGCTTCCCTATTTATTTACTTCAGTCGAATCAATACGTGTTAATTGTTTCAAGTGATTGCATGATTTTGGGGCACCATTGAGCTTTAGCTCACCCCACGTTTATTTGTTTTCCTTACAGGTTCTGGAAATTGAAAGCTTTGAAACTTACTCATGTTTCTCTTTTGGGGTGTACTTGAATACTATGACTACTTTTGTGGGCTGTAATGCGTTAACTTGGATAATGTACTTTTTATTTTGGATTGCCACTTGAGGCTGGAAAAGTGTAAAACCTGATTATGACATTTGGCTTGTATGTGTTTATATTCGGTCTGTATGAATTTATATGCTTTGGAAACTGTAGACTTTTTCTCTTGAATGTAACGCGTGAGGTGTTTAGGAGTCGCCGATTGGCTAACTTCGGATGCTGTTATCTTTGAAGTTAATGTGGTGTTAGCAATTGTTTTATTTTGGAAGAATCGCTATTGTGCTAGCTTGGGTTAATCTTCGGAAGGATTTGGGTTAGTGTGCCTGCGTGAGTCCTGGCGAGAGCTAGGCAGGCGGCCCGCCAACCCTCTGGTTCGCCTTAGGGGGAAGTGGGGTCGTCACAAACATACCAGCTCTTTATGAGAACAATTGGTTAAATAGTGCCCAAAGGAAAACTAATATGTTTGGTATTTAATGAAAAATAAATATGTGAAAGTTAAAAAAAAAGAGGAGAAATTGCCCATAACATACCAGCTCTTTATGGGAAACTAGCAAAACTATGTTTTGTACCAGTTCTTTATGGGAAATATTCCAGCTCTTTATGAGAAAAATTGGTTAAATAGCGCCCAAAGGAAAACTAGTATGTTTGGTATTTAACGAAAAATAAATATGTGAAAGTTAAAAAAAGAAGAGAAATTGCCCATAACATACCAGTTGTTTATGGAAAATTGGCAGGTTTTGTAGTATGTTTTGTACCAGCTCTTTATGGGAAACATAACAGCTCTTTATGAGAAAAATTGGTTAAATACCGCCCAAAGGAAAACTAGTATGTTTTGTATTTAACAGAAATTAAATATGTGAAAGTTTAAAAAAAATAGAAAAATTGCCCATAACATACCAGCTCTTTATGGGAAACTGGCATAGTATGTTTCGTACGGGCTTTTTATGAGAAACATTGGTTAAATACCGCACGAAGGAAAACTAGCAAGTTTTGTATTTGACGTAATTTAAATATGTGACTGTTAAAAAAAAATAGCCCATAACATACCAGCTCTTTATGGGAAAAATGGCAGACTTTGTAGTATGTTTTGCCTAGGAGAATTGGTTTTTTAATCACCTTCATTAGACATTAAATTTCGATTATTCTAGTTAAATGTAATTACCAACCTCCTGATGCTTTTGTCTATTTAATTAACGTCAATCATCTAAACCATCCGCTGAGGACAAATAGGTCATTTCAGCGCTCTGCAGCGTGAGCAATGGACCCCAACACTCTGCCAAGGTAGCTGGGTGAAATTTTTAAAATGCGGTCATAGTCTCAGTGCAAGTGTCAGAAACCTCAGGGGAGGTTTGTGAAATTATCCCCTTTGTTTAGTACTACTGTTTACGCTTCCTCTTCCATGTTTTATTCCTAAGGCCACTACATTTATGTTAATTCTGTGACACCCCAATACATTTCCAGCAACTGCAAACGCAACATTTCCAAACCGCCGTTATCGGTCACCACTTGCTTTCTTACAAATATTCCCTTCATCGTCCCTACTTGTCAGGTTGCAACGTGGCGCCTTCGTTGCCATATTCTTTACTTTCCACACCTGTGTTGGATATGCTGAATACACTACAGAATTTACCCAAAATTCTATGCATATTGTAGGAATTTAAGGGGAGCAGTGGGGCCCGTGCCCCCAGTGCCCCTACCTTAAATCCGCCAGTGCTTGGTTGGTCTCCTTGTATCTTTTGGCTTGGTTGAGAAACATGTCGCAACCTGCATCCTTGTCAAGGATTACCGAAGGTAGAACTTTAGCCGGAACAGGATTAATATAAGTTCGAATAGCCAACTCAACATCTGAATTCTTGTAATTAGTCACATCTTCATTAAAATCATCTCTCAGACTCTGTATATGCAATACAAGGCCAAGCATTGCAGCACCAGATGTATAGAATATATACGAGGGAACCCCAAATTCATTGGCTACATCAATCATGGAGGTGCAAAACATGTCAATGACAACTCCAGCGAGATCAGACGAGGCAAAATTAGACATTTCTGCAAGAATATCCCTTACACTACTTTTGTGGTTGTCGATAAAATGATACAGAAACGTACTAGAAAATGTCGATTGCGAAGAAGACTCTTCTGGTTTGAGATCAAGAAACCTTATGCGTGAATCTGAAGACTCTGACAGCATACTTGTGTAGCTACTCACCTTTTTATCAAAAGGCAGCTTCATAATCAGAACCGTGATCAATAATTGTTCACCACGATCAATAAGAAGCTTTGCTAGTTCAACAGTTGATACCAGGTGACCCATCCCTGGTGAAGGAATGAAAACCAGCTCTGCTTTCTTCATTTCGTTGATCTTCTGGTTATGTATTTGCTTCAATCACTCGATTGAAGATGAAATTGGAAAGTTAGGCTTTCTAATGTCTACCGAGCTTTTAATAGAAGTGCGTGGTTGTGTGCATTTTGTCCTGTTTACTGCAAGTCTTCATCGTATTCAAATGAATGTGTGCAGATTCTAGTCTTTTGAATAAGAGATGAACGTTCTGGACCCGTCAAGTGCAGGTGAAGTCACTGCTCACATATTCAAGTCTTATCTACTTCTATGGTCAACTTGTCATGCTACAAGTTTCAAGATTTCTCCTTTTTTCTTAAAAAATAATTAAAAAAAAGTTTGAAGGACCTTTGGTCATTGTCTGATTTGGGCCATCATTTAACTTCAACCGGTAATCCTGCAATTGCGCAAGCCTATATCCACGTTGACACCTGAAAGTAGGTATCCTGCTGTACTTTAGAGTTTTTTCACATAATTCTCTTATAATTTTAAAAATTATACATAATCTCCTAATAATTTGAATTGAAGTATCAAATTGATGAAATTTGCATTTCATAATGGAGTCAATTAAAATGTGGAAAGTGCTCATATGTTAAGATGAAAATTATCTGTTAACTATAGGAGGTTTATGTATAGATCTTAAAAACTATAAGGGAGTTATATAGTAAATCATTAAATCATAAGGGACTAAAATGTTATGCATATTATATTTATATATCTTGGATACTTTAATTATTTTAGTTTCTAAGTAAGAGTAATTGACATTTCAGTTAGTTTCATTACAGAAGACTATTTCTGTCACCTTGACACTTTAGTCCAAATAGTGAAAGGGTTTTGTATAACTTTAAAATATAGAAAGGTTTTGTAGAAAACGCTAAACCATAAGAGGTAAAATGTAATTAAGACAAGTTTTCAGCAACTATAAGAAAAACCCTTCCTTCAAACTAAATTGCACCATGCAACCAGTATCAGGTTCTCTTTACACTAACTATGATTTCTTAAATTCCTGGCTAAAAGAAAATTACGGAAAATAAAAAGCTTTGGTTTACGGACATGAATATACTCTGCTTCTTCAAAATTGCTTAATGGATTCCCTTGGTGAAAAATTAACTGAGTAGCTAATATCTTATAAGACATGCAACTAATATTATTGCTAATCAAGTAGTCAAGCTTCGATCTCACGACTAATCCTACATTTGCTATGGAAACAAAATTAATAGTACAAGTGTAAAAAGAAACAAAGAAACTAAAAAGGGCATTCAAGACACTGGCTGCTAGTATATAGAATCAAACTAATCAAAATACTTAAAAGAACCAATACTTGAGTGAATAGATCAGCAATAAAACTCCAATACAGAAATAACTGAATAATATTGTTTATTTATTTATTTAATTATTTATTTATTTTTATTCAACGAATATTCAAAACCTTGAGAGAGAGAGAGATGAAGGATTGAGAACTGAAAACCAGTAGCTAACACGCTTAAGATTCGAGCAAGTTTCCTAATCACGGGTGTTCAGGAAATTGTGACTTCTGGATCAGTGAACCTTTAAGGGGTCTATGGCCCTCCATCGCACAAAAAAAAAAAGAACAATGGATATAATGTCAAATTCATGGGCCCCACGGGTAGTCCGACTGGTTTCGTAGTATGATAGTTATCAGCAAATCCCGTGATCAACCTTGCTGCCTTGCTGTGTATTCTTGGAGCAAGACTCTACAAAACTTTAAGGAATTAGTTGGGGCGAAAGGTTGGAATACCCCTAAATGAAAATATATAATATATATGCGAGCAATGAAATTTCACATTGTAAAAAAAAAAATGCTAATCACTTGAAATAATAAAAAATTTTATCTACTTGTACTTTCTAAACTTTAATTTTGTGAAACATCTCAACTAAATTTAGATTATAAAAGATTAAACGTATTCAAATCATAAATCTATTGTATATTTTCTCCCTTCTATGTTACACATTTAATTGTCATAGATCTTTGGTACTTCAACAACTGTGCTGCTTCTTCTCTCAAATAAATTCTTCTATCAAACAACCTTGTACTATTTCCTTGCGTTAAAATTGTTGTAGTTCAAAGCAATGTAGAATTCTAATCAAATCATAATCATAATCCATGCGTTTGTATAGGAGATTCTTTGAAAAAACTATTTGGAATGACATCATAAAAGTTTATTTTTATTTGATACATGTGAAACAAAAATATAGTTGAAAGCTTCAAAATGTAAAATGATGGTCAGAATAAGTGTTTATGATGCAAAACATATAAATATTTGAAAAATATTCTTAATTGGAACATAACTTAGTGAAGTCAAATGTTGAATTAATGAGATATCAAAATATGTTTTTCATTGCAAAGAATAATTGTGAATAATCATTAAAAATTGGAAAATTTGTTCAAAACGTTCGTCACAGTTTGCTAAATGAATTTTTTCATCTTTCAAGTATAAGATATTAACTTTTCACCCCATCCAAATTCAAGTTAGCAGTGTTTAATCCCAATCTAAGTTTTTAATCACTTTTTTTGAAATCATCACGTGACCCACATGCAACCATTTTTATAAACAAAAATTTTAGATCCCACTTTTTTAGTGATGAAAATTAATATAGATTTGGTCATATCTCACTTTTTTTAGAAAAAAATAATGAATATAGTTTTGGGTCAAATCTAATTACTTTTGTAGGGATAAAATGAACATGGACCGAATTATTTGTTTAGCTACAAATGGAATCTAATTTTTTTGCCCTTAGAAAAATGATCATATGTGAATCACATGATGGATTTGGGTAGAAAGTGATCGAAAATCTAACTTAAAATCAAATTTTATTGATTTGATTTTATTAGGAATGTAAAGTTACCACTTAAAAGATGAAAGAGTACGTTTAGATATGAGTACATTTTGAGATTTTTTGTATACTAATACGTGGATGACCCGACCTGCAATTTAGGATAGGTATCCATAAAATTCAAACAAGCGTCATGGACAATGCTGCAATGCCTATAATTATGATAACAATATTAGGATAACCTACAATTATAGGTTTCTATTAACTTTATAGACAAATAAGTTTTTTAGCATCTTTTTAAATATTGTATTAGAATAATTAATATTAACATTAATAATTTTTTAATTAAAAATAGTAAGTATATGTTTGAAATAGTAAATTTTAGTCATAACTAGAAATTTACACTTTGAGTAATGTAATTTACTTATAATTTGACAGAGGTTATTTTTTAAATTAAACTTACTAATACTAAAAGTAAAAAATTTGCATTTTTAAGTTTAAAAAATCACCTATTTTTGGGTTATCACCTATCTTCATCTCATTCTCTTCTCACGATACGATTGAATAAATCATTTATCTGGCAAAATTTTCCTCTTTGGTCCACATTTTCTCTTATCACAATTGAACAAATTTTTTCCCTGGCAAAATTTTCCTCTTTAGTCCACACTTTCCCTCTCTCCTCATCGATCAATTTTGTGTGTTGCGGCATGCAAACCTAACAAAAAGGGTTGAGTTGTTTACTAGGGTTTAGCAGTGGTGGTAGTCGACAAAAGAGTAGATGAAAAATAGCAGCCAAGAGATTAGACCATTATGTTTTCTTGAAAATCGTTTGATTATATTGCTCTAATTTATTTATCTCATATTTGATTCATTTGTCATAGAGTTGCAAATGAATCGAGTTGCTCGCGAGCCGATCGCAAGTGGCTCAAATCCGATCTAGCTCAACTCGAGCTCTAGTCAAGCTCGAGTTGATCAAGCTGAATTCAAATTCAAAAAAACTAAACTCGTTAGCTTATAAGCCGGTTCGAGCTCGATTATATTTATATATATATTATTTTAATAGTAAAATTACATATATATCCCTAATATTTTATTATTTGTTAAGAAAAATTATTATTTTATTTATTTTTGAAAAATAAAATATTTATTTATTTATTTATTTATTTTTTAATCTCAAGTTCGAATTTTGACCTCGTTGAGCTCTAGCTTGAGTTTGAATTTCATAAAATTATATTAAGCCTCGGTTTGATTAGGTCGAAACGCGACTCGTTTGCACCCCTAAATTTTCAAGATTATCTTGCAAAATTAGGGCTGAGAATTTGAAGATTTTATTGCAACATTGGTGCTGGAAATATCGGCTGTGATTGTAGTTTTGATTGTCTGCCGGCAAAATAATAGGTTGAGTGAATAAGTATGAATCTACAAATTGTATTTTGATTGTCTGCTTGTTTTTAGTTTTTGGTGCTTATCAATCAATTCATTTGGGCGGTAAGCTTTGTAGCCATATGAACCATCTAGGAAATAACTTAGACCCTTTCTGTGAAACTTTGCAATGTGTAGGCGTTTGTATTAAATATGGTTAATTTGGGAATGCATATAAGATGTTTGGTTAAATGTCAAAGAGAATTTTGTATGCTACGATTGATGTCTGTACCGCATGAGAAAAATTTAAAGTTCTAATTGACATATGGACTGTTATTATTGTTACTCACTTATTTTTGAATCTCGATGGTATCTTTCTCCTTCCCCTCTTAAATTATAGTCATTCCAAAGTAATTATAATTAGTGGTATGTTTCCTTTAGTTGTCTAATATGATTCTTCCCAAGTTCTCATGGTTTTCGTTTGTTTGCTTAAATTCTTTCCTCTGGCGAATTTTGCCAACATAAAAGCAGAAATCCTAATTAACCCCTATGTGTGTCACTTAGCCAGATGCTACTCATAAAAAGAAGCAAATGAGGCTAATCAAAAGGTGTTTGTGAGAAGAATTGATTGTGTTTATGAGAAGAGTAATCTTATTTATTTAGCTCATAGGCTAATTAGAAGGTAAGTTTAGCTCATAGGCTAATCAGAAGGTAAGTTGTGGACATTCAATTTTTGGTTCCTTTTTTTTTGGGGGGGGGGAGTTTAGATCAAAATGCGTTATCTTCAGTTGAAATCCTAGTTTTTACTTTCAACATTGTTAAGATGCAAGCGCGAAATACACAACTATTGACATATCAATTGCATAACAATTTAATAATAAACAAATCACAAGTATGACAGATAAACGACACACAATATTTAATATGGTTCGGCTCCACCATTGAGTCTACGTCCACAGGGAGAAACCCGTTCTTTATTATGAGAGGAAAATCCTATACAAGAATATAACTTGAACCCAAGTCCAACTCTTATATACTATCTCTTATCTCCCATGTATAACACTACATATCGCCTCTTGTGTGTCCTTTTTGTTTTTGTATCTCTTGTGTAGTATGGCAACTCATATATTTATAGGGAACATTGTCTGATCAAAAACCTAAATAGTAACAAGAAACCAATTCTAATTTCTAGACTTGTACATAATAGGAAATAACTTCTACTCTTAAACAATATAGGAAATTCCTTGACTACTACTTCAAGTAACTAAAACTAATTACTTCCACATAAAACAAGAAACCTGCTTAAAAGAAATTAAACCAATTTTCTAAGAAATCTCCACTTTGGCAAAAAAAATTTTTAGCAACCATTTGCCTTCAATTATCAAATAATATGGTACCGAACTACACACCCGAATCAATATAGTTCTGATATCAAATTGATTCAATCGATAAATGAACATATATAGTTACCCTGAATCCAACCTCCAGTTGACTCGTGAGAAGGTGCCTCAATTCACCATCTCCCTTTGTAAGATTTTTTCTCACCACCACTTGCAACTTGAGATCTCCTTCTGTGAGTTCTAACCCTAATCATTGAGGCAATCAAGTGGTAAAATCACCATATTTCTTCCCATCCTCAGGACTGTCTGGCCACGTGTGATTTTCAAAATTCCACATAAAACGAAAAACTTGTAACTGTCAGAGTCTTCTGGCGCATGAAAATTAGATCTCTTTATTTCTTTGGGACACATGCCATACCATGGACACATGCCATACCATCCAAAGAACATAACCAAAATATAAAAGTCACTGGGATGAAATATCAACCATTGGAGGTGTGAGAAAGTCTCCACTGATTCACGGCCAAAAATTAACATTAGATTCCACCTTTTTCTTGACCCTTGATTCACCTCCTTAAATTCACCGTCAAGTGTTTTCATGCTTTTCGGCTTCTCATCTTTCACCATCAATACTTTTTGCCAAATCATTGAAAAGAGGATACCACCCATTAAATTGTTCAATTGATCATAGCTACCAACTCACTTGATTTCAATAGTTAACCAGGATCCAACTATGAACCTTGCTCTATTGCACGTGAGCAGTCCAGTCTAGCAACCAATCTCTGATATCACTTGTTAGGATTCAAACACGGAACACACAACTATTGAGATATCAAGTATATAATAATTTAATGGCAAACAAGCCATAAGTATGAAAGATAAACAACACACAATATTTAACGTGGTTTAACTTCACCATTGAATCTACGATCACAGAGAGAAATCCATTCTTTATTATGAGAGGAAAATTTTATACAAAAATACAACTTGCACCTAAACTCAATTTTTGTATACCATTTCTCATCTCTTAAGAATCCTTTCTCACCATCCATGTATAAGACTACATGTCGCCTCTTGTGTGCTCTTTTTTTTGTGTCCCTTGTATAGTATGACAACTCACCTATTTATAGGGAACATTACCTGGTCAAAAATCCAAATAATAATAGGAAACCAATTCTAATTTTTAGACTTGTATAGAATAGGAAATAACTTTTAATTCTAAATAAAATAGAAAATTCCTTGGCTACTACTTCAAGTAACTAAAACCAATTAGGAAATTAGTTACTTCTACACAAAATAAGAAACCTGCCTAAAAGAAATTAATCTAATTTCCTAACAAACATGAGCTAATGGTTTATAAAATATGTGATGGCAGAAATTTTGCTGCTCAAGTTGCCCACAAAAACAATCTTGCATGGAGGTAATATTACAACTTTTTTCTGAATGTGGAGATTTAGATACTAATTTGTCCTTCCCACCCCTTTCCCCCCTAAAAGTCTTGAACTAGCTAGTTGATAGTAATGTGGCACAATGACGTTGAACATGAAGCCGACAAACCCAGATTACCAGCTAAAGAATTTAGTGTATGGAAGGTGTGACAGCCCCACCTCACCCTAAAGCGAACCAAAGGGTTCAGCGGACCGCCTGCCCAACTCTCGCCAGGACTACGGAGTCGAAACACACAAATCCGATATTACGCGAGATAGGACCCAAAAGAAATGAACGATTGAAGACCGCCAAGCTTAAACATGGGGAAAACGCTTTCATATATGCATGTCGCTAGGTTTACAATTCAAATGGAACCAGTGAAACGAAATACATTTAGAGTTTGCTCATTCTCGAGGAGCTATACAAAAGAACAAAAGATTTTCTAACTAGCTCAACTCGCTTCTCAAAATCATGATTTTCAAAAGAGGTTCCTGTAAGGAAAACAAAGATAACGAGGAGGGGGTGAGCTTACGCCCAATGAGGTACCAAACATGTAGCAGAAAAATCAGGTATTTCACGTTATACAAACCAGATACACATGCTCGCTATAAAGTAAGACAGGGGTTAAATTTTGAGTTATTTTGGTAAAATGGTAAAAGCATGAATAGTAAGTCAAAAGTAGGATTTAATCTCTAAGTGACCCATGTCACTTGCATTAATTGTTTGCCTAACTTTTGTCTCTCTCACACCTATCCACTTGGCCACCTCCAAATATCTCATAACACCCGGTAAATTAAACCCAGTATTCGAAACTTAACCTAGTTGACCGAATTTTTCCGAACTTTTCGCACCAGTGGGTCCCACGTCCAGTATACGCTCTTAATTTCTCAAAACCTATACGATACTAGAAAAATCATCTAAACACTAGATCTGCTCCTTAACTATATCTAGAATTTTTGCTAATCACGAAAATGCAGAAAACAAGCCATGAAAAATACGAAAACCTAGAAAATGCAAATTACGGGTTCTCACACTCTCTCCCCCTTAAAAGAATTTCGCCCTCGAAATTTTACCTTCCAAATTTAAAGTAACCAATGGCATGTACCTTCGTCGTCGTCAGAGTCAGAAGAAACGAGATTCTTCATTCCAGTCCCTTCTCCACTTGACGGTCCAGGGTCGGTCTTGGTTGGCTGCTGGGTTCCCTTCTTTTTGGGCACTAAACCCGGGCAATTAGCAATCAGATGCCCGGCGCTCCCACAACACAGACATCTCTTCCCCTTTATCCAAAAATCTACTTCAATATGATTGGATTTCCTACAATAACTACAATTTGTCACACCACCCGCTCCACGACCCCTCTTAGCAAATGGCCTTCCAGCTTTACCCTTTTTCTTTGCATGGAAGATCTTCAGTTGTGGCCTTGCAATTCCTGTCTTTTGAGCTTCCTCAGGAATCCCCATAAAAGTATTGCTTTGTGCCATTGCTACTGTCTCCTTGGAAATCTCTTTGTATTTCCTCTTTAGCTCCATGTTTTGGTGCAAGAGCTCAAGTTTCTCCGAATACTCTTGCTTCCATCGCCCTTCCCAGTACTCGGTTAGCCTCCTTTGAACCTCTATTTCGTCTCCGAGAACCGCGATTTCTTGATACGTATCAACCCAATGTGTCATCGTACGGAGTTGCTGGAACTCAGATGCTAGCCTGTCGGGCAAAACAATGGGTCAATTACATTCCTAAGTACAAATGGCATTCTCGGTCCTTGTCCAACTATTGTTTCCCTTTTCTTCTCTTGGTTCTTGGCCTCGCTTAGTTCCACGGCCACGACCACGTTCGTGACTCCGTCTTCTTTCCATGTGCTAGATATTATATATATATATATACATATTTTTGTTTTTCCTCTCTTTTCTTTTCTTTTCCCCCCAAAGATACTTTAGTAAATAAACATAGCAACAGGAAATTGACTAAAGTATCTAAAATTGAGGCCACCAATTACACAAATAAACATATATGCACATAACACTCCACATATCAAGAAAACAAATGATCAAACATACAAATACGTATCAAATCAGGCAATTATTCATATACACAATTATACAACCGACGGCATGTAGTAACAATATACGAGCGAATCAAAAGAAAAGGGATATATCGTCCCAAACCTTGCTAAAATAACCCCGTCCGGTCTCTCACATCACCTATTATCCAAATGAAATATCCATTAACCTCTTGTACTCATTCTAGTCGAACAAAGCCTATTCATGTTCCCAAAATGCAAATCTCACATACGTAACACCGCCTCAACACTGGAGTACTCAGGCACAAGAATTCGAAATAAGACAATTCACCTCTCGGGCTGGCCAGTCCCAAGAGTAAACCATCTACAATCGAAATTTCCACCAGACGTACCGATCTATGATCCTCAGATACCACAAGAAAAGTTAAGGCCTATAACATTCACAATTCAGAGCTTAGGCTCGAACGAGCACTTAATCCTTCATACCTATTCACCACTTAGTCCAGACTCACTCCGCGCAGAGACCACGCGAAGTAGGCTCTGATACCACCTGTGACAGCCCCACCTCACCCTAAAGCGAACCAAAGGGTTCAGCAGACCGCCTGCCCAGCTCTCGCCAGGACTACGGAGTCGAAACACACAAATCCGATATTACGCGAGATAGGACCCAAAAGAAATGAACGATTGAAGACCGCCAAGCTTAAACATGGGGAAAACGCTTTCATATATACATGTCGCTAGGTTTACAATTCAAATGGAACCAGTGAAACGAAATACATTTAGAGTTTGCTCATTCTCGAGGAGCTATACAAAAGAACAAAAGATTTTCTAACTAGCTCAACTCGCTTCTCAAAATCATGATTTCCAAAAGAGGTTCCTGTAAGGAAAACAAAGATAACGAGGAGGGGGTGAGCTTACGCCCAATGAGGTACCAAACATGTAGCAGAAAAATCAGGTATTTCACGTTATACAAACCAGATACACATGCTCGCTATAAAGTAAGACAGGTAAACACAAGAACTCAAATAGGAAGGATACAGGTGGCTCTCAGGAGCCAGCTTTCCAGCGCAGTACTTGATCCAAGCCGGTTGACTCTCCGTTAACGTATATAGAACCAACACGTCCGTAGACTCCACTTTACACCAAATTCCGTCCACCAAACACCCCTTTACCGGGCCCGCTCACCTCAACAGAAACAGAAATGGTAATACTCGAGTATACCGGAATCAAGAGTCTCAATACCTAAAGATCCCAAAACAGACTACCGTGGTTCGTTATCTAATCGTCCAGGCCCTTGCCGACCCGACTCGAATAACTTAGCCACAGGATTTGAGCTCATAAGTCACAGAAAGGTCGTTGGTTACAAGTTTCCAAACGACGTCCGAACAGATACAGATACAGATACAGATTCAGATTGACACCAAAATTGGCATATGAACAGACAAGAGAACGAGTGTGATAAAGTACACCCTCGTCTCAAACAAATTAAACAGATTGCAGAGCAGAAATCAAGTTAAACAGCAATGGAGGGGAGTGGTACACTCACCAGTTCAAGTACAGATACCTCAAAAGTTTTCACTTCGGATTGGCTTTAATCGCCAAGAAACCTTAAAATAATCAAAGTAAACCAATTGAAGGTTTCACATCCAGAATCGAGTAAACAAAATGCACATGTGAGGCTCGACTACTAGTCGTATGCCTCGCCAAATAATTACTAATGCAAGGGTACAAAACATGTTGGGAACAAAAAGGTAACATGAAGACCTAGGTTCAACAACCCAAAAGCCCTTCATTTCTATCACAAGCCAATTCAAACTTAAAGGAACCAATCGGCCTAGAAAAAAATTGGACAGCACTTTCCCTAAATTTCTTACTTTTCCAGCCATCACGGCTTCATTATTTCCTCAAATCAGTCCCAACATCTCGTACAAAAATAATCTCATTCCCAAAAGCCGTTCACTAGGCTTAAAGTAGTACAAGTACAAAAGTTAGCTAGGAAATGACCGGAATGAAAGCAAGCCCTAAAACATGCAAGCAAGTACAATGAGACTCGATAACGAGTCATAACCCAATGCCAAATATGACCCCAATAGGGTTCCATAAGTATACACAAACACTAGCGGAAACCAGAAAATTCGGACATGCAATTAGCTTTGGCCCTGAAAAAACAGTTTTTGACTTTACTTTGCGGTAATGGCACCAAATGCACTACGATTATCGGATGAGGGTGCAAGACCCACCATTTCGAAGCTAAAAGATAGGGCTACAACATCACAGAAGGTCACTCAACCCAGTTTTGAGTGCAAACAGGTCAAAAATGCAAGATACTACATCAAAACCGTAAAAACAGATTCACAGAACGCATTCTAGCGGAAACATCATAACTCAGGCTCTCAAAGTCCAAATCCAGAAATTCCAAAACCAGATGAAAGCTAAGAAACAGGGCTACATTTCATAAGAAGACCTCAACAACCAATTCGGAAGTATTCCTGACCAAAACAACCAATTACAGGCGCAATTCTTACATTCGGGTAAAACCAGAACAGCAATAGTAAATTTGACTTTTCTCATTCTACACTACTCCGATTGACTTGAAATTTTGTAGGCACCTCTAAAATGTCATTCCCTACAACTTTCATGTTTTAAGCCAAGGCCAATTCGACCTCTAACTAGAACCTAAAAATTCGGGCAGAATGCTCCCTCAAGAACCCTAATTTTCTGAAATTTCTTCCAAACTAGAAATTGATTGCAATTGTCCACTTTTTCCACCTTCTATAATCATTATATACCATTTCCAATCATCATAGATAGCCACACAATCATGCTTATATTAAAACAGAAAAATCCCCAAAAATAATAAAATTTCATCACTTCAACCACAAATCAAGAAATAATCCATAATATTGCATCTCATACCACCACTAATCATGATTTAAGCATCAATTAAGGGAGGAGAGGGGTTCATCCACTACTCACCTTAGGAACAAGAGAGAGAGAGCAAATGGTCACCTTAGCTTTCCAAACAACTTCACCAATCACTTCAAAATCACTAAGTGGAGGAGTTTTGTGGAGCAAAACCAAAATTAAACGGTAGGAGTGGAAGATTGAGCAAGTTTGGATCAAATTTTTGGAGAGCTTTTCTTTTCTTTTCTCTCTAATGAGGGCCGGCTATGAGCTTGATATTTGTGGGGATTTTTGGGTCAAAATTTTGAGTTATTTTGGTAAAATAGTAAAAGCATGAATAGTAAGTCAAAAGTAGGATTTAATCTCTAAGTGACACATGTCACTTGCATTAATTGTTTGCCTAACTTTTGTCTCTCTCACACCTATCCACTTGGCCACCTCCAAATATCTCATAACACCCGGTAAATTAAACCCAGTATCCGAAACTTAACCTAGTTGGCCGAATTTTTCCGAACTTTTCGCACCAGTGGGTCCCACGTCCAGTATACGCTTTTTATTTCTCAAAACCTATTCGATACTAGAAAAATCATCTAAAAACTATATCTGCTCCTTAACTATATTTAGAATTTTTCCTAATCACGAAAATGCAGAAAACAAGCCATGAAAAATACGAAATCCTAGAAAATGCAAATTACGGATTCTCACAGAAGGACATCCCAACTAACAAATATGAATGAACATGCAGCTCCAGCAAGAGACCCAAAATTGCCCATCTTTTTGGAACAATCAGGAGTCACAGGAGAAAAGATCAGATGGTAACTGCATTTGACCAAAAATTTGTCCTTTGTGACAACTTTTGTTGTCACTAAAACCCTTACTTCTTGTAGTGACATTAAATGCCTAAATTAGTTTACACAATTATTACACAACAAAAGCAAAGTTTGAGCTTATATTTTATTATCAAATAAAGCAGAAAGAAATGATGTTCAAAATAGCTTGTGACCACTTCCTTTTCTTTTTTCCTTTTTCCTATAACTCATTTCAATTATTCTTTTATTTTTGTATGGAAGATATTGGTAACTTTTTAATAGCTGAGATTGGTTATTGCCTGTATTTAAGGTTCATTAGTTTTCTTGGTCGTGCAGGACCAACTTGAGACAGACTCCATTTTATAGCACAGGTGAATTGAGTTACTTGCCTAATTGTTGTCGTCTCTAATGTCTTGCATCGGGATTAAATTGTAGATTCTTTGGGGAAAAGAAGCAAATTGGTTGTCTTGAATCGGGATTAAATTGTAGATTCTTTGGGGAAAACAAGCAAATTGGTTGAATATGCATTGTGCGCTGGTCTGCTATGCAGTCGCACATTAAGTCTCATGGCACACATTAAATCTCATGGGCTGGAATTTTCCATTTTGGACAGCAATAGAATATTGGTTGAATATGCTTTCTCAGTGCAGATTATGCTAACCCTTCAAAGTGGATGATCTCTCACAATCATTCTATTAACATTAGCTTTGTAAAGTTTGGGCCGACTTCTATGTCTCACTTTGTATTCACGATTGTATGTAAAGTATAAAAAATCCTTCAAATTTGGATTAATTTATACAAAACACGGATTCTATGGCCTCCAACTTTAATGTTGAACATACTTAAAGTAAATTTAAGTATGTCCAAAAAAAAAGTCGTAAACCATTACCATAATCATATAGATTCTATAGATTCTGGGATATATCATCATCACATTAGATGCAATGAAAAGATTTAGAGAACGTATTAGAACATAAATACTACAAGTACGCTATCAAGCTATGCAATAATATGTGTGTATTAGAGAATGTTGCATAATTTTTTAGTTGACCAGACTAATATAGGCCACAAAGTAGTAAGATTTAATCATTTGTAAATTGACAATTTTAGCAATTTACATACTATTCACCTATAAAAAAATATGAGTAAATGATAAAAATGAGTTTGATAAAAAAATAAATTTATTAAAACTTTAGCATTTTATTATATTCATAGGTATGAATATGTAGAAATTGTGATGTATAGACAAGTGATATTCTATATATAACTCGAAAAATCAGTTGTTATTGTCTTCCAAACTTTCAAACTTTTCAAAAATTGAAAAATAATTCAAATTTTATAATATGACAATTATTATTACATATTTTATAAGGTCATGTGAAAAAAATAGTTCTCATAGTATTTTTAAAATATATAAAACACATAAGATTTATAAATGATACGTACAATTGTGTATCATACATGTATATTACGAGTAATTACTAACTATAATACTATATTTCAATCATTATTACGGGTATCGTACATGCATATTACGAGTAGTTACTAATTATAATGCTAAGTTTCAATCATTAATAAAAAACCTTAACATAAGTTCAAATAAACTTCCTAATACTTGTTTCATCTAAGTTTTTTAAGTAAAATAGTAAACTTTTACCACAAACTAGTAAGTTTTTGTTCATTAACCAAATTTACTAGTCTATCAATAAGATTTACTATTAATTTATAAAATCTTACTATTATTTGAACGAAACTTACTCTCTAAAAGTAAGTTTCAGATATAGAGTAGTAATTTATTTCAAAAATAAAGTAAGTTTCATATTTTTGTAATTTACTTTCTGAGACATAAAAATTATTAATTTATCTAGTTAACTTACTATTTTTTTATGCAAAACTTACTAACGGCCATGCTTGGATTGCATTTTCTGAATTTTTTGTAGAAAAAATACTGTAACAATTTGATATATTTGAGGTAAAAATGTGTTCATGAAAAAGTAACAAAACTTGAATATGTTTGGATTGCATTTTTTTAAAATTTTTTGTAGAAAAATACTGTAGCAATTTTTCAACCAAAATTTTTAAGCATCATCTTATTCAGGTGATTGATCCAACAAGTAATTAAACAGTCTTCGTATAGTAAATTGTTTCGTTACCCCAGCGAGGGTTGCTCGAGCATTTTCCCCAGTGTTAAACCTCAGTCGCTAGCCCACTTTACCATAAAAACCCGCCTCGCCTCTCCAGCGCTGCCGGTTATGTACCATTTGCATCTTCCCTCCTACTCCACTTTCCCCTGAACGCCCTGCAAATCCAATCTGAAACTGCCTTGCCCCTCCAATTCACCACCCTACCAATCGTTCTCGTTCACTGACATCTCTCCAGGTTTGCAGCCCGTTTCCTTCCCTTCCCCTATTATACTGGTGCCTACTATGTTTGAACGCGTGCTTAATTATTTATATGCTGTGATTTTTTATTCTTAACATTACACCACTGAATCCCACTCCTTTGCTTGCTGTGCCTACCATGTTTGAACGCGTGCTGTGATTTTTGTTATGCTTCATAACGCGAGCTTAATTATTTATGCTGTGATTTTTGATAAACTTCAAATGATGTTTATGAGTATGTGGAATCAAAATTTTTGAGCTTTGGGCGAGTTCTGAGCTACGTAAAGACCTTGGCGTGCAGCAGTTTTTAGGTTTTATTGTTGTGCTGGTAGTGGTGGTCTCTGGGTTTCTGAAATTATACCGTCAGGCTTTCATCTTTTTGCCCTTTTATTTTTCCTTCTCTTTCTCTTCAGTCTGTGGCACCCACTTGCTGTTTAGTGAAGAGTCTTCAAAGGGAGTATTAATTTTGGGTTAAAGATTGATTTGTTACGGCTGTCTTTCTGTGCAATTTCTCATAAATTGGGTACGGGTAAGGTTTTTTTTCCCCCAAATGTATTTGTTTATACCCTAAAGTCTCTGAAAATCATGGTGAAAGCTCCCGTTCATGAATTTTTTGAGTCAAAACGGGTTGAGTCAGCCGCTTTTTGGAGTCGTGGAGTCAACTTGGCCCCGAATCTTCCAAGTCTGAATGAGTTTCCTGCAGAACTAACGTCTCTGGGATATGGCGGACTGGAAGCTGAAGTTCCGGTGGTGACTCGACCAGGTCAACTAGGACTTGGCCGAGTCTTTAAACCATGACTTGGGACTTTTGTGAATTGAGTAATTTTTATTTTTCTTTCCCCCCACCCTTTTCTGTAAGTATAGGAAATAACTGATTTGGCCATTAATGGTGGCAGATTTTACAGAATCATGGATGACAGTTTGTATGATGAATTTGGGAATTATATTGGGCCTGAAATTGAATCTGATCGAGAGAGCGAAGAAGAGGAGGAAGATGATGAGCTTCCTGGTAGGACAGAGGATGAGGAGGCTGGATCGGATGCTGAGCGTGAACCTGGAGGTTCAAATGGGTGGCTGACTACTACTGATCATGACATTGATATGGAAAACCAGGTGGTTCTTGCAGAGGACAAAAAGTACTACCCAACTGCGGAGGAGGTTTATGGTGAAGAAGTTGAGACATTGGTTATGGACGAGGATGAGTTGCCTCTGGAGCAACCAATAATCAAACCTGTCAAGAACCTCAAGTTTGAATTAGGTGTAAAGGATTCATCCACCTATGTGTCAACGCAGTTTCTTTTAGGTTTAATGTCGAACCCAGCTTTGGTTCGAAATGTAGCTTTGGTGGGACACCTACATCACGGTAAAACCTTGTTTATGGACATGCTGGTGGAGCAAACACACCATATCTCTACTTTTGATGAGAAAAGTGAGAAGCACATGAGATATACAGATACCAGGATCGATGAACAAGAGAGGAAAATATCAATCAAGGCGGTACCCATGTCATTGGTGCTTGAAGATAGCAATTCAAAGTCGTACCTCTGTAACATAATGGATACCCCTGGCCATGTTAATTTCTCTGATGAAATGACTGCAGCTCTAAGGCTCGCTGATGGTGCTGTGCTGATTGTAGATGCTGCTGATGGAGTTATGGTAATTTTGATTCCTTGAAAACTTCTGTTGGTATTTTTAAGCATCTCCTAAAAGAAAACCGACAGTTTGGTGCTATTCACTCTGTTATAGCTATTATTCTAAAACTCTTTGCGAGTTGCCTCAAATATCATGTTCTTGTTGCTTTTTATCCAACCTGTCAACACAAAATAGAAAAGAGAATTTGTTGCAGTCTTGAGAAGTGTTCATGTTTTTCTTGTAATACAGATTATTCCAATGTGGTGCAATATACTTTCTTTGCTGCATATATGTTTGCTTTCTACTTGTCTTTATGGAGTGAAGTACTGTAATTGGTTCTCTGCATTCTTCAGTTGTTCTGACCTCCAGTAGCAAACATGTCTGTAGATGTGAGAATATTTTTGCCAGGTTGCCATATAATGTACTTGATCTGGGAATAGCTCCAGTGCTGTCCAATGCCCCTTCTAATCATGCGAGGGTGAAATTCAGTTTGACTTTCTCTTGCTCTATCATCTGAGCACATTGTTAGATAGTCAGGTTGCGTTTAATTCTGGACCAATTCTTAATATTTGAGTACATTGTTAGATTGTCAGGTTGTACCTTGCATACTCTATGGTTTGTGTAGGCACCAATAAGCCATGCTGTGTATGACTCGTTGACTATTGAACTTTTTGTAAAAGTTAGTCAATGTTATAAGTTATTGTCGCTGTAGTTTTTGGATACTGGGCATTAACCTTTAAGCATCTATAATTCTTATGTCCTATCAGGTTAATACTGAGAGGGCTATTCGCCATGCAATTCAAGAGCGCCTCCCCATAGTAGTTGTGATAAACAAGGTACTCTTTTTGCTCCCATTGGTTCACTAAAGAAAACATTATCCTGCTTCCTTCTTATAACTTGCCTTTTCTCTCTGCTTGTCTTGTTTACGCATATTTTTATTCTTCCCAAGGTTGACAGGTTGATAACTGAACTCAAGTTGCCTCCAAAAGATGCATATCATAAGCTAAGGCATTTAATTGAAGCTATCAATACCCACATAACTGCTGCTTCGTCAACTGCTGGAGATGTCCAGGTTATTGACCCCGCTCTTGGGAATGTTTGTTTTGCAAGTGCGAGCGCAGGATGGTCCTTTACACTACAATCGTTTGCTAAGCTATATGTCAAGCTCCATGGCATTCCATTTGATGCCAATAAGTTTGCTTCTCGTCTTTGGGGGGACTATTATTTTGATCCTGATACTAGAGGTTTTAAGAAGAAACAACCTACCAGTGGGGCAGAAAGATCATTTGTCCAATTTGTGCTTGAACCTCTTTACAAAATATATAGCCAGGTAATTGGAGAACATAAGAAGAGTGTGGAGGCTACACTTGCTGAGCTTGGTGTGACTCTTAGCAATGCAGCCTACAGATTAAATGTACGGCCTCTGCTGAGGTTGGCTTGTAGCTCAGTTTTTGGTACTGCTACAGGCTTCACAGACATGTTGGTCCATCGCATTCCTTCTGCCAAAGCTGGTGCAGCTAAGAAGGTTGAGCATATCTATACTGGGCCTACGGACTCGATGATTTTTCAGGCCATGGAAGATTGTGATCCCCATGGTCCTTTAATGGTTAATGTGACAAAACTGTATCCTAAATCTGACTGCAGTGTTTTTGATGCTTTTGGTCGAGTCTATAGTGGTAGAATTATGACTGGGCAGACTGTTCGCGTGCTGGGAGAAGGTTATTCCCCAGAAGATGAGGAGGACATGACAGTGAAAGAAGTAACAAAACTTTGGGTTTATCAAGCTCGTTACAGGATACCGATAAGTGAGGCCCCTCCTGGTTCTTGGGTGCTGATTGAAGGTGTGGATGCTTCAATTATGAAGACTGCTACGCTTTGTAATCAGGACTATGATGAGGATGTATATATATTCCGAGCCCTTCAGTTTAACACTCTTCCAGTTGTGAAAACGGCAACTGAGCCTTTAAATCCGAGTGAGCTACCCAAGATGGTTGAGGGTCTGCGGAAGATAAGCAAAAGTTATCCTCTCGCTATCACGAAGGTAGAAGAATCAGGAGAACACACAATTTTGGGTACTGGGGAATTATACCTAGATTCGATCATGAAGGATCTTCGGGAGCTTTACTCGGAAGTGGAGGTGAAGGTAATGTAAAATGCTCATTCTTTGTTATGTTTATTGGACCGATTGTTATACTGCTTTGAGTTGGCTCAAGTTGATACTTCTCGAATGGGAACTTCACACTTTCAAATGCATACAGGTCGCAGATCCGGTTGTCTCCTTCTGCGAAACAGTGGTGGAGTCATCCTCAATGAAATGTTTTGCTGAAACACCTAACAAGAAAAATAAGATTACCATGGCAAGTAACTCAAGTAGTAATTTTGTATCAGTCATGCATGGTTTAACAATTCTGTTTGTCTGATTCAAAGTTTCGATGCTAGATTGCTGAGCCTCTGGAAAGAGGACTTGCAGAAGATATTGAGAATGGTGTTGTTAGCATTGACTGGCCTAGGAAGAAACTTGGGGACTTCTTTCAGACGAAGTATGACTGGGACTTGCTTGCTGCAAGGTCCATTTGGGCATTTGGACCTGATAAACAGGTAATGTAAAATGCTTAACAATAAGGTGTCCATATCAACTAAGCATGATTGATGCATTCAGAAAACAAGTTCTGTTTGCTTCACAACTTATTCTTGTTTGATCTATCTACTTTTATGTCATCTGTCAGTCTTATCTGATTTTATTTGTTTTGACTTTTTTTTTTTGACACGGAATACTTTCAAGTATATTAGATGTCTTTATGTGACTGTATATGCTGCGAAAATTATGAATTATCTCTTGTTTACTGGGTTGTGGCAGCTATCAGCTATCATGCTTTAGGAACAGTTTCGGACTATTTGTAGCATCCATGTCTCTTATGCATCATGTACTTTGCTTTGAATGGTATTTTTGACTTATCTGAAGTAGATGGCTAGATAGATAAGATAGCACGCGTTATACATGTCATGTTGGCGAGGCGGATTGTGAGTTAAGTCAGTCACGTTCAGCTAACCTGTTTAAGAGTTGCATAAAAAGGCTCGTTGGTTGCTGTTAGGTTTATGCGTTTGGTGGTTACCTGGCTATTAAATTGACATAAGAACCTAATATGACTTTTCCTTCTCAGCCTGTAGTAGTAGTTTTCTGCAGCTCTACATGTAAATTTTGGATTCATCTATAACTTAATAATTATTTCTGTCATGGGTTTCTGGAATTATCTGAGCTTTTGTGCAAAAGTGTATCATTTTCATGTCTAATGTTGTGATTTTCAACATTTTTGGAAATGTACAGGGACCTAATATCTTATTAGATGACACACTGTCTAGTGAAGTGGACAAGAGCTTGCTGAATGCCGTGAAAGATTCCATTGTACAAGGGTAATGCCAGTATTTACTGCTTTGATTATTTTGTTCTTCTATCACAAGCTAACTTAGTGTCTTCATCAGGTTTCAATGGGGTGCTCGAGAAGGACCTCTTTGTGATGAGCCCATCAGAAATGTTAAATTCAAGATAGTCGATGCAAAAGTTGCTCCTGAGCCATTGAATCGTGGAACTGGTCAGATAATTCCTACTGCTCGTCGTGTGGCCTACTCAGCTTTCCTTATGGCATCTCCAAGGCTCATGGAACCAGTTTATTATGTGGAGGTAGGTAGTTCCTTCACGCACCAATCTTGGATGGTTTCACCCATTTGAGGGTTAATGCAAAAGGCCTTTAAGTTATTAAAATTTGTCACTTGAGCTGTAGTAATGCGGGCTCATTATGTTCAATGGCATCTGGTACTCTTAATTATCATATAACCGAGCATTGCTTGACTATCATGTTTCAAAAACATATTAAGGGGCCACTTGGTACAAGGGTTTGGGAATCAAGAACTGGAATCACCACCATATTTGTTGCTTGTTAAATAGGTAGGGGTATTGGAAAATTGGAATGAAATCTAAGAATCTGGTGACTCTCGATTCCCGACTATATTGGGAGGTTTTGGTTGATTACCAAATTTGACTCCCAACCACCATCTCACTCACCCCACTTCCACCAATACTGCTGCCACCTCTCCCCTTCCCCTTCCCCCAACAAAAAAACCTCACTCACCCCCCACCAACACTCCAAATCTTCATCTTCTTCTTTGGTTCCGGGTATCTTTTTGAGTGATACAGCACAAAACAATCCAAATTTCCAGGGAAAAGAAATGCATTAGAAATTCATACAATTCCAAAGGCTGAGAAAAACTGAACCAAAAAAGGGATGAAATCATGAGAAAAAAGTGGAAACCTGAGTTGCGTAATAGGTGATGCGGTGGCTGAGGCGATTTACTTCTTTAGTACGGTGTTCGATGAGAGCAACGAGAGCTTCCTCTTGCTCTTTCCTCGTTGTTTGCTCATCGTCTTCTTCTTCGTGATTTCTGCCATTGTTGCTTCCCTTTTCTTCTCCTGCTCCGCTTGTTTTTTCGATTTTAGACTTTCTGAGAACCAGACAGGGAAGGCCATTCATGTTCATTTAGTCTTGTTTCTTTTCTTCTATGGTTGGCTCTGGTTTTTATAGTGTTTGACCATTTGACCAAAGAAGAAGATGAAGATCGTAGTTTGAATTTAGATCTCTCTTAGATTGGAAAAGTTTGGAAATCTTGAGGCTAAATACAATAATTGTAGGAGCTCAAAGGTAGCAATTAATTGTGATTTTGCCTTGAGTTTGCCAGCAGTTGTGGTTTTTGGAAAAGCTGCTATCAATTGGCCGCCAAAGCTGGCGGTATGTGCAGCGAGGAAGAAAGAAAAAAGAAAGAATAAATATTTTATTCTGATACCTAAGCCTAGAAAGTGTTTACCAAGCAATATATATATATTGAAATGATGACATAGGGCCATACCCATACTAATTATTTATATATGATACCAATTCCAATTACAATTCCGGCTCATGAACCAAGCGCCCCCTAAGTACTTCTGAGCTTTTTTGATTTTAAGTTATCTATATCAGTCTGAGGATGCTCCTTTAGATTGAATTTTCAGCTGTTTTTGTTGAGCTCAAGCTTCTTAAAACTGGAGACAAACTTGGTTATTTGACTTGATGTGGCTGCTCTTATTCAGATACAGACCCCTATAGATTGTGTGTCTGCTATATACACGGTGTTGTCCCGCAGGCGTGGCCACGTTACAGCAGATGTTCCTCAACCGGGGACCCCAGCATATATTGTGAAGGTCAGTTTTTCAAAGTAGTTCAAATGATTACTTTTTCTCTATAAACTCTCTTGGAAGCATTTCTAGGGCTGAAAAAATAGTGTCTTGCACAAAAAGGGAAACATTACCATAACTTTGACAGCAGAGTTCTGTTAAGAGATCATAGAAAGGTGTTTTCTTGGAATTGCATCTTCTCCAGACATCACTGAAACAGAAAATAGTTTGTTTTGTGGTGTTACTTTCAATCATTGTTGAGGCCTTTTCTTCAGTCAATTGATCCATTTGCTAGCTTGTCTCTAGCAGTGTTAAGGCTGTCTATGCTTGAAACTGTATTCTGTAGTGTTTAAAACAAAGGGCACTCAGAGCTTACCCTCATATATATGTTGTTTGCTGCTATTTGTATATGACTTCTTGTCTTTCCAGTTGGTTATACTTGTTTGCAACGCAACACTGTACTGTGGGTGAATTTATTTGACCTCTTTCTTTTATGGGGCTGCAGGCATTTTTACCTGTGATTGAATCATTTGGCTTTGAGACAGACTTGAGGTATCACACTCAAGGGCAAGCATTTTGTCTCTCTGTGTTTGACCATTGGGCTATCGTTCCTGGGGATCCTCTGGACAAGACCATAGTTCTACGACCACTTGAACCTGCACCTATTCAACATTTGGCTCGTGAGTTCATGGTGAAGACACGGCGTAGAAAGGTGTGACCTCTTCTCCTCATTCCATCTTCTTACAAGATATTCTTAAGAAGACATTGATTGAAATGATTCTAGTGTTCTTTGCTCGAGTTAAACTCAAGTTAATTGGTTCTCAGATGATTGGTGGTAGAAAGTTTTTATTTTTCCTCGTGTTATTCTTTGAATATCAAGAAACATTAAAATCTTTGACACCATAAAAGAAGAATATCACAAGGAACAGAAGTTTGAGAAACTTGTGTTGTCCTCTCAGGGCATGAGTGAAGATGTGAGCATCAACAAATTTTTTGATGAGGCTATGGTGTTGGAGCTTGCTCAACAGGATGCTGATCAAATGATCCCTTGAAGAGAGAACTCTTCAGCTTTTATGGTGGTATATTCATGGATGGGGGTGAAGCATCATCATTTTACTTGGATTCTGTGTGACATCTGGATTTCTCATGACACAGGAGAGGACTCATGAAGATAATATTGCTGTGTTTGATTGAAGGAACCGCATGGACAGCGGAAATGATGATTTTTATTGTGCACTACCTCCCCCTGTCCCTTACCTTTTGAAAGCAGAAAAATGTACCCGCTGATGTAATTAACTACTTCGATTAGTAGTTTTTACATTTTCCGTATAATTGATTTGTGCATCTGCTGCAGAAGATGATACAGTGGACCACGCTGATTAATTTTTGTGACATCTGGCTTTACGAGTCATTGTTTGATATGCAATCAAATTCAAGATAGTGTTAAACACTGTTGAAGATTTCAAATGGAAATCCGAATCATGAGTTGCAGGTGAAAAGTTGGGCTGGGGGTTTTTCTGCAACACTAGGTGGGGAAGGGCAAAGCTGGGGGGACAACGGGTAGGAGAAATGGAGGTTTGGGCACTGCCCTCGCTTCGCTCGCCCCCTCGGGAATTTGTAGTATTACATTTTTTGGTTGAACAGCAAAGATGTCTTTCCTTCCTAGTTCTACTCTCTCTCTCTCTCTCTCTCTCTATGACCGGAGATTTCTTGCACCGCTTAGTTTTATTTATTTACTTACTTTCCTGGTGCTGCAATGGGCATTGAGCGATATGAGGATGATCCCCTCAAGAAAATGAATTTGCTATCTAAATCATAATCACTAATTCGCTGAAAATTGTGGTGGTTGATGTTATACGATAATCAAAGAAACTGGAGATTCTATTTATTGTGGAGCGGCAATAGGTAATTTGTCTGGAAGTCATGACTGCAGTCTGCAGATGTTTGAGATTAGATTGACATAAAAATTATTGGGATGGTAAGATGAACATCCTTGTGGCTTCCGACGTTTGTTTAGTTCTAGCTTTTGCTGCCAACATAAACTCACCTCGAACATAAGACGCAATAAATGGTACTTTTAACAGCCTAAGCTAGAAAGTGTTTAGCTACCAATAAAAAAATGAAAAATCGTTCAAAGCATCTCATATTTTACAAAATGACTTATTTCATTCCTCATTTTTAAAAGTGTGATTTTATGTTTCTTACAAATTCATATTGGTTAAATTTGGTTCCTACCTAAATTTCTGACTAGTTTTTGGTCGAAATCCACCATGTACCTTACACGTGATTATTTTTTAAGGGCAAAAATATCGAATCAAATTTTACATAATCTGATTTATAGTCCCTCACATTTCATAAAATGAATTTTTTTCGTCCATCACATTTCACAAAATGAATTTTTTCATCCTTCACATTTTTCAAAATGAATTTTTTTATCCCTCATCGATCATGTGTGCAAATAAATCTTTTTTAAATCCATGTATATATCTATTTGATTTGAAATCAAATAGAGATATATTACATGCTATTCGTACTGTTCAAGTGAAATCAAATATGTAGAACCCCAATTTTAGGGTTCTAATAATAATCAATGCATGCAGGGTTACAAAATTAAAGGGATAAAACAAACACTCAAATATATGTGGGAGAGAAGAAATAATTAACTCACAATATTATTGAAATCTCAAACAATGAAGAAAGTTACACCACAATAGAAAACCTAACAAATTCTTCTAGACTCTCTTAAGAAAATAGTCTAAACTAATGCCCCATTCATAACCTATCAAACTTGTTGGAAAAGAAACCACTTGCATAAGAAATTACCAAATAAAATATGAATTCCTAAATCATACAACTACTAAAAACCTAACTTCAATAAAATTAATAAACAAATAAATAAATACTTCTAAGCTTGGTTTAGTTTGCCAACAAAATAGAGAGAGAGAGAGATATATATATATATATGGATTTAAAAAAATTGTTAGTTTTTCACTCATATTCATTTTCTTTTACTCAAAAATTGAAAACAAATAAGACATTTAATCTTAAATATTATTGAATATTTATATTAAATTAAATTTGAATAGAAAAAATAAACAAAGGAAAACTATGACAAAAAAAAGTAAGTGATTAGCACTTTCAGATTGAAGACAATCATAAGACAAATAATTCAATGGTTGGTCTTAAAAATGGTGAGTAGAAATTTTAGATTTAAATTGCAATTTGTTAGCATGACTATAGAATTCGAATTAGGATCTATTAATTAGATGGCCTTATTATACAACTTAATAAATAAATTATTACCAAAAGAGAAAGTCACAAATATTATTGAATAGGTTCATATGGTGAAATCATATAGATATTTACACGAGTTTAAAACCAAATTGTTAGTTTTAAACCCCTGTACATATCAATTGAATAAAATGTGTATAACTACAAATACAATTAGTCTATTTAGGCGAAATCAAATAGAAATATATTATATACTATTCATATTATTCTAAAAAAATCAAATAGATATATACATGGGTTTAAAAGAAAAAAAAAGCTATTCGTGCATATGATCAATGAGGGATGAAAAAATTCATTTTGAAAAGTATGAGGATACAAAATTTATTTTGTAAAATATGAGGGACGAAACAATTTATTTTGTAAAATGTTAGGGACGAAAAAATTCATTTTGTGAAATGTGAGGGATTATGAATTGGATTATGTAAAATTTGATTTGACAATTTTGCCCTTAAAAAATGGTTACGTGCAAGGCAAGTGATGGATTCCAACAAAAAACTAGTCGGAAACCTAGGTAGAGACCAAATTTGATTAATGTCAATTTGTAAGAGATGTAAAATTACACTTTTAAAAGTGAGGGACGAAAAAAGTCATTTTGCACAATGTGAGGAATGTTTTGAACGATTTTCCCATAAAAGAAATATGATTTTGATATTTGCAAAGGGATAATTGTTAGAAACCTTGTAGAAACCTTCCTCAAGGTTTCTAACAATTTCACATAAATACCCTCTAATACTAAAATTACATTGACCTTCCTTTCATTGACATGTTTTATAACAAAGTCAGCCTCTGTTATAAAAAAAAACCTCAAAAGTGGAGCAAAAGTATTGACGCACAATTTTCTTCTAAATTTACCCTCGTCTTTAGAAGAAAACAATTAACACTTTTGATGAAGAAAATGTCAATAAAAGAAGGAAAAAGATTGCCATCATTCTAATCCTCTCAGGATAGAAAAAAAAACATATAATAACTACACTTTTGACTGTTAAGCATAAGAAGAGCCATTGGTAGGTTTACAGATCTTTCATACCAGCATATAAAAGCTAGTGAAAATGCCAAAAAAAAAAAAATTCACCCCAACTTGTAACTAAAGAAATTCTATAAATAAAGTCATCTGTGACCATCATCAAGTAGTATAGAGGCACATTCATAAGTACAATATATAATCTTCTGAGAAATTTAAATTATATCCACGACAATCATTAGGTGCCATTAACATGATAAATAACAATCAACACTTAGAAAATTTGTAAGTAGGTTTAATAAACCCAAAAAGTTTTCGTCTTTTAGCTATAGTGATTTTGATGGAGCCTAAATTGTGGTATATTTGTCACCTTTTTGTACAAGTCCTTCACCAAATGAAGTATCACGAACGGCAGAGCCTCTTGTTCACTAATTTTTCTTTTTGAAAGTTATTTTGATTTTTCTTAGATAATGTTATTACAAGTGCTATTTGATGCTTTAGACATATATACCTCCAACTATTTGGTGCCAAGTAGCAGAAAAAATTACAAATTAAAGCAATTCCTTTTTCTCATATTTTCAATATTTGTTGGCACAAGATTTTGAGGGCAATTTGGCTATTTGAAGGCTCTTGATGGTGACATTTGGTCATGTCTACATGAAAGGGGAGGTCAGCGTAATTTCTAATATTAGAGAGTATTTATGTGAATTTGTTAAAACTCTCAAGGAGGTTTTTGAAATTATCCCATTTGCATAAGCTTTACACCCATTAGATGGAGTTTAATATTCAAATGTCTAGAAATCAGTGATAAGAAGTAGGATTATTGCTTCTATGCTCATCGTTGGTCCAAAATCACATGGTGGAAGTACAGGTCCTATAGGATGATTTTGAACTATCCCGTGCAAATTTTCATTTGCTCTGTGTCCTTTAGAAGTATTTAAAAAGAAAAATTGTTCGAAAATATGATGCATGCGAGATGAAAACTTAATTGCAATGTATACTAAGAAAATACTTTAAAATATTTTGTAAAATATGGAATATTCAAATTTCAACTCAACAGTGTAATTCATTAAGGATTCTCTCCTCTTAAGAGTAAATGGCTAAAAAAGTCACTAAACTATTTAAAATTACAACGATTACTCATTGAATTTTTTATTTGCCGAAAAAGTCACTAATCACTTTAAACGGGTCCTTTGAGTCATTCTAGCTAGATTAGCTCGTTTGGTAACTGGATGCCCTACTATTGTAGGTTTCTAGGAGTAAAATTATCGAAAAATAATTGGAGCAAATAAAAAAAAACACCCAAAATCTCAGGATTGATACGTATTTTGCCAAACTTCAAAGGTGGTAAAAATAATTAACCAAAGAAAAAGCATCAGCACCATCATCTCTTTTTTCTTTCTTGCCACCTACCTAACCCTGCTCCTCCACCATCACTCCCCTATCCCACCCACCTCAATCCTTATCACTGATACCCCTCCCCTTTCCTCTTCATCACATCCCCTCCTCCTTTCTCTTCATTTTCTCATGACTAGATTTGGTCATGGAGGAGATGGATGGAAGTAGGGAAAGGATGAGGAGTTCTTCATGTGGAGGAAAGTAGAAAGCAATGAAACAGAATGCTACAGCAAACCAACAATTAGGATAGGAACTATTGTTGTTATTTTTAACTTTTTGTAGATTTGGGTTTTGGATTGTGAGTAGGGTTTGCAAGTAATGGGTATTATGAATTCTAATGATACTACTAGTCTATTGATGTCCATTACATAAAGGAAAAAGACAAATGAACCACAGATGAAAATAGATGTGAAGTGCTAAATTTGCACGCCTATTTCCTCCGTTACTGGATTTGGTTGCAAGGAGTTGAAGGAGAGAGGGAGAGGAAGGATAGAAGGGATGGAGGGGAAGGAGGAGGAAGGTGAATGGGAAAGGCAAGAGCGAAGGGAAGGGGTTGCAGGGTGCCAAGGATGAGGTAAAGTGAAAGAATAGGTTAAGAGGTGGTGGAGATAGAGAGAAAGATGGTGGGAGAGGTGGTGTAGGTGGAGGTAGGGGAGAAAGAAGAGATGGCAAGGGTCTAAGAGGATGGTGTGGCTAGGAAGGAGAGTAGGATGGCACAATTTATGGCGGAAAAGTTTGTGTTAATTATTTTTGGACATTTATGTCCTTGAAAATCTATGTTAACAGGTAATATGTGCTTATTTCCAATTACAAAAGAGTTGATCTCGGTGAAATGACCCGAAAGGCTCGTTTTAAAGAGATTATTGACTTTTTTGGCAAAAAAAAAAAAAAAGGTTGAGTGAGCAACTGGTGCTATTTTAAATAGTTTAGTGAGTTTTTTGACTATTTACTCCTCCTTTTAAATAAAGTTTTCAAGCCATGTCTCTTTTTTGTACCCATTCAACTTTGAAGAAAGTTGTATAGCAAGGTTAAGATTATGTGAAGAAACTTAGACACTATTAATTAATAGTTAAGCCTTACTTGTCATCGAAAAATACACTAGAACAATGATGTGCTCAAATTTCAACTTCATTTGCATAGGATGTTTATTTATTGCTCTTTACTTGCTTATTTAAGTGCTTTACTTGCTTTACCTTTATTGTATCTTACTCGGTCAAGTGTGTGCTCATTTAGGTTATTTCTGATTAGTTAAAATTGGGTGAAAATTTATCATAATTTGATTAGTTAGAATCCAACTTAAGAGATTCATCCCCCTCTTAAGTTGTTTTGAGCCTTACAATTGGTATCAGAATTTGGTTTTTTAGAGATTAGACTTAACAGACTTAAGAATAAAGATGGCAACTAACAATCCCTTGGTTCTAGAGGGTCAATCTATTACTGGACCTCCTATATTTAACGGTATCAATTATGTTAGTTGGAAAGAATGTATAAAAATATTCTTTCAATATATTGCTATTGAATTGTGGTATATTGTTAATGAAAGTCCTTATGAAACCACTAATTTAGATGCAGATTTAGGTAAGTTTAGACCTAAAGTTAGAAGTGAATTGGGTGCACAAGATAAGGCTAATTATACTTTGAATGCCAAGACTATGAATGTTATATACGATGTTTTAAATGCAAATGAATCTAGTAGAGTTAAAGGATGCAAGTCGGCCAAAGAAAATATGATAAATTGAAAGAGATTCATGAAGATAGTGTTGATGTTAGAGAACAAAAGAAATCATTGCTTGTCACAACATATGAATCTTTCAAAATGGAGCTACATGAAAATATTGATAAGATATATTGTAGATTCAATGATATTATCAAAGATACATGAATATATTGATAAGATATATTGTAAATTCAGTGATATTATCAAAGATTTGAAATACCTGGTAAGAATGTTCCTTAGTTGAGAAAAATAGAAAAATTTTGAGTGTTTTATCTAAGGATTGGGAAACCAAGACTACAGCCATAGAAGAGGTTAAAGATTTTAATTCTATACCTATTGAATCACTTAAAAATTCTCTAATCTCATATGAATCGAAACTAGATTCATAGGTATAAGAAGATGAAGATGCTAGAGTCGAAAGAAGCATTGCTCTTAAAATTTCTCAAGAAAAGGATGATACATTCTCCCTATATAGTGAAGATTTGGAAATGGATAAGAATGATCTAACTCTTATCACAAAAGGCATCAAGAAATTCTTGGTCAACGAAAGAAGATTTAGAAGAGGTAGACCAAGCAACAACAATAACAATCAATTCTTCAATCCTTCCAAGGGTAAAGGAAAGCAAGAGGTGACCAAGAAACAACATAAGAAATGCTATGAGTATGGTCAACCAGAACACTACATTAGTGAGTGTCTAATGAAGAAGGAGATGGAAATTAGAGGTGAAAGAAGACAAACTTCAAAAAATTTCAAATTTCATGGAATGATTGCAATTCAGATGGTGAAGTTAAAGAAGAAGTGGAAACGCTTAAATGGCATTTATGGCCATTGGACATGATGAGATAACTTCTATCAATTCTTCTCTTGAAAAAGATGATGATGATCTTGAGACATTTATAATGATATTGCTTGAAAGTTTGAAAGAAGTATATGCTAAAAACAAGGATTTGAAAATCAAAATAAATGCCTTATTGAATGAAAACTCCAAACTTTTTTCAAGAAAATAAGAGATTTAAAAAAGAAAATGATGATTTGAAGAAAAATAAAATTGATTTCATTGCAATAAGAATGATTTTAAAAGAAAGTTGGATGAGAAAACTAAGTTTATGAAAAAAATCAAGGAAGAACAAACTTATTGAAATTCTTTGGCATCAAAGGAGTATAATTTAATTTATGAAAAACTTCAAGGAGTATAATTTAATTTCGGAGCAGGAGGTGATTCTTTGGTATCAAAGGTCCAAAGTTTAGTGGCTGGACCATGGTAATAGAAACACAAAATTTTTTTGCTCATCCACAGTCGTCTGTAGAAAGAAAACTAGTAGCATGATCTTGAGACAATGAAGTAGATTGGGTTAAATGTTTTCAAGGAACTCTATTATGAGGAACATGACAAGTATATATTTTACGTGTTTTTAGTCTATTTTATAAGTTAGTTTTGGTGTGTTTTAAGTAGTTGTATAACTAATTAGCTAGGGTTTTGGTAAAAATGTACATTTTGTGGTTTAAATGGCAAGCATTGCATTTCTATAGATTTTAATGGTAAAAACTTCATGTTTTTGTAGGTTTAGTAATTCAATCATCAAAGGATATGAATTGAGAAGAGAATTGGATGATTGATGATGATTTGAAGTCCTTAAAGAAGACATGAAGTGCAAAATATTCAAATGAAGAAATGCAAGTGAAGACAGTTTTGACACATCTTTGTATTTTAGCAATATCTTGAGCAACACACATCGGATTGAGGTGATCTTTACACCATTTTGAAGTAAGAGATAGATCTATATTTGGTATGAAGATATCAAAGTCCAATTCAGTTGTTTTCCTGGACAAAAAGTTGAAACACAGAAGCTTATTTGTATGGTCGAGAGCTGAAACAGGGGATTGACTAGTCAATAGTATTTCGACCATATCTCAGTCCATAGAACTCTAAATTGGATATTCTTGAAGAACTAGAAAGATAACGCAAGAGGCTACAACTTTCATGTTTTGCACAAAAGCTAGTACGGCTTCCATCATAGAGAAAATAGCAGTTGAAGTGAGGCCAAATTCACAGAAGTGAATACGCGACTTGAGAAAACAAGGGTGAAGTCGCGTATTGTAGCCTAATTTCTACAATTTGCTCAGCCACTTGCCATGTTTTCACACTACTTTCCAGCTATAGTTGTAGAGAGAATTTTGGCTGCAGATGCTGCTGAAGCAAAAAGGAAGAGAAAAGGAGTTTTATGTCTTGTCAAGAAACACCTTTTTGACTCTCTTTAACATTTTTAGATGTTAGAATCATTAGAAGAGAGAGGAGATCATATTAGAAGTAGCTCATATCGGATTTTAGGATTGGAGTTTAGAAGTTAGTCTTGTCTTGTTCTCTCTAGGTAGCACTTTTGGTGAGAACAATTGGAGACTTCATTGTACACCATTTCATTGCAGATATTGAAGATCATTGGGAGCTTGTTCATTAACTTGGCTAAGCTTTCTTTATCTATCTTTTACTTGTGCTTTATGATGTGTTTTTGCAATGAAGCTATGAGCTTACTTGTTATATCTTATATGAGTAGCTAAATTTCTAGATCTAGGGAGTAGATAAAACTTATGCCTATTTGATATGAAGTGAATACGATTTTCATTTGTTACATCTTGTATTAACTTGTCTATTTATGCATGCTTATCATTTATTGTTACTTGATCACCAATAACAAACTCTTAGTTGTTATTATTCAATGAAAGTTGGTAATAATGATGGAACAACATGAGTAGAGTTTGAGTAGTAGACTCATGAGAATATAGGTACACTTAAGTGGGTTACACTTGCATTTCATGAAGGAAACATGAGTAGATCTAGTTATTCACTATGAGAATAGGGAAAACTAGACTATTCTAGACCATTTCATCATGAAAATGAGATTTGGTAATATTGGAAATAAATCCCTAATTAAACAAGGGTTGTGACAAGAGATAAATCTATTCATTTGTGTCGTTTACGCTATAAGTGGAATCTACATCTCTAGACTTAAATATTTAGTGAATTTTCTTCATTTGTTATCTTGCAATCGTCTAGTTAAGATTTGTGCGTAGTAGTAATTATAGTTTCTCTTGGTTGACTTGATTGTTAGTCTAAATAATAGAGTAAGTAAAGATCTAGTACTTGAAATATCGCTCTCCGTGGGATCGATCCAATATTTGCCCTAAACTGTTAATTTGACCAATATACTTGTTTCAAATAGGTAAAATTCGGAATTAAACTTGTACTTATATCTAAATCCTGTCAAGTTTTTGGCAATTTAGACATTATTTGTATTTACTAGTTAATTTGTTTATAATTCAGTTACGATTTTTATTGGTTTTTGTGAATTAATTGCTATATAATCTCTTTTATTTTTGTTTGTAGTGTATACATCGGGTGTTATGTGTAGTAGCACATTTTGATTCAAAAATTGAAAGGACACTACGTAGACAAAGAAAGCGTACACCACAAAAAGAAGAAGAAGAGATTCAACCAATAGAACGAATTGCAATAGAGCTATCTTTTGAAGAAAAAATGATGGAAAACGAAGCAAATAGGCGAGTTCTAAGGGATTTCGCTCTACCTGGAACTCAAGGATCCCAAACAAGTATAGCACGGTCAATAGTAAACGCTAATAATTTTGAGATTAAACTATCATTAATTCAAATGGTGCAATAATCTCAATTTGGAGGTAATGCCATAGAGGATCCAAATGCACACTTAGCCACATTTTTGAAGATATGTGATACTATTAAAATGAATGGAGTTAGTGAGGATGCAATAAAGCTAAGATTTTTTCCATTTTCATTAAGAGATAAAGCTAAAATTTGGCTATATTCTCATGCTTCTAACACCTTCACCACTTGGGATGATTTATCTAGGACATTTTTGAATAAATATTTTTCGCCGGATAAAACGGCTAAATTTAGAATAGATATTACTAGTTTTAGTCAATTTGATGGGGAATCGTTGTATGAACCTTGGGAACAGTTGAGAGAGTTGTTTCGAAAATGCCCACATCATGGACTTCCCGATTGGCTCATTGTACAAACATTCTATAACAGTTTATCTTTTTCTACTAAAACTACTATTGATGCAGTTGCAGGTGGTGCTTTAATGGATAAATCACCTGAAAAAGCTCAAAATATGATATAAAAAATGACGGCCAACAATTACCAATGAGCTAATGAAAGAGGTAATCCAAAACGACAAGTAGGTATGATTGAAACTAATGCTATCAATATGCTTAGCGCGCAAATGAATAATATGATACAAATGTTACATTGTCAAACCAGATGTGGTCTGAGTTGTCTACTAATGCACATGTTGCTTGTTGTTTTATATGTGGAGGAGAGTACGATCCTAACGAGTGTGTTGATGTTGAGCAGGCTCAATTTGTTAATAATTACAACAAAAATGTTCAAAACAACCCATACTCGAATACATATAATCCGGGGTGGAGAAATCATCCAAATTTTGGATGAAAGATCAAGATAATCCTCAAAGGTCGACCAACCCACCGGGATTCCAATCAAGGCAACAACAGACAAATACTAAATCGGATTGGAAGATTACGATGGAAAAATTGGTCAAAGGAACATTGGAAAGGTTTGAACGAATAGAGGGACGGTTGGACCAATTGACCGGGATGTATAGAAATTTAGAGGTTCAAATTGGTCAAATCGCCAACTTTATTAACAATAGAAACCCTGGAGAATTTCCAAGTAAAATCGAAGTCAACTCGAGAGAGCATGTCAATGCTATCACTCTTAGAAGTGGTAGAATAGTTGAGGGACCTAATATTGGCAATTCAAGTGGTGAACAAGATAAGGAGTAGGCAGTTGAAGGGGAGAAAGAAACCCGAAATGATCATGTTGTCATTGATATTGATGCATTTCCCCCCAAGTTAAATTTTAACGTGATTTCTTTTCGTCACAGGTTGAAGAAAGATGGAAAGGATAGGGAGTTTGACAAGTTCCTTAAAATTTTTAAACAATTACACATTAACATTCCTTTTATTGATGCTATTACATAGATTCCCTCTTATGCGCATTTCTTGAAGGATATCATGCCAAAAAAAAAGGAAAATTGTGGATAATGAAATGATAGCGTTAACGGAAGAGTGTAGTGCATTGATTATGAACAAACTCCTTCCTAAATTGAAAAATCTGCGAAGCTTTCTATTCCTTGCATTATTGGTCAATTGCATTTTTCTAATGTTTTATATGATTTAGGTGCAAGTGTGTCACTTATGTCACTATCAATTGCCCAGAGATTAGGACTTCAAGAGTTTAAAGCTACCAATATTACACTGCAGTTGGCGGATCTGTCAATTACATATCCAATTGGTATTTTAGAAAATGTACTCATGAGGGTAAGGCAATCTATTATACCGGTGGATTTTGTTGCCTTAGATATTGAGAAAGATGTGAAAATGCCAATTATTCTAGGAAGATCATTTTTAGCCACTGTACAAATCATAATTGATGTGAAAAAAGGTAAGCTTAAATTCCGAATTAATGGCGAGGAATTGGAATTTAATTTGATTAATAAAGAAGGGGGTATAGAGCCTATTGCTCTTCTTTCTAATATGCTGTGTGACGAAAAGGGTAACCAGGAATTGGATGAAGATGTAAAATCTATAAATCTTCTTGGTACTAACTTCAATGGTGTAGGAGCAAAAGAGGCGAGGACAAGAATGGAAGTTGGCTTAATAAATTAGCTATTCCAAAAAGGAATAGATGAAAAGTTAAGTCGATTCGAAAAAGGCAAGCAATTTCTACTTCAAGGTGAAGTCGAGCCTTTACATGACAAGTCTAATACTCCTTCTTGGCATTTGAGAAAGTTGGACGATGGTGATAAATGCACAGCTCGTCACATAGTGGAATGGCTCGGGAGTTTTGACTCGTGGGGAGAAAATCACTCCTCAATGTCATAAAATGAGCAGAAACCTTTTGAGTCGAGTCAACGACTATAAACAAAAGCGTTAATTGGGAGGCAACCTAATGTTTTTGTAAAGATGTTAATTTAGTATGATTTTATGTTTAATGCATGTAATTAAATTAGTTTGTTATTTTTGTGTATAGGTTCGGCAAACAGAAGCAAAGATGACCATTTGAAGTGAAAAAGGTGAAGTTTGATCAAGGAACTCAATCTCGCAATTAAGTTAAATGTGTGTTTGATCCGTTAAGAAGGGGTAAAATGCATCTTTTGATCATTTTACATGTGCATGTGATGATAATTTTGGCAAAAGAATGATCTATGATGCATTTTAAAATTTTGGGGTAAAATGTATAAATTTTGAGAAATGGAAGTTTCTGCAAAAATTGCAGATGAAAATGTGATTGCAGGCAAAATGACTTCAGTCGCGTATTGCCTAAATCGCATTTTCAATTCCGCGTTGTCATAAAAGAAAACGCGACTTCGAATACGCAACTCCGCATATTCAAATCTGCACCAAATCAACAGAAAACGCGTCTTTAAATATGCGACTGAAGGCGCGTATTCCAAGTCGCGTATTTAGTACTTGGTACAAAAATAGAAAACGCGAGTTTCACTTTCACTTCAATTCTTTCTTCTTCTTCTTCCTTCATCCCAGGCGCGTATTCCCTTCTTTTCTCCACACAAATTCTCAAATCTCTATTATTACTCCATTTTATTACTAAAAAACATCAACTCAACATCTTTTGATCATCCTCGAGCCTTCTAACTTATTGAAATTCAAGATAAACACCTAAAAATCGGTTTCCTAGAAGATTGGGAGCTAGGGTTCTTAGATTGACAATTCTTCAATTGGAGGTCAATTGGAGTGAATTTCATAGGGCTTTTTGCACAATCCTCATCTTCAAACATCCTACTACGTAATTGAGATAAGTTTCTTCATCAAATTTTTGTATTTTAGAAGTTGGTATTTTTCAATTTCCTGAATTTTCTGATATCTTCTAATTTTGAACTTTTGATGCATATTATGGATGTTTATGGCCTCTCAAATATAGCAAATTGATGATTAATAGTTCTTTAAATTTTTAAGATGCTATATATGGTTAAAATTGGAAAGTGGGCTTAGAATGTTGTTGAGCCATTAGCGATCAATGATTATGGTCAAGAATGGTTAGTTGATGATGTTTTAGTATGTGCATTATGTATAGAGAGTGATTTGATGAATTTTGTGAGTTATTAGAATTATTCTTATTTAACCATGTTTATAGTTAATTGTGCATTATTGTTGCTAAAGTTTGGTTGCTACAATCATAATTAGTGCTAATTTCACTGATTTGGATGTATTTGTGATCTATTTTGATAGATTGGTGAATTTAGTAATTTTTGACATTTTGACTATGTCCCGTCGCGTATGCCATAACAGTGATAGTTTAAGGATGTTTATTTGCTTTCTTATGACTTGGAGGGATGTATTTGTGGTTATTTGAGTCAATCAATGTTACGTAGTATATGTGGATAATTGAATCCTTTTTATTAGGTACTATAATTAGAGGAAAACAGGTTGTATATTCGTCCTTCAGTAGTGATGATATGAAGGTTAGTGAGGAGGTTGAAGTAAGTGAGGAGAAGAGGTCACCTTCTTCTCTACTGATTAGCTGACAACCGGGTAAGGGCACTTCTTGTAGTGCCACAGTGTCCGTTTTTGACAGTGCCAGGTTTTCTACTCCGAGGAATCAAGAGTGGCATGAGAAGCACGCTAATTTGGAATTCATTTATGAGATGCACGTGAGTCCCGAAGTAGAAATAGTTTATCGCATCTCTGAGGCGTTCAATCAACTTGGTTGGGCGCTGATTCTCACATTGCTGACTTACTACTATCCGGACTTGGTGCGCAAGTCCTATACCAACATTGAGTACAAAACGCGCCATAGTGGTGAGATGGTGGAGTCTTGGGTGTGTGGGAGACGTATAGTCTTGTTACGTGAGCGCCTGGCTGCCATCTGGGGTGTAGTGATCAAGGCCGGACGGTCGACTTGAAAAAGGGATTCGTTCCACCAAATAGGCGGTGGGATCTGTTACAGGCCATGCATAGGTTTGGTCTTGAGTACCAACTTTTTCGATCCTCAAGAAAGGAGACAATGTTGGCAAGTGTTTCAAACCTCGCCATCATCTCATTATCTACATGATGGCGCACAACGTCATACCTAAGAAGACGGGGCATATAGAGGTTCGAAAGAGCGACATCTACTTTCTTGACTACATGTTTCATAATTGGGACTCCTCCTACGCTCGAATTCCCCTGCCGAACATCATCATTAGTCATATCAGGTCTACAACGAGGTGGCTGACAATTTCGTTCAAATTGCCATTTCCTTGCCTCCTCTCTTTGGTGTTTGAGCATTTTCAAGTTAATTTGCAGGGTATAAGGCAGCAATTTGTTATGCCTAGAACCGAATTATCGGCTTCTATCGTTTGTCGTCTAGGTATTGGCATGGAAAACATCCCTCGACTTGGTCGGGAAAGACGACAAAAGATGTGACATGCTCAAGGAGAAGTCGGGCCGTCTACCGTGGCACCACCACCTCCTTCGCCGGTGCATTCCTCCCAATCCAATTGGCAGCAATTTTTTGGACGCTTGGACGACTTTGAAAATCAGCTTGCCGGATTGAGCACCTGCCTACTTCGCATTAAAGATCATCTTGGCATCCGTCCACATCCCACGGGTGATGAAGATGACGATGAAGAGGTTGATTAAAGCCGCAACCTAGATTCATCTTTTGTTTCTTTTATTTCTAGTTCTTTTAATTTTCATTTTGACAGATGTTTAATTTGTCCTTTTTCTCTTCCATTTCATCTTTGGAATAGTGTGAGTAGATTTTATGCATTTTGGCAGTGGTTCATGATTCATGGTTGATCTAGATCTCGGCCATCATACTGGGGAGTACTTCTTTCTAGCTTTTGTTTCTTTTGTTTCCCTACACATTGAGGACAATGTGTATTTTAAGTGTGGGGAAGGAAATGTGTGGTACTTGTAGTATTTTTGTGTTTTTTGTTTGGACATGTTATTGAAAATATTTCTTATGCTTAAATGTTGTCTCTTTTGGGTTGGCTGGCAAGGAGTTTCATCTAGTTTTAAAGGAAAATTCTGTCAAAATTTTTTTAAAATCTTGTCCGAAATTGCCAAATTGTCCCAAAATGTTTCAAATTTTTTCGATTTTATCCAAGGGGCAACAAGTTTCATACAATTAGTAGTTCAAATTTCTTCTACTTTTGAGATAGATATATGTGACTTGAAAACTTCTTTTCTCATTTAACTTGGAAATGACTATTATGTGATAATAATTTTTGCATTTGTAGGAAAGTATATCTAGTAAAGTGGAGAAAATTATGCCTACATTTTGCATGTTTAGTAAAATTTCTTCTCTTTACTCGATTTTACATAGTTAAGTGATAAATGTGGTCAATAATTATAATACTCTTCTCATGATTATTCTTTTGAGGGAATGTTTATTATCTTACTTAAAATAAAAAAAGGGTAGAAAAAGAAAAAAAAATGAATGAACTAAAAAAAAAAAGAAGAAAGAGGAAAAGAGAATAAGAATGGCTCTACTCCAATGGTTCTTGTACTTAGTAACCGGGAGTCTTCATCTACAAATATCGACTTTGGCATAAAACGGTACTCGAATTAAGAGTATGCAAGGCAACTTGAGTATGTGAAGTGTTGAGTAACCGGTGATCTTCATCTAAAAATATTGATCCTTGCATCAAAAGGTACTTTCAAAACTTGAGTAATATTTAGCTATATTATATGAATAAATTCCTCCCTAAGTTGAATAAGAAGATGATCATGGGATTATATAGCATTTTTATTGACCATATGAGTTATTTACTCGTGACATTGGGTAAATGTGAGAAATTGAGTTGAACTAGTATAATTAAGGTATAATTAGCTCTCCTTTACTTGATATTATGAGTACTTGAGGATTAATGAATGATTGCATAATGGTTATTTACCTTGTCTTGAGAAAATGAAGTTGACTTGTGCACATATGTTTATTTTCAAAATGTTGGATCATTATTGGTTTGTATTTCTTATTGCTTGAGGACAAGCAATAGTTCAAGTGTGGGGGTATTTAACAAGTATATATTTTACGTGTTATTAGTGTGTTTTATTAGTTAGTTTTGGTATGTTTTAACTAGTTTTATAGCTAATTAACTAGGATTTTGGTAAAAATGTACATTTTGTGGCATAAATGGCAAACATTGCATTTCTATGGATTTTAATGGTAAAAACTTCATGTTTTTGTAGGTTTAATGATTTAATCATCAAAGGATGTGAATTGAGAAGAGAATTGGATGATTGATGATGATTTGAAGTGCTTAAAGAAGAAATGAAGTGCAAAACATTTAAATGAAGAAATGCAAGTTAAGGTAGTTTTGACACATCTTTGTATTTCAGTAATATCTTGAGCTACACACATCGGATCAAGGTGATCTTCATATCATTTTGAAACTAAGAGATAAATCTGCATTTGGTATGAAGATATTGAAGTCCAATTCAGTTGTTTTCCTGGTCAAAAAGTCGAAACACAGAAGCTTATTTGTATGGTCGAGAGCTGAAACAGGGGATTGGCCAGTTGATGGTATTTCGATCATATCTCAGTCCACAGAGCTCCAAATTGGATGATTCTTAAAGCATTGGAAAGCTAACTCAAGGTTACAAGTTTTATGTTTTATACAAAAGTTAGTTTGACCTCTATCATAGATAAAATAGCATTTGAAGTGAGGCCAAATTCACAGAAGTGAATATGCGACTTGAGAAAACATGGGTGAAGTCGCGTATTCTTAAGTCTCATATTGTAGCCTGATTTCTGAAATTTGCTCAGCCACTTGCCGTGTTTTTACACTGCTTTCCAGCTATAGTTAGAGAGAGAATTTCGGCTACACATGCTTCTGAAGCAAAAAGGAAGAGAAAAGGAGCTTTATGTCTTGTCAAGAAACACCTTTTTGACTCTCTTAACATTTTTAGATGTTAGAATCATTAGAAGAGAGAGGAGATCATATTGGAAGTAGCTCATATCATATTTTAGGATTGAACTTTAGAAGTTAGTCTTGTCTTGTTCTCTCTAGCTAGCACTTTTGGTGAGAACAATTGGAGACTTCATTGTACACCATTTTGTTGAAGACATTGAAGATCATTGGGAGCTTGTTCATTAACTTGGCTAAGCTTTCTTTAACTATCTTTTACTTGTGATTCATGATGTGTTTTTGCAATGAAACTATGAGATTACTTATTATATCTTACATGAGTTGTTAAATTTCTAGATCTAGGGAGTAGATGAAGCTTGTGGCTATTTGATATGAAGTGAATACGATTTACACTTGTAACATCTTGTATTAACTTATCTATTTGTGCATGCTTATCACTTGTTGTTATTTGATCACTAATAACAAGCTCTTAGTTGTTATTATTCAATGAAAGTTGGTAATAATGATGGAACAATATGAGTAGAGCTTGAGTAGTAGACTCATGAGAATATAGGTACACTTAAGTGGGTTACACTTGCATTTCATGAAGGAAACATGAGTAGATCTAGTTATTCACTATGAGAATATGGAAAACTAGACTATTCTAGACCATTTCATCATGAGAATGAAATTTGGTAATGTTGGAAATGAATCTCTAGTTAAACAAGGGTTGTAACAAGAGATAAATCTATTCATTTGTGTCTTTTATACCATAAGTGGAATCTACATCTGTAAACACAAGTATTTAGTGAATTTTCTCTATTTGTTATCTTGCGATTGTCTAAGTAAGACTTGTAGGTAGTAGTAATTATAGCTTCTCTTGCTTGACTTGATTATTAGTCTAAATAATAGAGTAAGTGAGGACCTAGTACTTGAAGCATCGCTATTTGTGGGATCGACCCGATATTTGCTCTAAACTACTAATTTGACCTGTATACTTGCAATCCAAACGGGTAAAATTCGGAATTAAACTTGTACTTATATCTAAATTCCATCGGAACACAATAACCATCACAGGTTGGAGAATGCGGGGATCTAGAAGTTGACTCATAGAGAAGCTAGAGGAATGTCATGGAGGGTACCTGAACCGGAAATAAAAAGGGCAGTTTTTGGAATCAAAGGTGACAATACCCCAGGTCTAGATGGCATCCCGCAAGTTTCTTCAACTAGTATTGGAATGTGGTAAGACGCTACTTAATTAGATGCATTTAGGGTATTTTTAGCACTAGGAAAATTTCTTAGCAGTATGAATGACATACTCATATCCTTGATATCTAAAATAGCTTACCCAGAAATTATCTCTTGTCTCCGGCTCATCTCCGTTTGTAATGTCACATGTAAGTTGTCACCAAAGCCATAGTCAACAAGTTAAGACCATATATGGGGAACTTGATTGGACCTACTTAGTGTAGCTTCATACCGGGTAGGAACATAATAACTAACATCATCATTGTACAAGAAATTCCTCACTCGATAAACAATAAGAAAGGAACAAAAGCAGCCATAGCTTTAAAGGTAGATTTAGAGAAAGTAGATGACACGACAAACTGGAATTTTTTGGAGGAAACTTTGACTCTGATTGGGATCCTTGAGGACCTAATCACACTTACTATGAACTGTATTAGAATGGAAAATATAGAAATGCTATAGAATGGATGTAAGTTTGAGGCTTTTACTCCCACAAAAGGCCTTCGGCAAGTGGATCCACTATCCCTCTAACATTTTTGTGCTATGTATGGAAAGCTTAAGTAACTTAATCTCTAAAGCAGTGGAGGAAAAAAGATGGAAATATGTTAAGGCTTTATATTATAGCCTAGTAGTTACACAATTGCTCTTTATAGATGTTCTGATCCGATTTGTAGAATAAGTGTAGAGTAAGCTTCAGTTATAGGTCAAACCATGCAATTGTTTTGCCAAGCTTCTGGACAAAAATTCAAAACAACCTCCAAGTTTTTTTGCTCTCCTAATGTTCTCGCAAGTGTAGCTTGGGACATCAGCCAAACGATAGGGGTGAAAGAAACTAAAAATTTAGGAAAATATTTTGGGAAGCCTCTAATTCACTCTAGAGTGACCAAAAATACCTTTGTTGATTTATTGGAGAAAATCTAAAATAGGCTCACTGGATGGAAAAACTACTCCTCTCATTTGCAAGAAGGGCAAGATTGATTAAATTAGTGATCTCTGTCATCCCAACTTATGCCATGCAAACTACATATCTCTCAAGCTTAGTAATAGATGAAATAAAAAAGCATGTGAGAGACTTCTTATGGGGGTACACTTTGAGAAACAGAGACTTCAATATATTAGTTGGGATGAAGTCATACAACCTAAAAACAAGGATGGGTTGGGCATTAGAAGATCGAAGAAAGATAATTCAGCAATGTTAGCAAAATTAAGTTGGAAATTCACTAGAAATTAGGATGCATTTTGGGTAGAGCTAGTCAAGAAGTACTGTAGAGGGCAAGCTCTTACATTTCCGACCAAAGCAAAAACATCTTATATATGGAGGAGCATGAAGGTTGGGAACCAACTTGTGAAAAAAGGTATAAAATGGATGATAGGAAATGGGGACTCAATCCACTTTGGGACGACAAATAGCTGCTGGATCACCATTTACTAGAGGAAGTAGTGCAAGAAATTTCTAGGAAAGATGTTGGCAAGAGAATCAGTGATTATTGGAAACACAACCAGTGATAGGATTGGTTTGCAACCTTACTTACCTTTGTGAGGACCCGAAAGTTGTTGATCTTGATTCCTATCTTTTGATGTTTACAAAAAAAATGGATAGTATTAATATCTCCTCAAAGATTTTTTTAGCAATGAAACAAATCAGGTTCAAAGATTAAGTACAATTGAAAGAGACAAAGAGTGCTGAAAGTTGTCGGACGCTCGTGAAGACTGGATCGGACATCCGATAACCATTGCGCAACTTCGGACGCATGAAGAAGTCCATCACCGGACGTCCGAAGGAAATAAGACATTCCCCCTAACTCACTGACCTCGATCGGATGTAAGCATCGGACTTCCAATAGGATCCTTCAAATTCGAAAAAAGCTGTCGGACAATCACAAAGACAATACTGAACATCCGATAGAATTGAGATATTCCTTCTAACTCATCGTCTGCTTCTGGACGCAAGCACCGGACATTCGATAGAATTGAAGAAGACTTTTCAAACTCACTGCCTGCTGTCGGACGCATGCTTTGGATGCACCAGATGTCCGATACTCCCAACGGCTAGTTGGCTCTTTATCTACTTTCTATCTGTTAGAAGCATTAATGAAGCACTTTCTTGGTCTCCTATAAATAGAACATGGTCAGAAACTTCAAATAACTTTTGCACACTGAAGATACAAAAGATTTGGAGTAATTTTAGTGAGAAAATACTCTTCAAGGAAGATTTGTAGTCTTGGTGGTGTGAAGTTGGTTATAAGCTTTTCATTTGTGAGTGAATATTTCAATAGTGTAGCTTTGTGAGAGTTCTCCTGAGGGATAGTAAAACTTCCTAACTTGACCAAGTGGAGCTTGGGGCAAGGAGGAAGTGAACCTTCCTTTGTATACAAGATTGGTTGTATTTCATTAGTTTGAAGAAACTTGTTCTATAAATTGATCTACAAGCTCAAAAGGAGTTTGGTAGTCAATTGGTTTGCAATTCTTCCCTTCTTATTTACTTATTGTTATCTTGTGATCTTTAAATTGCTTATCTTTTCTACTCCCAAACAATCTTACTTTTTTACTAATTGCTTCATTGTGTGGTCACCTAGAAAAGAGGGTAAATTTCAAATTGAGGAAAAAGGTGTCCATAACTTGATTAATTTTTATAATCAACCTAATTCACCCCCTCTTAGGTTGTCTTCGGACCTTACAATAGTTATTTTCACATTTTATTAATTTATTGATTTTATCTAATTATTTATTTATTTATTTTATTTTTATTTTATATTACTTGCCTTAAATTCTTGGTTACTTTAATAGTTAATTCATGATTTTTAACTTTTTGTCTTATTTAATTTGGTGTATGTTGATTTTCATAGTGTATTATATAAATATGACCAACTAGTGAGGTGTGTGCAATAAATTTAGAAGACAAAAGGGAGTTTTGTGCAAAAAGGAATTATGTACCAAAAAGTGTTAAGAGTTAATTGGAGGAGTACTAGATATGTTGGTGATCAAAGACAAAGAGATAGGCATTCACCATGCTTCGCCAAGTGTCGATCATCCAAGAAACCTTTTGACTAAGATAATCTTGTATTAATCCAAGTTAGCTTTCATTTCACAACCAAAAATCTTTATTTTCATCTTCTTGTTAGCCGACTTTGAGAGAGAGAAAGGGAGAGAAAAAAAACCTCAAGTTCTATCCTTGATCTCTTGCTTGATTCGTGGGAAATCCAAAGAACACCCCAATCTACTCCATAGATCTTTGAAGCAAGTGTGAAAGAAAACTTTTAGTGAAGTTCTTGGTGGAAGAAAGATCTTGATTTGCTTTCCTTCTTAGGGTTTTGAGGTAATTTGCTAAGAAACTTCTCTTAACTTTAAGTTTATTCGATATGAAGTGATAGAAGTTAAAGGGAGGATTTTTATGGAAGATTTCATGTTTTTGTCAAGTTAGATTGCTATTTTCAGCTTTGGTGCGAGATGTAACTGAGTTTAGAGCTTATATATGTGGAATTTTGATAGATTTCTTTGCATAGAACATGTACCATACACCATGACATGTTATCTTGATTGCTAGTGGTTTAGCCATGAAAATAGGGCTGAAAGTTCGAGGCTTTCCTAGAGGAACTTGGGGTTATATTGTTGTGAATTCTTCTTTGGTTGGTCAAGTGAGAGAGGGAGAGTTTGCATTTTAAGGTTGGGCTGATCTTGATATATCTTTGCCTGAGATATTTGAGAAACCCTTGTTCTTCACATATAGGTTGGATTTGAACCAAAGCAAAGCAATTTAAAAGGAAGAAAGTAATGTTTACCCCAAAAATGTTTTATAATTAGAAGTGTCCAACTTTAAACTCGAGATTTTTGTCACTTTTCTTCAAAAGTCAAGCCTACACTTACCATATGTTACTCCATATTAGGCTTGCAGTATTGAGCTATATCTACGTGGGTTTTCCTTTGATTTTCACAAATAAAAGGTGTGATTTTTGAAAAGTTATGTTGGAAATTTGATGGCTTCTTGTTCTATTATATATAATCACAGATTTCGAAAGTGGTCAGGAAGCAGAGTCTGAACTTGACATTGATAGACCTTGATTAGCTAGTGAGTGTCCCAATTGCATGGTAGAACTTGCTGCTTGATTGAAATGCTCTTTTGATGCGATTGATTAATACTTGAGATTGTTGATTGAGTGAATGTTATTGCAATGCTCTTGACTTGTTGTGGTTGGGCGAGTGCGTATTTTATTGCACTTGCCCTAACCAGGCAAAAGTACTGTACATTGTTTGCAAGTGAATTGATGTTCATGTGCATGACTTGAAAGTAACTGCCTGGGATCCCAAACCCCATCGACTAGTTAGTAGAATCGAGCCAGCAAGGGTTTGGTCGAGGAGATTGATGAACCATGGGTAGTGTTTATTGTTTATTCCACTGGAATCGATGTGATGCTCGGAAGAAGAAAAAGAAAAAAAATTCTAGTTCACTTTATTTTTGGCGAATCCGGCCAGTTTTTGGCCGGATACCTGGCCGGATTGCCTTGAAGTTTTGAAAAAAAATGATTTTTGCCACTGCCTTGAATCCGGCCAGAAATTTGGCTAAATTCCGGCCGGATTGTGACGTGGCACCTTCGGCAGCCAAGTTTGACCGGCTATTTTTCTTCATTCTTATTTGTTTCTTGGCTAAACATTGTCTTCGTTTTGCTTCTTCTTGGCCAGCTGCTTTGAGAGAGAAAACAAGAGAGGAAACTTCATTTTCTACTTCAATTTCTTGCTCAAAACTTGAGATTTCACCGTTAGTTTTGCAATCTATTCCATACAAGTGCTCACTAAGGAGGTTTAAAGCTATTGGTGGAGTTGTTTTGGAGGAAGCACTAAGCTACCAATTTTCTTGAGGTTTGAAGGTATCTTGCTAAGAACTTCTTATCTACTTCAATTGATTGTTAATTGGTGGATTAGAAATGTTGAATATGTTGTTTTATGGAAGGTTTCATGGATTAAAGAAGAGTTTGATATATTTCAGAATTTTTGGTCAATTTTCTGTCTTTATTTAATGCTTAAGCATATGCCATGGATTGATGGCTTAATGGTATGTGAAATGAAGCTTGTATATGCTAGATGTGATTTCCTGAGGAAAATTTCTGCTTGTGGGGTTAATTTCAGATTTAGGGTTACTAATTTGGCTTTATTTGTGGTTGGTTTTGGAGCTCTCATTTGGTGAGATATGAATGGTATTGTGGTCTTATTAAGAGTGTTTAATAGCCTATGCAGTATATGTGTAATTGTGGTAGATGGTTATGGATTTGGTGATTGTTTGTAGGATGAAAAATAAAGAAATTAAGGAAAAATACTGTCTCATCTTTGAGAACATCTTATTGCTTTGAGAGCATCTTTGAAATTGATCAAGGAAACTGTCTATGATGGATGAGGATCATGAGCTGTGGTTGATGAGTGATTCCAAAACTATTTCAAAGTTACTCTTGAACTATTTCTTGCATTGTTACTCGATTTCATATTATGAGTGATTGCATGTGGTTCATGACATGTTTTGACTTCGATGAGTTCTTGGGAAGTCTTGTGCTTAGAACCAATGTCTCCATCACTATTTACTGTTTATTTGGAGCACAAATGGCTCCCTATTACTGTTTCACTGTTGCTGGATCTATTAGAGCGTTGGATGTTTAAGTACAATGATTTCACTGGCTCACAAGAGCAATAAACGTACATTTGATTATTGATTCATGACATCATTGAAATGAACTATTGTGAAACTGATATGATTACTGATTTTACTGGTTACTCGCTGAGTTTCTAACTCACCCCAAAACTATTTTATTCCCCTCCACAGGACTCAAGGTGAAGGAAGCATTTGTATTAAAGTTCTCCGTGTGAATGGTTGGATGATCTCCTGTACAGTTGGAGTTCTAGTTTTTTCTTGTGTAATATTTGAGACTGTGATTGTAAATGTACTTGTACTTATGTGAGAACTGAGGACCTTTGTCTTATTCGAAAAATTAGTATTGCCTGTATCTCTTGTGGTTTTAGTTTGTAGTGTATGGAAATTTGTGGAATATTTGATATATATTTAAGATTTAAATTATAATTTAATTGAGGACTGTAGTGAACGACTGAGTTCCGGCGAGAGTTGGGCAGGCGGTCAGCCGAACCCTTTGGTTCGCCTTAGGGGGGAGGTGGAGTTGTCACAATCGATATACTCGAGTATTACCTCTACTATTATCTTTGGAGTTCGGGCCTGATAGAGGGTTGATTAATAGACGGAGACTAGAGATAAGTAGTGCTCTACTAAACTTGTTACTTTATTTCCATGGTTGACGGAGTGTCAACGGATCCTGGACAAACTACTATCGAACTAGCTCACAAGAGCAAACTGTATCCTTATGCGTGAAAGTGTCAATTTTTTATTTGACTTGTTACTTGAAAAATAAATGACTAGTCTCATGAATGTCTACTCTCTTCACTTTGAATTGTGATATATGTAATTGCTAGCTTGCTACTTCATTTGCATGTTGTCTTGGAACCTCACTGGGCGAAAACTCATTTCATTAGTTTGTTTTCCTTATAGGGGACGAGAACGAGGGCATGTGAGTTAGAGAAGGCTGGAGTTTTGTCTAAGTCCTTTATCAATTGTCCTAGTGTACTTCTTAACTTTGTCGATTTCGACTTGAATTTGAATATTTTGTTAACTTCTGGGTCTGTATGGATATTCGATGCCAATGCATGTATATATATATATTTATATTTAAGTTTGGATGTGGCTACTACTCTTGTTATTAAGGTTGTTGTTATTGTTTCTGGGGTTGCGAGTTAGTCCTAGCGAGAACTAGGCTGATGGTCCGCCAAACCTTGGGATACGCCCTAGGGGGAGCTAGGGTCGTCACGACCTTATCAGGGACTAAAGCAGCTGCAAGCACATACTGTGTTGGAGGACAACCTTGACCATAATAGCTAGAATCCAGAAGTGAATGGTAAGTTTTCTACAACATCAACCTATCCCCTAACTTGGAAAAAAGTTGAACTAGAACTCTTGGCAAGGGAATGGGAGAAAATCTGGAAGCTGAAGGGCCATGAGAGGGCAAACATTCTTTTGGATCATAAGGAATGACAGATTGCTTATGCAACATGGAAAGAAAAGAAAACCCCTAATAACAAATGACTATTGCTTAATATGCAAGAGTGGCACTAAGACAACTCTTCATGCATTTCGAGAATGTTATCCGATCCAAAACATTTCAAAAAAGGTTTGTCAAACTTGATCATTGGATAGAATTTAAAAGTAAGATCTACAGATTGGCTGGATTAGTACATAAAAGAAGATATGGCGGGCAAGGGAGGTAGGACCAGCTAGTAGACAACTTTCCAATTTGTGCTACATTTCACTTAGAGAGCAAAAAATAGCTTTGTGTGCCAAAGAGATGATCATCTAATATGCACCTCTACCGAACACATCATGGCACAAGCAAAACAACCAAAAAAATAATATCACTAGAGTCAGGGAATGAAATAGTGTTCGGGAATGATTCATTCCTTGGGAAAAACCACCAAAAGGATAGATGAAAATCAATGTCGATGGAGCTTCATGTGGCAAGCCAGGCCTAGCGGGCACAGGAGGACTAATTGGGGATGAGCTTGGATGATGGTGTTTCTGGGCAATTCAATAGGTATTGTGATAGAATTGCGAGGGATTATAACTGGGTTGCAGCCAACTTGGGAAAAAAGATTCGAAAGGTCATACTGGAGATGGACTCACAATCAAGCCTCAACTTCATCATTGATGCTAGAACAGATTCTTCTCACTATAATCTAGTTAAGCAAATCTGCGAGATAACCTAAAGAAATTAGGAGTGCAAATTGGTTCATGTTTGGAGGGAAGGAAACAAAAGAACAAATTGGCTAGCTAAGTAAAGCATACATATGCAAGCAATCCAAAGTGAATTGTTGGAACCTCCTTGCAGAATTTGGCAAATTTTGGGTACTGATATAAGGGGGGTTACTACCCCATGGTTTGTTATGTCCTAGAATCTGTAAACCCTTCCTTGTAACAAAGAAAGCCAAAGAATAGAGTACCAGTTGTGCTAGATAAGTGCATGAATTGTGGGTTTGTGCTTGTGAGACCCTGAAATTTTACTTGTCTTTATAGCTCTTATTTGACCTTACTTGCCTTAGATTCTTGGTTGTTTTAATGGTTGAATTTGAGTCAAGGGAGTGAATTTTGTTAAGAAAAGTTTCATAATCTCAAGTTGCTAGAAAATCTAAAAATTTTCGCAGAAGGCTTCGCGCAGCTTTGGGAAATTGGATATAATTTCGTATAGGAAAGTCGGAATTGAGTTCTGTTTGTTGCGTTTGAAACTAGACTCATAGGGCTTCCTACAGCAAAAAATTTAGATTTTGATTCAATCTCTATACATTTCAGAAAACTGGCAAAGTTAACTGAAAATTCTGCCCTGCACAAGTAAACATAGGAATGTTGTAGTAGCTTATGGATCAATTTGGACTAACTTATGAGCTGAATTTCTTTGAGATGTCTTTCTTTGAAACAAGAGAGAAAAGAAAAGATTTGACCTCAAATCAAAGTGTGACATTTGTTGAAAATTTAGTTAACTTTGACTAAACAAATTTCCTACCTTCTTATCTTTCTTTTTGGCTCAATTTCCTTCATTTTTGCTTCATGTTGGCCGCAACTAAGAGAGGGAAAAAGAGAGAAAACAACTTTACCTCTAACCTTGATTCTTCCTTGTTGAGTTGAAATCTCAAAAACTAAACCGATTAAACTTACCTTTTGGTATTTGGAAAGCTTGGTGTGGTGAAATTTTTGGAAGAAAGTGGTTTGGTTTTCACTTCCAAGCAGCTTTTGGAAGGTAAAAGGCTTGACTTTCCTTTTCTCTTGCTTAATTTTTTTAAATTTGGGATAGAAGCTTATATTCTTGGTTTGCTATGGTTACTTGTTTAGTTTTGATGGAGTAGTGGCATGTTTAGCTAGGGTTTGCATCTTTTCAGTTTCGATTAGTGTTGTTTAACTAGTAAATGATGTTATTGAGGTTGGAAATGGAACTTGTGAAGTGATTTTGGGCTTGAATGTAACTTTGTTAGAGTAAAAGTTGAATTCCAGCATTTGGTGGAGATTCTGCCCTGTTTTTGGAACCAATCTGACCTGCATATTCGTCCATGATAAAGGCCAAATCAGTTCTTTCTCAAAACATGAAAATTGTAGGGAATTGAGTTAATTATCTACCTGCAAAATTTCAGTTCAATCAGAGTACTGTATCTTGTGAAATGACTAAAATACCCCTAACTGTCCAAATGCCCTATTTCACGGGCAGTTTTCCGTTTTCTCTGAGATTTAAAATTTTGACCCTGGAAATGTGAGAAATAGGTGTAGCTGTCTTCATAGGAAATGTAGGTTTGTTCTTAGTTTCGAAACGCCATAAAATCTGCCTCAATCCGATAAGTGTAGCTTCAGTTGTAACCAAAACGCCGAAAGATGACAAATCTGCCACTTAGACATTATTCTTTAATACTAGTTTTCAGTTTTGGTCATGGTGGTGTCATTGCTAGAATTGACTTGTATTTGGATGATATTGAGCCTAATTGAAGAACTATTGTGTTAAGATTGCTTATGTGTTGAATTTAGGCTGAGTTGAGAAAAATAATGAAGTTATAAATGGTTGAAAAATAGATAAATACAAAGGGCATGCTGCCCAAAGTTTTACTCGAGGGTTAGGCGTATGTACTCGTGACTTGAGCGATGATTTGAGGACGAATTGGACTTTGATTGTTTATGGTATTCGAGTTTTCTTTAGTAAGAGGTACATAAGCTAAACATTTTGCTGAAACTCATACCCTTGAAAAGTGAAAGTAGCGACCAGTCAAAATATGTTTCCCTCGTCTTTTAGACTCAAACACGAATTCCAAAGTTTTATTCATTTCTTTAGTAATACCAAAAGAGCGAGCATGAATACTACCTAACTGAGTTTCAGTTACTTGATTTTCTTCAAACGAAACTGTTAAGTTTCGAACCCTAGTTGATTTCAAACACTTAAATGATATTTTACCGCAGATTTGGACTCCAATCGAGGAGTTGTACCTGAACGTGAGTTTGACAAGCACTAAATCTTTGGTGAGTGCTTCCAAATACATGATTGAACATGATACTTGATTTAAATACTTGATATTTGATTGGTTTGGTCGGACAAGGGTGTAATTTATTGCACTTGTCCTAATGTGATATATACTTGTTTATTGTTGCAAGTGACCTGATATACTTGTGTATGATGATGTGCGCACTCTCTGGAATTCCAGAAAGCTTGTGGCTAGTTACTCAAGTCGAGCCGACATGGGTTTGGTCGATTGGGTAAAGAATCCTGAGTCTCTTGTTTTGTCAAGTGGAGTGATATCTTCTCGACTAATCGGTATACTCGAGTATTACCACCCGTGTTTATTGAGGATTTTGGGCTTGGTAGAGGGTTTGGATGGTGGACGGAGATTGTAACTAAGTGGTGCTCTACTGGACTAGTGGTTTTACTTGAAAGTTGACGGAGTGTCAACTACTACTTGATCAAACTCTGGTGAAGCAACGGGGACCTGGCTCCTGAGAGCCATCTGTATGCTTATACTTTGAAATGATTATTACTTATCGGGTTATTGTTTCTTTTTTAAAACTTTAAACTCGCTCATTTTGAGATTTGCTACTTGAAGTGCTATTGCTCACTTTTATGAACTTGTTATGCTCACTACTTTGCTACTTTGATACTTGTACTTTTAAATAATGGTCAACTTGCTATTTGGGAATCTCACTGAGTTTGAGCTCACCCTATTCCGTTAAATCTGTTTTCCTTACAGGGTGAACGAGTTAGGGCGTGAGAATGGTACCGGCTAGCATAGTCTAGTTTTGAACTTTTGTGATTGTACTCGCGCTTGTGCTCGATTAGGGTTGAATGTATCTGGAACGCAAATCTTTTGTTATATTTGGGATTGTCTGAATGTTTGAGATAGAAATGAATGTATATGTATGTTCCAAACCTAGAAACTGTTATTCCATTTACGCTTGAAGTTGTGAACTGTTTTATTTGGAGTGAGTGAGTGAGTCCTGACGAGAGTTGGGCAGGCGGTCCGCTAAACCCCGAGGTACACCCTAGAAGGAGGTGGGATCGTCACAGATGGTATCAGAGCTGTTTCGCATGGTCTCTGCGCGGGGTGAGCTTGGGGCAAGTGGTGATATGGTCTCAATTATATGAATAGGTATAAAGGACTTAGTACTCTTCATGAGTGTAAGTTATGAATCATGAAATTTATAGGCGTAAAACCTTTATCATGATACTTGAGAAATCTAGATATGTGTGTCAGGTAAGAATCTTAACTTGGATGATTTGCACTTGGAAGCGTACGGCCTGAGATGTGAATTCTCCTAATTTCGGATTCTTGTACCCGAGTACCAAAAGTGGAGAGTACTAGAATAAGCGTCTATATCTTGATTGAACTTGAGAGAAATTTGGATAGTAAATGTCAAGGCGTGAAAGATTCTAGTATTGGACTTGAGATTGAGATTATCAAGGAAAACGGATCAATGAGTGTCGTCATGGACTAGTCTTGTAACTATCCGGTTAGGACTTCTATAGATGGAAGCTAGATTTGAAACCTGATGATTGTCGTAAATGTCTAAGGAGTTAGCACTACAGACCTGTTTAATTGCTCCAATGAATGTGTGGCTTTGTCCTGTATTTATTTTGATGCAGTCTAACTACAATTGCCTGTGTATTTGTCTTGTTATAGGTTTGGACCTAGATTGACTACCCTTGCCTATCTGCTTGACTCCTATCCCTCAGAGGTTGAGAGTTTTGGATTAGGTATGGAAGTTTCGGAGAAAAGCGAAACTTATTATGAAGGATAAAGGGAAGAAGAGAAGAAAAAAATGGACATATCAAGAATTAGTAATGTTACTTGAAATCGTTGTATCCGTGGGAAGATAAGCGGTGAACGTCTTACGTAGTAAGTTGTATTTATTAAAGGAAGGGTGATTAGAGAAGGTAGTACGTGTCTAGAGATTTAATTGTAGTCATAAGAGATGATATACTTTGGAGATTATTCGCCAATGCATAGTGTTTTATTTCTCGATTTAGCAAGAGTAGTAACCAAGTTTTATAGTTACGAATTTTCCTTTTCATCAAATTCCTAAATTTCTATCACTTTGCACAATCTGACGCCTTTTTTGAACTTCCTTAGCATATCAACTTAGCCATTCCGTTGGTGAGATTTTTCCTCTAGGTAAGTTTGTGGTAGCGCTATAAGTGAGAAAAAGCCACTTAAAAATTGGAGAAAAATCCTGTAGCATCAAGTTTTGTGTGACTAAAAGTTAGAATTTCGAGAATGAAATTCTTTTAAGGGGGAGAGAGTGTGAGACCCCGAAATTTTACTTGTCTTTATAGCTCTTATTTGAACTTACTTGACTTAGATTCTTGGTTGTTTTAATGGTTGAATTTGAGTCAATGGAGTGAATTTTGTTAAGAAAAGTTTCATAATCTCAAGTTTCTAGAAAATCTAGAAATATTCGCAGGAGGCTCCGTGCAACTTTGGGAAATTGGCTATAATTTCGTATAGGAAAGTCGGAATTGAGTTTTGTTTGTTGCGTTTAAAACTAGACTCATAGATATTCCTACAGCAAAAAATTCAGAATTTGATTCAATCTCTATAAATTCCAGAAAATTGGCAAAATTGACTGAAAATTCTGCCCTGTACAAGTAAACATAGGAATGTTGTAGTAGCTTATAGCTCAATTTGGACTAACTTATGAGCTGAATTTCTTTGAGGTGTCTTCTAAAGATTAATAGTGTTTTAAATCTAGTTTTTAACTGGCCAAGTTGTATGAATGTTTGACATTTACAACTCAAGTTATGATTTTTCTAAAGGAATAGCATAAGTTAGGGTTTTTTGTGCATACTAGGATGTTTGGTATGTTTTTTGTGTATTTTGATAGTGTGATCACTTGGTGAGGTGTGTGTACCAAATTAGGTGGTTAAGCGTGAGCTTTAGATAAGAGAAAGTGTGTGATTAGAAGTGCTAATAATAAATTAGTGAATCACAAGTGAAAACACTAGTACGCGCGAGTTAAGGAAAATAGATTTGAATCGACATGCACCGTTCGCTACCGATTGAGTGCACCACTTGAACACTACTTTATTACCTTAATTTCCTTGTTATTAATTGAGTAAAATCAGCCCTAAATATCTCCTTATACCAGCCGAAATTTGGGATCAAAAAACAAGATAGAAAAAAAAATTGACCTCAAATCAAAGTGTTACACTTCTTGGAAATTTAGTAAATTTTGACTAAACAAATTTCCTACCTTCTTATCTTTCTTTTTGGCTCAATTTCCTTCATTTTTGCTTCATGTTGGACTAAACTAAGAGAGGGAAAAAGAGAGAAAAACAACTTTAACTACAACCTTGATTCTTTCTTGTTGAGTTGAAATCTCAAAAACTAAACCGATTAAACTTACCTTTTGGTGTTTGGAAAGCTTGGTGTGGTGAAAGTTTTGGAAGAAAGTGGTTTGGTTTTCACTTGCAAGCAGCTTTTGGAAGGTATAAGGCTTGACTTTCCTTTTCTCTTGCTTAATCTTGTTAAATTTGGGATAGAAGCTTATATTCTTGGTTTGCTGTGGTTCCTTGTTCAGTTTTGATGGAGTAGTGGCATGTTTAGCTTGGGTTTTCATCTTTTCAGTTTTGATTAGTATTGTTTAACAAGTAAATGATGTTATTGAGGTTGGAAATGGAACTTGTGAAGTAATTTTGGGTTTGAGTGTAACTTTGTTAGAGTAAAAGTTGAATTCCAGCATTAGTAGAAATTCTGCCCTGTTTTTGGAACCAATCTGACCTGCATATTCGTCCATAATAAAGGTCAAATCAGTTCTTTCTCAAAACATGAAAATTGTAGGGAATTGAGTTAATTATCTACCTGCGAAATTTCAGCTTAATCAGAGCACTGTAACTTCTAAAATGACTAAAATACCCTTGACTATCCAAATGCCCTGTTTCACAGGCAGCTTTCCGTTTTCTCTGAGATTTCAAATTTTAACCCTGGAAATGCGAGAAATGGGTGTGGATGTCTTCATAGTAAATGTAGGTCTGTGTCTTAGCTTCGAAATGCCATAAAATTTGCCCAATCCGATAAGTGTAGCTTCAACTGTAACCAAAATGCCGAAAGCTGACAAATCTGCCACTTAGACATTCTTCTTTAATACTAGTTTCCAGTTTCGGTCTTGGTGGTTTTATTATTAGAATTAACTTGTATTTGGATGATATTGAACCTAATTGAAGAGCTATTGTGTTAAGATTGCTTATGTGTTGAATTTGGGCTGAGTTGAGGAAAATAATGAAGCCATAAATGGTTGAAAAATAGCTAAATACAAAGGGCGCGCTGCCCAAATTTTCACTCGAGAGTTAGGCGTAAGTACTCGCGACTTGAGCAACAATTTGAGGTCGACTTGGACTTGTATTGTTTATGGTATTCGAGTTTTCTTTAGTAAGAGGTACATATCCTAAACATTTTGCCGAAACTCGTATCCTTGAAAAATTGAAATTAGCGAGCACTTGAAATATGTTTTCCTCGTCTTTTAGACTCAAACGCAAATTCCAAAGTTTCATTCGTTTCTTTAGCAACACCAAAAGAGCGAGCATGAATAATACCTAAATGAGTTTCAGTTACTTGATTTTCTTTAAGTAAAACTGTTAAGTTTCGAACCCTAGTTGATTTCAAACTCTTAAATGATATTTTACCGCAGATTTGGACTCCAATCATGGAGTTGTACCTGAACGTGAGTTTGACAAGCCCTAAATCTTTGGTGAGTACTTCCAACTACATGATTGAACATGATACTTGATTTAAATACTTGATATTTGATTGGTTTGGTCGGGCAAGGGTGTACATTATCGCACTTGCTTTAATGTGATATATACTTGTTTATTATTGTAGTGACCTGATATACTTATGTATGATGTGCGCATTCTCTGGAATTCCAGAAAGCTTATGGCTAGTTACTCGAGTCGAGCCGGCATGGGTTTGGTCGATTGGATAACGAACCCTGGGTCTCTTATTTTGTCGAGTGGAGTGATATATTCTCGACTAATCGGTATACTCGAGTATTACCACCCGTGTTTACTGAGGATTTTGGACCCGGTAGAGGGTTTGGATGGCGGACGGAGATTGTAGCTAAGTGGTGCTCTACTGGACTAGTGGCTTTACTTGAACGTTGACGGAGTGTCAATTACTACTTGATCAAACTCTGGTGAAGCAATAGGAACTTGGCTCCTGAGAGCCATCCGTATGCTTATACTTTGAAATGATTATTACTTATTGGATTATTATTTCTTTTCAACAATTTTACATTCGCTCATTTTGAGATTTGATACTTGAAGTGTTATTGCTCATTTTTATGAACTTGTTATGCTCGCTACTTTGCTACTTTGATACTTGTACTTTTAAATAATGGTTAACTTGCTATTTGGGAACCTCACTGAGTTTGAGCTCACCCTATTCCGTGAAATTTGTTTTCCTTACAGGGTGAATGAGCTAGGGCATGAGAATGGTACAGGTTAGCATAGTCTAGTTTTGAACTTTTGTAATTGTACTCGCGCTAGTGCTCGATTAGGGTTGAATGTATCTGGAACTCAAACCTTTTGTTATATTTGAGATTGTCTGAATGTTTGAGATAGAAATGAATGTACATGTACGTTCCAAACTTGGAAATTGTTATTCCATTTACGCTTGAAGTTGTGAACTGTTTTATTTGGAGTGAGTGAGCGAGTTCTAATTAGAGTTGGGCAGGCGGTCCGCTAAACCCCGGGGTACGCCCTAGGGGGAGGTGGGGTCATCACAGATGGTATCAAAGCTATTTTGCGTGATCTCTGCGTGAGGTGAGTTTGGACCAAATGGTGATATGGTCCCAATTATATGAATAGGTATAAAGGACTTAGTGCTCTTCATGAGCGTAAGTTGTGAATCATGAAAGTTATAGGCATAAAATTTTTATCATGATACTTGAGAAATCTAGATATGTATGTCTGATAAGAATCTTAACTTGGATGATTTGCAGTTGGGAGCACACAGCCTGAGATGTGAATTCTCCTAGTTTTGGATTCTTGTACCCGAGTACCAAAAGTGGAGAGCATTATAATTAGCATCTATATCTCGATTGAATTTGAGATAAATTTGGATGGTAAACGTCAATGCGTGAAAGATTCTAGTATTGGACTTGAGATTGAGATGATCAAGGAGAACGGATCAATGAGTGTCGTCATGGGCTATTCTCGTAACTGTCCGGTTAGGATTTCTATAGATGGAGGCTAGATTTGAAACCTGATGATTGTCGTAAATGTCTAAAGTGTTAGCACTACAAACCTGTTTAGTTGCTCCAACGAATATGTGGCCTTGTCTTGTGTTTATTTTGTTGTAGTCTAATTACAATTGCCTATGTATTTGTCTTGTGATAGGTTTGGACCTAGATTGACTACCCTTGCCTATCTGCTTGATTCCTATCCCTCTGAGATTGAGAGTTTTTTATTAGGTATGGAAGTTTCGGAGAGAAGTGGAACTTATTATGAAGGATAGAGGGAAGAAGAAAAGAAAAAAAATGGACATATCAAGAATTAGTAATGTTACTTGAAATCGTTGTATCCGTGGGAAGATAAGCGGTGAACGTCTTATGTAATAAGTTGTATTTATTAAAGGAAGGGTGATTAGAGAGGGTAGTAAGTGTCTAGAGATTGTAGTCATGAGAGAAGATGTACTTTGGAGATTATTTGCCTATGCATAGTATTTTATTTCATGATTTAGCAAGAGTAGTAACCAAGTTTCATAGTTACGAATTTTTCTTTTCATCAAGTTCCTAAATTTCTATCACTTTGCACAATTTGACGCTTCATTGAACTGCCTTAGCATATCAACTTAGCCATTGCGTCGGCGAGATTTTTCCTCTAGGTAAGTTTGTGGTAGCACTATAAATGAGAAAATGCCACATGAAAATTGGAGAAAAATCCTGTAGCATCAAGTTTTGTGCGACCAAAGGTAAGAATTTCGAGGACGAAATTCTTTTAAGGGGGAGAAAGTGCGAGACCCCGAAATTTTACTTGTCTTCATAGCTCTTATTTGAACTTACTTGTCTTAGATTTTTAGTTGTTTTAATGGTTAAATTTGAGTCAAGGGAGTGAATTTTGTTAAGAAAAGTTTCATAATTTCAAGTTGCTAAAAAATCTAGAAATTTTCACAGGAGGCTCTATGCAGTTTTGGGAAATTGGCTATAATTTCGTATAAGAAAGTCGGAATTGAGTTCTGTATATTGCATTTGAAACTAGATTCATAGGGCTTCTTACAACAAAAAATTTAGAGTTTGATTCAATCTCTATAAATTCCAGAAAATTGGCAAAATTGACTGAAAATTCTGCCCTGCACAAGTAAACATAGGAATGTTGTAGTAGCTTATGACTCAATTTGGACTAACTTATGAATTGAATTTCTTTGAGGTGTCTTCTAAAGATTATTAGTGTTTTAAATTTAGTTTTTAATAGGACAAGTTGTATGAATGTTTGACATTTATAACTCAAGTTATGATTTTTTTAAAAGAATAGCATAAGTTAGGGTTGTTTGTGCAAACTAGGGTGTTTGGTGTGTTTTTTGTGCATTTTGTTAGTGTGATCACTTGGTGAGATGTGTGTACCAAATTTGGTGGTTAAGAGTGAGTTTTAGATAAGAGAAACTGTGTGATTAGAAGTGCTAACAATAAGTTAGTGAATCATAAGTGAAAACACTAGTACGCGCGAGTTAAGGAAAATAGGTTTGAATCGACGTGCATCGTTTGCTACTGATTGAGTGCACCACTTGAACACTATTTTATTACCTTAATCACTGTGACGGCCCCACTGTAACAGCCCCACCTCCCCCTAAGGCGAACCAAAGGGTTCGGCGGACTGCCTGCCCAGCTCTCGCCGGGACTCAGTCGTTCACCACTACAATCCTCAAATGAATTACAAGAATAAACCTCAAATATTACAATAAATTCTCCAATAATTACATGTCAAAAGCGAAGCGGAAACAATTCCCAACTATACATAAAATGATTCCAAATCCAAACTGTACAACATAACGGCCATCCAATCACGCGCACAAGTACTACAAGCCTTCCTTCGCTTTGAGCCCTGTGGAGGGGAATAAAATATTTTTGGGGTGAGCTAGAAGCTCAGCGAGTAACCAGAAAATCAGTAATCAAATCGGTTTAACAATATTTCTTTTCAATGATGTCATAAATCAAATGATAAGTCCAGAAAATTCAAGAAACATGTACAATGGAAAGCGATAGTAACATTCATGAAAAGATACGTTCGTTCTCCTGTCATTTCCCTTTTTTTTCATTTGAAATTGCATCATTTTCCACCAACCTCCACCAACCTACAAAGGTAATACTCGAGTATACCAAACGTTCACCCAGGTCCCTAATCGCCCGACCGAGTCCGTTTCTGGCTCGAGACGACCGGTAACAAGGGGCAATGGCCAGTTCAGCCCAAAAGGCTTACATTCATGCGCAAGTAACATTTAATCATTTATCATGAAAATTTCACATTGATTTAGGTCGAGTGCGATAAAATACACACTCGCCTAGAAAGCTCGTTTTGGAAATCATTCAAAGCACGTAACACGTTAGCAATCAATAATACAAGTCATGAAGTCAAGGAAATATATCAAACAAGGAATACTTTCATATAAGCACGCATGATATGCAAGAAAACAGTTCAAAAGTAGCTTTGGAAACAGTTCAAAAGTAAATAATGTAAGAAACATTTCACAAGTACTTTGGAAATAGTTTAGGGTCACTCAATCCGAAACCATCCATCATGTATCATTGCCTTGCTCAAATCCAAGTCTTAAATCACAAACTCAATGCAAATAAATTCCTTCAAAAGTTCGGACAGCACTTCCCCTGAATTTGCTTACTTTTCCAGCCGTCACGGCTTCATTATTTCCTCATTCCAACCCAAAGGTACACACACAACAACAAGTTCATCCAATAGCCATTCAGCAAGCTCCAAGAAGTACGAAGACAAGTCAAGCTAGGGAAAAGTCCGGAAATGAAAATTAAGCTCAAAACCAGAAAAACAGTTTTGACGTCATTTTACGGTAATGGTATCAAAGGCGCTACGATTGTCGGATGGAGGTCCAAGACCCACCGTTTCGAAGCTAAGAACCAGGGCTACAACAATGTAGAAGGTCACTCAGTCCAAATTCCAGCACAACTAAGTCAAATATGCCAAATAACAAACCAGAACCGTAATTGCAGGTTTACAAATTACACTATGCTGTAATCAGTACAACTCAGTCTAAACAGGTCCAAATGCAGAAATTCCAAAGGAATATGGTAGCTAGGACATCAATATACATTTCATCAGAAGACCTCAACACCCAAATCCAAAACAATTCCAGTCAAAACAACCCATTACAGGCGCAGTTCTTACATCCTGATGAACCCAGAACAGCAACAGTAAATTCGGCTTATCTCATTCTACACTACTCCAATTTCCTTGAAATTTTACAGGCACCTCTAAAACATCAATACCTACAACTTTCATGTTTTAAGCCAAGGCCAATTCGGCCTCTATCTAGGACCTAAAATTTCGGACAGAATGAAGAACCAAGAACCCTAATTTTCCAGATTTCTTCCAAAACAGAATTTACTTGCAATCTTCCACTTTTTCCACCTTCTAGAATCATTAAACATCAATTCTCATCATCAAGGATAGCCACAACATCACATTCATATTAAACCAGAAAATTCATCAATAAATTGAAAACTTCACCAATTCATCTCAAACCAAGAAATAAACCACAAATTTCAGCACTTTAGCTACCACTAAGCACAACTTAAGCTTCATTAAGTGTAGGAGGAAGTTCAATCACCACTCACCTAGTAAACAAGAGAGGGAGAGTTGTTGGACACCTTAGCTTCCCAAAACACTTCACCAAACCACTTACTAGCACCAAATGGAAAGGTTTTATGGAGTAGAAACAAGATCAAATGGTTGGATGGTTACACTCAAGCAAAATGGAAGCAAGAATCTTGGAGAGTTTTTCTTTCTTCTTGACTAGAGAGGGCCGGCCACAAAGGTGAAAGAAAGAGTGAAGTTTTGGTAAATTTTGAGATATTTAATCAATTGGTAAGAAAGGTCAAAAAGTCAAATAAGTTACAACCACTCTTAAGGTGACACATGTCATTTCATTAATGCATTCCTATCCTTCTTTTTTCCTCTCACATCAATCACATCACAACCTCTATTTATCTCTTAATACCCGATAAATTTCAACCAGTATCCGAAACTTAACCTTACTGGCCGAATTTTTCCGAACTTTTCGCCCTGGTGGGTCCCACATCCGGTATACACTCTTAATTTCTCAAAACCTATTTGATACTAGAAAAATCATCCAAAAACTGTATCTGCTCCTTAAAAATATCTAGAAAATTTCCCTACTAAAGAAAACGCAGAAAACAAGCCATTAAATAAATAAAACCCTAGAAAATGAGAAAAGTACGGGTTCTAACACTTATACTTTTCGGGGCGTCACACCCACCTCCCCCTAGGGCGTACCCCAGGGTTCGGCGAGTCGCCTACCCAGCTCTCGCCAAGACTTGATGTTCTAGAACTAGAAAATAGAGTTCATGCCAAAAGAAAGCTCTATTTACTCTATTACATCTTCAAAAGTTGCATAAACCAGAACATCAAGTCATACATACCACGAGTACCAGAAAATAAACCCTAGAAAAGCTGATAACTACAACCACCACGACAACTATATACATCTGGCTAGTCAACTTATGACAAGTACAAATTCAACTCATCTATAATCAAAACATTAAACACCTTCCCGAGAGATCCCCGCGTCGGCCCCTGCTAAGGAAAACAAATAGAATGGGGTAAACTATATGCTTAGTGAGTAATCAGGAGGAAAAATGTAAACTTACATAATTAAACAAGTAAATCAGGATAATTCATATCAATAACCGAAAAGTAACATCACAATGGTAGGATACGAGTGGCTCCAAAGCCAGTTCAATTCCCCGAACTTGAACCCCCGTTGACACTCCGTCAACCAAAGTACTCATGATCCGTAGACTCCACTTAAACTTTCCCGTTCACCTTATCAACCCCTGCTGGCCAGTCAACAGCACACAGCAGCTCGAGCAAAACAAAATAATTTAGCTTTCGTCAAAGCTTTAACAAGGAACTAAATCCCAAGTTTAGCATGGAACTATCTTCGACCAAGCCCCAACTGGCTCGAATAGTTCGTCTAACCCTTGGAACTAGGCTGGAACCAAGCCCTGAGATATCCGATCTCTCAATAGATGGTATCTCTCAACAAAGTACACAACAATGTACTTACCTCAAACAGCACACAGCAAACGGGGTTCAATTCAAGTCATGTAATCACTTCATCAGCACACAGCAAAAGGGTGATACTCAAGTCATGTAACCACCCTCCTCAGCACACAGCAAGAGGGTGATACTCAACATAAGGCATGTATTCTCACATAGAAAATCAAAACAAAGGATGGGTTTAGGTCGAGTGAGATAAAGTACACTCTCGCCTAAGTACCCATTTAACATATACAAGGTACCTCAACAATTCCATATCAATAAACAACCCAATTACTCACATGATAAAGTTTGGCATGAAAAACGATACAAGTCACTGAGTTTGACCATCACCGTCAAAAGCCTCACAGTCTGTATAGACAGATTATATACACACATAAGTGAAATAGCTATACAATAGCAGTTTATAACTTAAACGATTGAGAACGGTCGAAAACTGTCAAAAATAATAAAAAAAAAGGGTACAAAACGGGTTACACGATTTTGATCATAATTGGAGCTGTGGTTATCAGATCAAAATGTATTAGATAGTGTCTCGAAGCTTAGACAAAAGGTTACAACTTTCTTGAAAACACCTCGACCCAGTTTTTAGTGTATTCAAGTCACATTTGCAAAATACAGAACTAGAACTCCAAAGGCTAGGTTAATTCCTCTAGCAAAAATTTGGCGGCATGCCCCTTGTGTTTACCTATTTTTCAGCCATTTATGACTTCAATATTTTCCTCAAACCAGTCCCAAAGTCACACATATGCAATGGTCACACAATAGCCCTTCAACTAGGCTCAGAATACCCCAACTACAACGCAAGTACTAACATGGTAATCGGAAATCAAGTTCAAAGACAAATAAGCGAATGGCAGCTTTGATGTCTCTTAGTGTAACGAGCACAACTGAAGCTACATTTATCAGATTGGGGTAAAATTTATACCGTTTCGAAGCTAAGGCAGAGAGCTACAACTTTGGTGAAGACTACCTAGTCTAATTTCTAGTGTAACCCAGTCAAATTCCCAATTCACAGAACCAAATTCCAACTAATCGGCTAATTAACCGTACTGTCTTCAAATGGCCATATCTCAAGCTACCACAGTCCGTTTAAGGCGTTCTTGGAGGCGTTGAAAATCTAAGACAAAGTACTAAAACTTTCATGTTTTGGAAAATGGCTAAATCAGTATGAATCATAGTGAATAGACACGGTCAATTGGATGAACTGTCTAAAACGGATCATTGGATGCATCCTAGGGCAGTAAGGGTATTTTGGTCGTTTCACAGGCTACATTGCTCCGATTGGGCTGAAATTTTGTAGGCAACCATAAAATATCATTCTCTACAATTTTTATGTTTTGTGATAAGCCTAGTTTGGCCTCAAACATGATGAAATAGAACCGGACAGAACTGAAGCTAAGATTTCCAGAAATCTGGAATTTTACGGTTTCAAAGGAAACTTTCTTCATTTCTTACTTCAATCACCACCAAAACCCCTTATATAAGCTTAGATACAACATATACTATCCATACAGCAAGTATAGGCAGAAACTCATCAAACCCTAACTCATGTAACTCAAGAACATACACTATATCCGTCCAAATCATTATAATAGGTATCATCCACCACAAATTTAAGGTGCTATGCTAAATCAAACAAGATTAAGAGTAAGAAATGGAGAAATCAGCCTTATTACCTTGTTAAAGTGACTACCAAGAGCAGCCCTAGCTTTTCCTTCCAAAATTTCACCAACACACCACTAGCTAAACACTCAAGAAAGGTTTTAATCGGTTTAGTTTCGCTTGGTTTCACTCACAACTCTTGATTTGAGGTTGGAATTAGAAACTCTCTTCACTCTTTCTCCCTCAAACTCATGACCAGAAAAGGCAAAAATGATGAAGAAATGAAGCTCAAGAAAGGATAAGAAGGTTGGAATTAGTTTGGTCAAACAACTGTTGGATGTTCGCCACTTGTCGCCTCAAGATGAAATCTCAAAATCTGCTTTTCTCTCTCTTAATTTGGTCCACAATTTCGGCTGGAATGAGAGGATATTTAGGGCTGATTTTTCTTAATTAATAATAAGGGAATTAAGGTAATAAAATAGTGGTCAAGTGGTGCACTCAATCGATAACGATCGATACCCGTCGGTTCGAGCGGATTTTCCTTAAATCGCGTAAACTAAGGTTTTAACTTCTAATTCACTAACTTATTGTTATCACTTCTAATCATATAATATTTCCTCATCCAAAAGTCACTCTTACCTACCAATTTTGATCCTCACTCCGTACCGAATAATCATACTACGAAAAAACGTGAAAACCCTAACTTGCTCCAACTTGAAAACAAAAAGTGAAACCGTACTTTCTAGGTTCATTTGCACTTATTGTGGAATGATTAGGTGGTAGGGCTATTATAAATTAATAATTTCCAAATAAAAGGGCATTTTTAAGAAAAACGTGAGGGTTTTACAATTCCACAAATTGAATTTAGAGTTTCGGTTGAAATATGAGAAATTTGAGAAAACAGTCAATCACAAATGAAACTAGGGTTTCAATTAGACTTTTAGGGTTTCTAGTCTTTTAAAACAAAACAAGGTTTTAAATCAAACCAAAAAAAATAACTTTAGTTTCTTCTTTAAAATAAAAATAATGTTTTAAAATAAAAATAAACTAAAGAAACCGTAATATCCTTTCTGAGACTAAACAAAAGGTGATCCTAAAAGTTGGGGTATCACAATCTCCCCTCCTTCAAAGAATTTCGTCCTCGAAATTGCAATCAACGAGCTAAGGGTTGGAATACTCGAGTTCATCAGTAGTGGTAAGAATTACCTCAAGAATTAGTCACTCTATGTATCGCAATCCAAGATCCAACCGTATCATCCTTATCTCACAGTCTCACTGGTCTTTAAGTATCTTGTAAAACGAGTAGAAGGAAACCTCAATACGATGGAAAATAGGGAAGGTACCTTCGGTGATTGCCAATGGGTCTGTCACCTCTTGGCTTCCTACTGCATAGGTCCTTGCCAGCACTTTCGGTCGATTACCCGTGGCATTAGTCAGCTTAGACGTGTTCCCTTCTGCCCTTGGCAAATTTCTTTCTTTTGGCAGGTGAAGGCACTGAGCAATAAGATGCTCAGCACTACCACATCGGTAGCATTTTCGTACCTGTCTTTTCTTCCAACAATTATCTTCTATGTGGTTAGTAACCCCACAATACCCACATGCCATTTTAGGTCCTGATGTCGGACCTCCTTGTGAGATACCCCTTTGGGTTCTCTCCCTACCTGATTTTTCTCAATATTTCCTTGATTTGGCATCCCAGTGGATCGTGGTCCACCTATTCCTCGACCATTCTTAGGTGGTGGCTCGCTCCCCGAGCTCTGTCCCTCCATATAATTACTTGTATCTGGGTGCCTTCTTTTCTTATCATGAAACTTGACTCTTGGTACTTTCAATTCTTTGTGCCTTTTCAATCGCTTGACTGTAAGTCTTCAATTGAGCAGCTGCCAGTGCTTCCTGAATCTCCAAATTCAAACCCTGAACAAATCGACGAATTTTCCTTTGGTCTGTCAGTACTAATTCTGGAGCAAAACGAGAAAGTTTGGTAAACTGTGTCTCGTACTCCGCCACACTCATAATCCCTTGACGTAGGCGTATGAACTCATCCTCTCGCCTTTCCTGAACAAGTGGTGGTAAGTACTTCTCATTAAACTCACGAGTGAAATTCACCCATGTCTATGGGGTTTGCTTTCTATCCCATTTGGCTCGAATCACATTCCACCAGGCACGAGCCGCTCCCTCAAATTGAAAAACGGCAAAAGCTATCTGCCGTTTCTCTGAGTATTCTAACGCAGCAAAAATGTCTAACATTCGCTCCAACCAACTCTCCGCTATATCAGGGTTAGGTCCACCCAAGAATTTTGGCGGTAGAAAATTCTGAAACCGTTCTAAGGCACGGTCCTCTCCCTCATGATTTCCAGGATGCTGTACTTGGCCTTGACCCTGTTGGTTGACCATTTGTTCTAATAAATCAGCCATTCGCTGTATGGCTGTAGCTACCTAGGTTTCGACTTGTGCATTCGCATTTTCATTGGTTACTCCTTCAGTTCCTTGTCCTCGTCCTCGTCCTCTACCACGAGTCTCCATTTGATGGTTTTATGGCTTCAATAATTGGAACCAAATAGGGTACGAGATCAAAGTGTTGAAAAGTGATAAAATGCATGGAATATTCAAAAGATCAAAATGTGTACATATATATACAAGTCATGCCAAAATATACACAATATAAAGCACCATATACACTAAGGGACATTTCAAGTTAGACAAAGTCAAGTGCAGTAAGTACTATATATGTTGGCATTAACATACCACAAGTAAATGACATGTAGGAACAATGTAAGGGCAAAATGAAAGAAAACACGACTTGTCGTCCCACACTCAGTGAAAATCACCCGGTCTGGTTTCCTACTCCACTTCCCAAGGTGCCCATTGATCTCTTGTACTCACTTTAGCCAGACAAAGCCTATTCATGTTTCCAAAATGCAAGTCTCAAGTACTTAGCAGCACCTCAACTCTGGAGTACTTAGGCACGAGAATTCAAAATAAGATAATTCATATCTCGAGCTGGCCAGTCCCAAGAGCAAACTATCTACAATCGAAATTCCTCCCTGACGTACCTATCTATTGACCTCACATGTCACGAGAAAGATTTAAGGCCTAATAACAATTCATGACTCCATAGCCTAAGTTCAACGAGCACTTAATCCTTCGTACTTATTCACCACTTGGCCCAATCTCACTCTGCGCAGAGACCACGCGAAGCAGGCTCTGATACCACCTGTGACGGCCCCACCTCCCCCTAGGGCGTACTCAAGGGTTCGGCGGGTCGCCTGCCCTGCTCTCGCTAGGACTCGATGCTCTAGAACTAGAAAATAGATTTCATGCCAAAAGAAAGCTCTATTTACTCTATTACATCTTCAAAAGTTGCATAAACCAGAACATCAAGTCATACATACCACGAGTACCAGAAAATAAACTCTAAAAAAGCTGATAACTACAACCACCACGACAACTATATACATCTGGCTAGTCAACTTATAACAAGTACAAATTCAACTCATCTATAATCAAAACACTAAACACCTTCCCGAGTGATCCCCGCGTCGGCCCCCTACTAAGGAAAACAAATAGAATGGGGTAAGCTATATGCTTAGTGAGTAATCAGGGGAAAAATGTAAACTCACATAATTAAACAAGTAAATCAGGATAATTCATATCAATAACCGAAAAGTAACATCACAATGGTAGGATACGGGTGGCTCCAAACCCAGTTCAATTCCCCGAACTTGAACGCCTGTTGACACTCCGTCAACCAAAGTACTCATGGTCTGTAGACTCCACTTAAACTTTCCCGTTCACCTTATCAACCCCCGCTGGCCAGTCAACAGCACACAGCAGCTCGAGCAAAACAAAATAATTTAGATTTCGTCAAAGCTTTAACAAGGAACTAAATCCCAAGTTTAGCATGGAACTATCTTCGACCAAACCCCAGCTGGCTCAAATAGTTCGTCTAACCCTTGGAACCGGGCTGGAACCAAGCCCTGAGATATCCGATCTCTCAATAGATGGTATCTCTCAACAAAGTACACAACAAAGTACTTACCCCAAACAGCACACAGCAAATGGGGTTCAATTCAAGTCATGTAATCACCCCATCAGCACACAGCAAAAGGGTGATACTCAAGTCACGTAACCACCCTCCTCAGCACACAGCAAGAGGGTGATACTCAACATAAGGCATGTATTCTCACATAGAAAATCAAAACAAAGGATGGGCTTAGGTCGAGTGAGATAAAGTACACTCTCGCCTAAGTACCCATTTAACATATACAAGGTACCTCAACAATTCCATATCAATAAACAACCCAATTACTCACATGATAAAGCCTAGCACGAAAAATGATACAAGTCACTGAGCTTGACCATCACCGTCAAAAGCCTCACAGTCTGTATAGATAGATTATATACACACATAAATGAAACGGCTATACAATAGCAGTTTATAACTTAAATGATTGAGAACGGTCGAAAATGGTCAAAAATAATAAAAAAAATGGTACAAAACGGGTTACACGATTTTGATCATAATTGGAGCTGTGGTTATCGGATCAAAATGTATTAGATAGTGTCTCAAAGCTTAGACAAAAGGTTACAACTTTCTTGAAGACACCTCGACCCAGTTTTTAGTGTATTCAAGTCACATTTGCAAAATACAGAACTAGAACTCCAAAGGCTAGGTTAATTCCTCTAGCAAAAATTTGGCGGCATGCCCCTTGTGTTTACCTATTTTCCAGCCATTTATGGCTTCAATATTTTCCTCAAATCAGTCCCAAAGTCACACATATGCAATGGTAACACAATAGTCCTTCAACTAGGCTCAAAATACCCTAACTACAACGCAAGTACTAACATGGTAATCGGAAATCAAGTTCAAAGACAAATAAGCGAATGGCAACTTTGATGTCTCTTAGCGTAACGAGCACAACTGAAGCTACATTTATCAGATTGGGGTAAAATTTATACCTTTTCGAAGCTAAGGTAGAGAGCTACAACTTTGGTGAAGACCACCTAGTCTAATTTCTAGTGTAACCCAGTCAAATTCCCAATTCACAGAACCAAATTCCAACTAATCGGCTAATTAACCGTACTGTCTTCAAATGGCCATATCTCAAGCTACCACAGTCTGATTAAGGCGTTCTTGGAGGCGTTGAAAACCTAAGACAAAGTACTAAAACTTTCATGTTTTGGAAAATGGCTAAATCAGTATGAATCATAGTGAATAGACACGGTCAATTGGATGAACTGTCTAAAACGGATCACTGGATGCATCCTAGGGCAGTAAGGGTATTTTGGTCGTTTTACAGGTTACATTGCTCCAATTGGACTGAAATTTTGTAGCCAACCATAAAATACCATTCTCTACAACTTTTATGTTTGTACTAAGCCTAGTTCGGCATCTAACATGATGAAATAGAACCGGACAGAACTGAAGCTAAGATTTCCAGAAATCTGGAATTTTACTGTTTCAAAGGAAACTTTCTTCATTTCTTGCTTCAATCACCACCAAAACCCCTTATATAAGCTTAGATACAACATATACTATCCATACAACAAGTATAGGCAGAAACGCATCAAATCCTAACTCATGTAACTCAAGAACATACACTATATCTGTCCAAATCATTATAATATGTATCATCCACCACAAATTTAAGGTGCTATGCTAAATTAAACAAGTTTAAGAGTAAGAAATGGGGAAATCAGCATTATTACCTTGTTAAAGTGACTACCAAGAGCAGCCCTAGCTTTTCCTTCCAAAATTTCACCAACACACCACTAGCTAAACACTAAAGGAAGGTTTTAATCGGTTTAGTTTCGCTTGGTTTCACTCACAACTCTTGATTTGAGGTTGGAATTAGAAACTCTCTTCACTCTTTCTCCCTCAAACTCACGACCAGAAAAGGCAAAAATGAGGAAGAAATGAAGCTCAAGAAAGGATAAAAAGGTTGGAATTAGTTTGGTCAAACAACTGTTGGATGTTCGCCACTTGTTGCCTCAAGATGAAATCTCAAAATTTGCTTTTCTCTCTCTTAATTTGGTCCACAATTTCGGCTGGAATGAGAGGATATTTTGGGCTGATTTTACTCAATTAATAATAAGGAAATTAAGGTAATAAAATAGTGGTCAAGTGGTGCACTCAATCGATAACGATCGATACCCGTCAGTTCGAGCGGATTTTCCTTAAATCGCGTATTCTAAGGTTTTAACTTCTAATTCACTAACTTATTATTATCACTTCTAATCATATAATATTTTCTCATCCAAAATTCACTCTTACCTACCAATTTTGATCCTCACTCCGTACCGAATAATCATACTACGGAAAAATGTGAAAATCCTAACTTGCTCCAACTTGAAAACGAAAAGTGAAACCCTACTTTCTAGGTTCATTTGCACTTATTGTGGAATGATTGGGTGGTAGGGCTATTATAAATTAATAATTTCCAAATAAAAGGGCATTTTTAAGAAAAACGTGAGGGTTTAACAATTCCACAAGTTGAATTTAGGGTTTCGGTTGAAATATGAGAAATTTGAGAAAACGGTCAATCACAAATGAAACTAGGGTTTCTAGTCTTTTAAAACAAAACAAGGTTTTAAATCAAACCCAAAGAAATAACTTTAGTTTCTTCTTTAAAACAAAAATAATGTTTTAAAATAAAAATAAACTAAAGAAACCGTAATATCCTTTCTGAGACTAAACAAAAGGTGATCCTAAAAGTTGGGGTATCACAATCTCCTTGTTATTAATTGAGCAAAATCAGCCCTAAATATCTCCTTACTTGAATCGACATGCACCGTTTGCTACCGTTTGAGTACACCACTTGAACACTACTTTATTACCTTAATCTCCTTGTTATTAATTGAGAAAAATCAGCCCTAAATATCTCCTTATACCAGCCGAAATTTTGGACTAAAAAACAAGATAGAAAAAAATTGTCCTCAAATCAAAGTGTTACACTTGTTGGAAATTTAGTAAATTTTGACTAAACAAATTTCCTACCTTCTTATCTTTATTTTTGTCTCAATTTCCTTTATTTTTGCTTCATGTTGGCCTAAACTAAGAGAGGGAAAAAGAGAGAAAAACAATTTTAACTATAACCTTGATTCTTCCTTGTTGAGTTGAAATCTCAAAAACTAAATCGGTTAAACTTATCTTTTGGTGTTTGGAAAGCTTGGTGTGGTGAACTTTTTGGAAGAGAGTGGTTTGTTTTTCACTTGCAAGCAGCTTTTGGAAGGTATAAAGCTTGACATTCCTTTTCTCTTGCTTAATCTTGTTAAATTTGGGATAGAAGCTTATATTCTTGGTTTGCTATGGTTACTTGTTTAGTTTTGATGGAGTAGTGGGCAAGTTTAGCTAGGGTTTGCATCTTTTCAGTTTTGATTCATGTTGTTTAACTAGTAAATGATGTTACTGAGGTTGGAAATGAAACTTGTGAAGTGATTTTGGGCTTGAGTGTAACTTTGTTAGAGTAAAAGTTGAATTCCAGCATTTGGTAGAGATTCTGCCCTGTTTTTGGAACCAATCTGACCTACATATTCGTCCATGATAAAGGCAAAATCAGTTCTTTCTCAAAACATGAAAATTATAGGGAATTGAGTTAATATCTACCTGCAAAATTTCAGTTCAATTAGACCACTGTATGTTGTGAAATAACTAAAATACCCCTGACTATCCAAATGCCCTGTTTCACAGGCAGCTTTCCGTTTTCTCTGAGATTTCAAATTTTGACCCTGGAAATGCGAGAAATGGGTGTGGATGTCTTCATAGTAAATGTAGGTCTGTGTCTTAGCTTCGAAACACCATAAAATTTGCCCAATCTGATAAGTGTAGTTTCAGTTGTAACCAAAATGCCGAAAGATGACAAATCTGCCACTTAGACATTCTTCTTTAATACTAGTTTCCAGTTTCGGTCTTGGTGGTTTCATTATTAGAATTAACTTGTATTTGGATGATATTGAGCCTAATTGAAGTGATATTGTGTTAAGATTGCTTATGTGTTGAATTTGGGCTGAATTGAGGAAAATAATGAAGTCATAAATGACAGGAAAATAGCTAAATACAAAGGGCGTACTGCCCAAATTTTCACTCGAGAGTTAGGCGTAAGTACTCGTGACTTGAGCAACAATTTGAGGTCGAATTGGACTTGTATTGTTTATGGTATTCGAGTTTTTTTTAATAAGAGATACATCAACTAAACATTTTGCCGAAACAAGTACCCTTAGCAAAGTGAAAGTAGCGAGCACTCGAAATATATTTTCCTCGTCTTTTAGACTCAAACGCAAATTTCAAAGTTTTATTCGTTTCTTTAGCAACACCAAAAGAGCGAACATGAATACCACCTAAATGAGTTTCAGTTACTTGATTTTATTTAAGTGAAACTGTTAAGTTTCGAATCCTAGTTGATTTCAAACTCTTAAATGATATTTTACCGCAGATTTGGACTCCAATCATGGAGTTGTACCTGAACGTGAGTTTGACAAGCACTAAATCTTTGGTGAGTGTTTCCAACTACATGATTGAACATGATACTTGATTTAAATACTTGATATTTGATTGGTTTGGTTGGGCAAGGGTGTACTTTATCGCACTTTCCTTAATGTGATATATACTTGTTTATTGTTGCAAGTTAGCTGATATACTTGTGTATGATATGTGCACTTTCTGGAATTCCTGAAAGTTTGTGGCTAGTTACTCGAGTCGAGCCGGTATGGGTTTGGTCGATTGGGTAACGAACCCTGGGTCTCTTGTTTTGTCCAGTGGAGTGATATCTTCTCGACTAATCGGTATACTCAAGTATTACCACCCGTGTTTATTGAGGATTTTGGGCCCGGTAGGGGGTTTGGATGGTGGACGGAGATTATAGCTAAGTGGTACTCTACTGGACTAGTGGCTTTAATTAAAAGTTGATGGAGTGTCAACTACTACTTGATCAAACTCTGGTGAAGCAACGGAAACTTGGTTCCTGAGAGACATCCGTATCCTTATATTTTGAAATGATTATTACTTATCGGGTTATTATTTCTTTCTAAAAACTTTACACTCACTCATTTTGAGATTTGATACTTGATGTGTTATTGCTCGCTTTTATGAACTTGTTATGCTCGCTACTTTGCTACTTTGCTACTTGTACTTTTAAATAATGGTCAACTTGCTATTTGGGAATCTCACTGAGTTTGAGCTCACCCTATTCCGTTAAATTTGTTTTTCTTATAGGGTGAACGAGCTAGGGTGTGAGAATGGTATAGGCTAGCATAGTCTAGTTTTTGAACTTTTGCAATTGTACTCGCACTAGTGCTCGATTAGGGTTAAATGTATCTGGAACTCAAATCTTTTGTTATATTTAGGATTGTCTGAATGTTTGAAATAGAAATGAATGTACATGTACGTTCCAAACTTGGAAACTTTTATTCCATTTACGCTTGAGGTTGTGAACTGTTTTATTTGAAGTGAGTGAGTGAGTCCTGACGAGATTTGGGCAGGCGGTCCACTAAATCCCGAGGTACGCCCTAGGGGGAGGTGGGGTTATCACAGATGGTATCAGAGCTGTTTCGTGTGGTCTCTGTATGGGGTGAGCTTGGGCCAAGTGGTAATATAGCTCCAATTATATGAATAGGTATAAAGGACTTAGTGCCCTTCATGAGCATAAGTTGTGAATCATGAAGGTTATAGGCGTAAAACTTTTATCATGATACTTGAGAAATCTAGATATGTATGTCAGGTAAGAATCTTAACTTGGATGATTTGCACTTGGGAACTTTTATCATGATACTTGAGAAATCTAGATATGTATGTCAGGTACGAATCTTAACTTGGATGATTTGCACTTGGGAGCATACGGCCTGAGATGTGAATTCTCCTAGTTTCGGATTCTTGTACCCGAGTACCAAAAGTGGAGAACACTAGAATAAGCATATATATCTCGATTGAACTTGAAATAAATTTAGATGGTAAATATCAAGGCGTGAAAGATTCTAGTATTGGACTTGAGATTGAGATGATCAAGGAGAACGGATCAATGAGTGTCATCATGGACTAGTCTCGTAATTGCCCGGCTAGGATTTCTATAAATGGAAGCTAGATTTGAAACCTGATGATTGTCATAAATGTCTAAGGTGTTAGCACTACAGACCTGTTTAATTGCTCCAATGAATGTGTGGCCTTGTCTTGTGTTTATTTTGATGTAGTCTAATTACAATTGCCTATGTATTTTTCTTATGATAGGTTTGGATCTAGATTGACTACCCTTGCCTATCTGCTTGATTCCTATCCCTCTGAGGTTGAGAGTTTTGGATTAGGTTTGGAAGTTTCGGAGAAAAGCGGAACTTATTATGAAGGATATAGAGAAGAAGAAAAGAAAAAAAATGGACATATCAAGAATTAGTAATGTTACTTGAAATCGTTGTATCCGCGGGAAGATAAGCGGTGAACGTCTTACGTAATAAGTTGTATTTATTAAAGGAAGGGTGATTAGAGAGGGTAGTATGTGTCTAGAGATTTAATTGTAGTCATGAAAGAATATGTACTTTGGAGATTATTTGCCAATGCATAGTATTTTATTTCACAATTTAGCAAGAGTAGTAACCAAGTTTCATAGTTACGAATTTTCCTTTTCATCAAGTTCCTAAATTTCTATCATTTTGCACAATCTGACGCCTTCATTGAACTTCCTTAACATATCAACTTAGCCGTTCCGTCGGCGAGATTTTTCCTCTAGGTAAGTTTGTGGTAGCGCTATAAGTGAGAAAAAGTCACTTGAAAATTGGAGAAAAATCCTGTTGCATCAAGTTTTGTGCGACTAAAGGTTAGAATTTTGAGAACAAAATTCTTTTAAAGGGGAGAGAGTGTGAGACCGCAAAATTTTACTTGTCTTTATAGCTCTTATTTGAACTTACTTGCCTTAGATTTTTTGTTGTTTTGATGGTTGAATTTGAGCCAAGGGAGTGAATTTTGTTAAGAAAAGTTTCATAATTTCAAATTGCTAGAAAATCTAGAAATTTTCGTAGGAGGCTCCACGCAGTTTTGGGAAATTGGCTATAATTTCGTATAGGAAAGTCAAAATTGAGTTCTGTTTGTTGCATTTGAAACTAGACTCATAGAGCTTCCTATAGCAAAAAATTCAGAGTTTGATTCAATCTCTATAAATTCCAGAAAATTGGCAAATTGACTGAAAATTCTGCCCTGCACAAGTAAACACAGGAATGTTGTAGTAGCTTATGGCTCAATTTGGACTAACTTATGATCTGAATTTCTTTGAAGTGTCTTCCAAAGATTATTAGTGTTTTAAATCTAGTTTTTAACAGGCCAATTTGTATGAATGTTTGATAGTTATAACTCAAGTTATGATTTTTCTAAAAGAATAGCATAAGTTAGGGTTTTTTGTGCATACTAGGGTGTTTGGTGTGTTTTTTGTGCATTTTGATAGTGTGATCACTTGATGAGTTGTGTGTATCAAATTTGGTAGTTAAAATTGAGTTTTAGATAAGAAAAAGTGTGTGATTAAAAGCGCTAATAATAAGTTAGTGAATCATAAGTGAAAACACTAGTACGCGCGAGTTAAGGAAAATAGACTCGAACCGACGAGCACCGTTTGCTATCGATTGAGTGCACCACTTGAACACTACTTTATTACCTTAATCTCCTTATTATTAATTGAGCAAAATCAGACCTAAATATCTCCTTGTACCAGCCGAAATTTTGGACTAAAAAACAAGATTAAAAAAATTAACCTCAAATCAAAGTGTGACACTTGTTGGAAATTTAGTAAACTTTGACTAAAAAAATTTCCTACCTTCTTATCTTTCTTTTTGGCTCAATTTCCTTCATTTTGGCTTCATGTTGGCTGAAACTAAGAGAGGCAAAAAGAGAGAAAAGCAACTTCAACTCCAACCTTGATTTTTCCTTGTTGAGTTGAAATCTCAAAAACTAAACCGATTAAACTTACCTTTTGGTGTTTGGAAAGCCTAGTGTGGTGAAATTTTTGGAAGAGAATGGTTTGGTTTTCACTTTCAAGTAGCTTTTGGAAGGTATAAGGCTTGACTTTCCTTTTCTCTTTCTTAATCTTGTGAAATTTGGGATAGAAGCTTATATTCTTGGTTTGCTATGGTTACTTGTTTAGTTTTAATGGAGTAGTGGCATGTATAGCTAGGGTATGCATCTTTTCAGTTTTGATTAGTGTTGTTTAACTAGTAAATGATGTTATTGAGGTTGGAAATGGAACTTGTGAAGTGATTTTGGGCTTGAGTGTAACTTTGTTAGAGTAAAAATTGAATTCCAGCATTTGGTAGAGATTCTACCCTGTTTTTGGAACCAATATGACCTGCATATTCGTCCATGATAAAGGTCAAATCAATTCTTTCTCAAGACATGAAATTTGTAGGGAATTGATTTAACTATCTACGTGCAAAATTTCAGCTCAATCAGAATACTGTATCTTGTGAAATGAATAAAATACCCTTGACTGTCCAAATGCCCTGTTTCACAGGTAGTTTTCTGTTTTCTCTGATATTTCAACTTTTGACCCTAGAAATGCGGGAAATGGGTGTTGATGTCTTCATAGGAAATGTAGGTCTACGTCCTAACTTCGAAATGCCATAAAATTTGATCCAATACGATAAGTGTAGCTTCAGTTGTAACCAAAACGCCGAAAGATGACAAATCTGCCACTTAGACATTCTTCTTTAATACTAGTTTCCAGTTTTGGTCTTGGTGGTTTCATTGCTAGAATTGATTTGTATTTGGATGATATTGAGCCTAATTGAAGTGATATTGTGTTAAGATTGCTTATGTGTTGAATTTGGGCTGAGTTGAGGAAAATAATGAAGTTATAAATGGCGGAAAAATAGCTAAATACAAAGGGTGTGCTGCCCAAATTTTCACTCGAGAGTTAGACGCAAGTACTCGCGACTTGAGCAACGATTTAAGGTCGAATTGGACTTGTATTGTTTATGGTATTCGAGTTTTCTTTAATAAGAGATACATCAGCTAAACATTTTGCCGAAACTAGTACCGTTACCAAAGTGAAAGTAGCGAGCACTTAAAATATGTTTTCCACATCTTTTAGACTCAAACACAAATTTCAAAGTTTTATTCGTTTCTTTAGCAACACCAAAAGAGCGAACATGAATACTACCTAAATGAGTTGCAGTTACTTGATTTTCTTTACGCGAAACTGTTATGTTTCGAACCCTAGTTGATTTCAAACTTTTAAATGATATTTTATCGCAGATTTGGACTCCAATCATGGAGTTGTACCTGAATGTGTGTTTGACAAACACTAAATCTTTGGTGAGTGCTTCCAAGTACATGATTGAATATGATACTTGATTTAAATACTTGATATTTGATTGGTTTGGTCAGGCAAGGGTGTACTTTATCGCACTTGCCCTAATGTGATATATACTTGTTTATTGTTACAAGTGACCTGATATACTTGTGTATGATGTGCGCACTCTCTGGAATTCCAGAAAACCTGTGGCTAGTTACTTGAGTCAAGCCGACAATGGCTTGGTTGATTGAGTAACGAACCCTGGGTCTCTTATTTTGTCGAGTTGAGTGATACCTCCTCGACTGATCGGTATACTCGAGTATTACCACCCATGTTTATTGAGGATTTTGTGCCCCGGTAGGGGCTTTGGATAGTGGATGGAGATTGTAGCTAAGTAGTGCTCTACTGGACTAGTGGCTTTACTTGAAAGTTGATGGAGTGTCAACTACTACTTGATCAAACTCTAGTGAAGCAACGGGAACTTGGCTCTTAAGAGCTATCCGTATCCTTATACTTTGAAATGATTATTACTTATCGGATTATTGTTTCTTTTTAAAAACTTTACACTCACTCATTTTGAGATTTGCTACTTGAAGTGTTATTGCTCACTTTTATGAACTTGTTATATTCGCTACTTTGCTACTTTGATACTTATATTTTAAATAATGGTAAACTTACTATTTGGGAATCTCACTGAGCTTTAGCTTACCCTATTCCATTAAATTTATTTTTCCTTACAGGGGGAACGATTTAGGGCGTGAGAATGGTACAGGCTAGCATAGTCTGGTTTTGAACTTTTGCGATTGTACTCGCGCTAGTGCTCGATTAGGGTTGAATGTATCTGGAACTCAAATCTTTAGTTATATTTGGGATTGTCTGAATGTTTGAGATAGAAATGAATGTACATGTACATTCCAAACTTGAGAACTGTTATTCCATTTACGCTTGAGGTTGTGAACTGTTTTATTTGGAGTGAGTGAGTGAGTTCTGGCGAGAGTTGGGCAGGTAGTCCGCTAAGCTCCGGAGTACACCCTAGGAGGAGGTGGGTTCGTCATAGTGCTGAGCATGACTGTGCAAGTGCGTAAACATGATGAGCATGCGAATGCATCCTTGTGTCTGTTAGGTGATAGGGGATAAGTGCAAGGAAACTTCCTAAAGGTTTACATTAAAAAAAGTTAGTGGCCAAGACTTTGGAAATAAAGTGAAAATTCAAATCTTTTATCTAAAAATGCTAATTTATCCTCCATCTTTTTTTTTTAAATAAATTAAAATGACAAAAAAATCGACGTCCAAAGGACCACAATAGTTTTAGAACATAGAATGGTAGGACATGTTTAGATAGAATGCTGGCATCACAAGAAATATAAGGATGGACTCGATTTGAAGTTAGACACTGAAATTCTAATATAGTGATAGTGAATATATATGTGCAAAGTTGCAAATATTTTATATTGGAATGTAATTCTGAATTTATTTGCACAGCTTTGTACATTTTAAAATGACTATTGAACTAACAAAATCAATTTACTAGTAGCCATTTCATCCAAGTTCACTATTTACCCTATGGAATAAGTTGCACATGCATTACATGTTTGAAAACTCTGAACAACAATTGTCAACCAAAAGTAAACAAATATTCTAGACAACTATTGAAGTATAAAAATGCTGTACTTTTGGCTGCTAATTTATGATCATTTTTTTGTTTAAATTTGTTAAACTCTAACTTATATAGATGATATTTTTTTCAAGAGGTATCTTTTACATTTCCAAATTATTAGCTAATTTTTTTCATTATTACGTAAAAGAAATAAGGTTGAAGTACGATTTCTGATACAATCTTAGATTTTGGATTCATACTGGTTCCCTCCCTCACCCCACTCTATGCTTCTATATCTACATAGATGCCTTAAAAGTTGAGTAATATATGGCGCCGAAAAATAGTGCACATTGTGGAACTTATTCTTATGCTTTTTGGATGTTTTAGTTGCACTCTCATTTGATTTTATACTAATAGTAGGATTTATTTTGGTAGGGTTTGATCTTGGTTTTTTTGAAGGTTATTAGAATTTGACCTATTTGTTTTGCTTTATTTTGTATAGATGTTGAATTTCCTCAACATAACTTGTAAAATTTTATTATCGTTGAAAGTTTTCACCATATTATTAGAATTAACCCTAGATTAAGCACAACATAAGTTGTGGATTATATTGGACTAGCACTTTTTGGGGGGTCTACTAGTATTCATTATTAACCTCATTGCCTTGTATTTCTCTCGATGGGGATGGAGACTTCTATTTGGAGTTCTTGGCCATCTCTCATTTTTCTTACTCGTGATATCTTTATTTGTTGATAAGACCCTTAAATTTTTAATTCAAAACGACAAAATAAGAGTTAAAGATGTCTTAAGAAGGCATCGTGATCCAAAGGTTTCTATCTCATGTCACTAAGTTGAATCAAACTTAAAAATCAACTAATATTTCCATTACTATCAACCAATTTGCAAAACAAAATAAGAAATGTAATTTTATATAACTACGAGGCTTAGGGAAAGAAAAGGCACAAAATCTAGTCCAATTTTCAACTTTTCTATCACAATGATAGGAGTTGGCACTTGGCAGTACATTAGAAGCTGTAAAGTTGGCCAACCTAAGGTCATCATGAATGAGACTTCTAGTAATTTTTTGTGTGCATTTAAGTCTCGGATTTATTTATTATGGCATAGTGGCATTTGTTAATGTATGCTTTATCTTTTCTTCATGCCCTAAGAAGGTTGTACCACCACAGTTTTGGAATAATGTGTGGTAAGACGTGTTTAGGTAAAGCATTGAGATTGAGAAAATATATGATAGTGCAAGAGGTGGACTCGATTTGAAGTTGCACAAAAAAATTTTGATAGAGTAGTTGTATGTGATGACTCGCAAAATTCTTCTTATTTTCTTAAAATTCCCTTTTATTTTGAATAAATTACTTTATAATAGCTTCACTACTCATTTACTTCCTCCATAGTTGCAATAAGCCATAGAATCAAGAGTTTCATCTTTAGTTTTATAGTTAGCGTAACTTAGGGTTTTTGCGTATTTCGATTGTGTGATTAGTTGGTGAGGTGTGTGTATTAAATTCAATGGTTAAGAGTGAGTTTTAGATAAGAGAAAGTGTGTGATTATAAGCGATAATAATAAGTTAGTGAATCATAAGTTAAAACACTAGTACGGGCGAGTTAAGAAAAATCGGTTTGAACCGACGTGTACCGTTTGTTACCGATTGAATACACCACTTGGACACTACTTTATTACGTTAATTTCCTTGCCATTACTTCAGAAATATCAACCCTTAATTAACCCTTAAAGTGGCCAAAAATTTTGACCAAGAAAAGAGGAAAAGAAGAAAAACATTTGAGACTTAATCTTGCGGCGACACTTGGTGGCAATCCAACCAACTTTGACCAAACCAATTCCCTATCTTCTTATCTTTCTCTTGGCTTTATTTCTTCTTCATTTTTTTCTTGGTTGGCCTGAGGAGAGAAAAAACAAGAAAGAAAATTTTAATTTCCACCTTGAATCCATCCTTGAGACTTAATTTTGCGGCGACACTTGGCGGCAATCCAACCAACTTTGACCAAACCAATTTCCTATCTTTTTATCTTTCTCTAGGATTCATTTCTTCTTCATTTTCTTCTTGGTTGGCCGAGCTTGAGGAAAGAAAAAACAAGAGAGAAAATTTTAACTTCCACCTTGAATCTATCCTTGAGACTTAATCTTGCGGCGACACTTGGCAGCAATCCAACCAACTTTGACCAAACCAATTTCCTATCTTCTTATCTTTCTCTTGGCTTTATTTCTTCTTCATTTTCTTCTTGGTTGGCCGAGCATGAGGAGAGAAAAAATAAGAGAGAAAATTTCAACTTCCACCTTGAATCCATCCTTGAGACTTAATCTTGCGATGACACTTGGCGGCAATCCAACCAACTTTGACCAAACCAATTTCCTATCTTCTTATCTTTTTCTTGACTTCATTTCTTCTTCATTTTCTTCTTGGTTGGCCGAGCTTATAAGAGAAAAAATAAGAGAGAAAATTTCAACTTCCACCTTGAATCCATCCTTGATTGAGTGAAATCAACTAAACTAAACTGATTAAACTTCTCTTTTGGTGTTTGGAAAGCTTTGTGTGATAAAATTTTTGGAAAAACGGGGTTTGGTTTTCACTTACAAGCAGCCTTTGGAGGATATAATGATTGCTTCTCCTTTTCGCTTACTTAATCTTGTTAAAATTGGGATGGAAGCTTATGTTCTTGGTTTACTAGGATTAATTATGTAGTTTTGGATGATATAGTGGAATGTTTAGCTAGGGTTTATATTTTCAGCCTTGATTATGGTTGTTTACCTAGTAATTAATGGTATTGAGCTAGTGGTTGATGATTTTGATGATATAGTACTTGATAGTATTGAGTTAGGATATGAATTTTTAGAGTAGAAGTGAATTTCCAGCAGTGATAGTGAATCTGCCCTGTTTTTGCACTGCAAGTTCGTCCATGATAAAGGCCAAATCAATTCTTACTCAAAAAAGGAAAGTTATAGGGAATTGAGTTAGCTATCTACCTGTATATTTTCAGCTCAATATGAGCACTGTAGCTTTTGAAATGAGTAAAATTCCCCTGACTGCCCAAATGCCCAGGTTAACCGATAGTTTTCTGTATTCTCTGAGATTTCGATTTTTTATCTTGAAAATGCAAGAACTGGGTGTTGATGTCTTCATAGGAAATGTAGATATCTGTCTCAGCTTTGAAATACCATAAAATTTACTCCAATCCGATAAGCATAGCTTCAGTTGTGACCAAAACGCCAGAAGATGTCAAACCTGTTACTTAGCTATTTGTCTTTAAAACTAGTTTCCAGCTTTGGTCTTGGTGGTTTCATTGTTAGAATTGACTTGTAATTGGATGATATTGAGTCTAGTTGAAGAGCTATTGTGTTAAGCTTACTTATGTGTTGAATTTGGGTTGAGTTGAGGAAAAAAAAATGAAGCCATATATGGTTGGAAAATAGCTAAATACAAAAGACGTGCTGCCCAAATGTTTACTCGAGGGTTAAGCGTGTGTACTCGCGACTCGAGCGAAGATTTGATGTCGAATTGAATTTGGATTGTCTATTGTATTCGAGTTTTCTTTCGTAGAGGTATATAAGCTAAAATTTTGCCAAAACTCGTACCCTTGAAAAAGTGAAAGTAGCGACCACTCGGAGTATGTTTTCCTCATCTTTTAGCCCATATTACGAACTTAAACGTTTTAACCGCTTCCTACCAAAACTAAAAGAGCGAGCATGAGTTTTCTAGGACATGATAAGCAAAATGAATACTACCTAAATGCATTTCATTTACTTGATTTCTTTAAGTGAAACTCTTAAGTTTCGAACCTTAGTTGATTTCAAACTCTTAAATGATGTTTTTGTCGCAGATTTGGACTCCAAACAAGGAGTTGTACCTGAATATGATTTAAGAAGCACTAAGTTTTGGTGAGTGCTTGACTTTAACACTTGTTTTCAATACTTGACCAATGTGATCGAATGATATTTGATTAGTTTGGTTGGGTAAGGGTGTACTTTATTGCACTTGCTCTAATGTGATATATTCTTGTTCATTGGTTGCAATTGACTTGATATACATGTATGTGATTCACATCTTGTCTGGAATTCCAGAAACCCTGAGGCTAGTTAATCGAGTCGAGCCGACAAAGGGTCTGGTCGATTAGATAACTAACCCTGGGTCTCTAGTTTGTCGAGTGGAGTGTTATCTCCTCGACTAATCGGTATACTTGAGTATTACCACCAGTGTTTATCTTGGAGTTTAGCCCGGTAAGGGGTTTGGTTAGTGAATGGAGATTGGAGTTAAGCGGTGTACTACTGGACTAGTTACCTTACTTGAAAGTTGACGGAGTGTCAACTACTACTTGATCAAGTTATGGTGGAGCTAGTTTACAAAAGCAACTGTATCCTTTTACTTGAAATGTTGAAAATTTAATGTTTGGCTATACAAAGTGTTATTGCTCATTTTCTTGACTTGTTATACTCGCTACTTTACTATTATGATGTTTTCACTTTTAATTAATGGTCAACTTGCTATTTGGAACCTCACTGAGTTTTAACTCACTCTATTAGTTTTGTTTTCCTTACAGGGGGTATGAGCGAGGCGTGAGACTTATACAAGATAGTGTAGTCTAGTTTTCAGATTTTACAATTGTACTCGCGTTAGTGCTCGACTAGGGTTGATTGTACTTGGATTGTAAATACTTTGACATATTTGGGCATGTATAAGCCTTTTAGCTGGATTTGAGCATCAACGTATATGTTAAGCTCGGAATTGTTGTTTTATTTCTTTTCTATGGGCGTGATGGTGAAGGGCAGCATGGTGAGGGGGCGGAAACGCGGAGGTTAGCTATGACATTGAATCTAGACCAGGTTGCCGTCCTTGAACAGGGTGGGAGGAAGGCGAAGGGGAGGGGGATGCGGGTCGCGGTTTCATCTGACAGGGAGCTAAGGTCGGTATCTAAGAAATCTCAAAATTCTTTTCATAATTTACCCCATGATTAATGCATGTTTTTGGAATATTCGGGGGATTGCCAAGCCCCCCAATCTTCGAAGACTTAAGACTCTTGTTCGGATGCATAGGCTAGTGGTTGTGGGTGTTTGTGAACCAAAATTGTCTAGGTGTGAAGCTGATTCAATTCGGCTAAAGTTGAATTTTGATTACGTAGTGTGTAATGCCTCTGGGGAGTTGTGGGTGTTTTTTAGTTCCCCGGTTGATGGCCAGGTGGTTGGGGAATCAGATCAGCATCTTTCAATCCAGTGGGGGCATCCCCAGTTCCCGAATCCATTATTAATCTCTTTTGTTCATGCCAAGTGTATGAGGGATGAGCGACAGCGGCTCTGGGAGAGGTTGTTACAGGATAAGCCTGGGCAGGGGCCTTGGTGCGTTGTGGGTGATTTTAATCTTATTATTTTCGGCAGTCAGAAGAAAGGAGGGAGGCAGTTTCGGCTGGCAGAGGGTCTTGAACTTTCCCAATTTATGAATGAGAGGGGTATTCGATGCAGGTTTCTCGGGTAGTAGTTTCACTTGGTGTAATAACAGATTAGGGAGGGAGCGCATCTGGAAATGGTTAGATAGAGTATTGCTCAATATGGAGTGCTTAAATTGTCCCTTCTCAGTCTCTGTGTCCCACTTAGTGCGCGCCCCGTCTGACCATGCTCCGCTACTCATCTCGTTTGCGCCAAAAGTTGATTGTAGGAGTCGCTCGTTCCGCTTTTTGAACGTTTGGCCCTCCAAAGCGGGATTCTTGGACGTGGTCAAGTCAGCTTGGCAGGTAGAGGTGTCTGGGTCCTCCTTCTCGGTGGTGTGAGGAAAATTGAAGAATGTCTCCCAGGCTCTTCGTCTCTGGAATAGACAGGTTTTTGGAGATGTGTTTGAGAATGTTAGGAAAGGGGAAGCGGAAGTGGCGGAGGCAGAAATGCGGGCACAGGTTGATCTCTCCGACGAGGCTCACTTGGAGCTCCAGCAGGCGCAAGCTAACTTGAAACGGCAGTTAGCTATTGAGGAACAGTTTTGGAGTCAGAAGGCCAGGGTCAAGTGGCTACAACACGGTGATCGGAATTCAAGATACTTTCACTCGGTGGTCAAGCAATGTCGGTTTCAATCCAGAATTCACGAGATTCAGGATTCCGTGGGAGGATGGGTAATGGACGATGAGGGGATTGGAAGGGAAGCGGTCTGGTACTTTAGTAAGTTGTTCTCGGCTGACCCTGTGGCTGACTTTCACCTCCTGCATGTTATCCCTAACCTAGAGGACGATATTAATAACACGAGGTTGGAAGAGGTTCCTTCTTTAGAGGAGGTGAAGGGGTGGTCTTTGGGATGGATGGTGATAGTGCCGCTGGGCCAGACGAGTTCTTAGGGAAGTTCTTTACGGTGGCCTGGGAGGTGGTGGCTCATGTGTACAAGGCGGTTGTGAGTTTCTTCTGTGGTGCTGAACTGTCTCGTTTCATTACGGCTACGTCTATTGTCCTATTACCTAAGGTCATGAGCCCTAAGGATTTTGCTCAATTTCGTCCTATTAGTGTGAGTAATTTTTTGAATAAAGTTATTTCTCGAATTTTGGTGGCAAGGTTGTCTAGTGTGTTACCTAGGATCATTTCTCCCCAACAAAGTGGATTTGTTAAGGGGCGGTCGATTGCGGATAATTATTTGCTAGCTCAGGAGCTGATGTCGGATATGCGAAGGAAGTGCCGGGGGGGTAATTTGGCCCTTAAACTAGACATGGCTAAGGCATATGATCGGGTTTCTTGGCCATTTCTTATTGCAGTTCTGCGGCGGTTTGGCTTTGGTGAAAGGTTCATTGACATGGTATGGAGATTGATCTCCAATGTGTGGTTCTCTATGCTTGTGAATGGGGTGCCGTATGGTTTTTTTAAATCGACTCAGGGGTTGCGTCAAGGGGATCCATTATCGCCTGCACTGTTTATCATTGGTGCCGAGGTACTGTCCAGGGCATTAAATGCCCTTGTGTCTCAGTCGCGTGGCGTGGGATACAAGGTTCCGCGGCACTGTTCGTCGGTGTCTCATTTGGTGTTTGCTGACGACATCATTATCTTTGCCAATGGGGGGGCGAGTTCGTTAAGGAGGGCCATGAAGATATTGGACTGGTACCAAAGTGATTCGGGCTAGTTGGTAAATGTGTAGAAAAGTGGATATTTAGTACACCCTCGGATCACCATAGCCCGTAAAAGGGTAATTGAGCGGGTTATTCATTTTCAAAGGAGAGAGTTTCCGGTTCGATATCTTGGCACTCCGCTGTTTACTGGTAGAGCTAAAGAGGCATACTACTCGGATTTGTGTCAGACGGTTCTTAATAAGGTTCTCTCTTGGAAGTCCCGATTGTTATCCTTCGGGAGGAAGCTTATTTTGATTAGGCATGTGCTGTCCAGCATCCCGGTCCATTTATTGGCTGTGGGTGTCATACCAAAAGGTGTTTTTAGGACGATTGAAAGGGTATGTGCCAATTTTCTTTGGCGGGCGGGGGATGAGCAGAAGAAATTTCATTGGATTCGTCGGCGAGACCTGTGTTACCCAACGGATGAAGGTGGGGTTGGGTTTCGATCGCTAGGTGACATGTATAAGGCATTCTCGTGTAAATTGTGGTGGAATTTCCGGTGTGGACTTTCCTTGTGGGCGCGGTTTCTGAATGCTAAGTATTGTAAGGGGAGTCACCCCTGCCAGATTTCTGTGCCTATCTTAGGCTCAGCAACTTGGAAGAGAATGTTAGATATTCGGGGATTGGCAGAGTTGTTTATTGGGTGGAGGTTGAATGAGGGTCAATGTAGTTTTTGGTATAATAATTGGACTGGCCATGGGGCCTTCTATCTGAGAATGGGGGTGCAGGAAGACGTACCCTGTCTGGAATTTATGGAGGATGGAGAATGGGCCCCGTCGAAGCTAGCGGGGGTCCTGCCTTGTGACATGGTATAGCAGGTTTTAGCAGTGGCCGGGCCAGATGGGGCTTCTCCAGATAGAATGATATGTCTGGCTTCATGCTCGGGTCAGTTTTCGATTTCATCCGCCTATGAAGAGATTCGGGAGACGAAGCCTTCGTCATTCCTCTTTCGCCAAATATGGCATGCGTGCATCCCTCTGAAGGTGTCCTTTTTTATGCTTCGGTTGCTGTCTAATCGCCTTCCCTTGGATGACGTGTTGACAGCTCGTGGGGTTCAGCTTCCATCCAAGTGCTCATGTTGTCTGGTGTCGGGCACTGAATCCCTTCGTCACTTGTTCTTGGAAGGGGAACTTGCAACTGCGGTTCGGAAGTTTTTTTGCTCGATTGGTGGGATGGATATGACTGGCCATCTCAGGGTTTGGTTGATGGGTTGGTGGCTTAAGCCGGTGAAGTCGGGAAAGCTTCGGTTTGTGTTCTGGGTTTTACCATCTCTCATCTGTTGGCATATTTGGAAGGTAAGGTGCACAGCGGTGTTCCAGGGATCCATGCAGAGACCTGCACAGGTGTGTCAGGCAGTCTTTCGAGAGTTAAAGGATGTGTTTTGGTTCAGATTCGAGGAGATACATCGAGCGGTCGACTGGCCTACGTTTTTGGAGTCGATGGAGTGCAGGCCAGAGGCATTCCTCGTGCATCACATTCGGTGGGTCGCTCCTTGGCCTGGCGGGGTCAAGCTCAATATTGATGGGTGCTCAAAAGGTAACCCAGGGGTTGCAGATATGTGAGCAACGGGGTTTCGGTGGTAACTTGGTGGTGGAGACAGACTCTCTGATGTTGCAACAGATTCTGCTGAAGCACTGCTTGTGTCCATGGTCCATCAGTGTAGAGGTGGGGAAGATTGGGCTCCTAACCGGGGGGAGCTATCAAGTCATACACTGTTACAGGGAAGCGAATAAGGTCGCGGATATATTGGCGAATGCTAGGGCAGCTCATTATCAGCGTGGGGTGTATGTATATGACAGGATTGTTGAATTGCCCAAGATGGCTAGGCGTGCATATCGGTTGGATAGGCTTGGTTTTCCTTCCTTTCGCAAGTTTAGGGTTACAGGGGCTTCTCCCCATATGTAATGAATCCCCACGTTTGTATTCCTTCTTTGGTCTAATAAAATAAAAGGCTTTGTTTAAAAAAAATAATAGTGATTTGTGTTTAGACAACATAGTCCTTTATTCGAACAACATAAAAGAATACTATAACATGCCAGCCACTAACCAATCTAAAATATAGGAACTGGAAAAGATAGAATACAATAAGAATTGGAGAAGATATAGATGGATACCAAAAACTAATATAAAAATGAAACATGAAAACGCAAACCATTGAGATATGAAGGTATGTAAATGTCATGTTGCTAGCTTCTCTCTGAATGGAATTGAATCCCTGGGAGGCAGCAAACTCAAATGTATTGTCGCCATTCGCAATCAATCTCCCTTCAAATAGAGTAGAGAAGATGTTCAATATGATCAACCTTTTGAAGTCTATTGTTGTTGTGACCACTAAGTAGTCCATAGTCAGTTTTGATGTTACTCACCACTTTGATGTTCCTTGATCTTAGTCGATTCGGCCATTAAGATGCTTTAATAGTTTGTGGGAGAATAAGTTTAGGATTCTAGTACTTGCATGAGGAGGCATCTTTAGGAATAAGATAAGAATAGATAGGAATCTTCGTTGGGAAAAAAAGTAATAGATGGGAAGAAAGGGGGAGAAATTGAGAAAATATATTGGAGGCATTGATTTATGTGCAGATGCCAAGTATAGTAATTCCTTAAATTGATGCATTGAGTAGGTAAAGAACAGAGCTCTCCAGATGGAAAAAAAGTGCCTTTTCTTAGGGCATTTTAACTTGTAACTCAACTCGAAAAAAAATAATACAGATTGAACTTGCTCTTTTAACCTCTTGTTTTTGTGAGAGCCTCAGAAAAATTATATTTATTTGCAAACACTATTACTAGAAAGTTTGGACGTGCTACTTTGCTTTTTTTTTTTATTGATTAATTGGAGTGTTTAATTGATTGCCTTATACTTAAGTGTATTATAATATTTTAAATGCATGCATGATTCACATTCATGGAATATAGTACAAATTAGACAAGAAACTAGTGGGGTATTCGTGCAATAGTGTAAAAATATATGGCCCATATACATAATAAAACATTGCCTTGTGCATACAAGACAATACTTGTCACACACATTAACACTTGTCCTCTCCAAATGGCATAAAAATTTGACCAAGACAAAAGCTTTCCCAAATGGCATGATACTTATCCAAAATGGCATGACAAATTTGACCAAGCCAAAAATTTTCAAACCAACACTTTCTTGTCTTGACCATTTCCATTCATGTGAGAGAGAGAGAGAGAGAGAGAATTTAGAAAACTAGCTTCATTTTTCTTCCCCTCCAAATAGCTGAGAGAGAGAGAGAGTTAGGAAGAAACCAATTCTTTCTCCTCCTTTGCTTGCTAAAAATTAAGAGAAAGCAACAAGAGTAAACCGGGGACTTTCTTCATTTTTCAACCATGAACATCAGCCAAGAAACAAGGAAAAATTTCAACTCTTTTAGCTAAGAAAACTGGGATAGAGAAGGCAGAAAATTTCCAACCCAAAAGAATGAGGAACAAGAGGTAAATTGCTAAGTTCTTTATCTTCCTTCTACCTTTGGTTAATAGTGTCTTAGAATGAATTAGAACCAAAAAAAGCGAAAATTGGTTGGAAAAAAGCTCATCCAAAAGATGGAAATTTCTGGACAACTTGCTACTAAAAAACCAAGAGGGAAAGGGGTAAAGCTGATTCTTCATTTCCAGTTTTTATTTGCAGGGGAAAAGAAGTAAAATTTGCTAACCACACGCTCCCTTCTCTCAATATACCTACGTACTTGTTGTATATTGAATTTGAGTGAAGAAAATAGGAGTTTTGCTTGAGAAAACCTTACTTGAAGATTGATTTCTTGCTGGAAATTTCGAGCTTTGGCCGGGGGGAAAAGAGAGCTTAGTTTCACAGCTTTTCATTCAAAATTTTGGAGGGATTTTACTAGGAGTTCATGATATATGTTTTGTCTCTTTCTTTATATGATATATAGGATATTTTACCTTTGAATCTAGTGGAAAGTTGGTGACTTTGGATGAAAATTTGAAGAAACTTGCTGGAATTTTCTGTTGGACCTCATGGGAGAGAAGCTGAGATTTTTCCAACGTTATCCCTAAAATTTTGGTTGTAAATTGACACATCTTGGCTCCATATACCTTCTAACACCTAAATCTAGTCATGTATGTGATATTTGAGGAGTTAAAAGCAAGAAAAGATTGACTTTTAAAGCATTTTCACAGCTGGAATTTCTTGACAGTAATCAAGAGAAAAAACTGCAATTTTCAGTTCTTGTCTTTCAGAAATTTTGATTAATTCTGTCTAAAAACACGTTACACATCTCTTATCTCTTTCATCTTGACATAAATGTAGTGTTTTGCTTGAATGTAAGTGAGATAACTGTTGGTTTTGAAGGAACCTTGTTGAAATTTCTATTTATGTTGATGTTTGGGAGCCGATAGTGAATCTTTTGATTTTGAGTGGGTATTTTGGTGAATGTGGCTAGAAAATCATGTTATATACTTTGTATAACCTTTATCTAGAGTTACATACTAGTTTTTCCTAGTGAAAACTGGATTAATGGGACTGAAACAGCCATACAAGGACTACATGGCTATGAGACAATTGTTGGCTTGTTCGATGGATGTCTAGCTGAAATTCTTGTTTTAAAACTAAAATTTCTTGAAAAGTTTTGGTGGATTTCAGAATTTCATGTCCTCATTTCAATGTTCACTACAAGAACATTGGTTTTCATTGACAAGTCATTTTCGTCACAAAAAAATAAAAAGTCGTCACTGATAAGTTTTATTGACAACTTTTTAGTCGTCACTGAAGGCCCGTCGGTAAAAGTATACAGTGATGACCTTAAAAGTTGTCAGTGAATAGTACTCTTTTGTGGCAACTGGTGTCGTCAGTAATTATTGTAATTTTAGTGATGACATAGTATCTTGTCAATAATGTACAAAGCAATATCATCACTAAAACTAATCCATAGTTGACAGTGGAGTAAACTAATTACTGACAACTTGTGTTGTCACTAAACACTTTTGTATTCTATAACAATAGATGGTTGTCAATAGAGAAATCTGATTCAGTGACAACACTTGACCACCATGAAATTTGAAGATTTTCTTGCCACAATTATATCTAAAAAATGAAAAAAAAACAACACCCTACATAATGAAGGCATCCATTACATTACGAAATGCCAAAATATCATTTGAAGCATTTGTCGCGCCCCACTTTTTGAATGGTGTGAAAGTAGTGTGTGGAATATGTATGTGAACGTGTGTGAAAGTGAAAATAAAAGGCTGTGGGATTGTGAAATGCGACGGTTTGGCCAAACAAAAGGTTTTAAAAAGGGTTTTTTGAATGGAAAATGGAGTCGCCACTTGGTATAGAGTTAGGGTGTACCAAGTCACCCAAAAAGTGATTTTTGGAAAGAAAAGAAAACAAACCCTTTTTTAAAGAACTTTTAGGTCTACGTAACCAAAGAAAGGGATTGGGGGTCACATTTGATACGGGAGAAGGCAAAGGCAAAGCCTAAGGCACTCCCTTACTCTAGCCAAAGCTAGTTGCGTGACTTAGCCCCACTTTTCCTAATTCTTCTACCCAAAATATGCGTTGCATGTTGGATGTGACTAATGGATATGAAAAGGAAAGAAAAATGCAATCCTAAATCTAAAATGTCTCTTATGAGGCTTTTTGGTCCCAACCACATGAGTTGTGATGGCCAATAAGGAAAGCCCTCATAGAGGTCATGGATAATGCAAATGAGGACTCAAGTATGAGTGTAAGTGTGCAAATGTAAGAAAAGTGCAAGTGTGCAAATGTAAGAAAAGTGCAAGTGTGCCAATTGAGAAAATAAAGGTGTTTGTGTGCGAATGGATGAAAATATAGTATAATGGTAGTAAGTGCATATAAGTGTAACTGGGTGCAATTTGTGAGGTAGAAAAACAAGTGACAAGAAGAAAAATGTGTGAACATGGCATTTGTATTGAGAAAGATATAAGTAGTGAGAAAATGTGGATAAAGAAAGTGAGGAAGTGATATGATAAAAATGAGAGTGTATGAACCTAGAGGAATGCATCAAGTCGGGTACGGGAATGACTCCTAACTTCACGATTTTAATTTTCCCTTTGATTAGAAGGAAGAACTAGCGTGCTAAGGCTATTTTGTAGCCACACTCGCTCGTTTCCCTTATCGAAAGGGGACTCTCAAGCAAATGTACCCTATAACTAGCATGAGGATGCAAAAACCTAAAATGAAGGGGAAAGGATTGGAGGAGCATGCTAAATGCTAAAAAAAACTAAGAAAAATGCATGAAATGTAGTGAGACATGCGATTATGAACTAGCGAGGGAGATCCCTAAGGGTCTAGCATTGGACTAGCCCATATCTATGAATTCCTACTAGCGTTGGACTAGTGAAAAACGGGACAATGAGCCACAACTAGCGTTGGACTAGTGTGGTGACGTGCATTCATCCATCATATTCATCTACGACTATAGAAAACAAGTAGACATGCCAATCACCTATAAACACGTAGCACATAACACTTAGCATGCTCGACTAAATGCAAGAGCCTAATAAAGCAAATTAACACGTAGCAACTAAGGATGCAAGACACATAAGGCAATTAATGCCCTAACTATTACATTTGCTAACTAAAACAAATGGGGAAGAGGGAAAATGAATAAAAATGCTCTCCAAGCCCTATCTATTACAAGCCAAGAGGTGTACACATACCCCATAAATAAATAAACGAATGACTTAATAAAAGCAAAAGTAAATGAAATAAATGAAGTGAATTAAGGAAAAGCAAGGAAAGCAAAGTAGACATGCAATTCTCACTTAGCACGTTGGATTACAAAGGGGAGAAACAAAAAAAGATAAAAGAAGTTATACCTCCCCATTCATGACGTTAGTAAAGTAAACAAGACTCAACTTGGGCTAGAGTCACCAAAGAAAGGGATAACTTGGGCTAAAACCATCAAAACAAAGAATTAATGCACCAATTTAGTGGTAAAATGCAAATAAGCCAATTTGAATCCACCAAAGCATCGAATCCTTCCTCAAGGGCAACTTAAATGAAGCCATATAATGCATGAAAACCAAGGAAACGGAATGACCCATCCAATTCCCAAATATAGCATCTACTAGGGACCCAAAAGTAATCCTTAACCAATCATTCAAGTCCAATTGAAGCATTTTGGGAACACCAAGGTCCAAGAGCAAATAAAGGACCCAGTGGTGGTTCAAATTGCAATTATTTAGGACTTAATTGCAAGAGATCGGAATGTAATTGGGCCTAAGTAAGATAAAAAGAAACTTAGGGGGGTTAAAGTGCAAGTTTTGGGAATTTTTAATGCAAACCATGCAAGCTACGAAGGAATTTTTTGTTTCTGCAACTAACATTTCTTCTGCAATTCTAAACTAGCTGCACTTTCTCATAACTTGCGACTCTAACAAGCAAAGCCATCCAAATCCTCTAACATAACTTTGCCAAAACATCAACTCAGTCAACTAGTGTTTGTTAAACAGAAATTCTGGAGCAAAATGTGCAAAGAAAGAGAAAAAAAAAAAACAATGAGAGGATGGGGGGAAACATTTCTGCAATAGTGGACCGGCCATGCTTGCTGCAGTTTTTCATTCCAACCAAAACACATCGATGTGAAGCAACTCAAACCAAAACAAACACAAATGTAATGACCTCAAAACCATGTTGTTAACATCAACCAAATGTCATTGTTTAACCCCGGGAATCAAACAGGGAATTGGGTACGAAATCAGCAAAAGAAAATGAACTTGGAGCATTGAAGGTTTCGGCCAACCAAAGCTTTCTTTGCTTCTACCATTTTTTCAGCTTATTAACAACCCAGAAAGATGGTCAAAGTTATAACTAAACCCAAGCCTCATCAATCTCTCTACAACTATCATTGACATAAGATTGAATATGCAAACAAAGTTGAGGAAAACCAGCTTTAGGAGTTGTTACGGGACCAGGGAAAACAGCAAAACATGAGAACGAAATGCAGCTTTCTTTCATTTCCTGTGTTTTTTTTTTAATACAAGCATGCAAGTTCCTCTTCACTAAACACAAATAAAAAAACTGAACCGGTCATCAAACTTTGAACTTAAACAATGAAATCACATAAATTCCATCATCCAAACATGCAAACTTTTCAAGAATTTTCTGCAATTTTCTGGGTTTCATTATGAGCAGGGAGACAATAAAACAAGTTCCTCAAATCCCAACCAAGGTCCGGCAATGCAAAGGCAGATGGACATCTACTAACTTCAAACCTAAAGCTTCAAGAAAACAGCTTAAGACCCAAATCATAAGAACAAGCAAGATACTAGGAACAACACTTGCAACCCACGGACCACACTCAGTTAGTTTCACCAGGGAAAGAAAGCACGAAAGCTAACAGCTTTTTGGTTTTGAAGTTTGCAACAAGAAGATTCTCAACACAGCTTTGATAACAAGCATGCTCATGGTATCCCCAGTCAAACGACAAACAAAAACAAGAACGTCAAACAGGTCACAACTTCAGAAACCAAAGAAAGAAAAACTTTAGCAACAAATCGAGAGTTTGGGTTTGTTGCAACAGCCTTGCTTATCATAATGGGTCGAGGGACAAAGGCAGGGGGCAACACTCATACGAAAAAACATCAAAAATCAGCCACAACCAATAAATACATGAACCAGTGACGATTACAATGAATGAACATACGAGAAAAGATTTCTGTTTCTGATGAAAATAGTGATGGTATTAAAAAGAACCAGAGAAAGCTTCTAACTTCACCATCAAACATCCCAAGTAAGCGAAAGAAACAGAGAAAGGAAGCGTCTTTATAAGTAAAAAATGAAAGGGAAGATGTGATTTGACCTTGAGGTGTAGTACGCTCCAGCAGATGAACGGGACGTATAGCTTCGCTTGAGCAGACCCAGGGAGCAATGAAAAACCTCGATTTTCCTTCTTTCCTGCCTTATGGTTCTTCCTTTTTCCAGATTTCTCTCGCAGGCTCCCTCCTTGCTGCTTTGTTCTTTTTTTTTTTTATAATTTCCTTCCCTCAATCAGCCGTCAATGAGCCTCTCCTTTCTATCCAACCTCTCTCGGTTTTTCTCAAAGCTCCCTGACACTCAAACTCCAGCCGTCTTTTCTATCTCCCCCTCCGTTCTCTGCTATTTTCTTTCTGCTAAACCTAGCCGCCGACCCCCTCTCTGTTACTCTCCTCCTGGTTTTCCTTTTGCCGTCCCAGAACCTCTCTCTCGCTCCCCTAGTTTTCTTAATCTCCGCCGCAACTCCAGCTCTCTGGTTCTCTCTCAGCTATTCCCCCGTCACTTTTCCTCCGCTGTTTTTTTCTTTTCTGCCGTCACAGAACCCTCCCTCTTGTTCCGTTTCCTCTCTAGTCTCTAACCCTAGATTTTCAGCCGTCACTCTTCTACCCCCTTTCCTCCAGGAGTCTAGCCGTCACCTTTCACTCCCTTTAAAACCTCTCTGTTGCTTTTTCTCTCCTGGCTGCCTTTCTTTTCTGGTTTCTTTTTTGCTCAACCTCACGACCCCAGTCCTCTCTCCAATATCTCAGCCGTCATTTCCTTCCCTCCTTCTTCTCGGCTGCGGTTCCTTTTTCTTTTTATATCAAGTTAGCAGCCCCAAAAACCCTCCATTCAATGGCAACAAATCATCTCATCGTCAGCCCTCTCCCTTGGCCCTCCGATTCATCCGACAAAAATCCATGAAAATGATATAAGTATTTTCATGCCGCATGCATGCGCGGCTTTCCTTTTTTTTTCTTTTTTTTTTCTTTTTTTCTTCAGAACCTCTTAATCAGCCTAAAACCCGCGTGCGGGTTTTCTCCTTTTTTCCCTTTTTTTTTTTTACTTAAATAAACTGCCTAAAACCCGCTACCGGGTTTCCCCTTTTTTTTTCAAAAATTCTATGACAAAAATAAAAGACTAAAAGCAAATAAAAACTAACATGACAAATAAAAAAAATAAAAAAAAAATAAATAGTAGATGAAATTACACTAAAAATTTGGTGTCTACAGTTTCTCCCTCTTTGTCTGAGTTTTGGAAAAACTTGAGACAAAAAAGTAGACACCAAATACTTATCTGCAAAATAGTCGACGACTGTTGATTTGTTGAAATGAGGACTGACCCCTTTTTGATGAGACTGACTCAGATGAGAAATTTAAAACGAGACTGAGCTGAACAAGAAAATTAAAAGCGAGACTGACCCCGACAAGAAAAATTAAAAATCATGGGACTGACCCGAACAAAATTAAATCATGGGACTGACCCGAACAAAAATTAAATCATGGGACTGACCCGAATAAAACTTAAAATCATGGGACTGACCCGAATAAACTTAAAATCATGGGACTGACCCGAATAAAATTAAAAATCATGGGACTGACCCGAATAAAACTTAAAATTATGGGACTGACCCGAATAAAATTTAAAATCATGGGACTGACCCGAATAAACTTAAAATCATGGGACTGACCCGAATAAAATTAAAAATTATGGGACTGACCCGAATAAACTTAAAATCATGGGACTGACCCGAATAAAATTTAAAATCATGGGACTAGCCCGAACAAAAGATTTAAAACGGGACTGACCCGAACCAGAAATTTAAATGGGATAGACCCACGGAGTAGACCCGGATAGAAATGTAAATGGGATAGACACTCGGGATAGACCCGGACAGAAATGCAAATGGGATAGACCCACGGGATAGACCCGGACAAAAATGTAAATGGGATAGACCCACGGGGTAGACCCGGACAGAAATGTAAATGGGATAGAACCACGGGATAGACCCGGACAGAAATGTAAATGGGATAGAACCACGGGATAGACCCGGACAGAAATGTAAATGGGATAGACCCACGGCTAGTGATAGTGTAAAATGAAATGCTCATTAGTGGGACTGACCCACGGCTAGTGGCGATGAAGATGAAATGCTCACTAGTGGGACTGACCCACGGCTAGTGGCGAAATAAAAGAAATGCGCACTAGTGGGACTGACCCAACGGCTAGCGGTAGAATAAAAGAAATGCTCACTAGTGGAACTGACCCAACGGCTAGTGGCGAAATAAAAGAAATGCGCACTAGTGGGACTGACCCAACGGCTAGTGGCAGTGAAAAATGAAATGCTGGCATGTATGAAGAAACTATATAAGTTTTATTTGAAAAATTATCCAAAAATTTGCCCCAGTGCGATGAATTGGTCAGTGGGATTGAACCCGAGCCTGCCTTTGACAAATTGGTCAGTGGGATTATACCCGAGCCTGCCTTGAGAATCGGTCAGTGGGATTGAACCCGAGCCTGCCACTCACTTGATCATTTTCTTGGTCAGTGGGATAGCACCCGAGTCTGCCATTCGCTTGATCATTTACTTGGTCAGTGGGATAGCACCCGAGCCTGCCATTCGCTTGATCATTCACTAGGTCAGTGGGATAGCACCCGAGCTTGCCATTCGCTTGATCATTCACTTGGTCAGTGGGATAGCACCCGAGCCTGCCATTCGCTTGGTCAGTGGGATAGCACCCGAGCCTGCCATTCGCTTAATTGGTCAGTGGGATTAAACCCGAGCCTGCCTTAAAAATCGGTCAGTGGGATAGCACCCGAGCCTGCCGTAGATAGAATAAAACACACACGTTAGTGAGGTAAACTCGATGCTAACGGTGGTAGAATGAAACACACACGTTAGTGAGATAAACTCGATGCTAACGGTGATTGAACAAAAACGCACACGTTAGTGAGATAGACTCGATACTAACGGTGGTGGAATGAAACGCACACGTTAGTGAGATAGACTCGATGCTAACGGTGGTGGAATGAAACGCACACGTTAGTGAGATAAACTCGATGCTAACGGTGGTGGAACAAAAATGCACACGTTAGTGAGATAGACTCGATACTAACGGTGGTGGAATGAAACGCACACGTTAGTGAGATAGACTCGATGCTAACGGTGGTGGAATGAAACGCACACGTTAGTGAGATAGACTCGATGCTAACGGTGGTGGAATGAAACGCACACGTTAGTGAGATAGACTCGATGCTAACGGCGTTTGAAGTCAGTGAATTCAATGTGGTTGTCAAGAATGGGGAATGGAAGGGTGCGCGGCGGGCGCTGAGATCAAATTGAAATTTGTCAAGGAACAAGAAAATAAATTCAAGTTTGATTTTTTGAGAATCTTTTCAACAAATAATTTGCCCCAGTTTCCACCCATTATTGTGCAACCGATCAATTGATTTGCATTACGTCATGGTTGCTCCTCCTTGAGGCCTTGGTTCGTAAGATTCCGACTTACGCTTCTTCCTCGATTTCAGCATGGATACCTGTACAGGGGGCTTGCCGAAGTACATCATGCACTTTATTTTAAAATATTGCAACTACTACTCATGGAAAGAGCAGTGTGATTGATTTGAAAGTCTTGCTTGACTCTTTGACGAAATCCTCAAATGGACTATTAAAAAATTTTGCCCCAGTGTGGGCTTATCTTGCGAAATCTTGCAAATAAAAATTTTACCCCAATGTGGGCCCATTTGATTGCAAAAATTGATTTGGATGCCTCTCCATTTCTTTGAACAAAGTAAGAAATTGTGTTTCCTATATAATGTGAAGAAATTTGAACGTCTTGCTTAAACTCATACAGAAAATTTCATGATGAATTTCTCAAAATAATGCCAAATTACAAAAGATTTCTTCCTCACTTTAGCACCGATACTTTGGGTAATGGGTCACCATTTCCAGTTGGCTCATCTTTCAGGACCAATCAAGTGACGTTATTTCTGATTTTGAGGTGGCTAAGGAAAATGAGAGGTCAGGATTTGTCTGGTTCTTGTGCCCAAAATTGCAATCCATTCAACATCACATCTTAGTGAAAGCAAAGAGTTTGTCACCATTATTTCTTAAGAAAACGTAGTCCACATATAAGCTTTATAGGCTTGCAACAATATGGATGGAAACGATAGCTAAACATGTGAAAACTGGTCATAGCCTTGTGATCACGAATGATTGATGGATTCCTTAGAAGCATGACCTTTGTTTTGAGTTGTCATGAAGGAATAAGTCAACGATGGACTTTTATGGGCTTGTAATGTGGTTTGAAAACGATAGTTAAAGAAATAATTTTCAAGGACATTACACCGAAGATCGTGTTTTTCTCAGAATTGCTCTCATTTTGGACTCCAAGATCTTGGACTTTGTTTGACTTTTTATCATCACTCAACAGGGACTTTCAGCATCAAATCTTTTGCATTCATTTCGCTCGTTTTTTTTCTCTTTTCCCCTTTTTTTTTTCCAAAAGGGCCCTCGCGGGGTTTCACATGAAGAGCAGTGTCAACCTCATACCCAATCAATTCAGAAATACATTCAAAAAATTTCTTGGCATCAGTATATGAACATCACTTGCCAATTGGAAAATTCCTTGACGGAGATATTGCAAAGAACGGAAGTCAGGACTTTCGGCTTTTGTAATGGGGTCAGGTGGGGTGCTTAGAAAAGTTAAGGCTTGAAAGCGGATTTCAAAAGCGGTTTGAAGAATCCGAGATCGCATTGTTGCGCCAAAACCCATTTTAGGGCTAAATCAAAATTTGCCAGAGTTTAGCTCAATTGAGGCTTTTCTCTTTCATTTTCTTTCTTCTTTGATTTTTCGGCCTTCTGCCATTTTTGAACTTTCACAAAATTTGTCCCAATTTATTTTTGAACTGAGGTTCTCTTTTCTTCTTTTGTCTTTTGATTTTGTTGTATTATCACTTTTCACTTCTTGAAACTTTTTCCTTTTCAACTCAAACTTGCCCCAGTGTGGGGTTTGCGATTCTCAGGGGTTGCCAAATGAAATTTTTTATTCTGAAGGCTCAAAAGGGATAACTAGGGATAGAATGTTTGATTGGAAAAGAAGATGGCCTGACTTGTATGCCGTTCCTTACAATAACTCTGAAAGGAAACTTTCATTGATGCGAAATTTCTTGCATGTATCTGAATTAATTGATTGAGGAAGACTCTTGTTCATCCATATCTATGAAACATAAGTGATTCGCACGGAAAAAACCCTTCCTTTTCTTTTCTCTTCTCTTTTTTTTCCAAAATTGAAACCCAAGTCGAATCAAATTTCTCCAACTTGTGATTTCCCCTTTTCTTTTAGTTTTAGCATTTTTGCTTTTCTCCTTTTTGGAAAATTCTCCAATCTCCCTCCCCAATGTGGGGTGCGATCATAAGTGCACTAAAAAAACCACCTATCTTAGCTCAAAGGAGGATGCAAGGGATAAATAGTGTTTAGATTGTAGAAACGATGGCCAAAGCATCATTCTTACACCTCATGACAACCAAAGTAACGAATTGCTCGTTGAGAATCCACTCCCTTTTGAAAATCTTCCCAATGTAGGGTAGTGATCATTAAGGCCCTTATTTGAAACGAAATTATTCAAGGCTCAAATGGGAGAGCAAAATGATAAAATCTGTATAGGTAGAGAAACGAATGCTCAAAGTATCATTCTAAATTTCTAAAATAAACAAGAATAATGCACATTTTTGCTTTCACTTAGATGTGATTGAATCTGGTTAGACCAGTGAGCATTTTCAAGCAAAAATTGCCCCAATTTGTAATTCATCAATCAATGTGACTGATTTTATTTTGGGGTCAAGTGAAGGAGAAAAGGTATCTCATGGGCCTTTCGAGCGACCTCTTTCAATTTTGAGCACTCTTATTGTGTAGCTCGGATCACCAATCTAGTGTACACAAGGATTTTAGAAAGCATACACTTGCGAATTTTCAGGCTGGAGGTTGAAAAAACTCTCAATTCGGTCTTATTTCTTAAAATTCATGATGAAATCTCCAACGAGCACAAATAAACAATGAAATGTACATGAATATACCTACAAAACAATAATTGTCTGAATAACATCTTCATTAATGCCAATGTTTGAAAAATTTTAAAGCAATACATATGAGAAAAATTTTACAAAACCTTTTTGCACATTTATACACATTTTCTCTCTTAATATCCCCTTTTTCTTTGAGCAATGAAATCCCTTAGATGTTTTGAACGAGCGCTTTCAAATGAATTTTCAAATTCACATTGTAGGGCCTGTCCAAGAATCAAGTAATACTTGTAATTTTCAAACCTTATCAGATTAAAATTGGTATCAGATATGGAAAGATATTTTCACCTTATTGAACCATTTTTATGAATGCAGGGGGGAGGGGGGAAAATAAAAGAAAAAATACCCAGAGTTAGTAATCAAGACTATAAAATCGGTATGCATGTCCTATGGGGGAACCCTTTTATGCCAAGGGTAGGCCTAGCATGAAAATGCAATCCTCTAGGGTAGGCACTATACAATACCTGATGAATCCAATCAACTGATTGAGTGAAAAATGATTTGAAAAATTTGGCCAATTTGGAGTGAGAAGAAACATTCGTCCTAAAAAATGAGGACAAAGTCCGAATGAATTGCTTATTTTGATGGACGCATGATGTGTCAAAAAGGGTAAAATGGTCAAATTCATTGAATGAAATTGGATTATTTATTGAAAATTGAATGAATAACCCTAAAAATGAATTAAACTAATCAAATGAATTGAATGAAATCAATTGATCAAACCGATCGAGTGGAAGGATAATTTATTCAAAAACCGACCATATTGCCTTAAAACTAGGCAAATCGGTCAAATGGATCGGATGATTTATTCAAAATTGACTAGATCACCCGAAAAAGGGTAAACTGGTCAAATGAAATTGAACGGAACTGACGATTTATTCAAAATCGACTATATTGTCTTAAAATGAATGAATTGGCAAAATGGATTGATTGAATTGTCCGGCCATTGGTGATTTCAAAATTATTGAGATGCATTAGTCTATGAGTTTCCTAAAATCAAATTTTGGCCTCAATTTGTTTATTGTCTCAACAGTGGGGAAATATTGGTAAATGTCTTCAAATTAATGTCCTTTACGCAAGGGATTTTTACCAATTTTGATAAAATGGCCAAAAAGTGATTATTAGACGCTCATATTCCAAAGATCGCTCTATGAAAATGACCGGATCCTACCTTACCTTGTGCACTACCCCTTTGGATGGTACAAAATGTAAACGTGCAAGTCTCCTTGGATTAAGTATCCGAGACACAAGGTGGCTTATTCCTAACACGGGATCCCCTAAATGGCATTCCCTTCTAGGGTTTATGCATGATACCAGTTTATTAAAGCAGTAAATATGTGACAAATATGGCCTAAAGGACATAAATAATGCATCGGGGAGAAAAGGTCTAAAATGAAATGTACTTATTGAAAATTAAGTGTAATGACTGAAATTTAAACATGTGAGTTATCTAGTGGGTAAGTCACTAAAAGAGTGCCAAAGAGGCCTCTTATTGCTAAGGCACATGAATGCAAGCCAAGAAAACAATGAAATGGTTAGTGCAATTGATAGTACACATAACATATTGGGAGCAATTAAGAAAAGAAATACAATAAAAGCAAGTAAAAAGGGGTGGAACCCCTTCCCTCGTGCTTAATGTGCATAAAAAAGGGTGAGGCTGACTCTAACCTAGGAAAATTCTATCATGGATGCATGAGGCTGGGGCTTACTAATGCAACTAGACTCGATAAGGTTTAAAAAGGTCCCCAAGCCTTCAGACCTAAGGGAATGGGTCATCAATCCCAAGACCCTTGGTCGGTGGCTCGAGCGATCCCCTAGGTACTGCTATGGGCGCAGAGCACACCATCCACGTACCTAGAGAAACCATTCCTAGTCCTACAAGGCGGTGTGGGAAAGAACCCACGAAAATAAAATAAAATGGGATAACAGTAAATAAACGTGCACGTATGAAGTGTTCCCTATTTTGAGGGAAAGGGTTGAGAACCAACGCGAGGCTCTAAAGGTGACACACACCCCCCCCCCCAAATGCAAATGCAAAGCGCAAGATAAGACAAGTAAAGCATACATCCAAACAACCAATCATACATACGTGAGTGAGGAAGTAGTTTGATATGCGCGCGAGGCAAAAAGTCCTAAAAAGGGAAAATGCAACCCTAATATCCAAATGCTATGCATAACAAGGGTAGAAAAAGGAAAAGAATGGCTAAATCAAATGCTTGGACCCACTTAGGAAGTCCCCAGTGGAGTCGCCAAGCTGTCGCGCCCCACTTTTTGAATGGTGTGAAAGTAGTGTGTGGAATATGTATGTGAACGTGTGTGAAAGTGAAAATAAAAGGCCGTGGGATTGTGAAATGCGACGGTTTGGCCAAACAAAGGGTTTTAAAAAGGGTTTTTTGAATGGAAAATGGAGTCGCTACTTGGTATAGAGTTAGGGTGTACCAAGTCACCCAAAAAGTGATTTTTGGAAAGAAAAGAAAACAAACCCTTTTTTAAAGAACTTTTAGGTCTACGTAACCAAAGAAAGGGATCGGGGGTCACATTTGATAAGGGAGAAGGCAAAGGCAAAGCCTAAGGCACTCCCTTACCCTAGCCAAAGCTAGTTGCGTGACTTAGCCCCACTTTTCCTAATTCTTCTACCCAAAATATGCGTTGCATGTTGGATGTGACTAATGGATATGAAAAGGAAAGAAAAATGTAATCCTAAATCTAAAATGTCTCTTATGAGGCTTTTTGGTCCCAACCACATGAGTTGTGATGGCCAATAAGGAAAGCCCTCATAGAGGTCATGGATAATGCAAATGAGGACTCAAGTATGAGTGTAAGTGTGCAAATGTAAGAAAAGTGCAAGTGTGCCAATTGAGAAAATAAAGGTGTTTGTGTGCGAATGGATGAAAATATAGTATAATGGTAGTAAGTGCATATAAGTGTAACTGGGTGCAATTTGTGAGGTAGAAAAACAAGTGACAAGAAGAAAAATGTGTGAACATGGCATTTGTATTGAGAAAGATATAAGTAGTGAGAAAATGTGGATAAAGAAAGTGAGGAAGTGATATGATAAAAATGAGAGTGTATGAACCTAGAGGAATGCATCAAATCGGGTATGGGAATGACTCCTAACTTCACGATTTTAATTTTCCCTTTGATTAGAAGGAAGAACTAGCGTGCTAAGGCTATTTTGTAGCCACACTCGCTCGTTTCCCTTATCGAAAGGGGACTCTCAAGCAAATGTACCCTATAACTAGCATGAGGATGTAAAAACCTAAAATGAAGGGGAAAGGATTGGAGGAGCATGCTAAATGCTAAAAAAAACTAAGAAAAATGCATGAAATGTAGTGAGACATGCGATTATGAACTAGCGAGGGAGATCCCTAAGGGTCTAGCATTGGACTAACCCATATCTATGAATTCCTACTAGCGTTGGACTAGTGGAAAACGGGACAATGAGCCACAACTAGCGTTGGACTAGTGTGGTGACGTGCATTCATCCATCATATTCATCAACGACTATAGAAAGCAAGTAGACATGCCAATCACCTATAAACACGAAGCACATAACACTTAGCATGCTCGACTAAATGCAAGAGCCTAATAAAGCAAATTAACACGTAGCAACTAAGCATGCAAGACACATAAGGCAATTAAGGCCCTAACTATTACATTTGCTAACTAAAACAAATGGGGAAGAGGGAAAATGAATAAAAATGCTCTCCAAGCCCTATCTATTACAAGCCAAGAGGTGTACACATACCCCATAAATAAATAAACGAATGACTTAATAAAAGCAAAAGTAAATGAAATAAATGAAGTGAATTAAGGAAAAGCAAGGAAAGCAAAGTAGACATGCAATTCTCACTTAGCACGTTGGATCACATAGGGGAGAAACAAAAAAAGATAAAAGAAGTTATACCTCCCCATTCATGACGTTAGTAAAGTAAACAAGACTCAACTTGGGCTAGAGTCACCAAAGAAAGGGATAACTTGGGCTAAAACCATCAAAACAAAGAATTAATGCACCAATTTAGTGGTAAAATGCAAATAAGCCAATTTGAATCCAGCAAAGCATCGAATCCTTCCTCAAGGGCAACTTAAATGAAGCCAAATAATGCATGAAAACCAAGGAAACGGAATGACCCATCCAATTCCCAAATATAGCATCTACTAGGGACCCAAAAGTAATCCTTAACCAATCATTCAAGTCCAATTGAAGCATTTTGGGAACACCAAGGTCCAAGAGCAAATAAAGGACCCAGTGGTGGTTCAAATTGCAATTATTTAGGACTTAATTGCAAGAGATCGGAATGTAATTGGGCCTAAGTAAGATAAAAAGAAACTTAGGGGGGTTAAAGTGCAAGTTTTGGGAATTTTTCATGCAAACCATGCAAGCTACGAAGGAATTTTTTGTTTCTGCAACTAACATTTCTTCTGCAATTCTAAACTAGCTGCACTTTCTCATAACTTGCGACTCTAACAAGCAAAGCCATCCAAATCCTCTAACATAACTTTGCCAAAACATCAACTCAGTCAACTAGTGTTTGTTAAACAGAAATTCTGGAGCAAAATGTGCAAAGAAAGAGAAAAAAAAAAAAACAATGAGAGGATGGGGGGAAACATTTCTGCAATAGTGGACCGGCCATGCTTGCTGCAGTTTTTCATTCCAACCAAAACACATCGATGTGAAGCAACTCAAACCAAAACAAACACAAATGTAATGACCTCAAAACCATGTTGTTAACATCAACCAAATGTCATTGTTTAACCCCGGGAATCAAACAGGGAATTGGGTACGAAATCAGCAAAAGAAAATGAACTTGGAGCATTGAAGGTTTCGGCCAACCAAAGCTTTCTTTGCTTCTACCATTTTTTCAGCTTATTAACAACCCAGAAAGATGGTCAAAGTTATAACTAAACCCAAGCCTCATCAATCTCTCTACAACTATCATTGACATAAGATTGAATATGCAAACAAAGTTGAGGAAAACCAGCTTTAGGAGTTGTTACGGGACCAGGGAAAACAGCAAAACATGAGAACGAAATGCAGCTTTCTTTCATTTCCTGTGTTTTTTTTTAATACAAGCATGCAAGTTCCTCTTCACTAAACACAAATAAAAAAACTGAACCGGTCATCAAACTTTGAACTTAAACAATGAAATCACATAAATTCCATCATCCAAACATGCAAACTTTTCAAGAATTTTCTGCAATTTTCTGGGTTTCATTATGAGCAGGGAGACAATAAAACAAGTTCCTCAAATCCCAACCAAGGTCCGGCAATGCAAAGGCAGATGGACATCTACTAACTTCAAACCTAAAGCTTCAAGAAAACAGCTTAAGACCCAAATCATAAGAACAAGCAAGATACTAGGAACAACACTTGCAACCCACGGACCGCACTCAGTTAGTTTCACCAGGGAAAGAAAGCACGAAAGCTAACAGTTTTTTGGTTTTAAAGTTTGCAACAAGAAGATTCTCAACACAGCTTTGATAACAAGCATGCTCATGGTATCCCCAGTCAAACGACAAACAAAAACAAGAACGTCAAACAGGTCACAACTTCAGAAACCAAAGAAAGAAAAACTTTAGCAACAAATCGAGAGTTTGGGCTTGTTACAATAGCCTTGCTTATCATAATGGGTCGAGGCACAAAGGCAGGGGGAAACACTCATACGAAAAATGTGACGCCCCGAAAAGAATGAGAGTGAAACCCGGAAATTTTCTAATTTTCTAGGGTTTATTTTATTTAATCGCCCGCCTTTTCTACATTTTCTTTATTAGAAAAAAATTCTCCAGATAATGTTTATGAGTAAATATAGTTTTTAGATGATTTTTCTAGTATCGGTTAGTTTTTGAAAAATTAAGAGCGTATATCGGACGTGGGACCCGCTAGTGCGGAAAGTTCGGCAAAATTCGATCAATTAAGTTAAGTTTTGGATACCGGGTTTAATTTATCAGGTGTTAAGAGATAATTAGAGGTTATCAAATGGATGAGAGTTGGGGAGACAAAAGGATAGCTATGCATTAATAAGAGTGACAAGTGTCACTTTGTGATTGGACTTGGAATTTGACCATAAGACCATCTTACCACCTTTACCAAATAAATACCAAAAATTGGCCAAAAACTCCTCTTAAAAATCCTTCTCTTGGCCGAATTCCTTGGAGAGCAAAAGAAAGAAAAGCTATCAAATTTCTTCTACTCAATCTTGCTCAATCTCACAACTTAACCGATAAAACTTCAAATCACTCCATAAAATCCCTTTGCTAAGTGGTTTTGAGGTGGTTAGTGAAGTAGTTTGGAAGACTAAGGTGCTCAAGTGCCTCTTTTCTTGGGTTTGCAAGGTAAGTGACCAAGGAACCTTTCCTTTAATCTTGTTAATGTTCAATTGATGGCTATTGTGAGTTAAATAGATGGTTTTAGGTGTTATTTTGTGACTTGTGGTTGAATTGATGAAGTTTTATAATTTTTGGGGATTTTTCTGTTTTAATATGAACATGATCGTGTGGCTATATATGATGATTGGAAATGATGTTTAAGGACTCTATGAGGTGGAAAAAGTGGTTAATTGCAAGAAATTTCTGTTTTGGAAGAAAATTGAAAAGTTAGGGTTTGATGTTCTTCATTCTGCCCGAATTTATAGCTCATATATAGAGGCCGAATTGGCCTTGGCTTAAAACATGAAAGTTGTAGGGAATGACATTTTGGAGGTGGCTACAAAATTTCAGGTCAATCGGAGCAGCGTAGCGTGTGAAAAGTCAAAATTACCATTGCTGTCCTGGTTTTACCCGAATGTAAGAATTGCTTCTGTAATTGGTTGTTTTGGTCAGGAATGCTTCCGAATTGGTTGTTGAGGTCTTCTGATGAAATGTATCTCTGTTTCTTAGCTTTCCGTTGGTTTTGGAATTTCTGGATTCGGACTTCGATAGCCTGATTTATGATGTTTCCTCTAGAATGCGTTTTGTGAATCTGTTTTTGTGATTCTGGTGTAGTATCTTGCATTTTTGACCTTGTTACACTCGAAACTGGACAGAGTTGCCTTCTTGAACATTGTAGCCCTATCTCGTAGCTTCGAAACGGTGGGTCTTACACCTTCATCCGATACTCGTTGTGCCTTTGGTACAATTACCGCAAAATGACGTCCAAAACTGTTTTTCTGGATTTGAGCTTAACTTTCATTTCCGGACTTTTCCCTTGCTTGACTTGTACTAGTACTACTTGGAGCTTGTTGAATGGCTATTGGATGAACTTGTGGTTGTGTGTGTACCTTTGGGGTTGGAAGGAGGAAATAGTGAAGCCATGATGGCTGGAACAGTTAGCAAATTCAGGGGAAGTGCTGTCCGAACTTTGAAGGGACTTGTTTGCATTGGGTTTGTGATCTAAGGCTTGGATTTGAGCAAGGCAATGTTATGTGATGGATAATTTCTGAGCCATGGAGGTGAGTGACCTCAAACTATTTCTAAAGTTATTTATGAACCGTTTCCTGCAATATTTACTTTTGACATGTTTCCAAAGTTACTTTTGAACCGTTTTCTTGCATTATTTACTTTTAAACTGTTTCCAAAGTTACTTTTGAACTGTTTTCCTGCATTATTTACTTTTGAACTGTTTTCTTGCATTATTTACTTTTGAACTGTTTTCTTGCATATCATGCGTGCTTGCATGAGAGTGTTCCTTGTTTGTTATATTTCCTTGACTTATTGGCTTGTTATTATGGATTGATAATGTGTTAAGTGCTTTCAATGATTGTTAAAATGAGTTTTCTAGGCGAGTGTGTACTTTCTCGCACTCGACCTAAATAAATGTGAAATTTTCCATGATTAATGATTAAATGCTAGTTGCGCATGAATGTAAGCCTTTTGGCTGAACTGGCCACTGCCCTTGTTACCGATCGACTCGAGCCAGAAGCAGACTCGATCGGGCGATATGGTGACCTGGGTGAATTTGGTGTACTCGAGTATTACCTTGTAGTCCGGCTACGTCCGGATGGGTGGAATCCGGTCAACGTCCGGAAAGGGGATGAACGAATAAAAGGATGAACGAGGGATTCTACTTACAAAAATGTATTTTTTAAACGATTGGAGGAATAAGGGGAATGACAGGAGAACGAACGTATCCTTTTCATGAATGTTACTATCGCTTTCCATTGTAAATGTTTCTTGAATTATTGATACTCCAAATTTAATGTTTTGTAAATGTTGTAATTGTTTCTGGACTTATCATTTGATTTATGACATCATTGAAATGAACTATTGTGAAACCGATTTGATTACTGATTTTTCGGGTTACTCGCTGAGCTTCTAGCTCACCCCAAAAATATTTTATTCCCCTCCACAGGGCTCGTGGCGAAGGAAGGACTTGTAGTACTTATTCACGTGACTGGATGGCTTAGTTGGAATTGTTATATTCTGTACAGTTTGGATTTGGAATCATTTTATGTATAGTTGGGAATTGTTTCCGCTTCGCTTATGACATGTAATTATTGAAGATTTATATTGTAATATTTGAGGTTTATTCTTGTAATTCATTTGAGGATTGTAGTGTACGACTGAGTCCCGGCGAGAGCTGGGCAGGCGGCCCGCCGAACCCTCTGGTTCGCCTTAGGGGGAGGTGGGGCCGTCACAGTTGGTATCAGAGCTTAGGCTTCAGATCTCGGTAGTGTATCCTAGGCTTGAAGTTTTGGATGCCGGACTGTGGGTTTGGTTTGAAATATTAGTGATTCTTGAGGGATATCTTGATCTGATTAGTACCAGAGGGAATGTCGAGGACAACATTCTTTTAAGGAGGGGAGTTTGTGACGCCCCGAAAAGAATGAGAGTGAGAACCCGGAAATTTTCTAATTTTCTAGGGTTTATTTTATTTAATCGCCCGCCTTTTTCTACATTTTATTTATTAGAAAAAAATTCTCCAGATAAAGTTTATGAGTAAATATAGTTTTTAGATGATTTTTCTAGTATCGGTGAGTTTTTGAAAAATTAAAAGCGTATATCGGACGTGGGACCCGCTAGTGCGGAAAGTTCGGCAAAATTCGATCAATTAAGTTAAGTTTTGGATACCGGGTTTAATTTATCAGGTGTTAAGAGATAATTAGAGGTTATCAAATGGATGAGAGTTGGTGAGACAAAAGGATAGCTATGCATTAATAAGAGTGACAAGTGTCACTTTGTGATTGGACTTGGAATTTGACCATAAGACCATCTTACCACCTTTACCAAATAAATACCAAAAATTGGCCAAAAACTCCTCTTAAAAATCCTTCTCTTGGCCGAATTCCTTGGAGAGCAAAAGAAAGAAAGGCTATCAAATTTCTTCTACTCAATCTTGCTCAATCTCACAACTTAACCGATAAAACTTCAAATCACTCCATAAAATCCCTTTGCTAAGTGGTTTTGAGGTGGTTAGTGAAGTAGTTTGGAAGACTAAGGTGCTCAAGTGCCTCTTTTCTTGGGTTTGCAAGGTAAGTGACCAAGGAACCTTTCCTTTAATCTTGTTAATGTTCAATTGATGGCTATTGTGAGTTAAATAGATGGTTTTAGGTGTTATTTTGTGACTTGTGGTTGAATTGATGAAGTTTTATAATTTTTGGGAATTTTTCTGTTTTAATATGAACATGATTGTGTGGCTATATATGATGATTGGAAATGATGTTTAAAGACTCTATGAGGTGGAAAAAGTGGTTAATTGCAAGAAATTTCTGTTTTGGAAGAAAATTGAAAAGTTAGGGTTTGATGTTCTTCATTCTGCCCGAATTTATAGCTCATATATAGAGGCCGAATTGGCCTTTATTTAAAACATAAAAGTTGTAGGTAATGATATTTTGGAGGTGCCTACAAAATTTCAGGTCAACCGGAGCAGCGTAGCTTGTGAAAAGTCAAAATTACCCTTGCTGTCCTGGTTTTACCCGAATGTAAGAATTGCTTCTGTAATTGGTTGTTTTGGTCAGGAATGCTTCCGAATTGGTTGTTGAGGTCTTCTGATGAAATGTAGCTCTATTTCTTAGCTTTCAGTTGGTATTACAATTTCTGGATTTGGACTTCGATAGCCTGATTTATGATGTTTCCGCTAGAATGCGTTCTGTGAATCTGTTTTTGTGATTCTGGTGTAGTATCTTGCATTTTTGACCTTGTTACACTCGAAACTGGACAGAGTTGCCTTCTGGAACATTGTAGCCCTATCTCTTAGCTTCGAAATAGTGGGTCTTACACCTTCATCCGATACTCGTTGTGCCTTTGGTACCATTACCGCAAAATGACGTCCAAAACTGTTTTTCTGGATTTGAGCTTAACTTTCATTTCCGGACTTTTCCCTAGCTTGACTTGTACTAGTACTACTTGGAGCTTGTTGAATGGCTATTGGATGAACTTGTCGTTGTGTTTGTACCTTTGGGGTTGGAATGAGGAAATAGTGAAGCCATGATGGCTGGAAAAGTTAGCAAATTCAGGGGAAGTGCTGTCCGAACTTTGAAGGGACTTGTTTGCATTGGGTTTGTGATCTAAGGCTTGGATTTGAGCAAGGCAATGTTATGTGACGGATTATTTCTGAGCCATGGAGGTGAGTGACCTCAAACTATTTTTAAAGTTATTTATGAACCGTTTCCTGCATTATTTACTTTTGACCTGTTTCCAAAGTTACTTTTGAACCGTTTTCTTGCATTATTTACTTTTAAACTGTTTCCAAAGTTACTTTTGAACTGTTTTCCTGCATTATTTACTTTTGAACTGTTTTCTTGCATATCATGCGTGCTTGCATGAGAGTGTTCCATGTTTGTTATATTTCCTTGACTTATTGGCTTGTTATTATGGATTGATAATGTGTTAAGTGCTTTCAATGATTGTTAAAACGAGTTTTTTAGGCGAGTGTGTACTTTCTCGCACTCGACCTAAATAAATGTGAAATTTTTCATGATTAATGATTAAATGCTAGTTGCGTATGAATGTAAGCCTTTTGGCTGAACTGGCCACTGCCCTTGTTACCGATCGACTCGAGCCAGAAGCGGACTCGATCGGGCGATATGGTGACCTGGGTGAGTTTGGTGTACTCGAGTATTATCTTGTAGTCCGGCTACGTCCGGATGGATGGAGTCCGGTCAACGTCCGGAAAGGGGATGAACGAATAAAAGGATGAACGAGGGATTCTACTTACAAAAATGTATTTTTTAAACGATTGGAGGAATAAGAGGAATGACAGGAGAACGAACGTATCCTTTTCATGAATGTTACTATCGCTTTCCATTGTAAATATTTCTTGAATTATTGATACTCCATATTTAATGTTTTGTAAATGTTGTAATTGTTTCTGGACTTATCATTTGATTTATGACATCATTGAAATGAACTATTGTGAAACCGATTTGATTACTGATTTTTCTGGTTACTCGCTGAGCTTCTAGCTCACCCCAAAAATATTTTATTCCCCTCCACAGGGCTCGTGGCGAAGGAAGGACTTGTAGTACTTATTCACGTGACTGGATGGCTTAGTTGGAATTGTTATATTCTGTACAGTTTGGATTTGGAATCATTTTATGTATAGTTGGGAATTGTTTCCGCTTCGCTTATGACATGTAATTATTGAAGATTTATATTGTAATATTTGAGGTTTATTCTTGTAATTCATTTGAGGATTGTAGTGTACGACTGAGTCCCGGCGAGAGCTGGGCAGGCGGCCCGCCGAACCCTCTGGTTCGCCTTAGGGGGAGGTGGGGCCGTCACAGTTGGTATCAGAGCTTAGACTTCAGATCTCGGTAGTGTATCCTAGGCTTGAAGTTTTGGATGCCGGACTGTGGGTTTGGTTTGAAATATTAGTGATTCTTGAGGGATATCTTGATCTGATTAGTACCAGAGGGAATGTCGAGGACGACATTCTTTTAAGGAGGGGAGTTTGTGACGCCCCGAAAAGAATGAGAGTGAGAACCCGGAAATTTTCTAATTTTCTAGGGTTTATTTTATTTAATCGCCCGTCTTTTCTACATTTTCTTTATTAGAAAAAAATTCTCCAGATAAAGTTTATGAGTAAATATAGTTTTTAGATGATTTTTCTAGTATCGGTTAGTTTTTGAAAAATTAAGAGCGTATATCGGACGTGGGACCCGCTAGTGCGGAAAGTTCGGCAAAATTCGATCAATTAAGTTAAGTTTTGGATACCGGGTTTAATTTATCAGGTGTTAAGAGATAATTAGAGGTTATCAAATGGATGAGAGTTGGAGAGACAAAAGGATAGCTATGCATTAATAAGAGTGACAAGTGTCACTTTGTGATTGGACTTGGAATTTGACCATAAGACCATCTTACCACCTTTACCAAATAAATACCAAAAATTGGCCAAAAACTCCTCTTAAAAATCCTTCTCTTGGCCGAATTCCTTGGAGAGCAAAAGAAAGAAAGGCTATCAAATTTCTTCTACTCAATCTTGCTCAATCTCACAACTTAACCGATAAAACTTCAAATCACTCCATAAAATCCCTTTGCTAAGTGGTTTTGAGGTGGTTAGTGAAGTAGTTTGGAAGACTAAGGTGCTCAAGTGCCTCTTTTCTTGGGTTTGCAAGGTAAGTGACCAAGGAACCTTTCCTTTAATCTTGTTAATGTTCAATTGATGGCTATTGTGAGTTAAATAGATGGTTTTAGGTGTTATTTTGTGACTTGTGGTTGAATTGATGAAGTTTTATAATTTTTGGGGATTTTTCTGTTTTAATATGAACATGATCGTGTGGCTATATATGATGATTGGAAATGATGTTTAAGGACTCTATGAGGTGGAAAAAGTGGTTAATTGCAAGAAATTTCTGTTTTGGAAGAAAATTGAAAAGTTAGGGTTTGATGTTCTTCATTCTGCCCGAATTTATAGCTCATATATAGAGGCCGAATTGGCCTTGGCTTAAAACATGAAAGTTGTAGGGAATGACATTTTGGAGGTGGCTACAAAATTTCAGGTCAATCGGAGCAGCGTAGCGTGTGAAAAGTCAAAATTACCATTGCTGTCCTGGTTTTACCCGAATGTAAGAATTGCTTCTGTAATTGGTTGTTTTGGTCAGTAATGCTTCCGAATTGGTTGTTGAGGTCTTCTGATGAAATGTAGCTCTGTTTCTTAGCTTTCAGTTGGTATTGGAATTTCTGGATTTGGACTTCGATAGCCTGATTTATGATGTTTCCGCTAGAATGCGTTCTGTGAATCTGTTTTTGTGATTCTGGTGTAGTATCTTGCATTTTTGACCTTGTTACACTCGAAACTGGACAGAGTTGCCTTCTGGAACATTGTAGCCCTATCTCTTAGCTTCGAAACGGTGGGTCTTACACCTTCATCCGATACTCGTTGTGCCTTTGGTACCATTACCGCAAAATGACGTCCAAAACTATTTTTCTGGATTTGAGCTTAACTTTCATTTCCGGACTTTTCCCTAGCTTGACTTGTACTAGTACTACTTGGAGCTTGTTGAATGGCTATTGGATGAACTTGTTGTTGTGTGTGTACCTTTGGGGTTGGAATGAGGAAATAGTGAAGCCATGATGGCTGGAAAAGTTAGCAAATTCAGGGGAAGTGCTGTCCGAACTTTGAAGGGACTTGTTTGCATTGGGTTTGTGATCTAAGGCTTGGATTTGAGCAAGGCAATGTTATGTGATGGATGATTTCTGAGCCATGGAGGTGAGTGACCTCAAACTATTTCTAAAGTTATTTATGAACCGTTTCCTGCATTATTTACTTTTGACCTGTTTCCAAAGTTACTTTTGAACCGTTTTCTTGCATTATTTACTTTTAAACTGTTTCCAAAGTTACTTTTGAACTGTTTTCCTGCATTATTTACTTTTGAACTGTTTTCTTGCATATCATGCGTGCTTGCATGAGAGTGTTCCTTGTTTGTTATATTTCCTTGACTTATTGGCTTGTTATTATGGATTGATAATGTGTTAAGTGCTTTCAATGATTGTTAAAACGAGTTTTTTAGGCGAGTGTGTACTTTCTCGCACTCGACCTAAATAAATGTGAAATTTTTCATGATTAATGATTAAATGCTAGTTGCGTATGAATGTAAGCCTTTTGGCTGAACTGGCCACTGCCCTTGTTACCGATCGACTCGAGCCAGAAGCGGACTCGATCGGGCGATATGGTGACCTGGGTGAGTTTGGTGTACTCGAGTATTACCTTGTAGTCCGGCTACGTCCGGATAGATGGTGTCCGGTCAACGTCCGGAAAGGGGATGAACGAATAAAAGGATGAACGAAGGATTCTACTTACAAAAATGTATTTTTTAAACGATTGGAGGAATAAGGGGAATGACAGGAGAACGAACGTATCCTTTTCATGAATGTTACTATCGCTTTCCATTCTAAATATTTCTTGAATTATTGATACTCCATATTTAATGTTTTGTAAATGTTGTAATTGTTTCTGGACTTATCATTTGATGTATGACATCATTGAAATGAACTATTGTGAAACCGATTTGATTACTGATTTTTCTGGTTACTCGCTGAGCTTCTAGCTCACCCCAAAAATATTTTATTCCCCTCCACAGGGCTCGTGGCGAAGGAAGGACTTGTAGTACTTATTCACGTGACTGGATGGCTTAGTTGGAATTGTTATATTCTGTACAGTTTGGATTTGGAATCATTTTATGTATACTTGGGAATTGTTTCCGCTTCGCTTATGAAATGTAATTATTGGAGATTTATATTGTAATATTTGAGGTTTATTCTTTAATTCATTTGAGGATTGTAGTGTACGACTGAGTCCCGGCGAGAGTTGGGCAGGCGGCCCGCCGAACCCTCTGGTTCGCCTTAGGGGGAGGTGGGGCCGTCACAGTTGGTATCAGAGCTTAGGCTTCAGATCTCGGTAGTGTATCCTAGGCTTGAAGTTTTGGATGCCGGACTGTGGGTTTGGTTTGAAATATTAGTGATTCTTGAGGGATATCTTGATCTGATTAGTACAAGAGGGAATGTCGAGGACGACATTCTTTTAAGGAGGGGAGTTTGTGACGCCCCGAAAAGAATGAGAGTGAGAACCCGGAAATTTTCTAATTTTCTAGGGTTTATTTTATTTAATCGCCCGTCTTTTCTACATTTTCTTTATTAGAAAAAAATTCTCCAGATAAAGTTTATGAGTAAATATAGTTTTTAGATGATTTTTCTAGTATCGGTTAGTTTTTGAAAAATTAAGAGCGTATATCGGACGTGGGACCCGCTAGTGCGGAAAGTTCGGCAAAATTTGATCAATTAAGTTAAGTTTTGGATACCGGGTTTAATTTATCAGGTGTTAAGAGATAATTAGAGGTTATCAAATGGATGAGAGTTGAAGAGACAAAAGGATAGCTATGCATTAATAAGAGTGACAAGTGTCACTTTGTGATTGGACTTGGAATTTGACCATAAGACCATCTTACCACCTTTACCAAATAAATACCAAAAATTGGCCAAAAACTCCTCTTAAAAATCCTTCTCTTGGCTGAATTCCTTGGAGAGCAAAAGAAATAAAAGCTATCAAATTTCTTCTACTCAATCTTGCTCAATCTCACAACTTAACCGATAAAACTTCAAATCACTCCATAAAATCCCTTTGCTAAGTGGTTTTGAGGTGGTTAGTGAAGTAGTTTGGAAGACTAAGGTGCTCAAGTGCCTCTTTTCTTGGGTTTGCAAGGTAAGTGACCAAGGAACCTTTCCTTTAATCTTGTTAATGTTCAATTGATGGCTATTGTGAGTTAAATAGATGGTTTTAGGTGTTATTTTGTGACTTGTGGTTGAATTGATGAAGTTTTATAATTTTTGAGGATTTTTCTGTTTTAATATGAACATGATTGTGTGGCTATATATGATGGTTGGAAATGATGTTTAAGGACTCTATGAGGTGGAAAAAGTGGTTAATTGCAAGAAATTTCTGTTTTGGAAGAAAATTGAAAAGTTAGGGTTTGATGTTCTTCATTCTGCCCGAATTTATAGCTCATAGATAGAGGCCGAATTGGCCTTGACGTAAAACATAAAAGTTGTAGGTAATGATATTTTGGAGGTGCCTACAAAATTTCAGGTCAATCGGAGCAGCGTAACTTGTGAAAAGTCAAAATTACCGTTGCTGTCCTGGTTTTACCCGAATGTAAGAATTGCTTCTGTAATTGGTTGTTTTGGTCAGGAATGCTTCCGAATTGGTTGTTGAGGTCTTCTGATGAAATGTAGCTCTGTTTCTTAGCTTTCAGTTGGTATTGGAATTTCTGGATTTGGACTTCGATAGCCTGATTTATGATGTTTCCGCTAGAATGCGTTCTGTGAATCTGTTTTTGTGATTCTGGTGTAGTATCTTGCATTTTTGACCTTGTTACACTCGAAACTGGACAGAGTTGCCTTCTGGAACATTGTAGCCCTATCTCTTAGCTTCGAAACAGTGGGTCTTACACCTTCATCCGATACTCGTTGTGCCTTTGGTACCATTACCGCAAAATGACGTCCAAAACTGTTTTTCTGGATTTGAGCTTAACTTTCATTTCCGGACTTTTCCCTAGCTTGACTTGTACTAGTACTACTTGGAGCTTGTTGAATGGCTATTGGATGAACTTGTTGTTGTGTGTGCACCTTTGGGGTTGGAATGAGGAAATAGTGAAGCCATAATGGCTGGAAAAGTTAGCAAATTCAGGGGAAGTGCTGTCCGAACTTTGAAGGGACTTGTTTGCATTGGGTTTGTGATCTAAGGCTTGGATTTGAGCAAGGCAATGTTATGTGATGGATGATTTCTGAGCCACGGAGGTGAGTGACCTCAAACTATTTCTAAAGTTATTTATGAACCGTTTCCTGAATTATTTACTTTTGACCTGTTTCCAAAGTTACTTTTGAACCGTTTTCTTGCATTATTTACTTTTAAACTGTTTCCAAAGTTACTTTTGAACTGTTTTCCTGCATTATTTACTTTTGAACTGTTTTCTTGCATTATTTACTTTTGAACTGTTTTCTTGCATATCATGTGTGCTTGCATGAGAGTGTTCCTTGTTTGTTATATTTCCTTAACTTATTGGCTTGTTATTATGGATTGATAATGGGTTAAGTGCTTTCAATGATTGTTAAAACGAGTTTTCTAGGCGAGTGTGTACTTTATCGCACTCGACCTAAATAAATGTGAAATTTTTCATGATTAATGATTAAATGCTAGTTGCGCATGAATGTAAGCCTTTTGGCTGAACTGGCCACTGCCCTTGTTACCGATCGACTCGAGCCAGAAGCGGACTCGGTCGGGCGATATGGTGACCTGGGTGAATTTGGTGTACTCGAGTATTACCTTGTAGTCCGGCTACGTCCGGATAGGTGGTGTCCGGTCAACGTCCGGAAAGGGGATGAACGAATAAAAGGATGAACGTGGGATTCTACTTACAAAAATGTATTTTTTAAACGATTGGAGGAATAAGGGGAATGACAGGAGAACGAACGTATCCTTTTCATGAATGTTACTATCGCTTTCCATTGTAAATATTTCTTGAATTATTGATACTCCATATTTAATGTTTTGTAAATGTTGTAATTGTTTCTGGACTTATCATTTGATGTATGACATCATTGAAATGAACTATTGTGAAACCGATTTGATTACTGATTTTTCTGGTTACTCGCTGAGCTTCTAGCTCACCCCAAAAATATTTTATTCCCCTCCACAGGGCTCGTGGCGAAGGAAGGACTTGTAGTACTTATTCACGTGACTGGATGACTTAGTTGGAATTGTTATATTCTGTACAGTTTGGATTTGGAATCATTTTATGTATAGTTGGGAATTGTTTCCGCTTCGCTTATGACATGTAATTATTGGAGATTTATATTGTAATATTTGAGGTTTATTCTTGTAATTCATTTGAGGATTGTAGTGTACGACTGAGTCCCGGCGAGAGTTGGGCAGGCGGCCCGCCGAACCCTCTGGTTCGCCTTAGGGGGAGGTGGGGCCGTCACAGTTGGTATCAGAGCTTAGGCTTCAGATCTCGGTAGTGTATCCTAGGCTTGAAGTTTTGGATGCCGGACTGTGGGTTTGGTTTGAAATATTAGTGATTCTTGAGGGATATCTTGATCTGATTAGTACAAGAGGGAATGTCGAGGACGACATTCTTTTAAGGAGGGGAGTATGTGACGCCCCGAAAAGAATGAGAGTGAGAACCCGGAAATTTTCTAATTTTCTAGGGTTTATTTTATTTAATCGCCCGCCTTTTCTACATTTTCTTTATTAGAAAAAAATTCTCCAGATAAAGTTTATGAGTAAATATAGTTTTTAGATGATTTTTCTAGTATCGGTTAGTTTTTGAAAAATTAAGAGCGTATATCGGACGTGGGACCCGCTAGTGCGGAAAGTTCGGCAAAATTCGATCAATTAAGTTAAGTTTTGGATACCGGGTTTAATTTATCAGGTGTTAAGAGATAATTAGAGGTTATCAAATGGATGAGAGTTGGAGAGACAAAAGGATAGCTATGCATTAATAAGAGTGACAAGTGTCACTTTGTGATTGGACTTGGAATTTGACCATAAGACCATCTTACCACCTTTACCAAATAAATACCAAAAATTGGCCAAAAACTCCTCTTAAAAATCCTTCTCTTGGCCGAATTCCTTGGAGAGCAAAAGAAAGAAAAGCTATCAAATTTTTTCTACTCAATCTTGCGCAATCTCACAACTTAACCGATAAAACTTCAAATCACTCCATAAAATCCCTTTGCTAAGTGGTTTTGAGGTGGTTAGTGAAGTAGTTTGGAAGACTAAGGTGCTCAAGTGCCTCTTTTCTTGGGTTTGCAAGGTAAGTGACCAAGGAAACTTTCCTTTAATCTTGTTAATGTTCAATTGATGGCTATTGTGAGTTAAATAGATGGTTTTAGGTGTTATTTTGTGACTTGTGGTTGAATTGATGAAGTTTTATAATTTTTGGGGATTTTTCTGTTTTAATATGAACATGATTGTGTGGCTATATATGATGATTGGAAATGATGTTTAAGGACTCTATGAGGTGGAAAAAGTGGTTAATTGCAAGAAATTTCTGTTTTGGAAGAAAATTGAAAAGTTAGGGTTTGATGTTCTTCATTCTGCCCGAATTTATAGCTCATAGATAGAGGCCGAATTGGCCTTGGCTTAAAACATGAAAGTTGTAGGTAATAACATTTTGGAGGGGCCTACAAAATTTCAGGTCAATCGGAGCAGCGTAACTTGTGAAAAGTCTAAATTACCCTTGCTGTCCTGGTTTTACCCGAATGTAAGAATTGCTTCTGTAATTGGTTGTTTTGGTCAGGAATTCTTCCGAATTGGTTGTTGAGGTCTTCTGATGAAATGTAGCTATGTTTCTTAGCTTTCAGTTGGTTTTTGAATTTCTTGATTTGGACTTCTATAGCCTGATTTATGATGTTTCCGCTAGAATGCGTTCTGTGAATCTGTTTTTGTGATTCTGGTGTAGTATCTTGCATTTTTGACCATGTTACACTCGAAACTGGACAGAGTTGCCTTCTGGAACATTGTAGCCCTATCTCTTAGCTTCGAAACGGTGGGTCTTACACCTTCATCCGATACTCGTTGTGCCATTGGCACCATTACCGCAAAATGACATCCAAAACTGTTTTTCTGGATTTGAGCTTAACTTTCATTTCCGGACTTTTCCCTAGCTTGACTTGTACTAGTACTACTTGGAGCTTGTCGAATGGCTATTGGATGAACTTGTTGTTGTGTGTGTACCTTTGGGGTTGGAATGAGGAAATAGTGAAGCCATGATGGCTGGAAAAGTTGACAAATTCAGGGGAAGTGCTGTCCGAACTTTGAAGGGACTTGTTTGCATTGGGTTTGTGATCTAAGGCTTGGATTTGAGCAAGGCAATGTTATGTGACGGATGATTTCTGAGCCATGGAGGTGAGTGACCTCAAACTATTTCTAAAGTTATTTATGAACCGTTTCCTGCATTATTTACTTTTGACCTGTTTCCAAAGTTACTTTTGAACCGTTTTCTTGCATTATTTACTTTTAAACTGTTTCCAAAGTTACTTTTGAACTGTTTTCCTGCATTATTTACTTTTGAACTGTTTTCTTGCATTATTTACTTTTGAACTGTTTTCTTGCATATCATGCGTGCTTGCATGAGAGTGTTCCTTGTTTGTTATATTTCCTTGACTTATTGGCTTGTTATTATGGATTGATAATGTGTTAAGTGCTTTCAATGATTGTTAAAACGAGTTTTTTAGGCGAGTGTGTACTTTCTCGCACTCGACCTAAATAAATGTGAAATTTTTCATGATTAATGATTAAATGCTAGTTGCGCATGAATGTAAGCCTTTTGGCTGAACTGGCCACTGCCCTTGTTACCGATCGACTCGAGCCAGAAGCGGACTCGATCGGGCGATATGGTGACCTGGGTGAGTTTGGTGTACTCGAGTATTGCCTTGTAGTCCGGCTACGTCCGGATGGATGGAGTCCGGTCAACGTCCGGAAAGGGGATGAACGAATAAAAGGATGAACGAGGGATTCTACTTACAAAAATGTATTTTTTAAACGATTGGAGGAATAAGAGGAATGACAGGAGAACGAACGTATCCTTTTCATGAATGTTACTATCGCTTTCCATTGTAAATGTTTCTTGAATTATTGATACTCCATATTTAATGTTTTGTAAATGTTGTAATGTTTTCTGGACTTATCATTTGATGTATGACATCATTGAAATGAACTATTGTGAAACCGATTTGATTACTGATTTTTCTGGTTACTCGCTGAGCTTCTAGCTCACCCCAAAAATATTTTATTCCCCTCCACAGGGCTCGTGGCGAAAGAAGGACTTGTAGTACTTATTCACGTGACTGGATGGCTTAGTTGGAATTGTTATATTCTGTACAGTTTGGATTTGGAATCATTTTATGTATTGTTGGGAATTGTTTCCGCTTCGCTTATGACATGTAATTTTTGGAGATTTATATTGTAATATTTGAGGTTTATTCTTGTAATTCATTTGAGGATTGTAGTGTACGACTGAGTCCCGGCGAGAGTTGGGCAGGCGGCCCGCCGAACCCTCTGGTTCGCCTTAGGGGGAGGTGGGGCCGTCACAGTTGGTATCAGAGCTTAGGCTTCAGATCTCGGTAGTGTATCCTAGGCTTGAAGTTTTGGATGCCGGACTGTGGGTTTGGTTTGAAATATTAGTGATTCTTGAGGGATATCTTGATCTGATTAGTACAAGAGGGAATGTCGAGGACGACTGTAGACACCAAATTTTTGGTGTAATTTCTTTTACTGTTTATTTTTAGTTTTTTATTTGTCGTGTTAGTTTTATTCGATTTTTAGTTTTAGTTTCTAGTTTTATTTTTATAGAATTGAAAAATGAAAAAGGAAAAAGAAGAAAAGAAAGAAGGAAAATTAGCAGGTCGTTTTATCTTAATTAGCTTTTCTGCATTTATTTGTTATTATTTATCATTAGGAAATTAGCTATTTATATTATACTTTTAAAAAAAAAAAAAAAAAAAAAGAAACACGCGACAGCAAGCTGCGTATTTTCGCAGCTTGCAAGAGAGGACCTGGGCAGCCCTTGGATGCAAATACAGAAGAAGTTGCTAAGGGTTTTAGGGTTGGAAGTTCCGGATATAAAAGAAAAAAGAACAGGAGCCGCAATGGAGGTTGGGGGTCTGAGGGAATGGAAAAGGAAAGAAGAGTGACGGCCGAAATCTAAAAAGAAAAAAGCAGCGACAAAGATAGGGTTTTGGAAAAGACTAACGGCTGGGGTTTAAGGAGGTTGACGGCTAGAGAAAATACTAGGTAGAGGACATACGAGAGAGAGGTGACAGCCGAAACTTGGAAAAACAAAGAGAGAAAGCTAGAAGGGAAAAGGCAATAGAGGCGGCAAAGAAAGCAGAGGGAGAACTAGAGAGGGGCGGCTGGAAAAAGGGGAGAGTTTCGTGAGGCAGGGGAGCTTCATCTGGGGGGCGGCGCAGCAGGGAGGAGGAAGAAAAGACTATCGGGCGAGAAAACAAGAAAAGGGATGGCCACGTCGGGGTTTGGGGGCAGAATTAAAAAACAAAGAGGAAGAAAACAGAGTGGGGCGGAGCAAGAAAAGGAAACAGGGGAGAGGAGCTATCGGGGCATAGAGAACAAAAGAAAACGGAGAAGATAAGGCTGCGGCTGGAATCTGAGGGGGATCTTCGGGGAACAAAAAATGGAGAGAATAAGGGCCAAGAAAAAAGAAAAGGAAAAAGACTGCGGGCATTAAGGAAAAACAGAGAACTAAGGGAGGTCGGCGGCTGAGTCAAGAGGGCGGCGAAAAGAAAAGGAAAAAAAACAGAAAGAGTTGGGATTGAATAAGAGGTCTGGTAGCTTTGGGATAAAAAAAGAGAGCAGAGAGCTGCGGTTTTGAGAGAGGCTTCGGACAGAAAAAGCAGAGGTTCAAGGCTGGAAGAAAACAGAGCATGAAAAGGAAAATTGAGGAGGGATTTCGAACAAGAAAAAGACTTGGTAGAAGGCTCGTAGCCGTTGCCGTTCACTGGAACCGCCATTGCTCGCCACCGCATCATCGGAATTCACCGCTGCCGCTCGTGAATCTTCACCGTGAGAAACAATGTAAGTTATTCTTTTCCTTTTTACATTTCAGTTTTTTTTTTCCTTCAAGAATGGATTTCAGAAACATGTCTGCCGTGGGTTTGTTCATTGCAATCGTCCTGTTGATGGTTCACGATTTTAGCATACGCATGTTCATGTATTGTTTGGGTTGTTATCTCTTGCGTTTGTGACAAATTTTGGGGCTAGTTATAATTCCAGTTGAACAGAAAATTCGGTGAAGTTTTAATGCCCATTTGTTGTTCGATGAAATGCCTGATTGGAAGTTTTATTTGAAAGATGATATGTCTGCATTGATGTGTGAAGGAAATGAACACTCGGATGGCTTTTGCTTGTCCGAACATAATGAACAATTTTCCATGATAGAAGCTGTGTTGGTTTGTTGTATTTTTTCTGTTTTTTTTATCTCTATGCTTGAATCCGAATCGATGTTGAGAGGGAGTATTGTTGTGAGTTTCATTGTTTGCTGGAATGATTGGAATCGAAACCAAATTTCTGGTTTTGCTAATCGAAAAGAAAGCTGAAATGCTTAACTGGCATCAGCAATGAAGAGGAAAGCCTCTGCGAAACATGAGTGAAAAATGTCTAAAATTGCAATTTAATCCCTCATTTTCTGTCTCATTTCATTACGGCCCAAAATCTAGAAAAATCAAACTAATTTCACCCTTTTAAGTTTAATCCTCTGTTTGCATATTTTATGTGATTTGTTGGGATAGATTAATTTTTGTTTGTAGGTTATAATTGAGGTTTAATAATTTTATTTGATTTCATCATGTTGGGTTCAATAAAACAAGTGATGTGGGCTAAGAGTTTTTTTTGTTGTTTGGGTTTAAGAAAGTGGGCTTAGTTCATGATTTTGGGGTTTTGGTTTGGGCCAAAGGGGTAGAAGCCCATCGGTTTTGTTGGTTAATCTTTGGGGCCAAAATAGCAGATTGGCCTACTTCTCTTACCTTGGGTTTCCGGTTGGGGTTGGAAGGTTTTGGCCCAAGCAAATAAGAAAAATGGCCCAGTGGTTTGGTCCGTTAAGAAATCAGAAAACGATTTTGCAAATCAGTCCCTGAATTTCTTCTTAATTGTACTGTGGCCCTGAACATTTTCAAATTCTTTCGATTGAGTCCCTAACTAAATTGCAAATAGGCCCCTAAATTTTATTTTCCTTTAATTTTGACCCCAAAATTTTGTCAGTTTTCGCAATCAGGTCCTTTCTTCTCTAACTTCTTAAATGTGGGTTGTTGACATGATTTAATTGATTCAAATTTATGCTTATTTTTATCCTTTGTGATTATTTGCCAAATAAATTGGTGCCTTGACCTTTTCTTTGAATTTTGGAGGGTTAATAAGTGATTTCACTTCATCGGGGCCCAATTGCAAGGGAGGTAACCTCTATCTCCTTGATTTTCATTTCTCCTATGTGACTCAACGTGCTAAGTGAATTGCATGTCTACTTTGCTTTCCTAGCTTTTCTTTAATTCCTTTTACTTATGTCATTTACTTTTTGTTTTCATTAAGTTATTCATTATGGGGTATGTGTACACCTCTTGGCTTGTAATAGATAGGGCCTGGCGAGCATTTTGTCCATTTTTCCCTTCCCCTTTTGTTTTAGTTAGCAAATGTAATAGGTTCATTGCTTGTTTTTGTTGCTACGTGTTTAATCGCTTTATTAGGCTCTTGCATCTAGTCGAGCATGCTAAATGTTACGTGCTATGTGTTTATGAGTATTTGGTATGTCTACTTGCTTTCCATAGTGTGGATGAATGGAATGGATGAATGTACGTCACCACACTAGTCCAATGCTAGTTGTGGCTCATTATTTCATTAGGAATTCATAGAAAGGGCAAGTCCAACGCTAGACCCAATAGGATTTTTCCTTTGTTTTTCATTAATGCATTATTTGCCTGTTCACTACATATCATGCATTTTTCCTTAGTTTTATCATTTGGCATGCTCCTCAATTCCCCTTTCCCCTCACTTTAGGTCTTGCATCTCATGCTAGTTAGGGTACATTTGCCTGAAGAGTCCCCTTCTAATAAGGGAAACGAGCGAGTGTGGCTACTCGATAGCCTTAGCACGCTAGTTCCCCCTTCTATCAAAGGAAAAATCAAGTCACAAAGTTAGGACTCCCCGTTCCCGTTTTGATGCATTCCCATAGGATTCATGCATTTCATTCATTCACTATCACTTACTTTATATTCCATTCCTCTTTCTACATTCTCACTTCACACTACTTTCACACTACTTTCTACATTCTCACTTCACACATGCACCTTATGGCATTTTTCACCTTATTATTCTTTAACTTACTTTACCTTGCAAAGACATTTGCACACCTCCACTTATATCTTATTACTTTTATCATTTTTCTCACTTCACACAAACTCACACTTTCACATGGCATGCATTCCACTCATTTTACGTCATTTAGGATTACGTGTGACCTCTCCAAAGGATCATTATTGGGCTTCACAATTAATGTGATTGGCACCGCTCAACCTTTGAAGAGAAATTTCCCCCATGTCCCCCTAGGTCTAGGTTTTTGCATTCATATAGACATATCCAACACGCGATACATACCTTGGGTAGAAAAATTAGGGAAAATTGGTTTAAGTCACGCAACTAGCCTTGGCTAGGTCGAAGGGGTGCCTTGGATTTTTATCCTTGCCTTCCCCTTCGTCAAATGTGACCCCCGATCCCTCTTTTTGGTTACGTAGACCCAAAAGTTCTTTAAAAGGGTTTATTTACTTTTTTTTATTCAAAAACAAAAAACCATTTTTTGGGTGACTTGGTACACCCTAACCCTATACCAAGTGGCGACTCCATTTTTGATACAAAAAACCCTTTTTGAACTTTATATGGCCAAACCGTCGCATTATCAAGTCCCATGGCCTTTTACTTTTCATTTACACACGTTCACATTCCATTACACCACTCACATCTCACACCACACACACACCACACTCTCACCATTCAAAAATTGGGGCGCGACAATTGGCGACTTCACTGGGGAATTCCTAAGTGGGTCCGAGCATTTGACTTAGCCATTCGTTTCCTTTTTCTACCCTTTTTATGCATGGCATGTGGATATTAGGGTTGCATCTTCCATTTTAGGACCTTTTTGTCTCACGTACGTATCAAACCAATCCCTCGACTCACGAATGTATGTTTGAATGAATGTTTACTTGTTATCTCGCGCTTGCATTGCATTTTGGGAGGTATGGGTCACCCTAGAGCCTCGCGTTGGTTCTTGACCCTTCCCCTCCAAACGAGCACTAGCATACGAGCATACGCTTTACTTCTTTTATCCCTTTTATTTTTCTTTAGTGGCTTGTCACGCCACTCCACCCAATTAGGATTAGGTGACTCACTTGGACATGTGATCACGACACGATATGTGTGTAGCATGTTCCAATGGGTCACTCAATCTTCCGCTTAAAGCTATTGGTTGATAGCCTTTAGCTTTTGGTCGAAGGTTGAGGATTTTTGATAGATTCACTCAAACACATAGCCGTGACACGATGTGTGCGTAGCGGTGTTTGGGGAATCGCTCGAGCCACCGACAAAGAATCTTGGGATTGATGACCCTTGATTTCTAAGTCTGAAGGCTCGGGGACCTGAGCTTATCAAGTCTAGATGCATTAACGAACCCCAACCTCATGCATCCATATTAGAATTGCCTAAGGTAGAGTCGACCTTACCCTAAATTAGGAAACACTATTCACGAGGGGAGGGGTCCCACCCCCTTTCCTTATATATTTTTGTTGCTTTTTATATCATCTAATTATCCAACGTGTTATGTGATTATGTGTTGAACTAACGTTCCCTTGTTTCTTATCTTTTGCATTCACAAACGTTAGGAAATAAGAGGTCTGGCATGATCTTCTTTTAGAACCTACCCTTGTAGATAGGTTATTGCACGTTTAAAGATTTTGGTATATTGCATTCATAGATTAATAATTGCATAGCATTCTAAGCCTACTTTGGCGTATAAAAGGTCCTTTTAGGTCATAATATCATGTTTTATCGCTTTAATAAACTGGCATCATGCATAAACCCTAGAAGGGAATGCCATTTAGGGGATCCCATGTTAGGAATAAGCCACCTTGTGTCTCGGATACTTAATCCAAGGAGACTTGCACGTTTACATTTTGTACCATCCAAAGGGGTAGTGCACAAGGTAAGGTAGGATCCGATCATTTTCATAGAGTGATCTTTGGAATATGAGCATCTAATAATCACTTTTTGGCCATTTTATCAAAAATTGGTAAAAATCCCTTGCGTGAAGGACATTAATTTGAAGAAATTCACAAATGATTCCTCCTATTGAGACGATAAATAAATTGAGGCCAAAATTTGATTTTTAGAAGGTCATAGACCAATGCACCTCAATAATTTTGAAATAATCAATGGCCGGACATTTCAACCAATCCATTTTGCCAATTCATTCAATAAATCATCAATTCATTTGACCAATTTACCCTTTTTAGGGTCACTTGGTCGATTTTGAATAAATCATTCATTTGGCCAATTTACCCATTTTTAGGGCAACCGAGCCGATTTTGGAAAAATCAAGTTTCGTTCAATCTATTTGATCAATTTACCCTTTTTAGGGTGATCTGATTAATTTTGGATAAATTAAATTTCATTCAATTCATTTGACATGTTTCCCTTTTTAGGGTAATCCAGTCGATTTTTAATAAAATTGTCAATTTCATTTGACCAATTAGGGTTTCAATGTCGATTTTCAAAATGGAAAACCTAGTCGATTTTGAGAAAAACATCCATTGCATCCAGTCATTTGATCAGTTGGAGTTTTGACCCGTGCTTCACTGAGAAAAGTTGTCAAAACGAATTCCAATCTCTTCAATAGGAAGTTCGTCAAGATCAAACCCGTGCGTTTTTGTAAGTTCTTGTATCAATCAAAAGTGATCAATCCCTTCGGACGAGGTCCTCATTTTGACAAACGTCTCTTCTCATTCCAATGGGCCAATTTTATTTTTTTTTCAAAATTATTTTTCACTCCATAAGCTGATTGGATCCATCAGGTATTGTATAGTGCCTGCTCTAGAGGATTGCATTTTCATGCTAGGCCTACCCTTGGCATAAAAGGGTTCCCCCATAGGACATGCATACCGATTTTATAGTATTGCTTACTAACTCATGGTTTTTTCTTTCTTTTGTTTTCTCCCTTCCCTTGCATTCATAAAAATGTTTCAATAAGGCAAAAATATTTTTCTGTATCTGATGATAATTTGGATCTAATAAAGTGTCAAAATTGCAAGTATTGTTTGATTCTTGGGCAGATCCAACAATGGAAACATGAAAGATCCATCTGAAAGCTCTAGGCTAAGAGCTTCTAAGAGATTTCATAATTGCTTTCAAGGAAAATTCTGTGTACTTGACTTGTTAATATATTTTTGTGTCAAAAGAGAAGGAGACAAAAGGGATATATATGTGGAGCTCTTTAGAAGCTTTCTATTCTCATTTGTATCATAATTGAACGAGAAATTTTGTTTCAAACTTTTTCAGCAATAAAATTTTTGGACAATTATTGTTTTGTGTATATTCATGTACATTTCATTCTTTATTGAGCTCATTAAGAGATTTCATGGTGAATTTTAAGAAATAAGCTCAAATTGAGATTTTTCAACCTTTGGCCTGAAAACTCACAAATGTATACACTAGATTGGTGATCCGAGCTACACAATAAGAGTGCTCAAAAATTGAAAGAGGTCATTCAGAAGGCCCATGAGATACCTTTTCTCCTGCACTTAATCCCAAAATAAAGTCAGTCACATTGATTGATAAATTGGGGCAACTTTTGCTTGAAAATATCCGCGGTGTCTAATCCGATTCAATCACATCTAAGTGAAAGCAAAAATGTGCATCATTCTTGTTTATTTTGAAAATTTAGAATGATACTTTGAGCATTCGTTTCTCTACCTATACACATTTTATCATTTGCTCTCCCATTTGAGCCTTTAAAAGAATAATTTCGTTTCAAATAAGAGCCCTAATGATCACTACCCTTCATTGGAAAATTTTCAAATATCAAAAGGGGAATGGATTCTTAATGACCATTTCGTTACTTTGGTTGTCATGAGGTGTAAGAATGACGCTTTGGCCGTCGTTTCTACAACCTAAACACTGATCATCCCTTGCATCCCTATTTGAGCAAAATTGGTGGTTCTTTTTCGAGTGCACATATGATCGCACCCCACATTGGGGAAGGAGATTGGGGAATTTTGAAAAAAAAGGGGGGAAAAGAAAAAGGGGAAAGAGAACCGCAAATTGAAGAAATTTGATTCCACTTGGGTTCCAATTTTGAAAAAAGAAAAGGAAGAGATTTGTCCGCGTGGATTGCCTATGTTTCACAAATATGGATGAACAAGGGTTTTTCCTCCGTCAGTTAATTCAAATACATGCCAAAAATTTCGCATTAATGAAAGTTTCCTTTCAGAGTTATTGTAAGGAACGGAATACAAGTCAGGCCATCTTCTTTTCCAATCAAACATTCTATCCCTAGTTATCCCTTTTGAGCCTTCAGAATGAAATATTTCGTTTGGCAACCTTTGAGAATCGCAAACCCCACACTGGGGGGCAAGTTGAGTTGAAAAAGAAAATTTTCAAGAAGTGAAAAAGTGAAAAGCAACAAAATCAAAAACAAAAGAAGAAAAGAGAACCTCAGTTCAAAAAATAAACTAGGGCAAATTTCAAAGAATGGCAAAAGGCCGAAAAGTCAAAAGGAAAAAATGAAAGAGAAAAGCCTCAAGTGAGCATAAACTGGGGCAAATTTTGGTTTAGCCCTAAAATAGGGCTGGCGCAACAATGCGATCTCAGATTCTTCAAACCACTTTTGAAATCTGCCTTCAAGCCTTAACTTTCCTAAGCACCCCACCTGACCCCATTACAAAAGCCGAAAGTCCTGACTTCTGTTCTTTGCAATGGCCCCGTCAAGGAAATTTCTGATGCCGAAAGTTTTAGCTGTATTTCTGAATTGCCTGAGTATGGGTTTGACGCTACTCACCATGTGAAAACCCGCCAAGTTGAGGGAAAGGGGGAAAGAGGCAAAAAGCAAAGCAAGAAAAGTAAATGCAAGCAAATGCAGAAAATTCGACGCTGAAATCCCTGGTGAATGATGAAAAGAATACAAACAAATTCTGAGATCTTTGAGTTCAAAATAGGGGCAATTTTGGAAAAATACGATCCTCGGTGCAATGTCCTTGAAAGTTTTATTCTTTAGCTATCGTTTTCAAGCCAAATTACAAGCTAATAAAGTCCATCGTTGACTTATTCCTTCATGACAATCCAAAGTGAGGATTATGCTCATAAGAAATCCATCGATCACTCATGATCATAAGGGTACAACCAGTTTTTGCATGCTTAGCTATCGTTTCCATCCATATTGTTGCAAGCCTATAAAGCTCATATGTGGACTACGTTTTCCTAAGAAATAAGGATGATAAACTCTTTGCTTTCACCAAGATGTGGTATAGAAAGGGTTACACACAATTTGGGCACAAAATAAGACAAATCTTGACCTTCCATTTCCTTTAGCCCTTTCCAAATCAGAAATAACACCCCACTCGATTGGTCCTGAAAGATGAGCCAACAAGAAGTGGTGACCAGTTACTCTAAGCACAGATGCTAAAAGTGAGGAAGAAATCTTTTGTGATTTGGCATTATTTTGAGAAATTCATCATGAAATTTTCTGTGTGGTTGTAAGCAAGACGTTCAGATTTCTTCACATTATATAGGAAACACAGTTTCTTACTTTGTTCAAATAGATGGAGAGGCATCCAAACCAATTTTTGCATTCAAATGGGCCCATACTGGGGCAAAATTTTTATTTGCAAGTTTTCGCAAAATAAGCCCACACTGGAGCAAATTTTTTATAGTCCATTTGAGGATTTCGTCAAAGAGTCAAGCAAGACTTTCAAATCAATCACACTGCTCTTTCCATGAGTAGTAGTTCCAATATTTTAAAATAAAGTGCATGTTGTACTTTGGCAAGTCCCTGTGCAGGTACTCATGGTTGAAACCGACGAAGAAACGTAGGTCAGAATCTTACGAATCAAGGCTTCAAGGAGTAGCAACCATGCCGCAATGCAAATCAATTGATCGGTTGCATAATAATTGGTGGAAACCGGGGCAAATCATTTTTGGAAAGATTTTCTCAAAAATCAGAAAAATTCAAAAGTCAAAAATAAAAAATCAAGTTCAAATTCTTGTTTCTTGGAAAATCAAATTTAATTTCTTGTATCTTGACAAATCAAATTCAATTTCTTGACCAATGGATGGCAGGTCTGGGTCTATCCCATTTACATTTCTGTCCGGGTCTATCCCGTGGGTCTATCCCATTTACATTTCTGTCTGGGTCTATCCCGTGGGTCTATCCCATTTACATTTCCGTCCGGGTCTATCCCGTGGGTCTATCCCATTTACATTTCAGTCCGGGTCTATCCCGTTTACATTTCAGTCCGGGTCTATCCCGTGGGTCTATCCCATTTACATTTCTGTCAGGGTCTATCCCGTGGGTCTATCCCATTTACTTTTTAGTCCGGGTCTATCCCGTGGGTCTATCCCGTTTACATTTCAGTCCGGTTCTATCCCATTTACATTTCTGTCCGGGTCTATCCCGTGGGTCTATCCCATTTACATTTCTGTCTGGGTCTATCCCATTTACATTTCCGTCCGGGTCTATCCCGTGGGTCTATCCCATTTACATTTCAGTCCGGGTCTATCCCGTTTACATTTCAGTCCGGGTCTATCCCGTGGGTCTATCCCATTTACATTTCTGTCAGGGTCTATCCCGTGGGTCTATCCCATTTACTTTTTAGTCCGGGTCTATCCCGTGGGTCTATCCCATTTACATTTCAGTCCGGTTCTATCCCTTTTACATTTCTGTCAGGGTCTATCCCGTGGGTCTATCCCATTTACATTTCTGTCCGGGTCTATCCCGTGGGTCTATCCCATTTACATTTCTGTCCGGGTCTATCCCGTGGGTCTATCCCATTTACATTTCTGTCCGGGTCTATCCCGTGGGTCTATCCCATTTACATTTCTGTCAGGGTTTATCCCGTGGGTCTATCCCATTTACATTTCTGTCCGGGTCTATCCCGTGGGTCTATCCCATTTACATTTCTGTCAGGGTCTATCCCATTTACATTTCTGTCAGGGTCTATCCCGTGGGTCTATCCCATTTACATTTCTGTCCGGATCTATCCCGTGGGTCTATCCCATTTAAATTCCTGCTCCGGTCAGTCCCGATTTTAAATTCATGTTAGGGTCAGTCCTGCCTTTTAATTTCTTGTTCAGATCAGCCCATTATAAATTTCTCATCCCAGTCAATCTCGTCAAAATGGGTCAGTCCCCATCGTTCGAGTCGTTCACAGCCGAATAACACAGGTAAGTATTTGGTGTCTACTTATTTGTCTCAAGTTTTTTCAAAACTCAGACAAAGAGGGGCAAACTGTAGACACCAAATTTTTGGTGTAATTTCTTTTACTGTTTATTTTTAGTTTTTTATTTGTCGTGTTAGTTTTATTCCATTTTTAGTTTTAGTTTCTAGTTTTATTTTTATAGAATTGAAAAATGAAAAAGGAAAAAGAAGAAAAGAAAGAAGGAAAATTAGCAGGTCGTTTTATCTTAATTAGCTTTTCTGCATTTATTTGTTATTATTTATCATTAGGAAATTAGTTATTTATATTATACTTTTAAAAAAAAAAAAAAAAGAGAAACACGCGACAGCAAGCTGCGTATTTTCGCAGCTTGCAAGAGAGGACCTGGGCAGCCCTTGGATGCAAATACAGAAGAAGTTGCTAAGGGTTTTAGGGTTGGAAGTTCCGGATATAAAAGAAAAAAGAACAGGAGCCGCAATGGAGGTTGGGGGTCTGAGGGAATGGAAAAGGAAAGAAGAGTGACGGCCGAAATCTAAAAAAGAAAAAAGCAGCGACAAAGATAGGGTTTTGGAAAAGACTAACGGCTGGGGTTTAAGGAGGTTGACGGCTAGAGAAAATACTAGGTAGAGGACATACGAGAGAGAGGTGACAGCCGAAACTTGGAAAAACAAAGAGAGAAAGCTAGAAGGGAAAAGGCAATAGAGGCGGCAAAGAAAGCAGAGGGAGAACTAGAGAGGGGCGGCTGGAAAAAGGGGAGAGTTTCGTGAGGCAGGGGAGCTTCATCTGGGGGGCGGCGCAGCAGGGAGGAGGAAGAAAAGACTATCGGGCGAGAAAACAAGAAAAGGGATGGCCACGTCGGGGTTTGGGGGCAGAATTAAAAAACAAAGAGGAAGAAAACAGAGTGGGGCGGAGCAAGAAAAGGAAACAGGGGAGAGGAGCTATCGGGGCATAGAGAACAAAAGAAAACGGAGAAGATAAGGCTGCGGCTGGAATCTGAGGGGGATCTTCGGGGAACAAAAAATGGAGAGAATAAGGGCCAAGAAAAAAGAAAAGGAAAAAGACTGCGGGCATTAAGGAAAAACAGAGAACTAAGGGAGGTCGGCGGCTGAGTCAAGAGGGCGGCGAAAAGAAAAGGAAAAAAAACAGAAAGAGTTGGGATTGAATAAGAGGTCTGGTAGCTTTGGGATAAAAAAAGAGAGCAGAGAGCTGCGGTTTTGAGAGAGGCTTCGGACAGAAAAAGCAGAGGTTCAAGGCTGGAAGAAAACAGAGCATGAAAAGGAAAATTGAGGAGGGATTTCGAACAAGAAAAAGACTTGGTAGAAGGCTCGTAGCCGTTGCCGTTCACTGGAACCGCCATTGCTCGCCACCGCATCATCGGAATTCACCGCTGCCGCTCGTGAATCTTCACCGTGAGAAACAATGTAAGTTATTCTTTTCCTTTTTACATTTCAGTTTTTTTTTTCCTTCAAGAATGGATTTCAGAAACATGTCTGCCGTGGGTTTGTTCATTGCAATCGTCCTGTTGATGGTTCACGATTTTAGCATACGCATGTTCATGTATTGTTTGGGTTGTTATCTCTTGCGTTTGTGACAAATTTTGGGGCTAGTTATAATTCCAGTTGAACAGAAAATTCGGTGAAGTTTTAATGCCCATTTGTTGTTCGATGAAATGCCTGATTGGAAGTTTTATTTGAAAGATGATATGTCTGCATTGATGTGTGAAGGAAATGAACACTCGGATGGCTTTTGCTTGTCCGAACATAATGAACAATTTTCCATGATAGAAGCTGTGTTGGTTTGTTGTATTTTTTCTGTTTTTTTTATCTCTATGCTTGAATCCGAATCGATGTTGAGAGGGAGTATTGTTGTGAGTTTCATTGTTTGCTGGAATGATTGGAATCGAAACCAAATTTCTGGTTTTGCTAATCGAAAAGAAAGCTGAAATGCTTAACTGGCATCAGCAATGAAGAGGAAAGCCTCTGCGAAACATGAGTGAAAAATGTCTAAAATTGCAATTTAATCCCTCATTTTCTGTCTCATTTCATTACGGCCCAAAATCTAGAAAAATCAAACTAATTTCACCCTTTTAAGTTTAATCCTCTGTTTGCATATTTTATGTGATTTGTTGGGATAGATTAATTTTTGTTTGTAGGTTATAATTGAGGTTTAATAATTTTATTTGATTTCATCATGTTGGGTTCAATAAAACAAGTGATGTGGGCTAAGAGTTTTTTTTGTTGTTTGGGTTTAAGAAAGTGGGCTTAGTTCATGATTTTGGGGTTTTGGTTTGGGCCAAAGGGGTAGAAGCCCATCGGTTTTGTTGGTTAATCTTTGGGGCCAAAATAGCAGATTGGCCTACTTCTCTTACCTTGGGTTTCCGGTTGGGGTTGGAAGGTTTTGGCCCAAGCAAATAAGAAAAATGGCCCAGTGGTTTGGTCCGTTAAGAAATCAGAAAACGATTTTGCAAATCAGTCCCTGAATTTCTTCTTAATTGTACTGTGGCCCTGAACATTTTCAAATTCTTTCGATTGAGTCCCTAACTAAATTGCAAATAGGCCCCTAAATTTTATTTTCCTTTAATTTTGACCCCAAAATTTTGTCAGTTTTCGCAATCAGGTCCTTTCTTCTCTAACTTCTTAAATGTGGGTTGTTGACATGATTTAATTGATTCAAATTTATGCTTATTTTTATCCTTTGTGATTATTTGCCAAATAAATTGGTGCCTTGACCTTTTCTTTGAATTTTGGAGGGTTAATAAGTGATTTCACTTCATCGGGGCCCAATTGCAAGGGAGGTAACCTCTATCTCCTTGATTTTCATTTCTCCTATGTGACTCAACGTGCTAAGTGAATTGCATGTCTACTTTGCTTTCCTAGCTTTTCTTTAATTCCTTTTACTTATGTCATTTACTTTTTGTTTTCATTAAGTTATTCATTATGGGGTATGTGTACACCTCTTGGCTTGTAATAGATAGGGCCTGGCGAGCATTTTGTCCATTTTTCCCTTCCCCTTTTGTTTTAGTTAGCAAATGTAATAGGTTCATTGCTTGTTTTTGTTGCTACGTGTTTAATCGCTTTATTAGGCTCTTGCATCTAGTCGAGCATGCTAAATGTTACGTGCTATGTGTTTATGAGTATTTGGTATGTCTACTTGCTTTCCATAGTGTGGATGAATGGAATGGATGAATGTACGTCACCACACTAGTCCAATGCTAGTTGTGGCTCATTATTTCATTAGGAATTCATAGAAAGGGCTAGTCCAACGCTAGACCCAATAGGATTTTTCCTTTGTTTTTCATTAATGCATTATTTGCCTGTTCACTACATATCATGCATTTTTCCTTAGTTTTATCATTTGGCATGCTCCTCAATTCCCCTTTCCCCTCACTTTAGGTCTTGCATCTCATGCTAGTTAGGGTACATTTGCCTGAAGAGTCCCCTTCTGATAAGGGAAACGAGCGAGTGTGGCTACTCGATAGCCTTAGCACGCTAGTTCCCCCTTCTATCAAAGGAAAAATCAAGTCACAAAGTTAGGACTCCCCGTTCCCGTTTTGATGCATTCCCATAGGATTCATGCATTTCATTCATTCACTATCACTTACTTTATATTCCATTCCTCTTTCTACATTCTCACTTCACACTACTTTCACACTACTTTCTACATTCTCACTTCACACATGCACCTTATGGCATTTTTCACCTTATTATTCTTTAACTTACTTTACCTTGCAAAGACATTTGCACACCTCCACTTATATCTTATTACTTTTATCATTTTTCTCACTTCACACAAACTCACACTTTCACATGGCATGCATTCTACTCATTTTACGTCATTTAGGATTACGTGTGACCTCTCCAAAGGATCATTATTGGGCTTCACAATTAATGTGATTGGCACCGCTCAACCTTTGAAGAGAAATTTCCCCCATGTCCCCCTAGGTCTAGGTTTTTGCATTCATATAGACATATCCAACACGCGATACATACCTTGGGTAGAAAAATTAGGGAAAATTGGTTTAAATCACGCAACTAGCCTTGGCTAGGTCGAAGGGGTGCCTTGGATTTTTATCCTTGCCTTCCCCTTCGTCAAATGTGACCCCCGATCCCTCTTTTTGGTTACGTAGACCCAAAAGTTCTTTAAATGGGTTTATTTACTTTTTTTTATTCAAAAACAAAAAACCATTTTTTGGGTGACTTGGTACACCCTAACCCTATACCAAGTGGCGACTCCATTTTTGATACAAAAAACCCTTTTTGAACTTTATATGGCCAAACCGTCGCATTATCAAGTCCCATGGCCTTTTACTTTTCATTTACACACGTTCACATTCCATTACACCACTCACATCTCACACCACACACACACCACACTCTCACCATTCAAAAATTGGGGCGCGACAACGACATTCTTTTAAGGAGGGGAGTTTGTGACGCCCCGAAAAGAATGAGAGTGAGAACCCGGAAATTTTCTAATTTTCTAGGGTTTATTTTATTTAATCGCCCGCCTTTTCTACATTTTCTTTATTAGAAAAAAATTCTCCAGATAAAGTTTATGAGTAAATATAGTTTTTAGATGATTTTTCTAGTATCGGTTAGTTTTTGAAAAATTAAGAGGGTATATCGGACGTGGGACCCGCTAGTGCGGAAAGTTCGGCAAAATTCGATCAATTAAGTTAAGTTTTGGATACCGGGTTTAATTTATCAGGTGTTAAGAGATAATTAGAGGTTATCAAATGGATGAGAGTTGGAGAGACAAAAGGATAGCTATGCATTAATAAGAGTGACAAGTGTCACTTTGTGATTGGACTTGGAATTTGACCATAAGACCATCTTACCACCTTTACCAAATAAATACCAAAAATTGGCCAAAAACTCCTCTTAAAAATCCTTCTCTTGGCCGAATTCCTTGGAGAGCAAAAGAAAGAAAAGCTATCAAATTTCTTCTACTCAATCTTGCGCAATCTCACAACTTAACCGATAAAACTTCAAATCACTCCATAAAATCCCTTTGCTAAGTGGTTTTGAGGTGGTTAGTGAAGTAGTTTGGAAGACTAAGGTGCTCAAGTGCCTCTTTTCTTGGGTTTGCAAGGTAAGTGACCAAGGAACCTTTCCTTTAATCTTGTTAATGTTCAATTGATGGCTATTGTGAGTTAAATAGATGGTTTTAGGTGTTATTTTGTGACTTGTGGTTGAATTGATGAAATTTTATAATTTTTGGGGATTTTTCTGTTTTAATATGAACATGATTGTGTGGCTATATATGATGATTGGAAATGATGTTTAAGGACTCTATGAGGTGGAAAAAGTGGTTAATTGCAAGAAATTTCTGTTTTGGAAGAAAATTGAAAAGTTAGGGTTTGATGTTCTTCATTCTGCCCGAATTTATAGCTCATAGATAGAGGCCGAATTGGCCTTGCCTTAAAACATGAAAGTTGTAGGTAATGAAATTTTGGAGGGTCCTACAAAATTTCAGGTCAATCGCAGCAGCGTAGCTTGTGAAAAGTCAAAATTACCCTTGCTGTCCTGGTTTTACCCGAATGTAAGAATTGCTTCTGTAATTGGTTGTTTTGGTCAGGAATGCTTCCGAATTAGTTGTTGAGGCCTTCTGATGAAATGTATCTCTGTTTCTTAGCTTTCAGTTGGTTTTGGAATTTCTGGATTTGGACTTCGATAGCCTGATTTATGATGTTTCCGCTAGAATGCGTTCTGTGAATCTGTTTTTGTGATTCTGGTGTAGTATCTTGCATTTTTGACCTTGTTACACTCGAAACTGGACAGAGTTTCCTTCTGGAACATTGTAGCCCTATCTCTTAGCTTCGAGACGGTGGGTCTTACACCTTCATCCGATACTCGTTGTGCCTTTGGTACCATTACCACAAAATGACGTCCAAAACTGTTTTTCTGGATTTGAGATTAACTTTCATTTCCGGACTTTTCCCTAGCTTGACTTGTACTAGTACTACTTGGAGCTTGTTGAATGGCTATTGGATGAACTTGTTGTTGTGTGTGTACCTTTGGGGTTGGAATGAGGAAATAGTGAAGCCATGATGGCTGGAAAAGTTAGCAAATTCAGGGGAAGTGCTGTCCGAACTTTGAAGGGACTTGTTTGCATTGGGTTTGTGATCTAAGGCTTGGATTTGAGCAAGGCAATGTTATGTGACGGATGATTTCTGAGCCATGGAGGTGAGTGACCTCAAACTATTTCTAAAGTTATTTATGAACCGTTTCCTGCATTATTTACTTTTGACCTGTTTCCAAAGTTACTTTTGAACCGTTTTCTTGCATTATTTACTTTTAAACTGTTTCCAAAGTTACTTTTGAACTGTTTTCCTGCATTATTTACTTTTGAACTGTTTTCTTGCATTATTTACTTTTGAACTGTTTTCTTGCATATCATGCGTGCTTGCATGAGAGTGTTCCTTGTTTGTTATATTTCCTTGACTTATTGGCTTGTTATTATGGATTGATAATGTGTTAAGTGCTTTCAATGATTGTTAAAACGAGTTTTTTAGGCGAGTGTGTACTTTCTCGCACTCGACCTAAATAAATGTGAAATTTTTCATGATTAATGATTAAATGCTAGTTGCGCATGAATGTAAGCCTTTTGGCTGAACTGGCCACTGCCCTTGTTACCGATCGACTCGAGCCAGAAGCGGACTCGATCGGGCGATATGGTGACCTGGGTGAGTTTGGTGTACTCGAGTATTGCCTTGTAGTCCGGCTACGTCCGGATGGATGGAGTCCGGTCAACGTCCGGAAAGGGGATGAACGAATAAAAGGATGAACGAGGGATTCTACTTACAAAAATGTATTTTTTAAACGATTGGAGGAATAAGAGGAATGACAGGAGAACGAACGTATCCTTTTCATGAATGTTACTATCGCTTTCCATTGTAAATGTTTCTTGAATTATTGATACTCCATATTTAATGTTTTGTAAATGTTGTAATGTTTTCTGGACTTATCATTTGATGTATGACATCATTGAAATGAACTATTGTGAAACCGATTTGATTACTGATTTTTCTGGTTACTCGCTGAGCTTCTAACTCACCCCAAAAATATTTTATTCCCCTCCACAGGGCTCGTGGCGAAAGAAGGACTTGTAGTACTTATTCACGTGACTGGATGGCTTAGTTGGAATTGTTATATTCTGTACAGTTTGGATTTGGAATCATTTTATGTATTGTTGGGAATTGTTTCCGCTTCGCTTATGACATGTAATTTTTGGAGATTTATATTGTAATATTTGAGGTTTATTCTTGTAATTCATTTGAGGATTGTAGTGTACGACTGAGTCCCGGCGAGAGTTGGGCAGGCGGCCCGCCGAACCCTCTGGTTCGCCTTAGGGGGAGGTGGGGCCGTCACAGTTGGTATCAGAGCTTAGGCTTCAGATCTCGGTAGTGTATCCTAGGCTTGAAGTTTTGGATGCCGGACTGTGGGTTTGGTTTGAAATATTAGTGATTCTTGAGGGATATCTTGATCTGATTAGTACAAGAGGGAATGTCGAGGACGACATTCTTTTAAGGAGGGGAGTTTGTGACGCCCCGAAAAGAATGAGAGTGAGAACCCGGAAATTTTCTAATTTTCTAGGGTTTATTTTATTTAATCGCCCGCCTTTTCTACATTTTCTTTATTAGAAAAAAATTCTCCAGATAAAGTTTATGAGTAAATATAGTTTTTAGATGATTTTTCTAGTATCGGTTAGTTTTTGAAAAATTAAGAGCGTATATCGGACGTGGGACCCGCTAGTGCGGAAAGTTCGGCAAAATTCAATCAATTAAGTTAAGTTTTGGATATCGGGTTTAATTTATCAGGTGTTAAGAGATAATTAGAGGTTATCAAATGGATGAGAGTTGGAGAGACAAAAGGATAGCTATGCATTAATAAGAGTGACAAGTGTCACTTTGTGATTGGACTTGGAATTTGACCATAAGACCATCTTACCACCTTTACAAAATAAATACCAAAAATTGGCCAAAAACTCCTCTTAAAAATCCTTCTCTTGGCCGAATTCCTTGGAGAGCAAAAGAAAGAAAAGCTATCAAATTTCTTCTACTCAATCTTGCGCAATCTCACAACTTAACCGATAAAACTTCAAATCACTCCATAAAATCCCTTTGCTAAGTGGTTTTGAGGTGGTTAGTGAAGTAGTTTGGAAGACTAAGGTGCTCAAGTGCCTCTTTTCTTGGGTTTGCAAGGTAAGTGACCAAGGAACCTTTCCTTTAATCTTGTTAATGTTCAATTGATGGCTATTGTGAGTTAAATAGATGGTTTTAGGTGTTATTTTGTGACTTGTGGTTGAATTGATGAAGTTTTATAATTTTTGGGGATTTTTCTGTTTTAATATGAACATGAATGTGTGGCTATATATGATGATTGGAAATGATGTTTAAGGACTCTATGAGGTGGAAAAAGTGGTTAATTGCAAGAAATTTCTGTTTTGGAAGAAAATTGAAAAGTTAGGGTTTGATGTTCTTCATTCTGCCCGAATTTATAGCTCATAGATAGAGGCCGAATTGGCCTTGGCTTAAAACATGAAAGTTGTAGGTAATGAAATTTTGGAGGTGTCTACAAAATTTCAGGTCAATCGGAGCAGCGTAGCTTGTGAAAAGTCAAAATTACCCTTGCTGTCCTGGTTTTACCCGAATGTAAGAATTGCTTCTGTAATTGGTTGTTTTGGTCAGGAATGCTTCTGAATTGGTTGTTGAGGTCTTCTGATTAAATGTAGCTCTGTTTCTTAGCTTTCAGTTGGTTTTGGAATTTCTGGATTTGGACTTCGATAGCCTGATTTATGATGTTTCCGCTAGAATGCGTTCTGTGAATCTGTTTTTGTGATTCTGGTGTAGTATCTTGCATTTTTGACCTTGTTACACTCGAAACTGGACAGAGTTGCCTTCTGGAACATTGTAGCCCTGTCTCTTAGCTTCGAAACGGTGGGTCTTACACCTTCATCCGATACTCGTTGTGCCTTTGGTACCATTACCACAAAATGACGTCCAAAACTATTTTTCTGGATTTGAGCTTAACTTTCATTTCCGGACTTTTCCCTAGCTTGACTTGTACTAGTACTACTTGGAGCTTGTTGAATGGCTATTGGATGAACTTGTTGTTGTGTGTGTACCTTTGGGGTTTGAATGAGGAAATAATGAAGCCATGATGGCTGGAAAAGTTAGCAAATTCAGGGGAAGTGCTGTCCGAACTTTGAAGGGACTTGTTTGCATTGGGTTTGTGATCTAAGGCTTGGATTTGAGCAAGGCAATGTTATGTGATGGATGATTTCTGAGCCATGGAGGTGAGTGACCTCAAACTATTTCTAAAGTTATTTATGAACCGTTTCCTGCATTATTTACTTTTGACCTATTTCCAAAGTTACTTTTGAACCGTTTTCTTGCATTATTTACTTTTAAACTGTTTCCAAAGTTACTTTTGAACTGTTTTCCTGCATTATTTACTTTTGAACTGTTTTCTTGCATATCATGCGTGCTTGCATGAGAGTGTTCCTTGTTTGTTATATTTCCTTGACTTATTGGCTTGTTATTATGGATTGATAATGTGTTAAGTGCTTTCAATGATTGTTAAAATGAGTTTTCTAGGCGAGTGTGTACTTTATCGCACTCGACCTAAATAAATGTGAAATTTTCCATGATTAATTATTAAATGCTAGTTGCTCATGAATGTAAGCCTTTTGGCTGAACTGGCCACTGCCCTTGTTACCGATCGACTCGAGCCAGAAGCGGACTCGGTCGGGCGATATGGTGACCTGGGTGAATTTGGTGTACTCGAGTATTACCTTGTAGTCCGGCTACGTCCAGATGGGTGGAGTCCGGTCAACGTCCGGATGGGTGGAGTCCGGTCAACGTCCGGATGGGTGGAGTCCGGTCAACGTCCGGAAAGGGGATGAACGAATAAAAGGATGAACGAGTGATTCTACTTACAAAAATGTATTTTTTAAACGATTGGAGGAATAAGAGGAATGACAGGAGAACGAACGTATCCTTTTCATGAATGTTACTATCGCTTTCCATTGTAAATGTTTCTTGAATTATTGATACTCCATATTTAATGTTTTGTAAATGTTGTAATTGTTTCTGGACTTATCATTTGATTTATGACATCATTGAAATGAACTATTGTGAAACCGATTTGATTACTGATTTTTCTGGTTACTCGCTGAGCTTCTAGCTCACCCCAAAAATATTTTATTCCCCTCCACAGGGCTCGTGGCGAAGGAAGGACTTGTAGTACTTATTCACGTGACTGGATGGCTTAGTTGGAATTGTTATATTCTGTACAGTTTGGATTTGGAATCATTTTATGTATAGTTGGGAATTGTTTCTGCTTCGCTTATGACATGTAATTATTGGAGATTTATATTGTAATATTTGAGGTTTATTCTTGTAATTCATTTGAGCATTGTAGTATACGACTGAGTCCCGGCGAGAACTGGGCAGACGGCCCGCCGAACCCTTTGGTTCGCCTTAGGGGGAGGTGGGGCCGTCACAAAAAAACATCAAAAATCAGCCACAACCAATAAATAATGAACCAGTGACGATTACAATGAATGAACATACGAGAAAAGATTTCTGTTTCTGATGAAAATAGTGATGGTATTAAAAAGAACCAGAGAAAGCTTCTAACTTCACCATCAAACATCCCAAGTAAGCGAAAGAAACCGAGAAAGGAAGCGTCTTTATAAGTAAAAAATGAACGGGAAGATGTGATTTGACCTTGAGGTGTAGTATGCTCCAGCAGATGAACGGGACGTATAGCTTCGCTTGAGCAGACCCAGGGAGCAATGAAAAACCTCGATTTTCTTTCTTTCCTGCCTTATGGTTCTTCCTTTTTCCAGATTTCTCTCGCAGGCTCCCTCCTTGCTGCTTTGTTCTTTTTTTTTTTCTAATTTCCTTCCCTCAATCAGTCGTCAATGAGCCTCTCCTTTCTATCCAACCTCTCTCGGTTTTTCTCAAAGCTCCCTGACACTCAAACTCCAGCCGTCTTTTCTATCTCCCACTCCGTTCTCTGCTGTTTTCTTTTTGCTAAACCTAGCCGCCGACCCCCTCTCTGTTACTCTCCTCCTAGTTTTCCTTTTGCCGTCCCAGAACCTCTCTCTCGCTCCCCTAGTTTTCTTAATCTCCGCCGCAACTCCAGCTCTCTGGTTCTCTCTCAGCTATTCCCCCGTCACTTTTCCTCCGCTGTTTTTTTCTTTTCTGCCGTCACAGAACCCTCCCTCTTGTTCCGTTTCCTCTCTAGTCTCTAACCCTAGATTTTCAGCCGTCACTCTTCTACCCCCTTTCCTCCAGGAGTCTAGCCGTCACCTTTCACTCCCTTTAAAACCTCTCTGTTGCTTTTTCTCTCCTGGCTGCCTTTCTTTTCTGGTTTCTTTTTCGCTCAACCTCACGACCCCAATCCTCTCTCCAATATCTCAGCCGTCATTTCCTTCCCTCCTTCTTCTCGGCTGCGATTCCTTTTTCTTTTTATATCAAGTTAGCAGCCCCAAAAACCCTCCATTCAATGGCTACAAATCATCTCATCGTCAGCCCTCTCCCTTGGCCTTCCGATTCATCCGACAAAAATCCATGAAAATGATATAAGTATTTTCATGCCGCATGCATGCGCGGCTTTCCTTTTTTTTTCTTTTTTTCTTCAGAACCTCTTAATCAGCCTAAAACCCGCGTGCGGGTTTTCTCCTTTTTTCCCTTTTTTTTTTTACTTAAATAAACTCATAAAACCCGCTACCGGGTTTCCCCTTTTTTTTTTCAAAAATTCTATGACAAAAATAAAAGACTAAAAGCAAATAAAAACTAACATGAAAAAAAAATAAAAAAAAAATAAATAGTAGATGAAATTACACTAAAAATTTGGTGTCTACAGCATTCGAATATCATAATCAAGTTCAACAACACCCTACAAATACTTTGCTAAGTGGTACTTGGCCTAAATTTCACATACAAGTCAAGGCAGTTTTACAAAACAAATCCAAGTCCCCAAAAAAATGTGTTGTCGAAACATTTCTTTTCTTTAATAAAATTACTTTTTTGTTTATTACTTATGAATCAAAACCATAGCAGTCGAAACATTTCTTGAGTATAAGATTTTCTCTATAGTTCTTGAGTCAATTAGCAACTCTTGCTGCTGATCCTCCAAAAATCTAAAATGAGCAACATATCTGCAGTGAAGTACTTCAAATATTAGTAGGTGATAAGAAAAAGAGAAAAATGCAGTTTTGGTACCTAAACTTTGACGCACGAGCTGTTTTAGTCCCCAAATTTTGGACGAAAACAAATTTGGTACCCGAACTTTCAAATTTTGAGCACATTAAGTACCTTTGACGATTTTTTTTCAAATTGTTACCGGAAACAGCCATGTGACTGTCACGTGTCCGGCCAAAATGGAATAAAAAAAAGTCAAAATGCAGTTTTGGTACCTAAACTTTGACGCACGAGCGGTTTTAGTCCCTAAATTTTGGACAAAAACAAATTTGGTACCTGAACTTTCAAATTTTGAGCACATTTAGTCTTGACGATTTTTTTCCAAATTGTTACCGAAAAAAGCCATATGACAATCACGTGTCCGGCCATAATTGTATAAAAAAAAGGCCAAAAAATGTCAAATGTACTAAGTATTAAATTTAAGAACTAATAGCGTAATAAAGAAAAAATTCAAGGACTAAATAACATCATATGAGTCAACAAAAACCAAGAACCGATACAAATGAGCTCCAATTCCAGTACATTAATCTAAGAATCAAGTCATAAAATTTGTCTGGAATTGGGGTTCATTTGTATCGGTTCTTGGGTTTTGTTGACTCATGTGATGTTATTTAGTCCTTAAATTTTTTCTTTATTATGCTATTAGTCCTTAAATTTAATACTTAGTATTAGAATGGCATTTGACATTTTTTGGGCCTTTTTTTTATACAATTGTGACCGGACACGTGACTATCATATGGCTTTTTTCGATAATAATTTAGGAAAAATCGTCAATGGTACTTAATGTGTTCAAAATTTGAAAGTTCGGGTACCAAATTTATTGTCGTCAAAAATTTGGGGATTAAAACCGCTCGTGCGTCAAAGTTTAGGTACCAAAATTGCATTTTTAGCCTTTTTAAATTTTATTTTGGCCAAACACGTGACTGTCACATGATTTTTTCCGGTAACAATTTGAAAAAAAATCGTCAAGGGTACTTAATGTGCTCAAAATTTGAAAGTTCGGGTACCAAATTTATTTTCGTCCAAAATTTAGGGACTAAAACTGCTCGTGCGTCAAAGTTTAGGTACCAAAATTGCATTTTTCTCTAAGAAAAACTTGAGACAAGAAACAGAACTTAAGAATTTGCAAGAAAATAAGCTAAATCATTTCTTTTAAGTATAATCTAGACAATGACTAAACAAGAGCAAAGTAAGAGATAAAGCACTTTGAACTTTAGAACTCAAGAAACACTTCTTTTATTTTGACTACAATATTAAAAACTTAGGAAACAATTAATATGCTTATGCTACTATACTAAGAACCAAACAGTGATCTTTCTATGGCTTCGTAGGCCCCATTTGTATGGTTCATTCATTCAAATAGATCATGAATAGCAACTTCAGCTTTTCAGGTATCGAGAATGCCTATTATTTATCACAAGACCAAGTTTTGATGACAACTAAAATTCAACATATATAGGGACTCTTTGTGCCCATTGGTAATATTTTAATGATTTTGATAATAAAAAATTTGATGCATCTAATATTTTAGTGAAATGTGTATAAAATAGAAATATGCTCTACTATAAATCGGAGCTTCTAACTATTATGCTAACTAGTACATTCTATAACCAGCCTACTTTCAATTTCAAAAGTTTTAATAGCAAATATCTCATGCCAATAGCTTTTTTTTTAGGATCATAATATTTTAAAGCTCAGAAATAAATGCACATAGAAATGAAAAGAGCATGATAATCAACTGCTCTCTCTAATTTAGCTTTGATGGAAAAACATATTCAGCACACCATGCTAAAACACTTGAGTAAAACAAAAGCAAGAATTTTATCATTCTTATGAAATTAAAGCTGTCAAACCATACAACTAAATTAAATTAATCCACAAAATCAACCAAGGCGCTGCAACCCATAAAAAAATCCTGCTGCAAATGAATACTTACGGTGTCATAATCCATTAAGGTAATACAAACTTTCACCACAATATATCCACATATTATAACTATAGACAATTCCCCTACACAAGTAATCAGCCATGACATCCAATTAGAAGAATACAAACTAGTCATTTTATGGTATCCTTTTATGCAAAATTTGTTTTCACCCATGTGACAACCACTTTGAAATTTCATAAGAATAAAATATGGAAAGTCACATGAATACATTGCCCGTGTAACTAAAAGTCATGGAACCAAAGCCCACAAATCAAACAGAGTTCATAGATCATATTACAAACTTTTGAGATGATGTCCGTGTTTATTCCCTGCGTATCACTAAGTTCAAATTATATGCTAGCATGAAAGGTTGTTACAGACTTTTATAGCAAGACAATTACATAATTCAGGTTTAAGCACAAAGACTAGTCCAACTAGTCATGCTAAGAAAAATATCTAAATTGGAGTATTTAGTATTGTATGAGACAACTTGAAGTACACATATACATCTGGAATATACAATCGATACCCAGATTAGAAAAGGGAACTTTTCCCACAAGTCATTACTTCACCAGCAACACCAAGGAACCATATATGAAAGCAAGAAAGAACTCCATTTTATTAACACAAACAATTAAAGAACATTACTTTAGCATTTGCAAATAATTAAGAATGCTATGAGATAGAGTTACACAAATACAGATTAAGTTAAGATGCTAGAAGTCGAACAGATTCATTGTACCAAACAAAGAAGAAAAGTAAATCCAAACTACAATCAAAAATGAAAAGAAAAAATTCCCTTCAATTAACCAATAACAGTCCCATAGCTATCTCTCCTGGCAAAGCACAAAATAGAAGGGAAGAAGAAATACAAGTGATTACCCTCTTGGAAATAGAACGAATGTTTCGTATTGCTATCTTGGAGAAAATTGCAGTGCGTAGTTCTGGAGAAAAAAAATCACGGCAGAGGAAAATAAGATCTCAAATTCTAGTATCAACACCAAGTTATGGTAAAGTTTAATCGTTCAATAAAGGGAAAAGACAATCCACAACTCTTATTTATAGGTATGAAGATGAGGATCAGCAATTACATCATAGCAAAGTACCTCTAAAAATAGATGGACCAGCCAATGTTGTAGCATAACCTGCAAAAATAGCAGCTGAGCTCATAAAAGTGCCAAAATTAGTTGAATTCGCAGCATTAAGCTTGGCAATAGCACTAGCATTACCCGTTGCTATTGCTAACTAATCAACAAGTAGTTTAATAAGAATGGCCCTTGAACATTCCACATATAAAATACACAAAGGTACTTAACAAACAAAAACTCAAACGCTGATCTCCAAACAAATACAACTTAGAACAAATTGTAGTTTCAATTATTTGAGAAATATAAATATTATCTTTTTTCACTTACCTTTGCACTACCCAAGAAGCCTAATGCGGAACAACCTGCAACTGGACTTCATAATTGTCCTTCAACCATAAATACTTTGCTAGAGTTTGCTAGACTTTGGCATCCGAAACTTGGTCTACTGACACTGCTCCCAGTTGCTTTGCTAGGGTAGTTTTTAATCATATTCTTCCTCACCAACATTTCCACTATTCATCCAAAACATCCCAGCATTGTGTGGCTGACCCATAAGAACTTTTTTACACTAAATTAAAAAACAAAGAAAGCATGAACAATTTTTACAAAGCCAAGAAGAAAAATAGAGAAGAAAATTTGTCTCTTTCCTTAATTAAAAAAGTTAGTAAGCTGTAAATAAAATAAAATAAAAACTTTAATATTCACTAAATAAATTCATTGAACGGGAATGAATGATACGAGGATTTGAATTAAGGCTAGAACTAAAAGCTCACCAGTATAGGGAATCAAAAAATCAGCTCCACTGAAAGATTTTAGGAGGGGGAAATTTGGATACAAGTTAAGGCTTGAAGGGGCTGGGAATTGGGAAGACCTCATGAAAGAGATATAGCCAGAGTGATGGAAATTCTGACTGGAATAGGAATAGAAAAATAGTGCCGGTCTGGGAGACGCAACTTCTATGCACAGATGGGTGCTTGATTTATAGATCGAAGATGACGATGATACAAGTTAGAACGGCTTGTGGGGATACAAGTTGGAACAGCTGGTTGGGAGATTTGCCGAAAAAAATAATACCTCAGAGGTATAGGAGGCAAAATGGAGACGTTTTGAGAGACAACCCATCAGGAGAAATGCGCAACGGATCTTCTGTCTCACATCCTGTGCCACTCTCTATCCCACTTTTTATTATATTGCTATTTCTCATTCATAAAAATCATGTTTTAATTCTTTTTTGCTTCCTTAAGATCCAATAACTATTAATTGAATAATACACAAAATTTAACAAACTCAAAAAATCAAAATGCATAAAAAATGAGATTTTTTATGAATTTTTTGCTGTATTTTTTAATTTTCTATTATGTATTGCTTTTTTTAAGCTGTTGTATTTATTTTTTACTCAATTAATAGTTATTGGATCTTAAGAAAGCAAAAAAGAATTAAAACATGATTTTTATGAATGAGAAATAGCAATATAATAAAAATTAGGACAGAGAGTGGCACAGGGTGTGGAACAGAAGATCCGTTGCGGGAGAAATGGCAGATCTACTGCAAATATGGAAGCGCAAAATGAGAGAAGGGAGGCCCCTCTGTGTGTGGGCAAAAGTTTATTGTGAATGTTCTCTGAAATACACAAGTGAGAAGATAAAAGCCAAAAATGTTATTACCTTACCTAGATATTCTATGACTTTCATTGACGACTTGTACACCTTAGTTATAGAAAGTCCATCTTATCATGACGATAACCCGAAACTTGTCATAAAAGATGACTTTTTGTGGTGAATTAGACTTTTGTCAAAATTACCTTGTCATAAAGAGTACCTTTTGTTTTAGTACCGTACTTCTTAAATTTGACTCTTTTTTATTAAAAATTTTAAAAAAGGTCAATTAGATGAGAAAAATATTTTTTCATAAATAATTTATTTACTATTAGTCAAACATAAAACTTCACATTTAATTTATTAACTTCGAATAAAAAATACATAATTAAAGCAATATAATAAATTGATTTAATTAATTATCTAAAGAGTTTAGGAGTTATTTGCTTTAATAACTAGTTTAATTTACAAACTCTTACAGATTAACATTTTTTAGGTATTGGTAAATTAACTACAAAATGTCTTTAGTTTTTTTCCTTTAACAAGTCATTCTTGGACAAATTAATATGACCAATTGACTAAACTAGTCAAATTGCCAATTTATTTGAAAATCAAGAGGCTCAAAATTCTATGATAGTCAAACGGTTTCATTAGAAACAAATTAACATTAATATTAATATATTGCCAAAGTTGTAAAAATTCTAAGATAGTTTAGTGACAACATATAATTATCACTAAAGCTATCCATTGTTATAGTGACAACAGAGAGTTTCTAGTAAAGAAAGTGCACAAGCTTCAGTGGCAACATTGTAAAGTTGTCAAAGAAACAGAGATAGTAATAGTGATGATATTCATCAAGTCGTCACTAAAGGTATTCACCAGTAACTCCCACTCTCTTGGATCCTATTGGCTAGAATATGTTTGTGATGACAAATCCAAGTCGTCACTAATTAGTTAGTTCTATGAGGCATTTGTGACGACTTTCAAAGTTGTTGGTAGAGGACCTCATTCTGTGACAACTTTTCTGTTGTCACTGAGAAATGTTGTCACTGATGACCAAATTTCTTGTAGTGGTTTATGAGATTACATGTTGACTTGGGATGGATAGAATGAAATTTGTTTGGAAAAATCCCTTAATGTTTGCTGGATTCTTTTCCAGCTTTGAATCATGGAGGAAGTTTGAATTTCCAGCTTTTAGATACAAATTTTCTTGTTGAGTGTTTCTAGAATGTTTGATATATACCTCATCCCATGTTACAAACCTATTACTAAGTGATTTATGATTGAAAGTGAGTATGAAGGGTGCTGTTTTGGTGACGAAAGTGAAGGAAAGACTTGCTAAACTTTTCTTGCCTGAATCATAGAGAGGGAGCTGTGTTTTCCAGCTTGTAACTTCCATTTTTGTTTAAGTTTTCGGAGAGATTCATGCCTTATAGTCACACTATAAGGCATTGCATGATTTATACTTGAACCATGAAAGAAAGTTGAGTTTTTGGTTAGCAATCCATTTATAAGTAACTTGTTTTGGAGGAAAACTTCTAGCCATGACCCATGGTTACATTTCAACCTTGCTTTCGACAAATGGAATGCTATTTTATTGAAAAATTCCTGCTTAAATCGAGAACATGTAGCTACCATTTTCTTTGAACTTTAAATCTAGCTTTAACTCTAAGATGTTGGCTACGAACTCGTACCTTTTGGCCATTAATTGTTAATACTTTAAACATGGAATGCAAGAGTCAATTCACTGGTTTTGGAGAAACATGAAGTAATCATGGTGAGACAATTGTATGAAAGAAGCCGAGAGTAAGGACAAGGTTTCCAACCTTATTTTCATGCATTTGGTTGCAAGACTCTATACCTTTTTAACCTACATGTTTGATAAGTTTTAAAACTAGGGTTTTATATGTCTTTCACTTGTTTTACTCAAGGTGATAAGTGTAATTGTAACTTGGGCATGTTTCAGGAGTCGGTGGTGAGTTAGAAGGAAACCCCGAAGTCGAGACGTGACTGTCAACTTGATTTGTTGAGTGTTTTAATGGCATGGTCTGACCTGTACTTGATTTGAATGCTGTTTTGATGAGATTATTGATTGAGTGGAATGTTAGCTCTCTTGAATTGTTATTGGCGGGGTGAGTGTATACTTTATTACACTTGCTCTAACTTGATACTACTTACAAGTGAAATGATATACATGTGCTTGACTTGAACATCAGTTGGGTATGTTATCCCACTGACTATATGACGTGCCTGGGATCCCAAACCCCATTAGCTAGTTGGTCAAATCAAGCCAGCAAGGGTTTGGTCAAACCGACCGACGAACCGTGGGTCCTATATCTTGTTATTGGCTCTGGTATACTTGAGTATTACCCTATTTGTTACTTGTTTGGCATGCAGGCCCGGTAAAGGAGGATGATCGGTGGACGGAGACTGGAGAGTGAAGTGGTGATCTATTGGATTTTGTTATTGTACTCCAAGGTTGACGGAGTGCCAACAGTTTCGAGACAAGGGGTCAATGCGAGGAAAACTGTATCCTTCTATTTGAAAGTGTTATTTGATCTTTGCTTGTCTTGTTAATAATTTGCCTGGTTACTGTTATTTAATTTGTTTTGAGATTTGCTACTTTGTTTGCATGTCTCCTGAAACCTCACTAGGCAATAGCTCACCCATTTAGTTTGTTTTCCTTAGTAGGCATTGGCAACGTAGAAGCAGGGAAATAAATAGTTTGAGAGCTGACGTCTTACTTCAAGTAACTTACCATCTTAGTTATACCTAGTGATTTGATTAAACGACTTAGATGGTTATCCGTTTGGTTGTATATATATGTCTGGATGATTTGAAATTCTGGATGGTGTGTAATATATAACCATGGAGTTTTGATGCTTACTTTGGGGTTAATACTATTGGAGTTTGAGAATTGTTATTATTTTCTGAGATTCATGAGTGAGTCATGGCGAGAGTTGGGCAAACAGTCTACCAAACCTTTTGATTCGCCTTAGGGGGAAGGTAGGTTGTTAGAGT